>NC_137541.1:204742174-205342174 GCF_963082525.1 Nesoenas mayeri
AATTTCAAAGTTAACATGCCTGCAAAGAAATAACATAGATTGGGGAGAAAGTTTAGCTTTCAAAGCAAACAGGGTTTTCATTATGCCAGAAAAGAGTCTTACAACACTGAATGGAAAAGTAGAGCAGAATCTGTTCAAAAACTGTACAGGGTTGTGCATTCTGGGGCAGCTGAAGACAACATACAAGTAATCATATAGGTAAGTTATATGCTATGGACTTTCATTTGAATATTCCTATTTTGCATTATTTTTATTTGCTCAGACTTTGTATAGCATCATAACCATCTCTAGTTTCATTTCCAATAACAGTTAGCTTAAGGTATATTTAGAATAACAGAGAATTTGTCATATTCAGATTTCAGTTACTCTAGCTAAGCTCCAGAATACATATAATGTTTTTATTCCTATGCACACAGACTAGTTAGTACCTTTTTCTTCAAACAGCCTCACTGATTTTAAGGTACTGTGAGGGAAGGTCAAACTTAATTCAACATATGTAAGAGAACATTGCGGGCATAGCAGAAGAGCAGAGCTTTCACCAGAGATGTGAAGGAGGAAGATGTTTAATGCAAGAAGCTTAGTGTCAGTTCTCATCTGAAATGCAAAGAGCATTTTAATAAATTGTTTTGTACTTTGTCCTTCTCTCATATCTATTAAAATGAGAATCCAGACTCAACAAGTATATTCCAAGGAGAATTAGAAGACAAAGAAAGCTGTTTTCTTTTTAGGGGGAGGCCCTGTGTAGGGGTTTTTCAAAGTTAAGCTCAGTAAGGTTTATTTAAAAGTGTATAAAATTAATGTAAATGTTTATTTTTTTGTGAGCAAAACATTTTAAACTGTGCAAGTTTCTATTGCAACTGCCATTAAAAAATCACAGTAACAGATATATTTTCAACTACATTTTATTTGTTTTCATGCCTCCCCACTTCAGTATAAAATTTTATACTAAACTGAATTTTATCTGTGATAATATTAGCATCATAACTTGGTATCAGGGACATTAAACAGTAGTAGATTGTGAAATGAGCCTTATTTGCTTAGTTAATATTCAACCTAAATCCTAACGACACTTTAAAACTTATACTAATTCTCTGTTTTGTATTGGGCATCCTTGCTTTATAGTCTTGATCTTCTTGCTTCTGCAGTAACCTGCAAGAATGACTCCGTTTCACTAAATGCTATTATAATGTGTTGTAAAGCCCTGTGCAAATCTTTGCCTTTTTTAAACATCTTGCAAGAAGAACTGGTCTCCTTTGTTGTCCGCTGATGTGTTAGAGTTACGCTGCTCCACAATGGCAGATTAATCATTGTGCTTTCTTCCATTTACTTCACAGAGTTGAGCATTATCAAGGGGCTGAGGGCAAAAAAGGCAAAGGTGGAGAACTGAACACATTGTAGAGACATACTGACAGGAAAACTGAATCCCTCAGTACAGAGTCTTTTTTCTCTTTTTAATATTATGAAACGGGCATTGCTATCAGTCCTGCAGTGCTTCTGTGAGTAGGACTCTCCTGATCAACAGATGTGGTTATTGAATGATTGCAAGATGATACCAGCCAAATGAAAAATGCACTTGGTCCCTGCAGTGTGTTTTTATTCTACACTGGAAAAATTATTCTTTCCCTGCACCAAACAAGCATTCACCCAGGCTCAGTTTCCCTTTAAGTAGACATTTCTGCAGTTTTCCAGGGTCTTGCAGATTTTCTTCATTTTCTTTTTTTAAAACGTCTTTATTATTCCTCGGGTGTTTACAACTTGATACTATTCATCTGAGCTAGAAAAAAAGTTTACAAAATAGTTGTTTAAAATAAGCCTGGGAGGTGCACAGTGCTGGACTTCATGGGAGCAGAAGCTGCTAGATGAAACTTTGTGAAAACAGTCCCACCATCAGCTCGGTGTCCTGACTCTGCAGTCTGCTTGCAGGGTTTCTATAGCTTAGTTCAGGCCATCGCTTCTTACTCCCATAAATACATGTAATAATTCTGCAGAAAGTAAAGCCCTAGGGATTCAAATATATTACTTTACCAAAAGTAAGTTAGATGGCTTAGGCCCAGAGGTGATTTCATTTTAACTAAAGAGAAGTTTTTCTATAGCAAGGCTGGAAAAAGTATGTGCTATTATTTTTCAGTCTATAAAATTTAACTCTAAAAACTTCAGTTACACAGAAAATACACATAATTTAGTGCCTGCTGTAATACAAAACCCAATTCTGCTGAATGAAATAAGTCATGAGATTTTTAATTTGCGTTCAGTTTTTATGTTCTAGATTGTCACTTTCCCAGTCCAGAAATAGCCTTATACAGATTCAGACACAAAGACAGAGGAACCAGAGGTAGTTTTGCTGCACAAACCTTTCAAAAAACCGAACGGGTAGAGATGAGGAAAGCATGAAGAGGAAGGGGATGACTCCTGCTGTTTTGGGACTAGCTGAGCAAATAGGGACTCTTGGCTACTACACTTGGCTATGAGGAGTGATTACTGAGCCAGGTTATTATTTCGAGGGAAGAGCACTGGCTTCATTCAGTCACCTTCTGAAATAGCTAGCAACTGGCAGACGCTTGTATCCTAACAGCAGGGAGGCTTCCCTTTGTATTTTCATTGCTCTACATGGAAAAGACAGTCAGGGTTGGCTGAAGTATCTTCTGGAGAACGTCTCCAACTCTGTGATTCAGAGTGGTTCTGAATGCAGCAGAATGAGGTGAAGTAGCTGCTTGATTTGTAGAGGGTCCAATACTGTGTATATGGAGTGAAAGCTTCCCCTCCAGCCCTGGGTTCAGGAAACAACCATGAGCTCAGGAGCGGTGATGGTTGTTTCTCTCCCTACCATGGAGTGCAACAAAGATGGTTCCTCACACTTGTCTTGTCATGAGCATCCTCCTACCTCGGAGAGAATACAGTGTGGTAGGTACCTCTTATTTGCCTGTCTTCTGTGTCAGTATTCAAATGAAAGGCCAAGGAGGACTACTTAAAAAAAAAACATGTCTATTTTGTGCTGGGTTTGTGCAGCAAGGTTTTGGTAGCAGGGGGCTACAGGGGTGGCTTTTGTGAAAAACCACTAGACACTTCCCCTCTGTCTGATAGAGGCAAAGTCAACTGGCTGCAAGATGGACCCGCCACTGGCCAACACCAAGCCCGTCAGTGACAGTGGTAGAACCTCTGGGATAACATAGTTAAGAAAGGGTAAAATCTTCTGCAGGGAAAGGCAGCACCTGGGAGAGAGGAGTGAGAATATGTGAGAGAAATAACAGCAGACACCAAGGTCAGTGAAGAAGGATGGGCAGAAGGTGCTCCAGGCTGCCTGTGGAGGACCCAGGCTGGAGTAGTTCGTTCCTGAAGGACTGCACCCCAAGGAAGGGATCCATGTTGGAGAAGTTCATGGAGAACTGTCTTCTCATGGGAGGGACCCCACACTGGAGCAGGGGAAGAGTGTGAGGAACATGAGGAGTCCTCCCCTGAGGAGGAAGGAGCAGCAGAGACAACGTGTGATGAACTGACCACAACGCCCATTCCCTGTCCCCCTGCACTGCTCGGGGGAAGGAGGCAGAGAAATTGGGAGTGAAGTTGAGCCCAGGAAGATGGGAGGGGTGGGGGGAAGATATTTTAAGATTTGGTTTATTTCTCATTATCCTACTCTGATTTGATTTGCAATAAATTAATTTCCCCAAGTCATGTCTGTTTTGCCCATGATGTCCTTTCATTATACTTGCTCTCTTCCCTGTCCAGCTGAGGAGTGACAGAGCGGCCTTGGTGGGCACCTGGCATGCAGCCATGGTCAACCCAACACAATTTTGTATTCTTATTGTCCCGGGAAAGGACACACAGTCTGTATCTAAGGTGGTCTGATTTATTCAATCCCCAAACCACTGTTTACATAAGGAGTCAACGTTGTTTAGTGTAGGCTGCAGCCTCATTGACATTCACTGTTTCCACCATGGTCTCACTTGATCTCAAGATTTCAGATAATAGCTTCGATGTCTGGCTAATACATAGTGTTCATGTGAAGCTAAGCAACACCACATTAATATTTATTTTGACAGATAGATTCACTCCACCATGCAGTTGGTTTTTTTTCTGGCAGAATATATGACACCCACTTGGGAATTATATACAGCATCCTCATGGGGAAGTTTCCTCTCCTGTACTGGAATAAAAACACCTGAGGCGATTCCAAGCTGTAAATTGTCTTTAGGTCACTACAATAATTTAAAAACTTTTAAAATCTTATTTCATCAGTATATTTGATTTTCTAATTTTGTTAGGTATGAGGCAGACCATTTATTATACAAAAGAAAGATCAGTTAAGCTTCTTACAAAGTACAGATGCTATTCCCAGGCACTGTGGACTTTACATCACATAGTCACACTCTAGTATCAGTCCATGAGCCAAAACACTCTTATTTTGATTACTTCCAATACTGTTCAGTTCGCTTGTAAGTCAGCCCTCGATGAAAAGTGATATAATGTCAACAGGCAGTTCTGGCAACCATTAAGAACACCCAGGAGGAACAAAATTTGTTGTTGAACCTTTAATGAAACTGCACAAATCTGCAACAGACTGAAGAAAAAATATTTCCCGTATTTCATTTTATTCTCTTCAGCTATCAAACATAGGTGTAAATATTTAGGTGTAAATTAAGTGTAAGAACATCCAAGCTAGCATCCTGTAAATCCCTGATCTATATAGTTTAGCCGGTTGTGCCTGCTCGTGGGATGAATAACTTGTATTTAACAAAAAGGTTAGTAATGTTTGTCTAAACCAGACCTCCTGAGAAAGCAGTGGAAGATACGTGACATGCTGGTTAATCCTATCGCTGGGAAAAGTTTTCTCCCTCTGATTCTTTGTTTTGTCAGTTGAATTATCTTGCTTCCATTGCTGGTCCTTGTATTCTTCTTTTGCTGCTCAAAAGCCTTTTAGTGCCCATTGTCTCCTTCCCATCAAGGCACTTGCCCGCTGCATTGAAGCCACCCTTCAGCCTTTCTTTTCAAAGAGATGGAACTGTGTAATACACTCACCCTGTGGTACTTCCCTCGACTTTCACATCATTTCACAGAATCACAGAAAAGCTGAGGTGGGATGGCATCTCTGGAGACCATCTAGTCCAATCCCCAACTCAAAGCAACATCAGCTAGAGAAGGCTGCTCAGGACTCTAAGTTTTGAATAAATTTTAAATAATAATATAAACAAAACAAACAAATAAATAGTTTGCACAGGAGATTTTTATTCAGAAACCTTAAGTGGTTCTATGGAGTAACCTCCTCTGCTCCTCTTGAGGGAACAATCAATTATGGAAGGGTTGTTTTTGTTAGTGTCATTCTCTCAAGAATAAAACAAAAAAAATCCATATCGTCAACACATCATGTGGTAATTATAGCACTTAAACAAATAACTGAACAACAGAAAACCAGGGACTTTCCTTGTGTAAGATAAGACAGACACATATAGACTGTCTTGACTGATGAAAAATGATTTTATTAAAAAATCTGAAATACTGTATCAGCCAAGTCTGAGGGCACTCTTAAGGGTACACTGAGTATGTATATCTCTGTTTTCAGAGGCAAATGGTATTACACTGATCATTATTTTGGAGGCTAAAACACAGACATCAGATCTCTGTTGTTCAGAGAGGGAAGGAAAAAGAACCCTCTATGGGACAAAAGGGAGTTTTTGATCTCTAAAGGCAGGATTCACCTCCCCTAACCTTAAGTGTCTCAGAGTTAGATTTCTAGTCACAGGTGGCCATTTAATCCAGATCTACCATCACTGAAGAAGGATGGACTACTTCAGAGGTAGCTTCTTTCCATTTGTCTTAGACATCAAACCTAGATTAACTGAATCAAGCTTTGCAGGTTCCTGCCTTTCTTTTCATTGACTAAAAGCAGTCTAAAAGGACTAGTTTTGCTGTGAATGATAATTTATACATAGATTATAATAAATGAGAGAAATTACATACTTGGGTTACAAACCTGTAAAATGAATTTACAATGTTATCCCATGAAATAGCCATGCCCCTGTGCTTGGCAGAGACTACAAATACCAGTAGAAAAATCCTTTCTTGATTGCAAATCACAGAAAGATGTGACCAAGATCAGGTGACAACAATCTTCATGTTTATTTTTAAAGAGGTTTCCAAAACTCAGCCTTTTGGGTCATAGGGGAAAGCAAACAAATTGTTGAGCATCAGTCTGGTTTTCTGTTGATTCAATTTCAACTCCATTTGGCAAAAGAATTAGTTTATAATAAGATGAATTACTAAACTGGGAGCTTGGCTTTAAATCAGTAATTTTAGTTATCTTCTGAATGTTTTGCTTCTTTTATTTTTATTTAACAACTCTGATGTTTACCAAGAGCTGGGCATTAGAGTCTGTTCATTAATAGAACCTTCATTCCAAATTGGGCACTTTTTTGCTAACTAGGAAGAATGATTTTACAAGTTAAAGCAATTATGTAGCTCAACCTAGTTCAGAATCTTAATACTTTAAATTTTTAACCAATTTTTTTGTGGAAATGAAGCCTAAATGGTCAGACATCATACATATATCCGTCTTCCTCTTTGTGAGACTCACTGATAACATTTGAATCTTCTAAATTCAACCAAACCTAACAGCGATTCAAGTGCGTTATAGTCCTGCATATTTCACCCCACCCATAGGAGATAAAGCTCTTGTCATAGCCCTCATTAAATGAAAGATGGCAGCAAGAATTCAAACCTCTATAAAGACACTGGAAGTCTGCATAGGATAAAAATACCACAAGTTCTCTGAGGATGGAGAAGTGGTTCATTTACATTTATATCTTTTCAAAAACCACAGAATCTAATTAATTCTGCTGCTCATGGCACAATTTGTTATTGTATTAGAAAATAGTTTTCTTCACACTAATATGGAACTATGCCTCTTTTTTTTTGTTGGCAATATATGCTAATTTGAAAAAGACAAAATTAGAATTGAATATTAAATTCATAAAAATAGTATTTTCCATCTTTCTGCCTAAACTAGCCTTGTACCTTATTATATCTGAGCACAGATCTTGAATCCTCCAGGAAAAAGAGCATCTGCTGTCACAGAGGTATAATATATCCAGTTTGTACATTGGTGTCTGAAGTAAACACTCTGACCCACTATATGGAATATGAACAATATAATTTACTTTACTAAAGACAAATTAAGAATGGGAAAGTTGCTAAGTGACAGTATTCAATTTTGCATTGTGGCAATTACACTTCGCCCCCTGAGAACTGGTGTGGCAGTTACACATCCCCCTCTGAGAACTGGAGCCTTCGATGGGGCAGTTAATGGCTCTTTTGTGGGACCCAGAATCAGTTGACAAGATTGTTAGCAGAGATGGGGTCTAGAGAAGCTGAGAAGCTTCTGGAATGCCCACAGCCAGGTCTGATTAGACTATAAAACGAGGTGCCCGCCGAGGATCCCCTTTGTGAGGTCTTCTCGGAGCAGCGGGGCTGCTGAACCGGAGCCTTCCCCTTAGACTGGAACGCCGTCTAAGGAAACTTCCCAGGATTGGGAGCGCCTCACCTCCTCATTTGGGTGAGTGATAATTTACTGGATGTATCCTTGAATAAGTCCTTGCCTAACCCAGGTGAGTGTGAGTCCTTGCCTAACCCAGGCAAGTGATAGTTTCTTGTGAGTATCGTGGAGTCAGAGGACTCTGGTTTTGTTTCTTGTGAGTGTGTGCATGCACACTGGATACTCATTATTCTCATTTTGCTGCACCCCAGTAAGCTCCTCAACTGATATCCGAACCTGTATTTTATGTTGTCGGGGTACTAACTAATTGCATAAACCCTGTTTTGGTCAGTTTATTGGCTGCACTTTTCTGGCCAGAGTAAAGTCTGTTTTGGAACTTGTTGTCTGCCTAGAACTGACTTTGGGGTGCCTCTGTGACATGCATAAGCACAAAAATGATCCCGAATTTATTTAATTTTTAATTCCTTCTAAAAATGCAAAAAACACAGTATCAGTTAATTAGCAGAATTTCTGAAGGTGCACAGGTCTAAGTTCAGCATTCAAGTCAGAAATTGGAATGGTAGAATAATGTTGGTTGGAAGGGATCTGCAAAGATCTGCTCTGTCCCCCAACATTCAAAGTAAGTTCAGCATCAAAGTGAGGTCATATTTCTCCAGTCAGGTTTGGAAAGTGTCTAAGAACACCCGCCACAAGCTCACTGGGCCCCTGCTGTGAAGCTTCACCACCCTCGTGGTGAACATTTTTTTTCTTGTATTCAGATGGAATGTCCTTTGCTCTGATGTCTCCCTGTTCTCTGCTGTTCTTGTGCTGTGCACTGCTGTGTCCACCTATAGCTTCTCCATCACTTGTCCTCTTCTCCAGGCTGAACAAGTCTCAGTCCTGAAGCCTCTTCTCAGATGGCAAGTGCTCCATCCCTGATCATTTTAGGGGTTCTCTGCTTAGCCAGCTCCAGTTTATTGATTCCTTTCTTCTACTAGGGACCTAGAAGTAGATACAATCCTCCCTCTCACAAGGGCTGGGGAGAGGGGGAGACCCATTCTCTGGATCTGCTGGCTCCACTATTGCTGCTGCAGCCCCATGCATGGGGCTTCCAGAAAGCTGGACCAGTGAAGAATGAGTAATATTTACCCATCCAGACTATAACACCCTAAAGCATTTTAATACCATATCATTAAGATCCAAAGCTGCAATATTACAACAGTTTTCTTTCAGTCCACTACAGTCATATGAGTATTTGTTTTTTAAAGAAAATAAAAGAAATGTGACAAACCACTGCTTGATTTATGCATTCATCTGAGCCAGCCATTATCACCTAGGAGACAAATAAATAAACAGAGCTTTCACGCTTGGATGGTCTAGACTAGAAACCACAGACCTCACACCAAAGTGTGAGACAAGAGTCTCATAAATAACAGTAAAATGTGCCTATTTTTTTTTAAATTGTAATTTAAATTTAATCGGCCTTCAACCAACAGCGAAATTTTTGAACATTAAATACTGAGTGCATGGAATAAAGCTTTGGGTCAACAAGAAGTGTTGAATTAATTTTGATACAGAACTAGAATTCTGTAAGAATGCTATAAAAACTAAAATATAGAATTTGAAATTAAAATTTATGAGATGCTTCCATTTCACCCTGTTTTGATGTCCTTGGCTCCAGTATGGTTTGTGGGTATTGTAGTCAGAGCCTGTCTTGAGAGGGTGGTTACCTGCAGCTGCAGAGCTGTGTTGAAACACCTGGGTGTCCACACCACATCTTCTTTTGGCTTCTCTTGTCTACCTGACCATCTCTACCCAAGTCCCATCATCCTTTTCACAGGACTACCAGTGGCCACAGTCCTACGGAATTTCCTTCACACAGGCAGTTCAGGTCCAGCAGCAGAGCCAGCCCACGATGAAAGGCAGGGAGTTGCCAAGTCCACTAAATTTCCAGGCACAAAATGCCATGAGACAGAAGCTCCTGGACATGACAGTACCTGGGGAAATCCCAACCCAACCCCAACAACCAGGGGTCCTTTGAGAAGGTATGTTACCTCCTATCTGTAACCTTTTTTGGGACCTGCCTCCCTCCTTTCTGCCCAGCCCCTGGAGGTACCCACTATGCGTCTTATGGTCTTGAACATACAAAGCTTTTTGTTCTGTGGCTCACGCTTCAGGATAATCCATTTTTTCATATATCCTCATAACCCTCCAGACTGCAGCTGACAGTTTCTCCCTCTGCTGCTGAGAAGAATGGGTGACAACTTTTGTAATCACATGCAATGATGAAAGAATTAGCACTTCACAGAGGTAATAACCCCAAGAAAGAAGTCCTTAATACAAATGTAATTGATTTGAAGCCATTTGTATTCATTGCCACTAGATTCGAATGACTGTAATAAAAGATGAATAATATTAATACTCTAGTAAGTAATTACACCATTAAAAGTGCACTTTTAACTTCAAATTTCATTTTGCCAGTCCCTAAATTAGGACAGATGGCTCCCTGTAGCAAACAGGGCCTCAGAAAACACAAATTTGATTCAGAAACCCACAAGAATTCCCTCAGAATTAACATTTCTACTATTACAGTCTTTAATGTCAGAACATAAAGATTAACAATCTGGTAACATGGTTTCTAAGCATTTCACTTAATTTGTACTTACAACGGGGTCTCCAATGAAAGGCAATCAACATTGTACACAAAATTACCTGCCAATTGAGTTCACAAACTGAGTGATAGAATGAGATATTTTCTTGGTAACATGGCCTAATCTAATCTGTTTCCTTGTGCATAAGTCGAAGGAGTAGAAAAGGGAAAAAAGGGTTCTTAACCACTCTCCAATTTTGTAGTGGCCAACGCTGGCACAGGTTAGAATAGAGCTCTAAGTGAAGGTCATAAGCAAAAGATTTCAAATAGATCTCATGTCCATGTTACCAGATTTTATTTTCACAACTTGTAAAACAAATAGTGTTTGCACAGGAGCTAATGCTGCTGATAATGCATGCTTTTCTCTCCCCTTCTCTCCACAAAAGGAATTCTTCGTTTGTCTTCTGGAGCCAAATTGGTCCCTTGACTATCTGAATTGCACAGAGCAACCAGACCATAACACTGAAGCAAACACAGCAGGTCCGAATTGCATATTCTGTCCTGCACTTAATGTGTTTAAATTTACAGAATGTCAATGAGGCAGAGATGGGAGGATGGACAAACTGAAGTGCAGGGTTGGCTGAAGGGAACCTGATGATGGTCAGGGAAGGAGATGAAGAAGCCAACAGCGTGGACCACGGCAGACAGGGACTACCAAGCCACGAGATCAAATTGCAGCTCCTTCATGTCAAGTTTGCTAAAGGTAGGTTGCATGAAGGAGGATTTGGCTGAAGCAAGTACCTTTTGCTTTGCCATATGTGGAACAGAAACACTCAGAGTGGTGGCAACTAAGCACTGAGAAGAGTCTTTTTTATATCAAGTATGGCAGGCACTTTGTGATTGTCCCTTAAAATACCACAAGAAATGTTGAACATTTACTACCCTTTCTAAAAAATTACAAAATTATTTAATTGCATGCTGTTGTTTAGGTCTTGTTGCATAAATTATCACTGCCGTGTTATAATGGCCCTGTTGAATGTAGAAATCAAGATTTCTGTCTGAGTATCCGGGTAAATTTCCAATTTGCCAAAATAACTGTTGTTCCTAAGGACATAACCACAATTCAAAACAAGATGTCTAAACAGATTTTGCACATAACAATGTTTAATTTTTTTTTGCTAATATATCCTCTTGAGACAGATAGATTGAAAAAGCACAGCTAAGAAGTTGGGCTTACACATCAGCAAAATGTTTCAGTCACCCTAGTTTAGTCAGAGAAAACTTTTTGGCCTACAGCAGAACATTGTGTTTCTCAGTAGGACCAGAGCTAACATTGAATGTGATGAGACAGCTTGCTCTAAGGTGAATTGGGGCCAAATTCTTTGGGCTGAGCTTGGACAGGGCTTCTGGCGTTAGGTTAGGCTGGGCTGGAGGCTGAGGGTATGCTTGCAAGTTTTGTCACATCAAGTGAAAGTGCTCAAATCCTGGGAACAGAAACGTTTCCCATTGAAATTGCACCTATTTGTGATAAATGGCTTAGTCACACTGTCCATTAAGCAACTGTCAAACTTTGTATGTCTGTCAAAGTCAAATCCTTTGCTCCTGTATTTTGGTACCACACCAAAAGTTATCTGAACTTATTTGAGTTTCAAGACAATTCCTCTTTGCCTTTCACACCATTTGAAGCTGAAGCTTTAAAGTCGTGTCTTTCATAGATGCCCCCAGAGATTTCATGAGTAAAGCAAGACATCCTTATACAGTGCTAGGGTAAAATTTATCCTCTTCAATATATCTGAGGTATTCTTTTGAATTTTATTACACTGGAAATTATGCAGGGAAAGAAGGTGAAACTGAATTAGAGATTTTTTGCAGATAAGACCTGAACAGTGTTATATTTTGTTACCTGTCATTAGCTGCACTGACTTTTACTAATTAAGTCTAAAGTTTGGTGCCCTCTCAAATTCAAAAAGGGATATATTCGGTTTAACCTGGGCATAGGAGACGTGAGTAAATCTGCATCTCAGGAGCAGGGAAAGCTTTTGTTTTCTCTCTCCATTTGACAGCCAGAGGAACCTCAGCTGCTGACCCTGCAGAGGTGTTTCCAGTCATTGGCTCTCCGACTCCACCTCAGCAGTCTGCAGGTGGGGTAGCAGGCAGGAGGGTGATGTGTTTGTGTATGTGCTGCTATTCTGTCTATTCAAAGGAACAACAGAAACACAAAACACTGTAGCTCTGCACTTTCACCTTCCCAAGCCCAAAAATGCTGTTTTCTTGCACATAAATATTATTTGTGGCTCCACTTCACCCTGCTATTTATCCCTGCCACAGATAAGAGGGGGACTGCACCCATTCTGCAGGCTGTGAAGCCGAGGCGAAGGTTTGCCTGACACAGGCAGCAGAGACAGGATTGGCACCAGATGCAGCCCTGCTCCGCTCACTCCACCACCCTGCTCTGCTTTGTTGTGTGCTACAGCTAAATTCTTACCCCTATGGCTAAAAAAAAAGGCACAAGCAATTCCCCAGAGACCAGCTCTGAATCAATGTAGGCTTTAATAAAAGAGCTTATGTGGTTTCCTTTTTTTTTTTTTAATTCTAAATTTTTGAAACTTTAAAATATACAAACAATAATCAAAAGCAGGAATGGCCGTGTCATTATGTTACCCCAGGAGCAAGAAGCACCATAACTCTGGTGCTTCAAGTTTGTGAGAAGCTGAAGTAAACACCAGACAACAAATATGACATTAACCTCTGACATCAATAGGAATACAATGTGTTTGAGTGTGTGCAAGATGTCCAAAAGATTTACATGTGTACCTACATATCATTTCTTACATTTGTGGCCTCTAAAGTGGATTTGGAAAGGATATTTTTAAAAGTAGTTTCATCACCACCACCATTTACAGAGTGAAGCATTGCAAAATTTTCCTATAGCTTACAAATCACTGTGCATTGGGAATTCCAGTATCTGGCATTTGTTAGGAGCATGTTACATTGAGTAACAAAGCTCGTCTCTGGATAGATCATTTATTTAACAAGTAAAGACAAATACTTGACTAAATTTCTCCTGCTGTAGAGCTGAGGTGGAAACCTCACGGCTCAGCTATCCCAGTGATGCTTTTAACCCTTAGCCCAGAGGCCAGCATGTAGACATTGAATTTTCCACTTAGCTGGCTCTGTAACAGTTCAGCCACGCTGTGGAGTGTTCTTCTCTGTGTTGTGCCAGGTTATCTATCTCTGAACACCATGCTTATGCTCAAATAACAGTCTCATTAATAAGAAGTTATGTTATTCAGAAGCCACCCTTATGAATCATGCCCTTCACTGTGAGTTGCAGCAATCAAAATAATATCCCATTGGAAGATGCATTTGTTCTTGAAATGGAGGAGAATGTGTAATTCTGACATACCTCACCCCAGACGTGCAGAAGTAACTATTAAAGCTTGACTACTAAAAAGAAAAGTAGACTGTCCTGCTTTGGGTGTAATCCCACTAGTCTGAACAGCTGCACTTACCCATTAGCCACTCCAGCCCACAGCGGAGCAGCGTGCCCTGGAAAATCAATTACCCAGTCCTTACGTGTTGTGTGCACTCCAGTAGAGGGAACAGGTTTTAAAATTAGGGCAAAGTCTTCCCCAGAACTGACTTGGATCCAGCAACAAAATTATATGCATATTCAACTTTAAAATTACGAACTGTGGTACAGCTACTTATTAACTGTACTTCTGCAGAGCTACCAGTGAGCCATGAATGTTTTGCTCTCTGGGTAATTCAGCTATATGAGACCCATCCGTACTCCATGAAACAAATCAAGAAAGTATATTGAGAAAGCTGTTTTAGGGTATGAATAAGCAGATGCCAGAGTCTGAATTGTTGCAGCTTTCCTGCTGAACAACTTGGAGGCAATCGCTGTTAGGCAGTCACTTATATATTCCTAGCATGTTGCAAATATAAAATAAAATGAGCTATTTTATTTCAGGGAAATTAAGTAACTGAGTTCCTCAGCAGTATGCCGTGGACCCACGTGAACTCATTTTCTTGCAGTCATATGTACATGCTTTGAAACTGCAAATCTTTGGGAGTTATAAGAATGTGTAACTGCCTCTGGGAGGTGGGGATATATATATATATATATATATATATATAGATACATATATATATAAAAAGAAAACTCCAAGCTATGCCATCTGAGCTATGCCATCTGTAATAGATAAAAAATAAAAGGACATTTGGGAATTAGAAAATAAACAAGCAAAAAAAAAAAACACTGACAAACAAAACACAAAAAACACACTAGGATGAATGAAACAAAGGAAAAATTTTGACCAAGAGACATATCACCAGGTAAGAAGGGAATGATTTTTTTTCAGTAGAGTTTAGTGCATGATGGAAAAGCTTCACATTACTGAAGATCTGACTTTTAAAATAAAAAGTGTTTTCTGGCTTTTCTCATGCCAGGGACAGAAGACTGACACTCCTGCCACAAGTCCTGAGGAAGTGGGTGGAGAGGGGGTAAGGTAAACACCAAAAGGATAAAGTGTTGTCCCACAGCGCACAGCTGGAGATTGTGAACTACGGAAGGCTGACAAGAATTGGATCAGATAAATTATATTCCAGAGATCTGCAGGAATCCACAAGGGACAACAGAAAGCTTCAGGAGGAGTCTTTTTGACATAGTGTTTTGCATGGACGGGGAGGAACTAAGCAGTGGAGCCGAGGACATAATTCATTTGGGTTATGTTAAACGCTCTCAGCAAAAGGCTGGAAAAGCAACTACACACTGAGAGGGGGAAACAAGTACCATGGTAAAGAGCTTCACCTTGAACTTACTTTTCTTTCTTAGCCCTTAAGCTGAGCGAGGCATTCATACCATGAGTTTCTGGAGTGAAAACTGGCCCTGAAGTACAGACTGCCTAGTGACAAATAGAAAGAGTTGCAATTACCAAAATGGCTGTCCCCACTAGAGATGGGCATTTCAGTTCTCTGGTCAGCCACACACAGATGGGCACCGAGCAGGCAGAGAAGCAGAAGCAGCACATCCGTCACAGCAACAGTGGCAAGAAGTCACAACTTAAACTTCATATGCTGCTCTGTCTGGAGAATTCATAACCTCGAATGACGTCTGCAGAACATGCTGAAGCAGACCACCATGGCGGGGTGGACTAGGCTGAAAGAAGAAACAGGCACACACCCGCTCTTCTGGTGGCCCCATGCGTCATCTACAGATACTTTGGATTCTATGACACTTTGGGTGCGGAAGAACAGTGTTTTAACAAAGGATAGTTTTTGGCAAGCTGGAAAAGATGTCAGGATCAAGAATGTCTGTAAGGACATCATCAAGGTCTGTAATGATGTTGAGATGCGGCCAAGAAGTCCATTAAATAAATGTCTTAGATGCCTGGGGAATAATGCACTGTTGATAACACCAATATTCATAGAGTCTGATACAGGAACTTTCTTTTGTAATCTACATGGGGAAAGTGTGCTCAACCCTCGGTGTAAATCTCGCCCTCAATCTCCTCAATCTCCAGTCTCCATGTGTCCTCTGGCTGCCCCCGGAGTGACGCACAGCAAATCTGACGGAGAAACAAAGACAAATGCTCATGCCTTTGAGGATAAATACTCCACGCCTCGTGTGGACGCTGCAAGAGTTCCCAAACAGTGCAGCCCAGCTCAGAGCCAATTTAAGAATGTATTGGTCATTCATTGCTCTGTCTGGAATCATTTGGTGAAGAGAAAAGGACATGAGCTTAAAACACAGCAATTACATTTCTTTGAGAGTTAGTTTTGTTTTGTTTTGTTTTGTTTTTTAATTTACCATGTCTTCCCTATTTTTAGCTGGATATATATCTTATTTTTTTCTGAGTGACACCCAAATCACTTGTAACAAAGCTAGGTCTAGGTCACAAGCCAGGTTTTAGCACTGCCTGTAATCAGAACTCAAGCTGATTAAATGCATACTGAGGGGCAGCCAGCAGGAAAATGCTCTTAATATTCTCAGTTTAAATTGAATTAAGAGCGCATAGACCTTACTTTATCAGAATAGCTACTCATTTCTACTGAGAAAACCTATATACATTATTTTTGTAAGGCTAAAGCTCTTTCTGGGCTCAGCTATGAGAAGGTAAGTGAAAACAGTTGGACTGAAGCAGAAGAAAATATCTACAGGATCTTGGAGAACTCTGGTGTTTATGCCTCTGAGTTCCCATCTTCTAACACATACATGTGCCTTGTCTATCACGCTTAGTGCATTGGATGCAAAATTTTACCAGATAAGGCCACTTTTGCACAAGTCAATTTTAGGCTTAAATACCTGCATTTTTCACAAAGGGCAGAACAAGAAACAAACACTTTAAAGTGATCAGCTTAACAGACACTCTATCCGCTACTCTTAAAATCCAGTTGGTTTACTCTAATTGTCCTTAAAAGACAGAAAAAGCGTGCAGCAGCATCCTGCTCAGGCCAGCAGCGGTGAAATCCCAGCCCCCTTCAAATATCACTTTTCATCTTGTTCATAAAGTCTGCCAAGTTCCAAAAGAATTAAGGTCTTATTCAGCTTTGCCCTGATTGCAAACAGATAGGGAAGAACATTAGCAGCCAGGAGCCCGTATCTGTTTGCATCAAATGTTTTTGTGTGGGCACAGAATATCAAAAGGCTCCTTCACTCATCCGTGCAATCACTTGGGTCTGAAAGACAAACTCTGCCCATGCTGCAAGGGCAGAGAAGGGGAATTTTTTAGCAGAGACAATCCCATTTAACAGTTCCACTGATGTGATGCTTCCTTTGCTGGCTGCATTAAATAAATCTAAGCAGCTACCAGGGTGGCTAAAAAGATTTTCTACTTTGGGATACATAGATAGGTAGATACACGCACATATTTATAGTATAGAGATATATATGTATATAAATTTTTATTTATGTATGCATAAACAGCATATATTTGAATTTTGACTATTTGAGGCAAAATTGTCGAGTAACCATCAACTGCCTGGATCCACAAGAGGGTGAGTTACAGTAATAGGTTGATCTCCATTAAGATAAAGTTCATTTTAAACTATATCTTACCAGACACCATGGCAGATCACCAGGGGACTTCTTATCTGTAAGATCTTCCTTCACACACAGCAGCATGACAGAAACAGAAAAATAAAGTTTGGTTGGTTCATCCAACTTTTTCTGTCATTTTAGACTGTATTTATCAAACGGCAACAGTGTCTCTGCCAAAGGTAATATTAACATAAGTTAACATGCATTCCTGCAATTGAATCTCCCTGAGAAACATCGTGGAGAAACATCCTTCTTCAGGGGTTTTAACCCAAAAAGCACAGCCATCTGAAAGCAAATCTGACTAGAAAAAAAAAGGTGACAAACTGCCTGGTTTCCATTCTCCGAACAGGGAGAATAACATTAAAATAATTATGAAATTGGTCCAGCCCAAGGGAATGGAAATGAAAAAAATGTGAATACTTAGTCAGTGACAATACACTGAGGAGAGGGAGGGTTGTATATGTGTCGGAGGCAAGGGCAGGTCGCACATGGATCTGCAGGTGGAGACTCAGGCTCACCCACAGACAGCCAACCTGCGCCAGCTTTGCAGAGCACGTACTTCTTATTTTGGGAGGAGGCAATTCAGACCCTGTGTCCCAGCCAAGAAGCTTGTTTTTACTTGTATTAAAATCAAATTATAAAAGAAAGCCCCAGCCAAAACCACAAAACTCTCCTGGTTTTGTGTTACAACTGGATGAAGCCACCACTCGGCTTTACGTGGTTTCCACACAAAAATATAAATTATACTCAGGTTTGGCAACAGGAAGGAGAACATGTCCCCAGTTCACGGTTAGAAGAGAATGAACGCTGCGTGTTTATGGGCTTCCTCACAAAGCTTTTCCACAGATGTATCTGTTTTATAAATAGAACTTGATAAATTAGTTGCAGAGTAATACCTATTAGTAAAGTAGTCCCTCCGTATTTTTCCACCAATTCAAACTAATTTTTTGACATAAAAATTGACTCTTTGTTTGAAAGTGTTTTGCCAGAATCTTGTTTGAGCACTTGTACAGTAAAAGCCAGGACTCTTTCCAAATGGCCGATGTGATTATTCATTATTTTTATGTCAGTAACCACAAAAGTCATAAAGCATTATCTCCACTCTGTGAGTGGTAACTAAAGCACCAGAAGCTAAAGAATTCTAAGATATGAACAGTTTTCTAGATGAATTGTTCATGCAAAAATCCACAAAACTTTCAGGACTTGTGAATCTTTTCAAACATACAGATAACAAATAATTTTTAAGCCAATCTTGGCATTATTACTGGGAAAATACTAAGCCTTTATTTCTACTGCCAAATTAGTCCTACATGTAAGTGTGTTTATTCTTTAAGTCTTTATTATACTATATCCTCTGACTGTCATGGTGTTACAAAAAGTGACAGAGGTCTTTCAAAGTATTTATTATGCTCTTTCGAACTGGAATTGTAAATAGAGAAAATGAGGGAATGGGGGAATAAGTCTTTTTAGCCAAAAACAGCAAGATGACAAGAATAGCAAAATAGCAGGATACTCATCAAACTGAGCTAGAAACCAAGCAACTATGCTGCATTCAAGTTGAGTAACACAACCATCTACTACACAGAGCTGAAGTTTGGGGTGGGGACTTTAGCATTGCATGGGCCTTGTGCTCACCTGTCCCTTTCAGGGACAAGCAAGGTTGAGAAAATAGATCCTACTCAGAGTGGACTGGCCACAAGGCTTGAGATCCCTTGATCCCAGGCCATCTGAGAAATATATCAGCATTAAGGAGAGAAACCAGCATTTACTGAGCACATACATGGACCTAAATCACAGGAGACCTCCTGTGATCTGGTACAACCCAGCCCCACATCCAGAACTTTCTTCTTTACAGAAAGTAGCTGTAAATTAGCCCCTAGCTGCAAAGACTCTAGGAGCTGCCCATATGTAGTAGGGGAAGAAGGATGTTCCAAGTGAGCCCAAAGCATTTCAGTCACTTGCAAACAGTGAGGCAGGAAACAAATTACTGTTGCAAAAAATAAAAAGCAGAAGAGAGCAGTCCCTTCTGCTTACTGTAATAAAAAGGCTTGCAGAGCCATGATTTGATTTACCCTCCATATAGCCACAGCTATTTAATAACCCAGGTTGCCACACCACAAATTAAACAGATGCAGAGTGGTGGAGCATTCACAGGCCTCTTTGCACAGGGTTGATTAAATGCTTGAGGAATTAATAATGACCGAGAGAACTGCTGTAATCTTCTAGGGCAGCAATAGCCTTGCAAATAGCATTTGTGCGTACATGCTCCCTATAAAACTATTTGATGGGAAATTTATGACATTGTTCCCATATACATTTACCAAAAAGTTTCGCTGAGCTGTATGCTCCTGCACAAGAGTCAGATAAACTCAAAGGTCAGTGCAACAGATCTGTGGTTTCAACAGAAAGAGGATTTTGTTTTTCTCTGGGTCACATTCTATCTATGTTGTTGCCTGTGAAGTTTCCTACAGAAGACCCCACCAAGGGATGAGTGCCCATGAACACCAAGGAAAGCTGGCTCCTGGCAGGAAAAACTCCCCATCAGTGAAGCACTGTAAGGCCTCCCATGGTGAGATGAAGATTCACCAAGCCAACAGAGCAGAGATGGCTGTACATGGGGTGAGCCATTCCAGGGAGCAAGGACATGGATTCAAGCAGTAGCAAGGGCCATGACTGAGCCCTCCATGTGGTGACCAGTGAAAACCAAAGAGAAACTGGAGAACGCGCAGTGTGAAGCAAGCATTTAGCTGCACAGGAAAATCAGAACCTTTGTGGGTAGAAGGGAGAAGTTGGGGTCAACATGAGCCCAGATCCCTAAGACAGACAGAAGAAAAGGATCTTCCTGGTATCAGAAGGGAGAGCAGAGCCTGAAAACAGGCAATATGGGAAGACTGAAGAGAAGCACCTCCCAGTATACACAGCGGTTCCTCCTCAGTTTTTACACCATGCCATAGTGTCTTATTGCATAAGTTAAAGGATCAGACCATTTCCCCAGGATGGGAGATGTCTGTACACCAACTACATCAAGAGCACCAAATCCAAGGAAAGAGCTTGGTGGGAGACCACCACGTCAAGTTGGACCATGCCTGGGTGAAAAAGGACACCCATGGGTGCGGTAGTACTTCTCACACATGTGTTAAGTGCACATGGAGGGCACAGCAGAGCAATTGTTCATAATGGGCTATGACTAATTATTTTCATTCGCCAGCACATTTGGGGCCATATTTCTTAAATAGTAAGTTCTCAAATGGTAACGAGACCCAAGGGTATTTACCACACCACTTATCTGTTATTGGAGCATGCTACTAATGTGTCTGTGGGAAGACAAATATGAACGGAGGGGCTGGAATAAAAGGTCATTGAAATGCCAAGAAAAATGAAATTAATTGCCTAAAGGCATAAAACAGTGCTGAATGAAGCAAACACCAGCATGCTAATAGAGACGAGACGGGCAGGTCAGCTGCAGTGGGTGTCTACCCTTCAAGCAATGTCTGGATCTAGGGAGCAGAATTAAGCTCCTGCTCCCTGCAGTCCTCGACGTCTGAGTCCTCTCACTCACACGATGTAATGGCACAGCCAGACGGGCTGTGCTGCTGCAGCTGCCTTGGCTTAAGAGATTACAGCCCCCAGCCTGTCCCTGGCCACTTGCCCCCACCTCTCCTTCCTGCTACATCTGATGCCAGTTACTACAGTCTCCAGAACCACCGGTAAAAATGTGCTCATATCCAGGTTTAGCTGTAACTTTTTAGTGTGTTTTACTTGTGTTTTACCTTTACAGAGGACAGTTTGGCAGACTAAGGCTAGAAAAACTACACCCGCAGAACCTACGAGGAGGGGAGGAAGACCAGTCACCAGGATGGTGAGCTAAGCCCTTTTACAGCACCTCAGCTATGGCCAGATCAGCTCACAGGACCACTCACAGGATTAACTTCTCAGACAGTGACCCTGCAGCATCACCAAAGGGTGGTGACATGAGCATCTTGTTTTCAAGCTGTGGGCCTAATTCTGTCTAACCAGGGACTCAGATGTTTTCAACACTACAGTATTTAACAACCTAGAATGTCAACACTCTTCTGCTTCCATTTCTCCCACCTAAAGGAAGGCCCAACATTTCTGTTTTTTGAATGGACCTACAAGCAACAAGATATCTGCTTTAGAAATCCAAGTGAAGAGGCAGATTTAATATAGGATATGGAATACTGCATAGGTTGCACTCGTGACACGGAGATTGTGCAGTACAGAAGGGGATCACCTCTACAGCCAAGGATGTCCTTCACTGATCAAAATTACCTAGAAAAGATCCCAGCCAAGTACCACATTGAAGTCAGGACAGTCTGAAAGTACCATCGAAGCTGCTGCTGCTATGCAAGACAGGGCAATCCTTGAGCTACAGGTCAATGGCATTCCGGCTCTCTTGTGCTCCACTTCACTCTAGTATGTGAAAATTACATCCAGAAACAGAACTAGCTAAGAGCAGAGTGCCTGCAACATCAGAAATGACTGAGATCTACCAAGCTGATCCTGTGGGAGAGGAAACTCCTTCTGTGCCAGCCTGCTGGGAAGAATAATATTGCACAGAAGTCACAATGAACACTGGCAGAACCCAAGCAGACCTGAACCTGCTGTGATGCACCACCTGGCAGGCACTGCTCTCTCCAGCAGTGAGAGCTCAGTGCCACACACAGCTTTCTGCAAGCACTTGCATATCATACAACCCACAGAGGATCCTGCAGGATTTGGCATGGTAGAAGTGTCACACATACTATCCATTATATCTTACACTGCATGTGAAAGAGGGTTTGTCATTTGATTTGAAGAGTGCTAAGTTCAGTGACTAAAACATTGCTACTCTTTATTTAATCTCTTTATTTAATCACACAAATGCTGTTCCTACTGTTAATTGATGATTCGGTCCAAAACCCAAAATGGCAAAATGAAAATAAAGCCCAGATCATTATAAACTTTGGCTTTATCTGATGAACTAGAAACTCGATGAAGTAAGTACTGAAGATATATCTATGTTTTTGCAGTGCATCGTGATACCCAGTAGATCTGGCCAGAGAGAACACTAGTGCTGTGCCATGGGGAACTCTCATTCCTCATCTTGTGCAATCCTCTCTGAAAATTCGCACACTCCTGCTGTCTTAACTGATATTCACAGAAAGCAGGTTTTGGTGCCACAGACATGAAGACAAGTTGCAGAAGTGTTCAGTAGCCAAACAAGCTGGGTATGGTCATTCTGTCATGTGTTGCAGGGACTGTACAGATACTGTGTGTTTTCCTAGCCCATCATTACAAAGCATAAGTAAGACTTACAGCATTTTTACAATAATCCTATGAGAAAGTGCCTTGCCCTCCATATGTGGGAAGCTTCCTGCCTGCATTTTTAAGCCAGGAGGTAACGTGACACTGAGAGATTGGGATCATGACAGCTACTCAAAAGGCCCAGATTCCCTCTCTAGAAATGGTGTGAAAAGTTCCAATAACAATCCTGAAAACAACACTGCTACATTTGACTTCTATGTACCAAAGGCAATTCATTTGATATGAAGAGCTTAAAAATGCAGTAGTGACACTCTCTGCTTCCCTTGCCAGAGTTTCTACCCCTTGGAGCAGTCACAGCTTTGGTATTTAGCTCAGCTCAAGGCATGAAACATTTCCTGGGAAGCAAAAAAGGAATAAAGATCTGGTGGTAGGAAGAAACAGGAGAAGGCTGGGAGATCTGCAGGGCCCTGTTCCTCATGTAGAAGCTGTGATTTAAAGGTTTTTGCCCTACACCTCCCCTCCTCTGCTCTTCAGTTGTACCAAGGGCCAGACAAGCTATTTCTGTGGCCATGCAACAGTGTGATAAGGAATTACAGAAAAAAGTGCAGCCTCTTAAAATGTTAATGACAAGCTAAATAATCTATTATTTCTGGAAAAGAAGGAAAAAGGAAAGGAAAAAGGAAAGGAAAAAGGAAAGGAAAAAGGAAAGGAAAAAGGAAAGGAAAAAGGAAAGGAAAAAGGAAAAGGAAAAGGAGAAGGAAAGGAAAGGAAAGGAAAGGAAAGGAAAGGAAAGGAAAGGAAAGGAAAGGAAAGGAAAGGAAAGGAAAGGAAAGGAAAGGAAAGGAAAGGAAAGGAAAGGAAAGGAAAGGAAAGGAAAGGAAAGGAAAGGAAAGGAAAGGAAAAAGGAAAGGAAAGGAAAAAGGAAAGGAAAGGAAAAAGGAAAGGGGAAAGGAAAGGGGAAAGGAAAGGGGAAAGGAAAGGGGAAAGGAAAGGGGAAAGGAAAGGGGAAAGGAAAGGAAAGGAAAGGAAAGGAAAGGAAAGGAAAGGAAAAAGGAAAGGAAAGGAAAAAGGAAAGGGGAAAGGAAAGGGGAAAGGAAAGGGGAAAGGAAAGGGGAAAGGAAAGGGGAAAGGAAAGGGGAAAGGAAAGGGGAAAGGAAAGGGGAAAGGAAAGGGGAAAGGAAAGGGGAAAGGAAAGGGGAAAGGAAAGGGGAAAGGAAAGGAAAGGAAAGGAAAGGAAAGGAAAGGAAAGGAAAGGAAAGGAAAGGAAAGGAAAGGAAAGGAAAGGAAAGGAAAGGAAAGGGAAAGGAAAGGGAAGGGAAGGAAAGGGAAGGGAAGGAAAGGGAAAGGAAAGGAAAGGAAAGGAAAGGAAAGGAAAGGAAAG
The DNA here is from genome assembly GCF_963082525.1 of Nesoenas mayeri. NCBI lineage: Eukaryota > Metazoa > Chordata > Aves > Columbiformes > Columbidae > Nesoenas > Nesoenas mayeri. The sequence continues at coordinate 204,765,918 of NC_137541.1, forward strand.
GAAAGGAAAAGGAAAGGAAAGGAAAGGAAAGGAAAGGAAAGGAAAGGAAGGAAAGAAAAAATAAGAAGAAAAAAGAAAAGGAAAATAAAAGGAAAGAAAAAGAGAAGAAAGGAAAAAGGGGAAGGGAAGGGAAGGGAAGGGAAGGGAAGGGAAGGGAAGGGAAGGAAGGGAAGGGAAGGGAAGGGGAAGGGAAGGGAAGGGAAGGGAAGGGAAGGGAAGGGAAGGGAAGGGGAAGGGAGAGGGAAGGAGAGGGGATGGGTGAGGGGGAAGGGGGGAGAGGGTGGGAGAGGGGAGGGAGAGGGGCGGCGCTCGAGGTGGGGGTGGAGGGAGAGGGGGAGGGGAGAGGGGGAGGGGTGGGGGAGGGGAGGGGGAGGGAGGGGGGAGAGGAGGACAGGGGGGAGGGGGGGGTGGGGGAGGAGGGAAAGGAAAGCAAGGAAGGGGAAAAAAAGAGGGAAAAGAGAAAGTGAGAATCCCACCGCCCGCAGTTAACCCTCTAAAGCCCTATCCCTCACAGCCCCTCCCCCCCAGGAAAAGGAAACTCTGTCCTTGGACATCCATCCCATACTATTTTGGCTGACGTGCAGGTGATGTGTCGATGAGATCCCAAAGCATGGCCAGAGTAGAGCCCAGTACCCCTCATTTCTGCTCAACGAACCCCAGGGTTTCCAAATCCTTTTGAAAGAAAGGAATGGACTATTGCAGTTAAGGGCAGCAGCGTAAGACCCTCAAAATGATAGATGTGATTTCCCACAGGCAGCAAGGAATCCATTTTGTCATATAAATGATTACTGTGAATTTTTTGCTCGGCTCTGCAACTCAGATTGAAATTCACCCCAACAGGCACCTTCCATATGTCTGAAATCGTGTGATGCTCATTCTTGTCGGTACAATGCAATAATTGGTAACTGGCTAGGTTGACCAAATACTTTCCATAGTCACAAAGAACAGATGTTGCACCATCCCCTCTGGCTAGTAAAGATAGAAATAATCGGTCTTTGTGCTAATACACTGACTCCTATTGCCCATGATCTCAACACTCTTTCACATCCTACCATCTCCCATGAAATAGGAACAATAATGCATTAACACAGTAAAACAAGGCTGTATTGGCTAAAAATACATTAGAAGAAGGCAGGCAAACAGAGGAAACTGTTCCTTGGCCAGTTCAATTACTAAGGTCTGTTAATCCTTGAAGCATTTAGTTCTCCTCCAGAGAGTTCAACACTGAATTCAGCTTTTAAAATAAAACAATTTAAATTGAAAAAAAAAAGTAGATCATATTTTACAGGTTCAGCTTCACTAGTTCTTTTATTTTTTTAATATTTTGCTTGGTTCATATTCATCTTGTGAAAAACATGCTGTAAATCACCATCTACCAGAGCCATTTTTTCTGCAACCACTGAATTAGTTTTAAGAGTTAGCTTTGTTTTAAACTATACTAAATAATGTCATACAACTATGAGTTACAAACCTGAAACAGATCACTTTTTTAATTAAAATTTGTTTGGAAATTTTGAAGTATGTATTTAAAATATAATAGAACTGACAACACTATTCAAAAAAAAATACCATTACTGAGTTCTGTTCCCTAAAAATTCCCAGAAGGTCACTCTTTTTTGCATTGCCTACATAAACCACATCCCATTGAGCAATGCCTTCATAGCTTGATGTGGCTCTGTAGGTCCTTGGGGTGAGCAAGGATGACTTTCCTCTAACACACATAGGCAAGTTTCTAGCTGCAGTCCACAAACTTGTTTGTTTAGGCTGCAGAGATCTACAGTGCATTAAAATGAGTCCAAGACACCCTGCTGCTTCAAGTATCTGAAGACAAATAAATTTTCCCTTGTTTAACAGTAGTACTACCAACATGGCGTGTGCAGTTCAACGATCAGACATATTGTTTGGTTGGCCATCAAACCTTAAAATATGTCTTGTGTGAAATCACCCCCAGCATGATGAGTTTCAGTCCAAGTATCAGAAGCGTATTAAAAACCTAAAGTCAATTTCTCTTCTTACATAGTCCAGCATGACCAAGCATTTATATGCTAGCCTACGGCCGTAAACACAACCTTTTCCTAGAAATTAAACTGCACACATCTGCCACTTCTCCCTGAGCAACAGGACACCAATTTGGAGCAGTCCTGCAGGGCCAGCATCACTCTGCCCTGCCTCAAATAGTTACAGATGCTTATAAAAGTGGAGGCTTGAGCTACAGGCTCAAACCTAAGTGAGCAGATAAACTGCTGTTCAAAAAACCACAGAATGTTTGAGGTGGGAAGGGACCTCTGGAGGTTGTCTAATCCAGGACCATACTTAAAGCAGGGTCATCAAGAGAAGGTTGCTGATGGACTTGTACAGCTAGATTTTCACTATGTCCATGGACTTCATGCTGGTGATCACAACCCTTTTACCTCAGCAGTTCAGCCAGTTCTCAGTCCACCTCCTTGTTTATTTACCTAACCTGTACTTCATCAGTTTGCCTATGAAAACGTTACAGGAGACAGTGTCAAAAGCCATACTGAGGTGAAGATAACATCCACTGGTTTCCCCTCATCCACTGAGCTCGTCATTTCATTGTAGAAGGTTCTTAGGTTGGTGTGGCATTACTCCCCCTTGTTTAATCCTTGCTGACTACTCCAAATCACCCTCTTTAACTTAGTATGTTTAGAAGTGGTTTCCAGAACTATGGTCTTCACTGCCTTCTCAAGGTGAGGCTGACCACCCTGTAGCTCCCTAGATCCAACTCCTGCCCATACAGAGGCAGGACTGGCACTAGGTGAAAGAAAAACAAAAAAAACAAAAAACAACAAAAAAACCCCATTTCCAACAACTGAGACCATCACACAATCCTGATGTGATCCTTCAGAGGCACAACCTACCTGAGAAGTGTTCTTAAAAACAAGGAGGTGAAGACGCATGCTCAACAGGTTGTAGTAGTTCACAGAAACTCATTGGCCACCTTAGGACTGAACTGGTCAGATTCTAAGCCTCTCACAAAAATGTAAGAAGCCAGGAAACTTGAATCTATTCTCATTTATATTCCAGAAAATACTGTTGTTCAAGAGTAAATATCATATGTAGATAAAAGAAAGATTCTCAACAGTAGATGAAACCATGAATTGAAGCTTATCATTGGACTATTCCGTGCATTTCAGTGACGCTAAATCCCATACTACAATGAACAGAGAACAAAAATCAGTGAATAAAACCCACACATTCTGATGAGATTTTCATACCAGATCATTCCTTTGAAACAGAAAGATAAAAGCACAAGGCTTTATATGTATTTATACAATGCCACCTAGTGTCATGTTGATCAACAGTTTTTAATCCAAAGATCACCAAATATTTTTCAAAAAACAGTGTCTGCTGGCACATTGTCAAAGTGCTTTTCAGCTACTGAAAAACAGCAGTAAGATTATACATTCACAGTTGATTCATTTTCTCAATTTTCCCCATGTTTTTTTGCTAGAGAGTGTGTAGGAATGTGCCTGTAAATATAAAAAAGGCATTTTATTCTTATTGTTCTTAACTTGCAGCTATTTTATAAGACACTGCCTGATGTCACATACCAAGCAACATGATTTGTAGGGCACCCTGTCTCTAGAACACCTTCGCAGTCACTGGAGAAAAACAGGCACTTATGGGGACTATGTCATCTCATGCTTAAACAGATTTTTAGGCAGGAGAGAAGAATTACAGCTCCAAAGTAGCTCTTTGCCTCCACTGACTCTCTCCATTATTCTGCGGTGGGCAAGCAGGTAGTGTCTAACCCTGCTATCGAGTTATAGCAAAAATTCTGGAGAAGGGCAAGAGTGCAAGGTAGAGTCTTCTGGTGATAGGGTGCAGGCTCCTGCTCGACCTACGGGCTTAGAGCTGCAAAACAGATTCACCACCATCAAAGCTGAACCATGCCAATGGAGAGACGACACAGCAGGACATAAGCAATCCAGCTGGTTCCGGCAGTGCCTTGGTGATAACTTTCTCCTCTGAGTGACAGAGAAGATGAGGAAGAAAGGTTCTCTGCTTCACCTTATAGTCACCTACAAGGAGGGCCTCATTGGGGTTGTGAAGATCAGAGGCAGTCTTGGCTGCAGTGATCATGAAATGTTCAGGATCCTGAGGGCAGGGAGGAGCGTGAAATCAAACTTACAGCCCTGGGCTTCGAGAGAGCAGACTTGAGCCTCTTCAAAGATTTGCTTGGGAGAGTCCATCCTGGGGGAAGAAGACCCTTCAGGGAAAGAGTGCCTGAAATAGCTGGTTAATATTAAAGAATCACATTCTCCAAGGTCAAGATTGTTCTATTCCAAGAAGTCAGAAGTCAGGCAAAAATGCCTGGAGGCCTGTGTGGCTGAAGGAGGAGCTCCTGGCCAAACTCAGACAACAAAAGAAAATGTACAGAGTGTGGAAGCCAGGACAGGTAACCTGGGAGTAATGCAGACATGTTGTCTGACTAGGGGTGAAGTTAGGAAAGCCACGGTCCAGCTGGAACTGAATCTGGCCAAGGATGTCAAAGACAAGAAGGTCTTCTATAAGTACACAGGAGACAAAAAGAAGATTAGGGAAAATATGGACTCATTGTTCAACAAGCTGGAGGACCTGGTTACACAGGACATGGAAAAGGCTGAGAAAGTGAGCATCTAGTGGGATGCATTGCATTTACATGAAGTGAGAATCTAGCTCATTTCAGTAGTTTAGCAGTAGTTTAGATTTAATGAAAACAAGGACAATTGGGCTGCAGATTTCTAAATCTCCTTGTGAAGATAAACAGCATCAATCTGTGTCCTGTGCTCAGACATGAAGAGTTCAGTACAACAGCTCCTCCCAACTAATACCTGCTGAGAGCTGGGTCCAGAAGCACTAATGTCCTGGGATGACAACTGGGACCTGATGTCTGTTAGGCTGTTTCATTGTTGGTTGTCGTAGCTGTAAATTCAGCTGTTATGGGATTGGAACAGTGGTGGGTAGGGAGGGAATATGACATAATTTGGGGCATTGTTTTGGGGCATCACACATGGTGTGAACTGTGGGGTTGTCCTGTGCAGGGACAGGAGTTGGACTGGATGATCCTTGTTGGTCCATTCCAACTCATAACATTGTATATGATTTTCCTGGCTGGTAAAGTACTGCCATTTCCCATGTGGGTGTAATTATGAAATGCTAACCTTTGAGCTGCATCTGGAAATCCTCTACCAACATTAGAACAAATTTCCATTTTGGGCACATCTTGGTCTTCTGACACCCTAGATGACGTATTTTCAATGCACCAGTCACCAGTGGGCTGGCAATGAACAGAAAACAGGAGAACATCTCTGTCAGGCCAAGAAATGGCTGAATTCTGTTTCAGCTGTATTAAAAACAGGGCAGCCCTCACTAACTGTGTTTTACTTTGACTAGACCACTATTTGCACTATGATTCTTCCACTCTCAGAGATCAGAAATATCTATTTCTACCTGCAGCTGTCAGTTATATAAAGGAAAATAAAGCATTAAAAAAATCTAACCAGAAAGAAAATGGAACATTTATTACCACTGCCAAAATCTCATGGCCATCGAATGACGTGATCTGGGCAGGGATTTGGGCCAGATGACCTCCCATGGTCCCTTCCAAACTACATTATTCTGTGATTCCCTGACAGCAGAACCTCCTTTTGTTGCACAATTGCATAATAAAAGAACATCTTTAATCCAAAAAACCTCTCATTATCTGATCAAAAACCCACATGCTTACAGTTAAAAACAAGTATCCTTTTGAATGAACAGGGCCAGACAGGACATAATGGATATGGAATGAAATAGGAAACAAAAGAAAGATATTGAACAGCTGTGCCCAACGTGATTGAAGAGGCTGAAAGCAGAAATGGAAATAATCCACCATGCAGAAGTCAGAATAAAGAAGGAAATGGGAGTTTTGAATCACTAAATCAAGGAAGATTGAGGAACATGATTGCGGAAGAGGAAAGGTTTCCAGCAGTAGTGCTCTGCATGCAACAGTTATTCCCTAATGCTGTCTTCCAGACCTGTGTCCGAAATCCCCATCTCCCCTGGAACAAGAGCTCTCTCATCATGACTAATGGTGGCTCGAGACATGGCCACGTGCTGCAGAAACTCACAGACGGGCCTGGCTGCGGGGAAACCCACCCGACTGCTCGTCGAGCCTCAAGGGGAGCAATGGGCCCACATTTCACTCATTGGAGGATGTCTTCTTGGGAATTTGTCTTCTCTTTCTTTAAAGCAGGATACTTTCTTTAAAGCGGTGGCCTGGGGACCATGTCCATTATGGTAAACAGAGGAGGAGCCATGCCTGGACAGCAGGACAGCACACATATACCCAGGAAGGCCACACAGCAGCAGGATTACCTTCCTTCTGCCCACATTGAGGCAGGCACCATGCCATGGGTGACCAGTGGCCATTATGAGGGTTTCCTGAGCAGAAAGTGGTGGGAGTTGGTGTGTCATGGATGTGCTTTCCCTGGGGGACATCAGCCTGCAGGACACACAGCAGACTAGGGTGGGCAAAGCTTGGCAGGAGCATCACCTAGGAGAAGTCTGCTGGGAGGGCAATGGGACACCTGCCAGCCCATTTTTTCACTCCCATGGCTCATCTGAGCTGACTTCACAGCCTCTTCGATGTGGTGGCCTCCCTGCCTTCTCCTCTCCCCAACAGCCTCTTCCCTGGTACCCCCACCACCACCTGGGAGGCAGCCTCCAAGCTCCAAAATGCAGCAGGAGCCAAGGAGAGGGAGAATGAAGAACAAAGAGGTCACACACAAAGCTGTCAACTCAGGTCACTTCTCTTTCTCAAGTTGAACGTGTTCAGTGTCACTGCTTGCCCAGATACCTATAGCAAATGTGTGATTTAACATGATTTTTTTCAAAAGGTCATTGACTAAAGCCTTTACAGTTTCCAATTTTCTGATGAAAACTTAGCAATTTCTGGGAGGAAAAGCAAAAAATGTGCATAAACATGGCCTTACAAAAAAAATTGTTTCAGCAGAAAAAAATGAAAGGACAACTGAAGGCTTTTCAGAGAGGAATGGGAGGCAAGTCAGGGAGCCTTGTGTGTCCTCCCAAGGCCCAGCAACTCTGCAGCACTCTGCTGTCCCCATGAGCCAGGGATGCTCTCGTCCTCTGTTACCCTCTCACCTGCTGCAGGGGAAGAGTGTTTCTTCCCTAAACCTTTAAACAGAGAAATAATTCACACACTTCAAAGCAAAGCCAATGCAATGAACAGACATAGGCAGGAAAAAATCCATACCTCAATTCTGGAAGTTGAAATTGTCCTGCTTTCGGGCAGGGCATAGCTTTTCACAGGCACCGCAGGGTGTAATTTGGGTTTCTCCTTTTTCAACTGCATCCTAAGGAAGAGAAGAAGGATGCCTGTAATGGGCTAATTTGGACAAGTGGGCTCAGCTGCTCCTGGAGCCCACACACTCCCAGCCGGGGTTGCTGTAACCTGGTACTTAGGGTCTTCTCAGAATAGATGGTGCTGACAGCAACTGGCACAGAGTATCCCAGCTCACATTCCCACGGGAACTAGGAAATAATATCTTTCCAATTATTTCCAGACCATATTGGCTTTTAATCTAGTTATTCAGTGATTAAAAAAAAAAAAGTTGTTCCTCTGCAGGCTTTGATTTGTCTCTGTGCCCGGGCTGCTGAACATTTGTCTGGATTGATTGGCACCTAGATAAATATAATTTACCTCTCATGTTTCTCCCCTCTCTATCATCAGTGAACTTGCTCACTTTTGGCCTGCCTGGTCTTGCTCTCCAAGCACAGAGAGCAAAAAATTGCTTTATTTCATTTCTGTCAGTTATTTCCACTTCTTGGTTCTTTATCTTTCTCCTCTATAACATAAAGAAGAATCTTCTAACCATTTCCAGTAGTATGTAATGGCTTTGGGATATTTCACCAGTCAACTAATTGACTTGAGACTCACTTGAGGAATCAGCACTAATTTCTTCATCAGTTTTATTAAAGATCACACTTGGATTTTGTAGGAATCCATAAAGAAAATCTTCCAGAGGTTTGGGGAGGCAGGTCTTGCATTTTGCTTGTTGTTTTTTTCCCTAATATAAATTCAGCTCCACTGAAGCCTTTTGCTCACCAGCTGCATAATTGTGATGGAGGTGGAGGCAGCACAGGTTGTCACAGACCGTTTCCAGTGACTTCTTCCACTTTGGCTCTAGGTACGCTCTGACTTTGAGGGTGCAAATAATTCTGTAGGATGAGTATAATCTTCAGTGCACCTGGAAAAAATTTCAAAAGAGCTACTTCCTTCTAAATTAGCCTCCAAACACTGTCTAAATGGCATTTGGTGTCTTAAAACCCGAAGCTGCATTCTCTGTCTCAGGGATTTTGCAAGCTATCTAATACAGCAGCCTGGGCATTAAGCAGTTCTGGGTTGGAAAGTCTGGGAGTAAATAGAGTCCACAGATGCAGTGTGGGATCAGGATGGAATTACTGGCAATATTCAAGTTTGTCGTGACCCATGCACCCAGCTGTGTGCACTCAGGACCGTACACACACAGCTGCTCAGCAATTGGGGTCACTTGGTCCAGCTATGTCTGGCAGCTGGAGGGATGGACCAGAGCGCAGCCATGTCCTGCACAGGGCCCAGCTTGTGCAGAGACGGGTGTGGGAACCTCAGGCTTGGCACATGAGCATCAGCCAGGCCATGGTGGTGGGTCCAAGCCCATGCTTAGACCCTTCGCTGGAGCAGTCCCCACGGCAGGACATGGATATGTCTTGGCGCTCTGTTATGATGAAGCAAGGGGAGGTTTTGTTGTTTGAAAACCTCACAAGTGATGTGCAGCATAGCAGACCTAGACCTCAAAAATATTTATTGGGTACTTTTGTTCTCATGTGATCTCCAGCTGGGGTTCATCCTGCAAAAATAAAAGACAACTCCTCTCTCTCCTTCTGTGATGACAAGTGCACACTTTGGCTCAGTGCATCACAGCCATGGGCAACCCGTGGCTCGCAGACCCAGGTGGTGGGGGCTCGCCTCCATCCAGGGGGTTCAGAGAGCCAAAACGTGGCACTTACTGTGCTAAAAAGCACCCCAAGATCAAACCCACCAGCATCCTGGTACCTTCTGCGTGGGGGAACCAGGCTGGTGGGAGCCTCTGTCCTGCCCTCCTACAGTGCTCATCAACAAACTGCGTCTAGGCAAGTCATTCGAAAATGAACACAGACATCAAATCAGATCTCTGCATTTTTGGGGGTGTTATCAACAGTTGCAAAGCATGAGGGTTTTACAGTCATCACTGTGTGAGCATGAAGGTTTCTAAAGACACAAGTGGGCTTTGGGTCTGGCTCACACACTGGATCGAGTCCAGCTCCCATGGGAGTGAAGTCTTTTGCAGCTGCATTAAGGAAAACTGCATCCAGAGCAAAAACCATCTATCTTGTACTTCTTTGCTCAGGTAGAGACAACCCAAACATCAGAAAGTAAAATTCTGGCTCCAGTGAATTCAAAGACTTCAACAGGACAGGTTTTCATGCAAAAAATCCTTACTGAAGATAGTCTGCAGAGGAGGGACAAGGAATCACGTATTGGTGGCACCATTTATTTGACAGAGATAAATTAGCTGTATGGTTTTATTTCCTATTGCTTGTTTTTAATAAAAAATTATATCCCTACCAGAAAAAGATTTGGATCAACACTTTTATAAAGCATTGACAAGAAAGAAATGCATACAAGCTTCATCTCTATTAAAGATCTACTTCCTTTTTATTCTCCTTTGATTAAAAAGGACAACCAAATGTCCCTTCTCACTGTAGCATCACATTAAATGCCATGAGGCAAAACTAAGCAAAGTCAGCAGTCCCACACTATGGTCATCTGTATGTGTGTACGTGCCTGTGTGTATTTTTGTATATACATAAGCCATCTCATGGCATCAGGGCAATTAAGGATGTGAAGGATTCCTGGGTGAGGAGTTTTGGAAATATGTTTATTGATAGGGAGGTATTTCTCGCCTTGGCATGTGAGTACTGTGTGCAGTGAAGAGCCTTTGCCTTCCACGGGGATGCTGAAGCAGAAAGCAGGGCTGGATCTGCCTGTTCATGACAAACCCAGAGGCAACAGACTGTGTGGCTGAAGAGTATGAGCAACTGAGCCTGTAATAAGAAACTGTATTTTCTTCAGTTCTTTCAAGTGGAGAAAACCTTTGAAAGGAGAGAAGAGCAAAGGCCAGACCCCATGGCACGTTGCAGGCGTGTTGCTGGTTTGAAGGGCAGGCGTCTCCTAGAGTATCTGGATGAGAAATGGATGATTTCCCCCAGAAAGGGGCAATCTCCCAGTCACAAGAATGGCAGAAGAGTAGGAGCAGAGATCCCCTGACCTGCTCAAAAGACGATGCCATGTTCATGTGCTGATGTCCCCATCTTTCCTGGAGGAGCAAAGCTGCTCGGGTCCCCCCTTGCTGCCTACCCCTTAATGCTGATCCACTTTGTCCTGCCTGATCTCAGGGCCTGTTGCACACACTAAAATTAAACCTATGGAGCAGCATTTCCTCTGCTTCAAGTGCCGCTGCACAAGGAGGAACCCCACTCACAAGTGACATCAGAAATGGCAAACACCCACAAGCAATTTGCAGTGGGAGCCCTTCCTCTCCTCTCCAGTCCCTGTCTCTAACCAGGCTGTGCAATTTTTACTGCCTCCTGTTTTTGTAGCACAAAATGTACAATGTTCCCTGCAGAGCTGAACACAGGCCCACCCAGTCCATCATCAGCTTCTTGGAAATCTTTTATGTGTCGGGAAGGGCTGTTTTCTCTTACGTGGTATTGATGTGTTTTCCTCCTTCATTTCTGGAGCTTAAGAGTAAAACGTTGAAGCAGTGCTGATGAGAGCAGAGAGGGCTGCTTGGAAATGAAAATACCACCAGACCCAAGTGGTCGGCCGTTGCAGTATGTCCTTTTGGCAGGCTGAAGATCACAGAATCACAGAATCACAGAATCGACTGGGTTGGAAAAGACCTCAGAGATCATCGAGTCCAACCCTTGGTCCAACTCTAGTCCGTTTACTAGATCATGGCACTAAGTGCCATGTCCAACCTCACTTTAAAAACCTCCAGGGACGTCGAGTCCAACACCTCCCTGGGCAGCCATTCCAATGCCTGACCACTCTCTCTGGAAACAATTTCTTCCTAATATCCAGCCTAAATTTCCCCTGGCAGAGTTGAAGCCCATGCCCCCTTGTCCTATTGCTGACTGCCTGGGAGAAGAGACCAATCCCCACCTGGCTATAACTTCCCTTCAGGTAGTTCTAGAGAGTGCTGAGCTCACCTCTAAGCCTCCTCTTCTCCAGACTAAACAAGCCCAGCTCCCTCAGCCTCTCCCCATAGGTCTTGTGTTCAAGTCCCTTCACTAGTCATGTTGCTCTTCTCTGGACCCGCTCCAGCACTTCAATGTCTTTCCTGAACTGAGGGGCCCAGAACTGAACACAGTACTCCAGGTGTGGCCTCACCAATGCAGAGTACAGGGGAAGGATCACTGCCCTTGTCCTGCTGACCACGCTATTTTTGATACAGGACAGATACTTCTCTGGAAAATGAAAACTCTTCTTCTGTGCTGCAGGAGGCTTGTCTACCCTCGGTATCACCTCCAGGAAGGGCTTCTTTGGCCAAGGAATAGGAGCAGAGATGCATCTCCTGCCCCAGGACACCCCCTGCAGCAGCCCCCTGCTTGGGACACGCTCGTGGCTGTTCCCTGCAGCCCGTGTGCAGCGGGGGCTGCGGATAGCCTGGCTCTGGTAGCAAAATAAACGTAAACCTGTGAACTTCCCAGTGATTTCCAGAGAGCAGACCGAGGGGTGAGTGGGAGGAAATGGGCACATCCATCTTCGCTCCACACACATCCTGTTTCCTCCCCTGCTTTGTCCACGTAGTAAATTATGGAGGTTAAAGCTATAAAATGCATATCACCCTGTCTAATCCCAGCCCTTGATGAAGCTGCACTGCCCCCTCCTAGAATGATTGCCCACAAGGGAAACATGTTTATGTCCATTACTGGCTCAGGCAATTAATTTGCAGCCATGCTAACGAATCTGAGAGCACTCTGCCCCATTTCTCCCTTGCTGCCAGGCGCTCAGCTGTCTGAGCCGAGTCCCTCACAAGTAATTTCTCTGCATATCTCCTCAGGCCAATAGGAAACCCCATGACTCACTTTCCTCCCTTGCAACACTAAGTGGAATCAGAAACTTCCTGTGGAAACAAAAGGACAAAGCCTTGCCTTGACAAGTCCCATCAGGGCTTACACTTCTAAATCACAAGATAATCTCTGCGGATCCCCTGGCTGGGGTTGCTGTGCTGCTTCGTCCACCCAGCCCTTCTCGCTGGTTTTTGCTCTGCAGTGAGGGCAGCAGCAGCCCCATGGCAGTGCTGGGGGTGCAGGATGTCCCAGCCCATGCATCAGTTCTGTACTGTAAATTGAAGAGTTCCAGAGGATGTTGCTGGGCCAGGATCGGTCAGACTCACATTGATAATTCATTAGCAAGTTCTTTGGTATGCTTTGGCCAAGACCAAGCAGTACACGGCCAGCAGGTTCTAGGACATGTCCAGGAGTTTGCATGGGCCAGACCTCATTCCTTCTGGACGGTTTCCTGGGCACCTCGGATGTCTGGCCTTGGCAGAAGGACACCCGCATTCCCATGGGCATGTGAGAGGTGGGAGGCTTCTTAGCACTATCACAGCTGAGGACGTCTCTGCAGGAGATGTGGCAGCACAGAAAATGCTCAGAGATGTTCACATCTGGAAACAGCACACAAAGGGCAAGTTAAACTGCAGCTGGGTGGATATTGAAAATCATCATTTGAGGCTGAAGCACCAAAAATGAGAATGAGACTGCTAAATCCTCTGGCAGTCCAAGTCCATGTTCCCACCTACTGCATGAGAGAGAGGACAGGAGTGGAGGGAGATCTCTACATGATGGTATAAAGTGCTTAAATTGTCAAGTCTTGGGCAACATTTCCCAACACAGCAAGCAAAAGGTCACTCTTTCTTTTCAGCACAGAAAACTATTAAGGATCAAGAGCTCAAAGAAAGATTTGGTCTAAGGATCTCAGCTGAGCTAAGGAGTGAAATTCTGGCCCCAACTCCCCTAGGCTCCCAGGAAAATTACTTTTCATTGCTACACACACTGTTCTATTGGTACTCATTCTCATGTCTGTGAGAATACTCTCCTCCCGCCCCACTTATTAAAGGAAAATAATTTCAAAGTAATTCGCAGCATCAAAAATTAATCCCATGCTGAGTGGTATTATGATTGCTGGAGCAAGCGGTAATTCCTGTCCAGCATCCCTGTCCACATACAGATCAAAGGCAGCATTATGGTCAAACACATCCTTGGCTGAGACAAGCTGTTCCCAGCTGATCAAAAGGGTTGAGCTCACCCCGTTGGATCATCTTCGGATTTTACATGCCCTGGAGCTGGGATGCCAATAATCATCAGTGGCTGTAGGTTACTGAGGGGTTTAATGAGAACCCTAAGGGTGAATGGGGACAGACAGGTGAGTGGAAACTCCAGCTGGGGTGAGCAAGACTTCAGCATACGGCTTTCCACAGGAGCACCACAAATGCTGTTTCTCAGGCTCCCTGTGTTCCCCGGAGCTGCAAAGCAGTGAATGTAAAGCCTGAGGTTGCACTCAGAAAGCAGCTGATATCAGAGACTGCACATAGCCGAGGTTCCAGGCAGAGCAGCATGTGAAGAGCTCTATCAAAGGGGGTGGTTTGTCATCAGTGCAGCTTTGTTCTACATGTTGCAAATTATGGGAGGCTGTTGGGCCTGAGTCTGACAGCAGCGGCCAGTCTGGCTCAGTCCAGTTCCCTAAAACTGATCTAATCAGCCCAGTCCCTGCTTCACTCCAGTATCTCCTTGAGAAGCAAACTCCAAAACATCAGAGGAAGAGAGGAAGCCTGTGGTGGTGTGTGGCCTTGGGCTTAATGATCTTGAGCTCGTTCTCGTGGGCCTCTGTTTTCCTGCCCTGATTTCAGCAGACTATGAGTGGGCAGATTTGTTCTGCTGCTGGTCCCAATCAAGAAAAGAAAATTTGTATGAAAGTTGATGGCTTTTGTTCCTTGTAAGCCTGCAAGCATGAAGAAGAGTTATCAAGTCACGAACAGAATCACAGAAGCATAGAATAGTTTGGGTTGGAAGGGACCTTCTAAACTCATCCAGTGCCGCCCCTGCCATGAGCAGGGACATCTTCACCCAGATCAGGTTGCTCAGAGCCCCGTCCAGCCTGGCCTGGGATGTCTCCAGGGATGGGGCATCAGCTTTTTCACTTCCCTCATGTTCCCGGCATGAGCAGCACTGCTTTCCTTTTGGGACCAACAGCAGGGACAGGGGTTACATGTCACTGAAAATTGTGGCCATGGGACAGACCCACCTGACTAAAGAGGGGTCATCTCCAGAACACTTCTTTTCTGTGAATATGACCCTGCCCAAGGCTGCCTGGCCACTGCCACACAGACACTGAAGAGCTTTTTCCAGAGGTGCTCAAGCAGAAACCTGCAGACCTGTCCCACGTTGCAGAAGAGGCCAGACCTCACCTCTGAACAGCCAGCACAGTCACCCAGCACCACGCTATGGCCACCACCCCGATGCCACGGGTGAACCAAGGAGTCACTTTCTGCCTTGTTTTCAAATTGTTTACAGGATCTTACCTTTTTGTGTCCATAAGAGAATCGCAGTGCAAGACGGTTTGAGACATTAAATCTGCTTGTGAATATTATTTTAAGTGACCTGGTCTAAAAATGCTTCTTTTTGTTTGTTTGTTTGTTTGTTTTACAGCCATCAGACAGCGAGCAAAACAACATTTCTAGGTTGTTCAAGCAGCAGCATTTTAATGTGCGTCTCTCTCACACCACATCTGCCCAGCCAGCCCAACCTGCCCCTTCTTGCGAGCTTTTCCTGCCTGCAATGGGAAAGAGGTCTTCACTCTTTAAAATAATAGGAAAACACAGAAAATAGTCTTGATTTGTCCCTGATGCTGTGTGATCAGGTTTTCTGTAACCTTCAGGCAGTCCTGGGAACGGTCCCGACAGCTCCTGCTCCAGTGGCCGTGGCAGCATTTTTTATGTGTCTGTTGTGGCAGCTGAGGGGAAAAAACATTGATCAGATTCCACTGGCGTGAGAAGATTAATTGTCCGCCTGGATTTCTAACCAGTCTCTTCCACCCTGGGCAAAGCCTTGGCATTAATATTTAAAATTCTTCTGACCTCTCTCTGTTTTAATTAGCAAGCGGAAAACTCCCCGGCCTGTGCCAGGAAAAAAGAAATTAAAAGAAGTCCTTAAGATCAAAGTGAGCTCTAATTCACGTTTCTGCCACGTTCAAAGGAGCCCATCGGTACGATGAGTGTCATATTTGATGGAGATAGGAGATAATCCACCAGTTGCAAAAGGTGGGTGCTGTGTCTTGAGTGAAGCGATCTCATTTCATTGTGGCTAAAGGCAAGGGAGAGCGCTGGGTGATGTTGCCAATACATCCATAACTGCAATTGTAGGCTTCTTATGGGGGAAAAAAATACCCTCATCTCAAATCTTACTGTAAATGTATCTACGTGATAAATAAAACACTCTGGATCTCCTACTAAGTAATAAGAAAACTCACGAAACTGTGTAGCTCAAGGAAAAGTCAAATTCTTCCGTTGTGCCCTCAAAGGAGTGGGAGAAAATGTATTTGTTTTGTGAAATGAGGCGACCTGTAAAAGTGACCCCAATGGGGTCACTTCCAAACACCCCCCAGTGCTGGGTGTGCAGAGCAAGGGCTGAAGCGAGGGGAATGGCAGTCTGCTTGGTGGAGGACTCTGCTTGAATACATGAATCTAGAAATGGAAACCCCCAGACCAGTATTTGGGCACAAAGCTCGGCCACCAAACTGACCCCACTGGCTACAGCTGCATTTTGCTGCGTATTGTCCTCTCCCTGGCCCTGTGTTTCTCCTGTGCCTCAGGAAGGATTCATAACCCTTACACTGTTGTAAAGAACCGGGGCCCTGCCTTCACTTAATGCTAAAAGCAGTTGTGGAACAAAAGAAAACCCCTAAACTGAAGTAAAATCTCCGTTTAAGCACCATTGATTTTCTTGCTGTCTGTCTTTTTGTGCCTTGTCAGTGCTCCCACCCTGGGACCACCTGTCCAGAAATATTTCCCCAGGCAGAGCTGGAAATTGAAGCATTTTCTGACAAGCTGTCCCAAATTTTTAACTTGCCAAGCATAGGCTGAGCTCAGAGCACAGCAGACCTCTCTGCCTGGGATGTCAACAGGCATCTGGAGCAAACCCCTTCCTGCTTCCTCGAATAAACACAGAAGCGTGGTGGCTTTGGCAAAAGGAAGGGAAACACTCACAGGAGAAGGGAAACAACCCAGTAAGTTTTCGGAAAATTACTTTTGAGACGTACTGAGAGTTCTCGGAAATGTCCCATCTAAGAGGACTGGGGTACAACAGTCTCAGGTCTGCTGCCTGGCATGGAAAGCTACTAGAAGAACAGGTTGTACATATTGTGGAAAGTATGTTGATTCTCATTGTGGCTGAGAAATTATGAGGATCATGGAGCTTCTCAACCACAAAACAGAAACCTGTATTTTCTCAGAGCAGCCTTAGGCAAAGAGAAGGGCCCTGCAGAAGGCAGAGCTGCTCAGATTGTCCTGGAGACCAAGGTGCGAGACAACACAAGGAAGCTCAAGCTTTTACCTTCAGCAATGAAATTGCTCCATCTGCACTGAAGCAGTTCTGTTATTTTACTCATTCTTCAGCAGGTGCTGAGAGAGCTGGCTGAGGTCATTGCTGGACCACTCTCCATCATCTTTGCCAAGTCTTGGGAAACAGGAGAGGTGCCTGAGGACTGGAGGAAACAAATGTCACTCCAGTCTTCAAAAAGGGTACAAGGAGGACCTGGGTAACTATAGACCAGTCAGCCTCACCTCCATCCCTGGGAAACTGATGGAACAACTTATCCTTGGTGCCATCTCAAGGCATATCAGGGATAAGAGGGTCATTAGGGGCAGTCAACATGGCTTCACCAAGGGGAAGTCGTGCTTGACCAACCTCATAGCTTTTTATGAGGACATAACGAGGTGGATAGATGATGGCAGGGTGGTGGATGTGGTCTACCTTGACTTCAGTAAGGCATTTGACACAGTCTCCTACAGCATTCTCACAGCTAAACTGAGGAAGTGTGGTCTGGATGATCGGGTAGTGAGGTGGACTGCGAACTGGCTGAAGGGAAGAAGCCAGAGAGTCGTGGTCAATGGGGCAGACTCCAGTTGGAGGCCTCTATCTAGTGCAGTGCCTCAAGAGTCGGTGCTGGGGCCAGTACTGTTCAATATATTCATCAATGACTTGGATGAGGGAACAGAGTGTACTATCAGCAAGTTTGCTGATGACACAAAGCTGGGAGGAGTGGCTGACACGCCAGAAGGCTGTGCTGTCATCCAGAGACCTGGACAGGCTGGAGAGTTGGGTGGTGAAACATTTAATGAAATATAACAAGGGCAAGTGTAGAGTCCTGCATCTGGGCAGGAACAACCCCAGGTTCCAATATAAATTGGGGAATGACCTATTAGAGAGCAGTGTAGGGGAAAGGGACCTGGGGGTCCTGGTGCACAGCAGGATGACCATGAGCCAGCACTGTGCCCTTGTGGCCAGGAAGGCCAATGGCATCCTGGGGTGTATTAGAAGGGGGGTGGTCAGTAGGTCAGAGAGGTTCTCCTTCCCCTCTACTCTGCCCTGGTGAGACCACACCTGGAATATTGTGTCCAGTTCTGGGCCCCTCAGTTCCAGAAGGACAGGGAACTGCTGGAGAGGGTCCAGCGCAGGGCAACAAAGATGATTAAGGGAGTGGAGCATCTCTCTTATGAGGAAAGGCTGAGGGAGCTGAGTCTCTTTAGCTTGGAGAAGAGGAGACTGAGGGGTGACCTTATTAATGTTTACAAATATATAAAGGGTGAGTGTCAGAAGGATGGAGCCAGGCTCTTCTCAAGATGAGCGAGGAACTGAGGCAAAAGGATCTGACCCAGGGAGCGTAGGATCATCAAACAGTTTGGGTTGGAAGGGACCTTCAAAGCTCCTCCAGTGCCACCCCTGCCATGAGCAGGGACATCTGCACCCAGATCAGGTTGCTCAGAGCCCCGTCCAGCCTGGCCTGGGATGTCTCCAGGGATGGGGCATCCACCACCTCTCTGGCCAACCTGGGACAGGGTTTCACCACCATCATTATAAAAAATTTCTTCATGTCTGGCCTGAATCTTCCTTCCTTAGTTTAAAATCATCACCCCTTGTCCGACCACAAGTCCTGCTAAAATGTCTGCCCCCATGGGGGATCAGGATATGAGATGGGGACCACAGCAATGGAGAGAGCGAGATGCACGGTAAGAGCAGTGTGGTGAGAGCAGCAGAGATGCTGATTAACTCCCGAGAAGAGCCCTCCATGTAAACAACCTCAAAGAAAGGTGAAAAAATTGCCTACAATGGGCATATCTGCCCCTGACTCCTGGGAGCCACAGGTGAGGCAGCAGCTCTCAGCAAACCCTCCCGAGATGCCTGCAGGGAGCTGAGCACCATCCCCCAACGCTGCCTCCCTACAGACACCCAAACCTGCACCGAGGAACCGTGCTTGACCCACCACCGCCTCAGCAATCCTCTCCCCGTATCCTCCTTTGCAAAAGCAACTTCTTTTGCCAAGAGCCTGATGTGACCAGGGAGATAACCCATCATATGATAAAAACTCTAAATCCCCGTGGCACATCAGGTGGTGGGAAACGCTCCCGCTTCGGTCACGAGGCTCAACCGCGTGGCCACGGGGCGGGCAGAGCCGGAGGTGTGTGGCTTCTCGCTGCCCGCAGCACTGGGTGTGCGGCTTTCTCCGGTTAAAAACAGAAATATTGAATACCGTCAATCCACGTAGCACAGGCACCCACGGGCGCGCAGAGCTGAAGTTGTCGGCTGAGCTGCTCTGGCGTCACTTCTTCCCTCACACCGCGTTAGGACTTTATTTTGTAACGAATGTGTACGATTTAAATGCTCAGTCACGTTCCTGACGTTTCTTCACCACCGAGTGTGGCTGCACTGATGACTCCAGGCGGCTTAGAACAACAAAGGCAAAAAGTCACTTTTTCAAGCAGCAACTGTTTATTACCGGGAAAAACATTAGGACTTTATTTTTTTTTTCCTCTCTTACATATACTTGATTTGAATAAAAATAATTTAAAAATTTTTAATTTCTTTTTATATTACATTAAAGTAACTCGGAACAAGGACTGTGCATTGAGGAAGCAAGAAAACATAGACAAAATGGTTGTTTAGCTGCTGAGATGTAGTTCTTGGATTTTTTTAACTCAAATAGCAAAACAATCACAATTGTCATTGCAGTGAAGAAAATGTATCCATCTATAAAATATCCTGAAGTTTGAGAATGGTATGAATACTTTCTAGTGTAACTATATAATATACTGTGAGTTCTAACATATTATCTAAAATATATAACTTCTCAGACTTTACAAGGTCAAATATTTTAGACCATATTCCAGTGGAAAAATACTACAAACCTTTAACAATCCTTTTAAAGTTCCTGTTGAATCATATTTTATTTCCTTTTGAGGAATTTTAATACGATATTTCAAGCAATGAAATATTGCATACGAACTAGCTTGCAGGACTTTATTCACACAAACTGGGCCAACTACTGTTTTAAAGGGTGAAACACCTTCAGTACCAGTGACAAAGCATCACTTGGTACAGCAGCTGATGGAGAAGCAGATTTTGTGCGCAGACTGGTACAATTTTCACGACATTTCTGTAAATGTGATAGTAATTCCTGCATATTCGGTAGTAAGAAACTAAAGTAATGAGATTTAAAATATACTTAAGGCTGGGGTAGGATTACAGTGTTACAAGACAAAGATTCTATTCATCAATCCAATTCATGTCATTTGACAGAGTTCCCACAGAACATGGATTGCTTCTTTATTTTCTATCTAAAACACATGCAACTCACTGCAATCTCCATTCCCTGGCTTGTTCCTTGTCTCTTTTCAGTTGAATATGAATATAGTTCATCTTTTCATTAAGTTCCAGAGTAACGAACACCACTCAACATCACCTGAACGGATTTTAATTAAAAAAAAAGCCCCAAAAAGCAAAAAAAAAAGAGCAATTAGCATGCCAAGGTTTCACTTGAGGACACAAAGTACTATCTGCAGAAATAGGCAGAGTAAAAATGAGATGGGTAGTTATTTGCATTGAGTTCCATATTAAATTTAACGTAACGGCCCCAGCCACGGCTGCCTGATGGACTGACAGAAACCCACTCCTCACCAAGGGAAAAATACTATTAATAAGATCGTTAAAAAGCTGTAGCGGCCTGACCTCAGGGGCCAGTCCTCTCTTAAAGAAACGCCTGAAACCCCAGCTGGCTTGACAAACCACCCGATGCCATCGAAAGCGACAGCGTCAAGCCCTTTAAAAAGAAACATTTCATCTCGGTGTATTCTGGGGAGATTTTCGTTTGGTTTTGTTTTGTTCTGGGCTTTTTTTATTCCTGTAACCGTTTCCAGCGTCATGTCCGAGGCTGGAACGTCTCATTCCTTCCTCCGCCGGCTCTGTCGCTTTCCCCCTTGGCAGGCGCTGCCCGCCACAGCCGCCGCTCCCCACCGGCACCGCGCTGCCTTGGTTGCCTCGTCTGTGGGGTTTACAGCCCTGGGATGCGATTTCTGAATTAATACGCATTTGCTTTTCCTAAGCAATGCCTTGTTTTGCAACCACAGCTGCGTAATAACGTCATCATCTTCAATAACGAGTGGGCGGTGGCTCTTTTGAGATAAGGCGGTGATGCAGTTTAGAAAGCCAGGGAGGCACTTTCACCCCAGTGCAATAGTTTTAAGAACAGGTAAAAATTTTGGACCTTAACTATGCCATTTGTCTTCCTTTGTAAGTTAATTACTTTTAGTTTTACCAAGAAATATTCTATTGGTGTGAACTACAGAATTTTGGAAATTATTGTGCATATTTATGTTTCACTCCTCTTCTCTAAATATATTACTCACTTGTTTAATTCATTCAGGAATCTACCATACTGTCAACCAACTACAGTAATCCAGAGATATTTTCTGCATACAGAAGGGGCTTAATCACTAAGCCACATCTTCCTGCAAAGCTTCAGTATCCGAGATTGGTAAAAAGCATTTCTCATTGAAGTAATACTGAAGTGAAGCCAAGCCCTCCTCCATATATACGACTGTTAAGTTAATTTTTCAGGACAAAATGCTGATCACATTCAATGACAAGATATATTGTTGTTTTCAAGACAGCTCCAGCGGTAGTTCTGGTGGCACAACAGTGTATCTTGGGTCCAGCTTAGGTGTGAAATCCTTGAAGTTTTTAGATGCTTCAGTACCAAATACATCTAAAGCTTTCCTGTTCATGAGCGCAAACCTGAAAAAGTAGAGACATGAGAGAGCAAACAGACTATTCATTTACTTTGGAAATAAGATCACTTTATTTAGAAAATATATAATTATAAAGTTATTAAAATTATTTCACTACATGAAGGACTATCTGAATACAGGTTTTTTGCCTCCACTGTTTAGAGATTACAAGTTTTTCATTTCAGGCAATAAACGTGTAAAAAACAATACATTTGACAAATTTGATTAATAGTGCTTTCTGTAGATACACTTCATATAACAGAACTTGTGGAATAGGGAAAGGAGAGAGTGCCCTTCTACTTTTGACTTCACAAAAGAAGTCAAAACAAAACACACTTCTTTCTCATCCCAGCAGAGCAAACTCTGGCCGTGCCCGTCCAAGTGGGGATAACAGTTTTATGGGTGTTACCATCTACTTTCATCTCTTTAGTCTTTAAAATGGTTGAGTGAAGGATTTCTGAAACATCAAAAGAATTTGCCTCTACAGAGGTAGTGTCAAAATTACCACTACAGGGATTTGCTTCAGATTAAAAAAAGAGAACAGAATTTCCTTTCCCTTGTCTCTTTCAATTAAAGCAATCTTAGGATTAGAACAAGAGGGGAAAATGCACCCCAAATCGGACATCTGACATCACCCCCTGTGTCACAGACCATGGAATGGCTTGGGTTGGAAGGGACCTTCCAAGCTCATCCAGTGCCACCCCTGCCATGAGCAGGGACATCTTCACCCAGATCAGGTTGCTCAGAGCCCCGTCCAGCCTGGCCTGGGATGTCTCCAGGGATGGTTCATCCACCACCTCTCTGGCCAAGCTGGGACAGGGTTTCACCACCCTCAGTGTAAAAAAATTCTTCCTCATGTCTGGCCTGAATCTCCCCTCCTTTAGTTTAAAACCATCACCCCTTGTCCTGTCACAACAGGCTGTGCTAAAAAGTCTGTCCCCATCTTTCTTACAGGACCCTTTTAAGAGTTGAAAGGCCGCAATAAGGTCCTCCTGGAACCTTCTCATGTTTGTACAGCACAGAGGTTGCTTGCAAAACATCTCCAGGCATCCCAAGGAAAGTGTCCCACTACATCTAACAACATGTTCAGTCACCCCATGTCCTGCTATGAGTGCACTGAGACATGGGGAGTGCAGTTCAACGTGCTCCAGGGACTGGACCCTCATTTCACTTGTGTTTTACAGTGTGGAGAGCTCACTGTCACCACAAACATTCCCTTACAATCCCATTCATAAACTGATCTACATCACAATATGGATGCCTTGCTTCTGCCACGTCAGTATAATAGTGTACACTTCATTAAACTGTATTTTTATAAATCATTTACAGCAAAATCTATTTTTAAAGGTAAGCATTTTAGATCCCCACAGCAAATTAGAGAAAAAATATCCAGTAAGGTATTAGTGTTGAAGATGTCCCTGCTCATAGCAGGGGGGTTGGACTAGATGACCTTCGAAAGTCCCTTTCAACCCAAGCTATTCTGTGATTCTATGATACTGTGTAAATTTATGATTATAATCAGGGAATATTTTTAATTAGTTTTCCAAGCAAAAAAATTCCTTTTCCCAACTGAAACAGAAAAAACTATTGAATCTTTGAAGTATTCTTAGGAAAAGCTCCGACATTTCTAGTAGTGCTTTTGAATACCTACAAATACCACGTTGTCAATCACTGTAAATACCAAGTGATTTCTTCAATCTGTACAGTTGTTTACCAGATTCTTCATATTCCACTGAAACCCAAATGCATTCCACCCTCCAAGTGAACTAAAGATGGAAAAGCCTTCAAGTAAAACACTGACTTGATAAATAGTCTTAACTAGATTTAAGTCTCTGCTCCTGTCTTCAGACTACACCCAGCAGTGTTGCTTCAGCAGCAAAGAACTTCAAGTGGATGGGAAATTATTTGAAAAGCAAAGTAAATACCTGGGAAATTAGTCAACACATACTCCAATATCTCTGCTCTTGACAGTGAATGACACAGAAAGATGAATGTGATCAATGACGTGTTGAGACAAGCCGCAACAGACCCCGATTACATACCTGCCCTTTGTTAGTCGTAAAAGAAATTTCCAGTATGAAGGTCTCAAGTTCTGAACTTCCATGACAGCCTGAAAGGAGAGAATTTTGTCAGAGGTGGCTGATAGCGCCCAGCAAAAGCTTCAGCAGCTACACCGTGTTGCCAAGGCAGTGAAAAGATAGTTACAGAAATATATATAATTTTTAATATTTAAAAAAATCCTCTTATGGTTCACGGACCAAAAGCGGCTGTGATCACCGGTCAGTGTCCAGCGCTGTCAGCAGACAAACCACTCGCAGCTGAATTCGATGCTCTATATGACCCCCACCAGCACAGGCTGATATTCCCAGAAGACTTTCTTTTAAAAGTGGTGGCAATTGGCTTAGATCTCATTGCAGACAAAGCAACAATAATCCTTATTATTCCTGTGTACACGGTTTTGCACTTGTGGATGCCAAATTTATCTGCTATTTTATCCCCCGCTCACTCTGCATTTTGTGATCTACCATTTCTTGTAACCATCTTTATATTTCATGTTACATAGCTTAAATGATGTCATATACAAAAATCTTTGTCTTCTTTCTATTCCATTACCTTTCCAGGTCACTTATGAGTATAGTGAGTAACAAACATTTGGGTATATATCCCTTTGATAATTTCTCCCTCCCTCCTCCTAAACCTAGGAATTTATTTCCAGTCTTGGGCTCCTTTTCCAACTATTTATTAAGTAATGAAAAAACCCTTTCCTCTTTTCTCATAGGAACTTTATTTCTGTTAGCCTCATGTGACGGTCCTTGGCAACAGTATTTTGGAGATGTCCATGCTGCAGACCTGTAGCCATATCCCAAATACTGAAATATCAGTTCATTTTGATACTAGAAAGAGATATTCCCAAACACAGGGGAGCAATGAGGAGTGGAACTCTTCTGACTGCTTTAGGATAATTTTATATTCTGTTTATTGAGGGGTATATAAAAATATATTTTGCTATGCAAAAATTAAAAAAGATTCAGGGACATTTCAGCAGATCTAGAAAGGGGGAGATGCGCTGGAGTAACGTAGAGTTATATGGGTACCACTGAAAAGGAGCTTTTATAGCTGATGCAGCTGATAAAGGAGCTGGTGTTGAAAGCATCTCATTGATTTGGAAAGGGTAAAAGATGAAAACTACAGCTTGTTTCAAACATAAAACTTCATATTTCCTTGCTACTTTTGGCAGATTTTTGCAAACAGGCAATTGAATTCAAGTTTGCTGAAAGCGAAAAATTCCAGTTGATTAAAAATAAACCAAAAAACCCAAACATGAAATAGTATAATATGTATTGTTTGTCTTCTTGAAAAATGGTCCTTCCATATGCTTATGGAAGTCCATACATTTATGTTCATCCTCTGGGTCAGTGCATTTTAAGATCCTTTCCAAACAATTCAGCGCTCTGTATAATGTGTTCATCTACAAGGATATGAGAAATGTGAGTCCTGGAAATGATCTTCCCACTGTGCCAGTGAAAAGCGGGATGCAGGAGCCCTGACTTACAGAGTCTTGCTGGAATCACTATATCGCACCCTCTTCTCTCTATCACTGTATCCCTGTGCTCCTCATTTCATTCACCATTTGACTTACGCTAGAACTTCACGTTCTGTTAGAAGACAAGATACTTACTGCCTGAAAGCATATCGATGTAGAGATGGCATAGATGATGCTGTCTGCGTGAGGAAAATAGGGAACCTTCCCTGCTTCAATGCCTTTGAAGTATATAGTCTACAAAAATAAACCAAAAATGCTGAATGGAACAAAATAAAACAAAAGAGCTTCTTGCTTTTTATTTATTTTACCTTTTCAAAGTAACATGTCAACATTACTAACCTATGCTTATATATTTTTGTATATGTCCACAAATGTGACATTGATTGAGCTAGCTTATAAAAGTTATCCAAGATCAAGATACAGGCTATAAATGCATAGAACAGGACCCAGCAACAGCTTGGGTGTTAAAAGGGGAGTAGAGATCTTTAAGATTAAGGGACAATTTGCTATATCAAATTCTTCATTTTAAAAAAAGCAAAAGAACAATGCAATAACTGTTCCAGCAAAGTGAATATTCACTGTTCTTAAACAGCTTGAAATCACATACTTGTCTTTCTGAGAAAACATGTTAAGTTTATTTTCCTGAGCACAGCTTGACCTTCCAAAGCAGCACACGCCTCTTTGGTCAGTTACCCTTGGCTTGCGCAAGATGATAAAAGTAGTAAAAAAAATGAAAGAAAGAAAGAACACATAGCACTTTTCTTATTTCACTGTAGCCACAATGTCTTCAAGTCCAGAGAAAACCATCAGCAATACAAGATAATATTGTGTTTTTACAACTGGTGTTCTAACTCAGAATTATGTGAACCACCTTCAGACCTTGATCTAGGATTACAAGGAGCAAGAATAAACAGTGTATCTTCCCTTTTTATGTTGAATTTGCTGCCTAAAAAAAAAGTTACTTTTTATATTCTCTGAAATGAATCCTGCTCTGGTAACCGAGGTGGGTAAATATCACCAGGGAAAGGGCCCTGAAGGTCTGCAGGACAATCTTTGTGATTTGGGGATGAAGATAAGAAGGAAATGCTCTCAACTTATTCCAGTGGTGCGGTCGGGGAAATAACCATGACTAAGTCCTGATTTTATGGAAAAATCACAGTAAGAAATCAAAGGCTCGTTAGCAAAGTATAATTAACACACCCAAACTCTACACACTTCTTTTTTTTCCTGGGCTCCTAATTTGAACAAGTTCACAGAAACAATTCAAGCCTGAAAAATAGCAATTAGCACAAAGTTCGCTGCAAAGCTGGGAATTCAATCAGTTGAAGGACATTGACAAACAACTCCAGCTATAGACTAAAACCCAAGCTATTTTGAGTTATCTTAGATTGCTGAATGCCAAAATTAGGGAACAAAGGCAGGAAGTTAAGCTGTAGCTTTTGGCAATAAATCTGCAATTAAGGACTAGGTCTGATTTACGTTTCTGGCAGAACAGAAATTCTTGGAACTTTCAGATTTAAAAAATCTGCAAAAGCTACGAAGTAAAGGGATAGTAAAAAAAACCATGGAGAATATACATGGAGAGCAGTGGCTAAAGGACTTTTAAAATCAGTCACAGAAAAGAAAATAAGAAAGAAATGAGACCACAGAACGGCACTGCCTCTTGGCACACACCTACTGCCACACAGCACCGCCACACAACTGTGTATTACACTGGAATCCTCTGACAAAGCCTGTGAGGTTCATTTTCTTTTTCTGCCTTGATAAAATAGATGAAATAAAGAACTCTGTTACGAAGGTAACATCTTACCTCTACTAATTTGGACACCAGATACATAGAGATAGTCGTACTTTTGTAAAACATCATAGAAATTCCTGCTAGACACCCTGTAACAATCAGAAAACAAAAGTATTGTTAAGGTTGTGATTTGTCGTTGCTCTTGCAGTTTGTTGGCTCAACAGATGCTGCACAAGATTATGCTTTCTGTTGCTACAAGAAAGCTCAGTGATGTTCCTGTGCTGCCCGTGAAAATATGGCTTATGTCACTTAAAAAATAAGAGAATTTTGAAACCCTGGCAGCAATCTCTTGTTCAGTGCTCAGGAGCACAGTATCAAACTTCCTCTCTCATCCCATGAAGAAGTGAGACCTGCGAGGTTCCAGCACGTGACAGATGCACAAACAGCAGGGAAGGGGCTGCAACACTACACCAATTTAATGGGGAAGAGTCCTTCTTCAGAGCCACTGCAGCCCTTCACCCTTTCAAACGTGTCTTCTGTCACGTATGGGAGAATCAATATCTCAACCTCACGTCTCTGCAGCTGGAAAACAGTAGGATGTTTACATTTGTGCATACAACCAAGCTGACTGTAAAAAAAACATACCATTTGATTGAATTTGCCTTACAACTTTTAATTGCAACTCTTTATCTGAAACGCTGCTCTCACTTTGATGCAACCTTAATGCACACAGCCCTGTTTCCATCCCACAAGTCTGAAAAGGGAAGGAGAGGACAGACACCCAACCATGTGCACAAAAACACTCGCAGAGTCCCCACGGAGGCAACAAAGGCTTCTTCTCATGGACTCACCAGCTACGAGTGCGTGAAGCTCATCGTCAAGGTTTCGCACCCAACGCAGGAAGCAACTGGTACCCTGAGGGTGAACAGAGCAGGATTAGCACCAGTTGCTTCTCTTTCGGGATGCACAGACTGGAGATGCTCCTCTGTGAGATGGTGATACAGCACACAGTATGAATTCAGAGTGTGGTGTGATAAAACCTACAAATCACAGTGCCTGAAACATTTTAGTGTTTTAATTAAAACAGTTAATCGTTACTGTTTTTATCAAAATCAGAGAGCAAACCAATCCAATTTGATTACTAATCTAATTCCAAAGCTAATCTTGAATTCAGATAATCTTCATTTGCTGTAGCTGCTTAGACTCTTTCCCATGATAAAGTCTGTTTTCAAACCAAACGCCTTAAGATTCTTCCATACTTCTAATAAATTCTGGAATCTGGAAAACACATTAATCTACAAAGTTAGAACTGCATGTGATTAAAAGATGCAGTCAAGAGCATAATAACATGTTTGTTGACAAAGAAAACAATACACACCTGTTCAGGTCAGGACAAATGTAGGCAATTGTGGCTTAAAACATATTTAATTTGGATCACCACTGGTTTCAAATATAGTTCATTGGTTACCAAATAATCCAGACTGTTGCACATCAGCCACATCTTCTGCATTCATTTGTTCAACTATTTTGGAAATCCGTACTTTGTCTCCAAATTTTATCCCTGGGAAATTTCTGTTTGATTCTAAATGGGTCACGATCTCCTCAGTAAGGCCTAATCCAGTGCTGATGGCACTGAGACAACATCATATAACTCAGCACGGCAGCCCACTGATGTCTACTTTGAGATATGTGCATCAGCCTCTTAATCTATCTAATGTCTGCTTTTCATGGCATCAAAGAATGATTTATGTTGGAAGGGACCTCTGGAGATGACTTGGTCCAGCCTGAAGCTGGTCTAATTAGAGCAGGTAGCTCAGGAACTTCTCCAGTTGAGTTCTGGGCATCTTCAAGGATGGAGACTACACAGCCTCAGTGGGCAACCTGTTCCAGTATTTGGCCACCCTCACATGGAAACATATTTCCTTGTATCTCTTCGCAATCTCCTGTATTTCAGCTTGTATCCATTGCCTTTCAGCCCATCACTGCACATCTCCAAGAGGTGGACGTAGCAATAAAATCTCCCTGAGCCTTTTTTTTCGGCTTAAAACCCAGTTCTCCCAGCTTCTCCTCACACATATGATCCAGTCCTCAAATCATCTTAGTGGCCCTCAGGTGAATCCACTCTTTTAAAAGACATTAAAATTAAAAGAAGAAATGAAGCAATATCTGTGTCCAAAAATGGACATAGCATCACAGATGTGGTCTCAATAGCTATTTTACAGGCTGCATTTTCAATAAATCCCTTGCAAAGCCATTGATACATTGCAATTATGACAGTCAGCTTTACCGCTTAAACTTGTAAACTGATTTAAAAATGAAAACCAGGCTACAATTGCTAATGTATTTTCTGCATAACCTTGTTTGCTGACACTAATTAACAGTAAAGCGAACAAAAACCATTAATGGTACAGCTACTACAATCCTCCAATGGCATTTTGGGCTGCTTTTAGGGACGAGATGGTATTTTTTTTTTAAAAGTAGCCATAATGCAATTCTTTAGGTTCAAAAAGCATTTCATTTTTTCGGCTGTGGTCTAGTCTTTGTTGCCCTACATGTCTATTCCAAACTGGAAGAGAAAAATAATGCAACCCAAATCCATGTAATGGATTGCAAAGAAGTTATGGAATGCAAACAAAACCAAAAAGTACATGCTTAATAAACAATAAACAAAGGTCAGAGTGTGTTACCCTTGCAAAATTAGTATCTATAGAACTAAATTACACTTTACAATACGAGCTCTTAAAAGACATCAAAATAATTTCAGCTTTTGCAATTTAAATATTTCTTTTTCTCTAAAGGTTCTTTGCTTAAAGTTTGAGGAAAAATTTAAAGTTCAAATAAACTCTTAACAGCCCATTTCCACTTTGCCATCAAAAATTTTAAACTCTGCAACCTTACAAATTCTTGTGTCTAAATCTGACTGCAAGTCAAGTTAAACGCTGCTTTGCTGACAAATAACATTTGGTTTTTTAATTTTCAGTAAGTAATATTTGTCTTGAACAATACAGAATTATCTTAACTTTGCAGAGCAAGTAAAGTAGCAGTTGAAAAATGATGTGTGATTAAGAACATAAAAGTGCAAAAGCCACTTCGGCACTGCGCTATGCACCACGTTCTCCCTTAGGGAGCGTGCTTGGTCACGTTCTCTTTTGGCATAAATAAACATAATTCTATTAACTCCAACAATACTGTATGAACGCGTATCAGTTCACAATCTGTCATCTTGTAACGGCGCAGAAGGGCAGATTTCCAAGTGTTAAGTGCAATGTCTCCTCAGCTGCACATGATATATGTTCTGCAATCTCCTGCTATTTAGTGTCAAGTAAGAATTCCAGATATTTGAGCCAAAAAATGTGCAAATGGGTTTTCTCTGGCAACACTGCTGCTACTGCAGTCACTGCTTGTGTCTGCACTAAGATGTTTCTGAGTAACAGCAAGTCCCTTTGAAATCTGAATTCACCTTCGCTGAAATACTCGCTGTGTCCTGATCTTGATGCCATAGTGCAAAATCCATCTTGTTTATTCAGAAATGATCGAAAAAACACACAGAATGGAAAACTAGTTTTCTGTTTACAATCTGATTACTTCAACACTACAGAATTTGTCAGTGATGTGCTGTAGCAAACGGTATCAGTGATATTAAGCGGCTAGACTTATTAGCTCTTTGTGATATTCTGAAAAGTGAAATAAAAAACGTGGCATTCATCATTTCTGTATGTTATAAGCTTACTTTGTATATACTGACAAAAGATCCCAGAAAAGCTCCAAGCTGGAAATTTTCCTTGTTGTAGAAGAGGGAAAGTAGCCGGGATGGTTCTGTAGAGAGATGCCGGAAGGTGGACGGAATCCGAAGGCAACATTGGATCAGGTAACCGATGCTGAACATCCTAACGAAGCCCTGGAGAAAATGGTAAGAAACCACAAAATCAGAAAAAGGAAAAGCATCTGCAGAGGACTCATTTTTGACACCAAGCTGTTGAAAATCCACTCTGCAGATACTGTGTAAAATGCACCCTCATCTTCAAACTCAAGACCAAAGGGTTTTTTTCCCCCGATTCCCCTGTGAAATAGCAAAAGCAATAAAATCATAGACAAACGACTCTCCCTTAATATCTATGAGTATCTGAAAGGCCTCAATGGGCAAACTTCATTCCTCTTCTGCTCCAAAACACTGTCCTTTGAAATAATCGCGATGACTTCATTTCCATGTTACTGACCAGCTTTTAACCACAAATGGGTGTACAGAGGAAAGTAATGGGGTGGGAAAAGAAAAAAAAGAAGAGCGTTTCTACGCTCAAATGTTTGGAGAAAGCACTAAAGGAGGAAAAAGTCCACAAAAATAAATTCCACAAAGTGTGAGAATCAACCCTGATGGTTTGGCACGTGCTCATGGACTTTCCCTCAACCAAACTGGGGGCTGCGTGACGCCTGCACAGAGCGAAAGGGCAAAACTGGAAGGCAGATTATGAGCAGAGCTACTCAGAAAGGTTTTTTCTTACTGCTCTACCTTGGATACAGAGCTGCTTTTTTACATCATGTCACAAAACCGCACTGACATTTTCTTTCCCAATTCTTCTCCCCAGTTCCTTATAACTTCCCCCACAGCTTCCTCTCATTATCCTTACCCTATGGCTGAACTTCTCAAACCATTCTGAATCAAACCGTTCCATTTTTAGGGTTGGAAGATGCCTTATCTGCAAACTATCTGTGCACTCGCTGTTGGCAAACAAGGCAGGCATGGTTTTCAGAAGATGCTCAAGGACACCGAGACAATTCCAGTCACAGGAATAACTGGCAGAGGGTTTGACTGAGCAACGTTCCCAACTCAGAAATGCAAAACATTGTTGCCTCCTACAGAACTTTATAATGCATCATAAAGCTCGTAAAATTTTATTGTGGTTAAACATCCAGCAATAAATTTTCCTGAAGCAATTACTCTCCCTGCTACTCGAGAAGTGGTTTAGGAGAATCAAGTGGAAGAAAATATATTGTGTCATCCAATGATCTGGTAGCTATGAATAAATAATGTACTGCTGGTCTTAAAGGTATGTACTGAACAGCTAACGACCCGGTGTTTTCTGATCATGTAATGAAAATGTATGTGAAGTAGGCAGAGATACAAATGTGCTGTGAGTTTTGTGTAGTTAAAATGTCAAAATTGAGCATATATTCACACCTAAATGAAAAGGTACCCTAGTGTTAAATACATAGCCCTTGTCTTCCCAGAAAATTAGATTATGATAACAGGTATCATTATATAAAAAGAAAGTCCTAAGAGCAGCAGTTACGAACAAAGCTCATGCCAAGAGAACAGCCAACATTATGGGATGTTTGACATTTTCACGTGGCTGTAGGAAAGGTTACTCTGAAGGGGTGAGGAACACAGCGCTAGGAAACACTTAAATTCCAACTGGAAACTCAGACACATCCAACACTACAATAAACATGAGAGAAGAAAACTCTGCTAAGAGCCATTTCTGCACAGAGGTTTTGAGTTGGGACTCAGATCAGCCAGAAGTAGCAGCACAGTGAAACTACATATCTGCAAAACTCATCGAATAAACCTTTTGTTCCCTTTTGAGAAACAGATTTCTTAAAAAGTTAACAATACAGCCAAGACATTGGCTATAACTCAAATTCAGGAAAGTGCATGTTCAGTAACACGCCAAAACTCAGTCAACCTGTCGCAATATATTAGGAATCAGTTAAGATATTTAAAATAAATTAGTTAAGATATTGACAGTTTTAATGGGTATACGCTTGGCCTTCAAGAGACAGAATGCAGAGATTACAATCATCACAGAAAAAGAGAACCTCGTGTTGTTTTTGGTCACCCTCATCATTAGGTGTGAGGGTCATCAGGTGTCATCTGCAGCATCAGCAGAGAAAATGGACAACTGGACTTCTCTTGACGGCTCATGTCTCCTCATTGTAATCAAGTGGAATCCAAGAGAGGAAGAATATTGTTTAATTGCCTCTGGTAACTCTTTTCAGACATTAAAAAGCCCAAAGCATTTTAAGTATTTAAAATATGAAGGGAAGTCTATGAAATGAGGTGGAATGTCATTACTAAATGTTACATAAAAGCCACCATGGATTCTGCCAACAAGGTAATGCGCATTTAAACGTGAAACAGGAGAAAAAGAGCATGCAGTGACAATTAAAGCACGGGTATGATAATGAGAAGATGAGATGTTCGAAGGTAAAGGAAAATACGGCACAGACAAGAAATCTTGGCAATGAGCAGCTCATCAGATCATGATCAGATTCAAAAGCTCCCCTACAGACACGGAATTACAAAAAAATGCTCAAATCACGTCAGCTGGCAGTTACTATGGACAGACTCCAGAAACAGCCCCAGAGACAACAGCAAATGCATTAAGAATTTTGGATCTTTAAAAGTCCAAATACATAAAAATAAATGTCTTCACTCAGGTTTTTATTTTTAAAAGTCACAGAAAAGGCAAGAAATTTAAAGATCTGGCTGCCAGTTTAGTGTTATTTCCCTGATTATATTATTGTAGTCAAGAATAATTTATACTAAAATCCTGTACATGACCGGTACAAGAACGAAGTATAGTTCAACTGCACAACTGGTTTCTCTAAAGAAAGAATAGCCTTACAAAAATGTGGGGGTATTTTAAGTTATTATTTTTATTTAACTATTATTTTTGTCAGGTCAAGACTTAGTTCAGCTCCACTATCTGTGGAGTTTTCTTCTCCCATCATCCCCCTCAAGGGTATATGAAAGATGAACAGAATGATGCTGAATATACAACTGAACAGAAACTCCTTAATATGCCCATGAGCTAGCACTGGGCCCTTGTGGCCAGGAAGGCCAATGGCATCCTGGGGTGTATTAGAAGGGGGGTGGTCAGTAGGTCAGAGAGGTTCTCCTTCCCCTCTACTCTGCCCTGGTGAGACCACACCTGGAATATTGTGTCCAGTTCTGGGCCCCTCAGTTCCAGCAGGACAGGGAACTGCTGGAGAGAGTCCAGCGCAGGGCAACAAAGATGATTAAGGGAGTGGAGCATCTCCCTTATGAGGAAAGGCTGAGGGAGCTGGGGCTCTGGAGCTTGGAGAAGAGGAGACTGAGGGGTGACCTCATAAATGTTTACAGATATATAAATGGTGAGTGTCATGAGGATGGAGCCAGGCTCTTCTCGGTGACAACCAATGGTAGGACAAGGGGTAACAGGTACAAACTGGAACACAAGAGGTTCCACTTAAATTTGAGAAGAAACTTCTTCTCAGTGAGGGTGACAGACACTGGAACAGGCTGCCCAGGGGGGTTGTAGAGTCTCTTTCTCTGCAGACATTCAAACCCACCTGGACACCTTCCTATGTCACCTCATCTGGGTGTTCCTGCTCCGGCAGGGGGATTGGACTGGATGATGTTTCGAGGTCCCTTCCAATCCCTGACATTCTGTGATTCTGTGATTCTTTTCATCATTAACACATCTCCCTAACTACCTAAGAAAGAAGAGTGAGTAGTTCGGGGACAATCCAAAATCAGATTTGGGTCTCTCAACTAGAGTAATTCAACAAGACTAACTCCTATGTCTTGGTCACCCTTCCGTATTAAAGGCCATGAAGTCACAAACATAACTGTTCTTTCTGCAGATTATGACAGTTTTCCATGGAGAAAAGGCATCAGTTCCATTAGGAGAACCCTAAGAGAAATCCTCACTTGTTTGTTCTAACTATGCTTGTAAAATAATAGTGGTATGAGGGTACTTATAGATTTGGCGGCTGAGTGTGCAGCACAGAATAGATAAGGATTTTATGCGAGATAAATAAAAAGCTCAGAGAGCAAGTCTGGACTAACAGTAAGAGCTAATTACTGCAAAATACACCTAAGTAAGGAAAGACAGCACGTTATTTAAAGGTGCAGCAGACTGACGTTACAGGCACCCATCTAAAAAGATGCACACTAGGAGATGCTACCAGCAGCAGAGATCTGGAAACGCAGCATATAAACCCATAAAATCACTTCTGCTTAATCTTTTGAATGTAACCTCCACTGCAGTGCCGGATATTTATTCTGAGGGCCAGATGCCAATATCTACGGGGAAAATACCGAGTATTCTGCAAATTCTGCAGAGGGAAGGTTCGCTCCCCAGAGGACTCTGCCCAAACATGAGCTCTGAGGACATGGGAGACAAAGGGGGTCATATGGCACCAAGCAGCAAAAGGAACAAGCACAAACCGAATGGAAAGTCTGTGTCCCCAAAGATATTACGCCTTGAAGAAAAGAGCCCATGAATGCAACATTATGTGGACTGTGAGAGTGGTGTGAGGGTGTAGAATTGTGATTTTAATCTGGGTTCTCTTAAATACACATCCTTCCTGCAACAGAAAAGTTACATAACTATCCTCAACCATTCATGAATGCTCTACTGCACATTCTCATCGTAATTCAACAGAATACTTAAGCACCACCTCAAATCCCACCAACTCCAGTGACGCTTATACCCAAATGTTACTCAGTGGTTCACTAATACACTGCAGCATAAAAGGTGCGTTAATACAAGAAAAAATTATGTTAATAAACATACACGAATAAATGTTGTGCTACATCTCTTCTGATACTAAATTTAAGCATAGCTCTTCTGAAATAACATTAACTGTATATAAAATTTTAATTTTAAAAAGTTATTTTTGAAAGTAATATGTATCAAAAGCATTTGAAGATACTCAAATATACTTTTGCTGCTCCAGAAAAAAAAAAAAGTGTAAATTATTAAGAGACTGAGATCTTCTGGAGCCACATCAATTCCTAAAACAGGCACGGCAGGTGGTACCACCTGTGCCAACCCAATGCCGGCCAAAACAAATCCCATCTATACAGTGCTCCTCTGAAAAAAAAATGCGCTGATGACATTAATAAAGGAGAATGAA
This sequence comes from Nesoenas mayeri, assembly GCF_963082525.1. Taxonomy (NCBI): domain Eukaryota; kingdom Metazoa; phylum Chordata; class Aves; order Columbiformes; family Columbidae; genus Nesoenas; species Nesoenas mayeri. Next base: position 204,801,532 of record NC_137541.1, read on the forward strand.
TTCTGCCACCGGACATAAACAGCTCTTCCTGGGCACAGCAACTGCAGCCAATCTCTCATTACCCTGAGCTGTTAAAATACGCGAGGGGCGCAGCGAGCCCAGCGCTGCAGCTCGGCGCCGGGGCCGCTGCCCAAGCAGCACATTCCCGGTGCCTTAGTCAGGGTGGGATTGCAACTGGGCTCAGCCGTCGAGTGCATCACATAGCTAAACAAGTTCCTGGCTCGTCAGCCCATTTTTTCCCACACGTTTTATGTTATTCATTCATTCCAGTTAATCTGCAAGACCGGAGAACTCTGACCTCCCACCACCCTTTCCTAAATTGAGAAAATCTGTTTTCAGGCTTGTCACATTTTCAATAGAAGAAGAATGAGTAACAGGCTCCTTTCTCACTTCCTAAGTGTGTGCTTTGTCCGACTAAAGACTTTTACACTGTCTTTGCCAGAGTTCGTCAATCTGACTATTTCTGCACTTACTTTAATACAATATGAGATGCAATTATCTTCATAGTGTTTACAGCATCGATGCCTTGGGCCATGTTTGCACCTGCAAAAAGCACAATGAAACACATTTTAACTTGTAGCTGTTTTCAGCGTCATCAACAGCAGACTTCATAAATTTTTCTTGCCTAGAAATACACAAAGTGCTATTTTCCCACCACTGGTTCTCTCCATGACTTATTGAAGGGCACTGTGAACTTTTATGATGCTATAAAAAGACAATAAAAACTAACAATGCTGTAGTTGTACAGCAAGAAGTGTCTGCACGCGTATTTGGATCCAACCTCTTGCCATGCTGTGCATTAAATACAAAATTAAAGAACAAATTTGCTGCTGTGGTCAACACAGAGAAGTGACTCGACCCTTCCCAGTCCGTCTCTGCTCCGTGGTTCTGGAAGGCCATTTGACCAAGCACCCGTGATCTGTGTCCTTAACATCTTTCATACCATTGCAAGGTTCATGGAAGGGCAAAGCAGAACATGCAAACACACAGAGCTGCTCTGTGAGACTTCTCTCAATCACAAGCTTTTCAATTCTGGGCTATTTATTCTACTGTGTTGATTTTTACGTAGCTCTTTCTTTGTATTGAATTTGACGTTAAGCATTTAAAAGAGACTGGCTTGGGATGGTGGGATGCATGTGTTGCACACTTGTTAGCCTTTCATTATGTAGAATTAAAAGAAGTAATTTCATACCACGTCTGAACATTATATTTTCCTATAGCCAAGTATTTAAGTTTTAATGCAAAATAAATTACACAATTTATATACTGTGCCATAGATCTTGGAAGTTTTGAATCGTGCACTATAAACTCTAATGGCCATAAATCATCTGTGAGGTCAGTTTATGTGGCTAAAATTGTAATGAGAATGCGATCAGGTTACAGGCATTTAGACTCAATTATACTGAAAAGAACCATATGGAGGAGAAACCTGTGAGAGCATTAGGACTGAAAACCGAAAGTTTTCTGAATGTCTGAGTCAGGAGTTTCAAAGCTTTAAAGAAAAATGCTCCTCTCCACCCATAGCCCTTGATCCTTGTATTTAATAAACAGCCGAAGAGCTGTGAACTGTCTTTATCAAACTGAATGATGGGCATTTAAGACCAAATAGGCATAAACAACTTGGCTAAACTAATCTGCTTGTAGCTGGAGCTGTCTTCTTTCCAAGCCTTTTGTTGTCTAATACTGTTGTGCTTGAAAAGCCGCTGCCGACTTCCCTTATGTTTTTCAGTTAAAAACCACAGCAAATCATAGGAAGTTGCCATGTGATGAAGGTCACCTCATGTTTGTTTGTTATCTGAGCAAGTAAGAGAAGACACTACTTTGGGAACACAACGCACATGGAAGACTTGTTTATTTCCTGCACGTCAGCAGGTAAAGATCCTGGTCAGAGAACTGCCCCTGGAGAGGTCAATGGAAGGGAAGAATCAGAGGTGCCGTATGAACAGACCTCTACTCCATTTTTTATTCCATCTTCCCTATAAATGAATGACTCCTTGTGGTACCCAATGTGCCTGAGGTGGACAAACGAAGCTCAGCAGGAGCGGATCATCTGAATGTATTAGCCTGAAAAGCTCTCAGATGGCGTTTCTTTAAGCTCATACTAAAGAACAATAAATTGCATCCTATAGACTGGGAGGGAATGTATCACAGAATGTTAGGGATTGGAAGGGACCTCAAAAGCTCATCCAGTCCAATCCCCCTGCCAGAGCAGGAACACCCAGACGAGGTTACACAGGAAGGTGTCCAGGTGGGTTTGAATGTCTGCAGAGAAGGAGACTCCACAACCCCCCTGGGCAGCCTATTCCAGTGTTCACCAACCTCACCATGAAGAAGTTTCTTCTCAAATTTAAGTGGAACCTCCTATGTTTCAGTTTGCACCCATATCTCACCTAACTTCAGGTGTCTAGATCTGACCTGGTGCAAAACAGTCTGAGACTCACTTTTTGCTTTGCAATTCCCTGTTTCCTGACAGAGGAGGCCGGCCCGGTACCACCAATCCTGTTCTTTGGTAGTTCTCCTTTATGCCATACAGGGATGCAGGTCACCAAAAAGATGATGTTATGGTCACTTAAGGCAACCTAAGTAAGAATGGCTGCTGTGCAACTTCCCCTCTTTATCATCACTACTTAGCACCAGCAGAACCACGCCATGAGCTGGTTCTGCTGAAAACTGCAGACAAAACAACCAGTGCTCTCCTATGCAGAACAGATTGAACTTACCCCCCCTCATTAGAGAACTGCACGTTGCAAGTCATTGCTATGACATACAGGTCTTAAATTTTGCTTTTATTAGAGTTCAACCTTTGTCACCACTAACTACCCAGTAAAAATGGAATGCAAAACACTTAAGTGCAAAGAAAAGTATTATAAAACATTGTCAAATATAATGTAACAAACCATTAAAATGAGCTAAGTAAGAATGATTCATTTTGTTTTGTTTTTCTTTTGTTTTCTTCAACTCACACTTTGTCCATGAGCTTTTTTGTTAGAGCCAGTATGTTCATTGGCTGTGATATTTTTTCACGATGTTTTATCTTTCTATCTATTTTTGAAAAAGCTGCTTCAGGTGAAAACGAGTGAGTGGGGATTTCTTCTTTCCCGACAATGAACCTGAAAAACAAAACAGAAGAAAACAACAATTACATAAATAACTCAATGAAATACATACAGTCCAATATAAATCTCTTAAGTTTTTAAGACAAGCTTGAAGTTACCCACAGATCTGCAAAAGAAAACACTTCCTTTACAGCTGCTAAACCTTGTATCTCTTTGAAAAGATGACGCCACAACATGTATTTAACCTTCAGATAATGGTCACAATCGCTGCCAGGAATTTTTTAAAACTAGGAAAAGAAACTCATTACTGGGTAAGTCCATTTCTCATACAAAGCAAGAACACCAAATAAGAAAATAAAAAGGCACATGAAATATCTCAACTATGTGCAGCAAAATGGGGTTACTCAGAGGTTGATTATTACTATAATATTTTTACAAAATACCTATTTTGTAAAATCTTCAAAATGTTTTCACTCCCACCAAGAGCATCCACTTTGTTTTGCTTGGCTTCATCTTCAGCCCTCTGTCTTCACCCAGAAGTTCATATTGTCAATAGACTGGTTCATCTTAGGTGTAGAATTACTGTATATCAAGGGCAAAGGAGGTCACAGCAGCAAGATGTTTCCTAACTCTTTGCAAATTACACTATACACTGGCAATCTTGCTGACGGTGATGAAGGTACAAAATGTTTGCCATTTGATATGTAACTGAATCTCCCAGTGAACTGGAGATTTCAGAAGGTGTTGTTTCTGCATGTTGCCATAGGAGTGTGTCATGTCCAGATGTCTGGACTATAGACTGAATTATTTAACTATTGGCACCTGATACCAAATTCCACAGCTGTTTCATAGCTGCAAACTCTATAAAATGTTTTCCACTATCAACAACAGCAAGTCTGTCTTGCTTGACTTCAGCTCTTCACCTGGGAGCTGATACTGTCCATGCACTGAGCACCAGATGGAGTGGAGTTTATAAAAGACACCCAAGAATAATGTGTCTTTGTATTTCTGACATGAGACACAAAGATGGGACAACTCTGTGTAACGACCCAAATGAGTAACACCTGAGGGTCCCATCGCAAATTAAATTCTATGAGAGCGTGGACCACCAGGCCGGACACAAGGTTTAGTGGTACATATAGGAACTCTCACATGAATACGCCACAAGTCCGTGCTTTATTCAGGTGCTGAGTGCAAAACTACTGTGGTATTCATTCAGCATTTTGGAAATACACCAAATAAACTCCAGGTCAAAACACAGCAGCCACTGGCTTCCAGGAGAATATAAAGAGTCATGAATCCCGGTTTTAGAAAGATTAATGCTCCCTCAAAAATGTGCAACCATATCACACAGTATCACAGTATGTTTGGGATTGGAAGGGACCTCAAAAGATCATCTAGTCCAATCCCCCTGCTGGAGCAGGAACGCCTAGGTGAGGTCGCACAGGAACATGTCCAGGTAGGTTTTGAATGCCTCCAGAGAAGGAGACTCCACAACCCCCCTGGGCAGCCTGTTCCAGGCTCTGTCACCCGCACTGAGAAGAAGTTTTTCCTCAAATTTAAGTGGAACCTCTTGTGTTCCAGCTTGATCCCATTACCCCTTGTCCTATCATTGTTTGCCACCGAGAAGAGCCTGGCTCCATCCTCGTGGCAGTCACCCTTTATATATTTATAAACATTAATAAGGTCACCCCTCAGTCTCCTCTTCTCCAAACTAAAGAGCCCCAGCTCCCTCAGCCTTTCTTCATAAGGGAGGTGCTCCACTCCCTTAATCATCTTTGTTGCCCTGCGCTGGACCCTCTCCAGCAGTTCCCTGTCCTTCTGGAACTGAGGGGCCCAGAACTGGACACAATATTCCAGGTGTGGTCTCACCAGGGCAGAGTAGAGGGGCAGGAGAACCTCTCTCGATTTACTAACCACCCCTCTTCTAATCCACCCCAGGATGCCATTGGCCTTCCTGGCCACAAGGGCCCAGTGCTGGCTCATGGTCATCCTGTTGTCCACCTATGTCTGCGTCTCCTTTCAATAGCAGTCCCAAACACAAAAAGACTCCTCTCTTGACAGCATATTATGTCTTCTTCAACTATGCTGTATACCCCCAAAGTTGGAAAATTTTTACAACAGCGTGATTTTTTTCCCTTTTCATACAATGCAGTTGCCACTGTGCCCCATTCCTCAAAACCTTCACTTTAAGCTACGTACTCATGGAAACTTCACTTACTTTAGTGCAGAGTATGTAAATCCTTTCAAGCCATCTTTGCACCTGAAACATAAAAACAACAGGTTTTTCAATAATGGGCTGCTTGTGATAAATCATAAAGTGTTATGGATCAAATATTATGTAGGAGGACTGCGGATGAACACCAGCTTCTCATTAACGACAAACAGCACGTCTGTAACAACTCTGTGGCTGTGCCCAACCTCACAATTGTCACCACGGCCTTGGGACATCTTGGAAACAAAGGGTACAGCACACAAACCCCAGTGCTTCTCTCTTTTATCCAAACCAAGAGTGGAGTAATTTTGAAAGGATGGTGACAGAACCACTGGGGTGACAATGGGCCACATGACAAAGAATTGTTGCTTTATGGAAAAGAAGTCACGATGGGGTTTATGACAGATAAATGTCACTGCAAGGGGAGAAAGGACCTCAATAAAATACCCACCCTCTCATGAAGAGCTGCAGGGAATAGCTGCTCTGAGTTTGAGATAAATTGTTCTACTTTGTAGAGTGACAATCTCTGCCGCTTGTTACTTTAAGATGACTCTTGATCTGAAAGTCCTGTTTTTTCAATTATACAAAGGTTGTTTCGATTCTAAGCTTGATCATGTGCATCCTCAGTTACAGACTACAGGGTTCTTGTGTGAAAAATGACCACAGTAAAGAGTCCGTAACTGGCTGTGAAACATTCAGGTTATTGGCTTTTTCTGCCCAGGACACAATGGAATGAGCTGAACCTGGCAGCTGCTACAGATTCTTCCTGGAAGACTTGTCAGTGTCATGTTGGTAGGAAAGCAAAGAGCAGATACTTGGAGGTTTTTCCCTTTTTCTTTGTATAGAATTGCATGGGGAAGACACCATGGTAGCAATGTATTCCTGACACAGCACATAAAGCACCAACTAGTAACATATCGACACCATCATTTCAAGAACACATTTACTCCAAGAGAAGACAGGACAGCAGCTGCAAAAGCTTTGGAAGCGGGAACAGAAAAACACAATCCTTTGACTTCTGCCTGCAGAGACCAAGTTGCCCCTGCAAAGTCTGTGCCTGAATCTCCCCAAGAACATGTCCCACCATCTCCCAGTAGACACCGTGCGTGGTAAATGTCTGCTACTGATGGCTGGAGACACCAACAGCAGGAAAAATATAACAAGATGAAAGATGTTCAGAGATCAACACAGCCCTGTTTTCTCCCATCTGGTGCAATGTTGGTACGATGTCACAGCATTAAATACTCCTGGGAAACTCTTCCCAAGGGTATGGCCTTCACCACATCTGTTTCCAAGGACTTTGGTTTGTCACCATGTGCACAGTGCATGTGCACCATGTGCACCATGTGCACAGTTGCACACAGCACCGGAAAATTCATCCTGAAGAACTTCTCTTTTACAATGACTGCATCTACAATATTGGTTTCCTCAGGGAGGTGTCATGGCCCCAAGCCTGACCATGTTCAAGAAGAGACTGGACAACGTCCTCAGACACACGGTGTGAACTGTGGGGGTGTCCTGTGCAGGGACAGGAGCTGGACTCGATGATCCTTGTGGGTCCCTTCTAACTCAGGACATTCTGTGATTCTATATCTAGCGGTTAAAGGTAAATGCATATAAATAAAATGGCTCACTTTGTCTCTAATTAATATAGAATTTCGCATCAAAGATATGCAAACATTTTACTTTTTATGATTCTTTACTGTAAGATTCAGAAGCTTAAAATTATCATAGCACTTTAACAAAGAGATGGACTGAAAGATGGATTGAAACAAACTAAATCAGCTTTTTGCCAGAGATCACAGTGAATCACTGGCAGAACTGCAAATGGAGCCCAAATGCACAGGGTTTATATATGTGTCTGCTATATCCATAGAACCACAGCCTGGTATCATGAGTTTGATTTTAAATGTCCGATTGACTGTAAGTTAAATGAACTTTGATTTAAGGGTGTTCAACAAATTAAGTCTGCAGGCTGCCAGCTCAAGAATAGGGCCTTAGTTTCTACTTTCCCAGTAAATTAAAACCATACACAAACCGAAATGTAAACATGCATGTAAGTGTTTCTAGAATAATAGTGAAACAGAAAGCAATAACAGCATGAGCATAATGATGTTTTTGCCTTAATCACTCCAGTGCAGCTGCTGGTTGAGTTTTACGTGTCCCATTATTCCATTATCACACCAGCAGAGGTCCCTGCCCAACCAGTGCTGGGGCCGACCCGACTAACACCACCCTGCCGCTCATCAGCCTTAAACTCCCCGAAGACACCATCGCTTGAATCCTTTCTTCACTAGTATTGAAACTCAGAATAAATCTGAATTGCTGAGACAACAACACTCCAACCCCCTCCTCCTCCAAGAAACATGCGAAAGATTTCTAATGTCTATTCTAATCACACGATTAAAGTCGATTCTATGCAGTATTTGGTATAGCAAAACTTTATTAAATAATTATTCTTATTTTATTCGTTCTTCTATATCATTATAGAGCTATGAATCCCCCTGCAAAATGCACCAAACTTAAATACGTGATTCAATATGGAAGTAACACTAAAGATACAATTCCATTTTTTTCCCATTAACTTCCTAATTTTTTAAATTATAACAGTATGAAAGCACTACATAAGGTCTTAAATAGTCCTTAATTCATGCTGCTTGCTGTCTAAAATTACTTGTGTAAAGTCATTATGCAAACTAACGGGTATGTGAAAATATTGCATATTAAAGGATTGAAAAACCAGAAGTCCTAGAGAGACAATTTTGAGTAATTTGCATTGTAACTCATCCTTTCTCTGACATGACAATTTTGCTTTTACAAATGAAGCAGCAACCAAAACCAAAACTCGTGATCTAATATCTGGCTTTAAATCATGAATTCAGTACATGAAAGGCTGCAGAATACCAGTCTAGAGATTGGGATTGCCTTATTTATTCACTCACTGGGTACATACCATAGGTAGCAGCAGGAACCCCCCACGCTGACTCCAAACATGCTGGTTTTTGGGGGGCACAACAAAAGCTCCTGCAGGGACAGCGTGGAGACGTCACAAATGCAGCTTCAAGGGAGACTGTCGAGGTCCAACACTCGCTGCATATGGCACGTTTCACGAACACCTGGCTGCTAATAACTGAACTAAGACTAATGATTTGCTTCATACAGCCCTTAATTGGTAATAATAATGCCACCACTAATTGGTAATAATAACTTTTACTCAATGCTTCATTGCTCAAGGGGTGAAAAAGCCTGGCCTGTGCTGCTGACCCCTGTGAGCCATTCAAGCTGCAAATGAGCACAGTAAAACCTGTTACATGTGTCCGGCGCTGCAGATATCCCCGAGACCGGAAAAACCTCAATAGCGTATTAAAAGCTTGTTTTCAGGGCATTATTCAACCGGGAAGGTCTGAGATAAGGGGTGAGTTGTACGCCGTTAGAGGTAACTCACCTCTGCTCCCAGCCCCAGCACCCTGAGCGCCCCAGGGGCTGCAGGAGGGCAGCACCACTTTGTGCCCAGCGAGCAATAATCTAAAGGGTGCACAATCTGGTTCCATTTTCCCATCAGAAAATGGTACAAAGGAACCCTGCCAGCTGTCCCCATTGGGCACCGTGTACCTGGTCACCCAGAAATGCTTCGCTCCAGCTTGGCTTTGGCCATAGCAATAAATTCGAGTTCTCCAAATTCCCCTGCTGCGACAATTTTGGCACATGAGCAAATAGGGTTGATTTTAGTTGTGTATATTTGTAACACAAATTTAACTTATGGCCACACACATTTATTTTTTCATAAAGAAAACAGTAAAAGTGGAATAGAGCCAAGGCTTGATACTAACTATACTTCCAACTAGACAGGAACTAACTCTAATTATTTATGTTTGTGTATGTGAAAAGGTGCTGTACATGAGCTTACTCTACTCTCCCTCCATCCTGTGGGAAGGAGAAGTTCCCACACTGAACTGCAAGGCTGCAGCTGCCAGCAATTCTGCTTTGGGTTTTTTTCCTAGTATGCCTTGTCATAAGTGTTCTAAAGATTTTCTCTGTGACCAATCGATATACCCTGTGCAAGAAGCCTTCTGAAGAACCAAGTCACTTTTCACCCATGGAACTGGGGAGGAGAAAGCAGCTCACAGCACCAACATATCCCATGTTTAATAGCATCCCCGTATTGCTTGTGTTACCCTTCAGGGTAGGAGTAAATTAAGAACTCCTCTATGCAGAGCTCTCATTACGGCCGCGTGGAAAGGAAACACCACAAGCACGGGACATGTGGTGGCACATCACATCTGCCGGTAGAGATCGGAGGTGGAGGTGACCATGGTTCCCAGTTAAGGTGTTTTATGGGGAAGGGAGGATCACAGTGATGAAACGTGACCGTGTCTGAACACGCCAGCTATATCCCTTGCTATTAGGAATTAAAGGGTACCTACATTCCTTTGTGAGCTGTGCTGAACTCGAGGACAATCCATTTTCTGTTTCAAGCTACTTAGAGAGGTTACTACACCTTCCTCCTCCTGTTTTTCTATCCTTCACTCTCTCCCATCCCCCAGTGTTAATGACAATAAACACAGTAACAGTTGTCATTTTTCTGAGATGTCATCTTTATCCATTTATTTTCTTCCTTTTCCATATCCCCCTTCTCTCTTTATTCCTTCAAGTCAAACTCCTGTTTTGTATTTGCCCCCATCTGTCCTTTTGTAAATGTTATTCTCAAAAGATCATTTGTTTTCCTTAAAACCAAATCATCCATCATTACCTTTTCCACCCCCCCTCATGGTCTGACACTCCCCACCATGTTAATCAAGTGGGTTGTGACTACAAGATTGAAACTGCAGAATAAGCACCACTGAGAATGGGATTATAAAGAAATTCAAGATCCAGGGACACACATTTAACCATTCTGTATCAGAGAAATGGAAGAATTAGTTCAAGCTCAGTTCTAAGTTGTTTGAGAGTAATTAGTTTATGTGGTTACTGTAAGATAAAATCCCACTTTGGAAATATTAGTTTTCCAAAAGGCCTTGGGAAGCAAGAACAATTCCAAACCAGTAAGGTCTTCCTCACTATGTAGAAAAAAGTTACTTTAAAATGAAGTATTTTATATCTGTGGGTATAAAATAAGAGCTAACCCAGTCAAGTCAGATAAGATAAAACGGGATTGAAACCAAAGGTTTTTCAGAACTGTGTACCACTAGTATTTTTCCCAGCAGAAGAACACACATTTTCGTTTTTAAGTGAAAAATGTGATTTATAAGAATTATGATCGGACATGCCACAAAACCTATTTTGACTCGTCACTGCTCAGTTGTGGTGAACTTTCCAACTATCTGAGCGGTATCTAGATCCTTCCCAGGGACCAAACAAGAACATGATTATTATGCTAATCTTAATGCCTAAATCCACTGAGCTGTCGGTGGTCTATGATGAGGCTGCAGAAAGACATTTAGATAAATCTGTGGGAAACCGGATCCTAAAAATCTTTGTAGATATGGTTACACTAGAGTCTTCTGACTTCAGCAACTTCTCATGACTTTCACACCAGCTTGAAAAAAAATAATACTCTGCTTACTTATATTCCTATCAGAAATAAAGTGCATCAAATCTAAAATTATAGCACCCTACTTGGAAGCAGAGGAGCATTTAGATGTAATTCCTTTGGATCAAAACAACCACTTGAAGCTGAGCAGCATCTCAACACAAAGGAGCTTCCATTCTAGATCTACAGTTCCATGAGGCACAAGAGATCAGAATGTGAGCTGTTTCCTTCACAGATGGCTAGATTGCTTTAACATGCAAGATTCAGTGAGAGTTTTTGCCTTCCTCCTTTCCTTTCCTTTCCTTTCCTTTCCTTTCCTTTCCTTTCCTTTCCTTTCCTTTCCTTCTTTCCTCCTTTCCTTTCCTTTCCTTTCCTTTCCTTTCCTTTCCTTTCCTTTCCTTTCCTTTCCTTTCCTTTCCTTTCCTCTCCTTTCCTCTCCTTTCCTCTCCTTTCCTCTCCTTTCCTCTCCTTTCCTCTCCTTTCCTCTCCTTTCCTCTCCTTTCCTCTCCTTTCCTCTCCTTTCCTCTCCTTTCCTCTCCTTTCCCCTTTCTCCTTTCCTTTCTGTCATTCCAACCAATCACCTTTATTTTACTAAAGAGATCTCACAAAGATAACTCAATCCAAAAAGGATATCCATATTTCAAGCTAAGTTATTGTCCCCTGTATAGATGTGCAAGCATTTTTGTCCATCCATCCAGACTGAAACACATCTTGAGAGACTCCAAAAAATCACCATATCAAGGCACCTGGAAATGCAGCGAGTAAAAGTAATCTGTTCCATGCACCAGCTGCCGTTAACTTTAACATTTCCCCCAATATCAAACCCAAGTCCTTCCTTCTTGCTATGTCTCTACACCCCAACTTTTCTCAGATGATGCAGGAGCAGGAACAACCACCTGCTTTTGTCTCATCCTCCACATTTCCAGAAATGGGATAGAAAACCTGATGGAAAACTTGCTGCTTCATTCAAGACTTATCACCATCATGAGGCGCAACTTGTGACTTGTGCAGAGGAAATCCAGAGGCAAATTTAAGGGAAAAAACCTCCCCTTTTTGTGGATTAAACATTTATTTTCTTTCCATCTTTCCTCACAGGTCTTGTCTATTCAACCTGGGATCATGAAAAAAAATTATAAGGAGCAATTATAACCGAAAAATCTAATCTTGTACCCCACAGATAACATGTAGGTTTCAGAAGACATGTCAAAAATCACATTTAAAATAACTGAAGTCAGAACAGTTGTAGCAGAAACTCTTATAAAAATGATACTTTGAACTACTAAGTGTGCAATGCAGCTGGGGTCAAACTGCATTGAAAAGCCTCATTGCTTGTGTTTCCAAATCCGACTGATAGTTTAACTTTTGCGTGTTTAAATTACAAGTGAAAGAATGTATCCATGACATTTCTTTCAGCTGTGCTTAAAGTATAAAACGATACTTCGAAAAGGCTGTATTTTTGTAAGTAGTACATGGAGTGAATATAAAACTATGTTTTTAAAAGAATTTAACAAAGAAGGAACAAGTAGGGATAATATTCAAGGTGAAGGGTAAAAGTAGCAGAGCAGAGCATGGACATTGTTTTTTCTAGACCTGTACTGAATGCATCATTTACAACACATGGACAGAAAGGGTGAATGGAAACAACAAGCAGCGTAGTCAAGAGTGAACTGTGGTCCCATTAATCTTTCATGTAAATCCAGGGAATTACATTTTTAAAGAAAAATTCTGCAATTCTGGCAAGAATGTGACACTGCACTTGAAAAGAAAGCTGTTTATACTGAAGTTAAAATACTATATCAGGGTTGTAAACCAAAGCTGTTATCAATCAACACTTCACATCTGATTGCTAATCAAGTTGTGTGTGTTATTGCCAAATGCAAAATGCGATTTCCAATGATGTTGATTATCCCACTACTTACAACGCTCACATTTCTTCAGAGATTAGTGCTTCCTGAAATGTGCATTTTTGAGTAAATTGAAAGAAAGCAAAGAAAAAGATATGTTTAATTGCTTTATCTGGATGCAGCCCTTCCATGTGTTCGTGTAGCAACAACGTTGTGTTGTGGGCTCAGGGACAGCAACTGAGTCACACTGATGGCCGCAAACCCAAAATCCTTCATCAAAGCCCCTGCCTCACACAGCTGATACAAGAAGCCAATTTCAATTAAAATTGTTGACTAAACAATGAAGTTAAGCCTTTCCCTGCTTAGTTCAACTGGTTTGCTGAAATTTGGGAAGTGACGTCGTTTTTTCACTACCCAATTTTAACCTTTTTCTTACAAGTGTTCAATCAAAAAATGGCACCTTCTGCTACAGCAAAACCCAAACACTCTCTCCAAATCAGGCACAGAACAAAAATAGGAAATGGCCAAAAGACCCTGGAAGTATGAAAATGGGAAGTCAAAGTGGTTCTAGGAGCAGGAGGATACAGAGAAATACACCGTGACGTGCACAAAATCACATCCACCCCCGTGGTCAAGGATGCGCTGATGCTGTTCCATTGTTGTTAGAACAATGAGAACAGTCTGTCACCAAAGGGGACACACCGTTATCAGATTAAATAGCAAATGATCTTAACTTCATACCGGGTTTGGCTCAGGTTAAATAATGGTGGCATCTGCAGCAACTCTATGTTACACTGAGATCTGTGCTAAATTAATCTACTGACAAACTGTCCTCTGGCTCTTTCTACTGGCTCTCTGCAACTGGAAATAAAGAAAAAAGGAAAAAAAAAGAAGCTAAACTTGTTGGAACTGTTTTCTGGAAACATACGTGATGCTATTTGCAGGTGATTCAAAACTTCAGTCACCTAAAAACCTCTTTCATAGAGATTGATTGATGGATTAATTCAATTATTCAAGAGAAATGGATACAACATTTGCTTTCCCCAGATGATGCCACAAATGGATTTGAGGGAAACATTTGGCTTTTTGCTGTGTTTCCATTTGGGGAAAATGTAATTATGAGGAGATGATCCATTTATACTTTTATATTATATTACCCATATCTCTGACATTTAATAAAACGGACTTGTATAAACAGAATAAACTTATAATGAAATGAAAAGCTATAAAAAATATTTGAAAGAAATTAACAATCATTCTGAATATGCCCAGGCATAGTGAAGGCGCAACATGCCTTCTAAATCACTGAGATATTATTTGTAAGGACTTGAAGTAAGATTTTCACTATGTTAATCAAAAATATTCTTAATTGTCTATAATGCAGAACATTGCCAAAATCACCAAGAGTGTTACAACTACATGTTGAGCCATAAGCATTAGGACACCATCAGTTTGTTGCTACACTCCAGCTAAATTACCATGTTGCAAAGTTTGTTGAAACTTAGAACTTTTATTTCTGGCTCTATAGTATTTCTGTGTGATGTCCAACCCACGCAAAGCTACCTGCTTACCTGGAATTTACACACACGTGTAAATGGGCTGTATAGACAGACCTCTGAGGTTCAGAACTATCATAGGAAGTCTTGAAAATAGATTAAAATCTCAAAACTGAGCTCCAAGAACCACAGGGTGAACAAAGTATTTGTGTATAGCCTCAGAAAACACTATTTTGAGAGCCAAATTTCAGCACTACCACAGAAATCCACTCCTAAGGAACTCCCTTGCTGGCTTGCACTGCAGCAAGGGACCAAACTTCATTCTAAAATAGTTTTATTTTAAATTACTACAGTGTTATTCAAATAGATCATATTTTTAGAGCTGCACACCCAAGTGCATTATTTGAACTAGAAAGTTGCATCACAAAAGAAGAAATGGAGAGACTGGTCATGAAACTCGGGGTGATGTAACACAAAGCCCAAGTCTATAGGTCACAGCTGAAGGGGGGAAGTGCCACTTCTGCGATGGACTTTTGGTCCTTTCTTATTATAGTAATTACATAAATGTGGCTTCCGAACATCTGTAATGCTTTTTTAAAAAATGTAATGTAAAAGTGTAATGATTTTTTACAACAAACAATGAAAAACATAATGAACTCCATCACAAGAATGTGTGCAATCACTCAGATAAAACACAAGATCTCCCCAAAAATGTGAAAAAAAATAGTAACATGTAATGTGGAATACTTCCTGCAATTAACCCATTTAGCTAAGTGAAAGAACATCATATTAATTAAAATAACCTTCCAAAAATTATAGCTGGGGATTTGATACCGTAGTTTACAAGATCTATTGCCTTCAGCTAGCTGAGATAGAAAACATGTGACACTACACTAGGAAGCCAAAACTTGTATGTTAAAATGTAGACTTATTTGGCAAGGTAAGTAAGTAACACTGCCAAAGAGAAACAAGCCATCCAGAAACACTGGCTAACATTATCTAAATGAAGATATGCCAGAAGCTCTAAGGTAGAGCCAAGGCTTGTTTTAGGGCTACAAGTCAACGACGACTTGACTTGTTTTTAGTCAGAAAACCTCTAATTCTCAACAGCTTCTACAATCTATCAAGCACGGCCATCATCAAATTGTCGAGTCTGGTGAGACCCCACCTGGAGTCCATCCATCCACCTTTGGGGCCCCCAGTACAAGAAAGACATGGACCTGTTGGACAGGGGCCAGAGGAGCCACAGAAATGATCAGAGGCTGGAACAGCTCTGCTGGGAGGACAGGCTGAGAGAGCTGGGGTGTTCAGCCTGGAGAAGAAAAGGCTCCGGGGAGACCTTATTGTGGCCTCTCAGTGCTTAAAAGGAGCCTGTAAGAAAGATGGGGATAGACTTTTCAGCAGAGCCTGTTAGGGTAAGAAAAGGGGTGATGGTTTTAAACTAAAGGAGGGTAGAATCGGCTTAGACATGAGGAAGACATTTTTTACACTGAGGGTGGTGAAACCCTGTCCCAGGTTGCCCAGAGAGGTGGTGGATGAACCATCCCTGGAGACATCCCAGGCCAGGCTGGACGGGGCTCTGAGCAACCTGATCTGGGTGAAGATGTCCCTGCTCATGGCAGGGGTGGCACTGGAGGAGCTTTGAAGGTCCCTTCCAACCCAAACTATTCTGTGATTTTATGATCTTTGTAGCTGCCAATGCTACACTAACAGGCAACAAAATATACATGCGAGTTCCCAAGTAATATATACAATAAAAATCACAAGTATGAGAGTATTTTCTTTTCCTTCCATGCTTGTTTTCTTGCAACATATTAGCTATGGGTCAGTTTCTAGGGAAAGTTATTACTGGCAAAGACAGGGATCTTCTCTTTATTGTTATCAAGAAAGGCTGCCAGGTGTCCTGCAACAGTACAGAACTGGGGTGTCTGGCTGCTGAACCAGTCCTGCTGAAGGCAACTCTTCACATGATGAAGCAGTCTCACATGGAGCTATCTACCAAGTTAGGTAGGGACACAAGGTTCCTGTCCTTGTCCCCATCACACCAGGAGAGCTGGTCCTACCAAGAAAAGCCATGACTAAACCGATCCTGGAAACCAGGCTGGCAATGTAAGGCACTAGTGTGCCACAAAAATGTAACAAGTCAATAGAAAGGGACTCTTGTGTCTCCATCAAAGATCTACATCACACAAAAATAATATGTCATTAGAAAATCACAGAATCTTTCATAATAGGTAAGGTTTAATCATTGCTGTTTCAGGAAAAAAGTGATCCTATTCAGCCTTAAATTCACAGAATCACAGAATGTCAGGGATTGGAAGGGACCTCAAAAGCTCATCCAGTCCAATCCCCCTGCCGGAGCAGGAACACCCAGATGAGGTGACACAGGAAGGTGTCCAGGTGGGTTTGAATGTCTCCAGAGTAGGAGACTCCACAACCTCCCTGGGCAGCCTGTTCCAGTGTCTGTCACCCTCACTGAGAAGGAGTTTCTTCTCAAATTTAAGTGGAACCTCTTGTGTTCCAGTTTGAACCCATTACCCCTCGTCCTACCATTGGTTGTCACCGAGAAGAGCCTGGCTCCATCCTCCTGACACTCGCCCTTTATATATCTGTAAATATTATTCAGGATAAGCAAGGGTAACCAGCATTACTAACAACATACTTGCGATGTGTTGACATTTGCTTTTGTCGATTACTAAATATGTAGCGTAATCTCCATCTTTCTGGGTGCAAGTCATCTAATTTTTAGAGAAGGACAATTACAGGCTGATTATGAGCCCCCAATGTGAATGCAGTAGTGAAAAAGCTCATATAACTTCAGGATGCTGTAGCCAAGTTATTTTTGGTAAACGTGAAGTTAAACAATAAATATCATACTGTCTGGGAAAGGAGGAATTAGACCAAACTGTAATTCAACTGGCTTCCTAAAGAGGAAGGTGCCTACTGTGAGAAACCATAATACATAAACAGACATTGTAAGCACCTGGAAGACGATCATGAGGACATGTTTCACAATCCACACACACTTACCAAACAAAATCCCAAACAAAACCCCTTTAATACTAGGTAACATGTCATGATTAGAGATGAAAAGCAGTATGGGTCATACGCTACTGACTTGATTCAAGCTGTGGATCCTGAAGCACGTGACATTTTCTTTTAGAAACCATCAGGGAAGTATCATCTAATGGAAGATATCTAGAATATATTCAAAACCGGTTAGACACGAGTAGTGGGAGAGCAGTTATCAAACTGGAAGGAAGTGGTGCTCCACAAGGACCTCTCCTGCATGTCTGCTACTCAACATTTCAGTAGGGAGAGAGGTGACAGAGCAAAAGTTTATGCCTGTTATATTTGCAAATAGTACCAAGCAGGAAAGGGCTACAAGTGGAAGAGAGAGGCTCAGAAAAAACAGGATGCTACTCATCGATGGCACGTGAATTATATATATCTAGTAACAATCAACTACACAAATACAGGATAAGAACTGTGGAGGGTCGAAATGCAAAAGCCACTCTGGGATGTAGAAGAAAGGCTATAACCAGCCGAAATAAATTCTCTTATGCATCATACTTCAAGGTGGACTCATTTCAGGGAAACCAGAACAGATCAATGAGAATTATTTGTACATAACTGTGGTTGTTCTGATACAGCGAATTGACAATTAACTCATTAACACTTATAGAAGTAATTAACACTTAAATAATAGTTAACTAACAATAACTAACACTTAAAGACACTTACAGAGCTGACTCTTTAACCTACATCACTATTGCCCAGCCTTGCTTAGTTTTGTGTAACTTATTGTACAAGAAACAGGACTTCACTGATGCCTTGCAAAGATAATAATCCTTGGGTGCATCCTTGGGTGAACTAGATAACAGAAACTTGGGCACAGGACAGGAGATACGCCAGTTTTAACCAGCTCATCACACTGGACCAAAGGTGACCGTGTACAGAGAAAGAGGACCCGGGTTCACGATCACTGCGCAGCTGCAACGAGGAGGAGCCGGAGGTGGAGACTATGGAAATGGTCTCCTGGGACTCATTGTAATAAGAACCACCTTCTCGGGGACAGGTTATGAATATGTAAAGACGTTCCTAAAACTTTCATGAATATGTAACACTTTACTGTATTTAACCAAGCTCACAACTACTGTAAAACACACAGTGAGTGAAGCTATTCCCTGTGTGTGTCCAACATCATAAATACATACTTTCCTTACAGCCTCAAGGGTTGTAAGGTCATTTCCGCACCTCAGTTCAGTCTAAAGAAGCCGGGAGAAGAGCAGAGGGAGACAAGGAAAGAAAGAGGCTGGGAGGATATGATAAGTCTTCACTGCTTAAGTTTGCTACAAAGGGAAGGGAATAATCCGTTTTCTTCAGTGTTTGTGCTGGATAGGAGAAAAAGTAAGAGATCAAAGTTGCATCAAGATATATTCAGATCAGACACTGAAAAAATACTTGTGATCAAAATGGTTAAGAATAGGAATCGACTCTTTAAGGATGTCATGGATTTGCCATTAGTGGAGATACTACAGAACAAGTTAGTCAGATATTTGACATGAATGGAGGTAAAACTGGACAATCTGTCATGATTTCTTTAAATTCTTTTATTCTATATTAAGAGACTGAAAAAAGTAGGTAACACTGAAATGTTCTCAAATACCCAAAGTTTAAACCAACTATGAAACCTTATTAAGGGGGAAGAGAAAGTGGAGATCCTGCAGAGCTGTTCTGAAGATTTCTTTCTCCTAATAACATTATCACCGCAGTGAACGAGGTCCTAGAAGAGACTGCACTGTGTTCTACTCAGGTGAGCACTCTGTGCCTTCAGCTGAGAAATTCCTCAAGGAAATACTGAATAAGTGCAAGAAAATAAGATTTGCACTTTGAATTCACCTGTTTCTTCTTAGAATTGTCTTTCACTTCCAAAGAAGTCACAAATGTAAGCATTTGTCTTCCTGGAATAAAATTTGAGTTGTCCTCATTTTAAATTTAGATAGCAAGCTCAACATACTTTGTCGTCCCCGAACAGATGAAGTCAAATAACATGGTGTGGCAAACAAACATCAACGTGGTTAAAGTCCAAGCAGGTCTGGGAACAGAAGATGTCGGATTGTCTTTGTTTGCCAAACGTAAAGGTCAGTTATGGAGCTTAACTTCAACTATGACAACATGAAGAAATCAAAGTACCCTTAAGTGCTACTAAGTGCCTCTCAGTTCTAGGTTAACAGAAGAGAAGAACCCAGGCAAATAAATCCATATGGCCACAATACACACCTGGAGACACGATACAACTGCCCTGTTGTGAAACACACCCCAGAGACGTCTGTCAGAGGGCTAGAGCGCACATCTGCCACCACTTGTGTGCTTGATAAATGTGCAGCCCACAGGAATTAACTGTTCCACTTGCCTGTGCCAGGCGCTTCTTCCAAAGTCAACATTTCATAAGGAGCGATGTCAGCAGTGACTGACAGAGCAGGACTGGGCAGGAAGGTGGGGGTCATGCTTGTACCCCCCAGGTTAAGCAGGGCACCCTTTCTCTCCTCCTGCTGGGAGTTTTCCTGTACGGAGCATTTCGGGAGACATTTCATGTCCCAAATCTTGTTTCTGAGATGCAAGACCCCATCGTAAGGCCTTATTAAAAATAAATAAATAAACGAGCATCAAGACTTTCCAATGACGCATCCCTTTAATTCTATTTGAGGCAACAACATGTAGCAAACTAAAGAAAGACTATAATGTGCAAAGGCAAATTTTGGCATGCTGGACCTGCTAATACTACACATTTTGGCAGGGAAGGAAGAAAATCAGTGGAGGAAAGATTTGCACCATGAACTATTCCCTTACCCTCAACAGCTTTCCAGTGAAAAAGTTCAGTTTACAGTAATATCCAGGACGTTTGGACTGTGTTTTTCAGGGGATTACAGTTCTCCATCTATCTCTCCAAGCCAAAATATGCCTCTTTTTTCCTAACTGCACCTGATGCTGACTCACAGGCTGCTCTGGATGCTGCAAAGTCATGAAAGCAGATTAGACGAGGCTGCTTAATTTTTAATTTGCAGCAATTAGGTGGAGACGAATCCAATTTCTAGTGGCATGTTCTTGGCAGTTTTTTACCACTTTAATATGTTCATCAACATTATACAAACAATTTTACAAACTCCATATAGCAGATGGTAATTCTTGGACCTATACTATTGCAAGTGTTTATAATAACGTTATAAAATGTAATCCATGCAGAAGCCAACTGTGGAAAAAACTATTACGGTTTCAAAATTTCACTTGTACCCAGTAAGTAACTACAGCAACAGCTTTACATTACTACAGCAACCACAAGTCAACAAAATTACGCTTAAGTCAAGCAAATTATTAGTAAGTATGTGAACCAGGCAGTACATAGGAGCTGCATGGTCATTCAGCCTACAAATTACTTACTGCAGTTTAATTTTATTCATTATTCACTGTCTACTGGCATACAACATTGTTTATGAAAATGTTTCACCCGAAGCATACTAATAGTTGAAATTAAGAAGTATAAGTATTGGTTAAAGTGGAAGAAATAAAAGGTTTATGCAATTAGGTAATTGCATGAATGTGCAGATTCATGGTAAATTTTAAATATATACTCATGGGAGACAAGTTTTTAAATAACTTAAACTGTTCTTCAAGAGGATTCAGGAAACCCACAGCACTTGTGAAGAGACAATTAGAACTGGGATCGACCAAGAGCTGATGTTTTCAAAAAGGAATGTGAAGAAGCCATGTTTTGAAATGATGTATTTCAGTCTACAATACAGAGAATAAGGAAAGGATTCATGGCAAGGATTAGGATGCTACAAATCATATGGAACATATGAATAGGAGTCTGTTTCCATGTATCAATAGGGGTTTAATTTCTGAATGAGAAGCTTAAGTAAGGGCACATTCTTTTGTAAAACATCCCACGGGTTTCCTAGAATACGGACACTTGGTAACATCCTCAGTTCTAACTTGACTCAATAAGTTCTTATAAATCTGCTATCAACATTTTGTGTAATGCTTAAAAGAGTAAAATATTGGAATTGATTTTTGAGGAAGATAATAAAAGAAGAAATAAAGCACATGAGAGAAAATGAAATTATCCTGTTTTACTAAGAAAAGTTTATCAAAAAAGAACTGGTTGTAACTTGTCAAAGTTTGCCACTCTGGCTGCTATCTGAAACCCAGGAAAAAAAAACCCAACACAATAATAATCCTCAAACAGCTGGAAACCATCCTAGAGATACAAAACAAATCACTTGCGTAGGGAATTCCACACTCTAAAGCCTTAATCAGTAACTCTGTACAGGCAACATAACCAACAAAACCCAGAAGGAACACGAACATCCCTGGTAACTGGTGTCTCCTAATTGCAGAGCATCAGTGCAGCTTCAATAGGAAAGCGGAGGCTGAATAGGATTGTCTGATAAATCTACTGCTCTCAAACACTCCGCTCAGTATTCTTGACCCTGTAGGTCACAACCTTTTGCTCCCAAGTCACTCATGCAAAGGGGGATGAAGAGGTTTAGCCCATTCTATTAAATCCTTGTAATTATTTGTTACAGTTTTAAGCCATCTAGCATTATACACACAGTAAGGTGGTGAATCACACATGCCTTTTTCAAATGAAAAGACAATAGATAAAATGGATGCAAGTTAAAAGCCTTTAAAGTAGCCCAAAACTTCTTAATAACTTCTATATTTAGCTGGTAAGAACTCTGCGTAGTAGACAAATTAGATATAATACTCTCCAAATATGCCTAAACCAAACAAATCTGAATTATTTCACAATGGAAAGACATCAGAAATTTATCTAAAGCTTAAATCTACAACAAAGATGGGAAAAAACACATGCTGACCACAACTGGGTATGAAAACCAGGGTACCATCAGAGAGCAGCATAGTCATAAATAAGTCTTTGGATAGTCAGTTTTCATTCTGAAATATCACATCACTAACAGTTTGCTGTCAAATATAATATTTTTTTTATGGTGTAATTTGGCTGAAATGTGCCAAATGCACTCTATAAAAATGATTACTTCACCTCATGAATCACTTTTCATCAACATACTTTTAAATACAGCTGTGAAAATTTTGTTCTAGAGAAAACCAACAATTTCACATTGTTGATTTATCTGTGCTGAAGCAAAGGGTGGAGTCTGAGGATTTGGGCCATTTTCCTTTTTGTTTTCATTTACTTGTTCAGTATTTTAAGAATAACTATTTCTTTTATAAATACATTTCAAAATATATAAAAAACTGTCCATTTTGATTTTGCAAAACAACATTATAGAGCAAACAGTGATGAATGTGTTTCATTATGTGCTTGCAAAAAACTGACCTGTGGAATGCAGCCAAGTGAGTTTTTGGGGAAAAAGTCCCTCTTCCAGTCCAGAATATCAGAGTTCTGGCCTTCGTTAGGGAGTATATTATAGCTGTATTTCTAATCCTGCTACTAATGATGAGGTTTAAACCCCCTAGAGATATGTCCTTTTTAAGGCCATGTCTTGCAGCACAGGCAAATGTATCTTAACTGACAGTTTGAAAGGACAAAATAACCAATGTCCATCTTACTCATGCCAAATCCTCCTAGAGTATTTCCTTAATTCTTTCCTCATTTTCTGATTCATGCTCCATCCCTACGGGCCAGAAGAAAACAGGTTTAGCATATAAGGAGTGGAGGGAAGTTCATGACAAGCAATTTGCACCATGAACAGCTTCAATGCTTTCTGAGCTGTTTCTGAAAAATTCCCGTAGGCCTTCTTTTCATGCTTATAAAGTGGACACAATTCCACTATTTAAAAGGTCTTCTCTAATCCTCCAAAATGTTGCATATTCCTATTATCAGTGCAAATATTCCAGAGTTAAGAGGCTTCTTGACACAGGCAAGCAATGTCCAAGTCTAGGAGATCCACAAACCCTGTAGGTACAACCTTGGCAAAGCAGCACAAGCCTTGAAGCTTTAGAATATTTGTATGGTCAAGTTGTGGAGGTTCCACAGAGCCCTTCTCTGCATTTTGATCTGGTCAAACACACTTTAGCTTTCTCTTGATCAAACTGTATCATTTTCTTTTATGTAGAATATGCCCCAGACCTTCCTATGCTTTGCACGTGAGTTACACGGGCTGCAGAACGCATTTCTTCATGTGGAAGACACATCAAGATGCAAGAGTTGCTTCAGCCTTGGTCTCAAAGATGAGGCCTGAGTAACCCTGCACCTCTTCATTAAACCTACTTGCTTGCCAGGGCAGGTTTCCACATGTTAAGAAACTATGAGCAGAAGTGCACGTACACACTCCGGAGTTGCTGGTGTTTTCTATAATGAAGCTGTAGAGACAGATGATAGAGAAAAGACATCTTCCCTTCCCTTCCCTTCCCTTCCCTTCCCCTCCTCTCCTTCTTCTCTCCTCCCCTCTCCTCCATTGCACTCCTAAAGGATTAGGATTCTCTGACTGGACTTTAACATTGCCCAGACTCTTTTTGAGGTGTGTACACAAGGCTTCTCTGTTGTCCCATAAATACAGAATTTGCATGGTTGCAAACAATACCTTAACTTTAAAATTGATATTGGAATGATGTCCCAAATTAATTTCAATTGAGAATTAACATACATCAACGTTTTGCTCTGAAACTTCAATGTATGCCAAAATTTTTATACCAGATGTTTCCATGCAAAATACCATTATTTAATCATTCAATAATCTAAATGTGAAACAAACACTTTGTGAGTTCAGTAGATGACGCAAACTACTAAACACACCACTAAAAACATCCATCATTTTTTTTCCTGATGTTTAAAAACAACTGAATGATTTTATATTTAAAGATGATCACATTAACATCACAGAAGACAGCGAACAGGACTGCTCCGTGTCATCCCTCCCTTGGGTCAATGCAAGGCAGACTGTGTTCTGCTTCTGTAAACTCCTCCTTCTATAGACTCCAGATCAGAGGAAGGGTTTAAGAGGTAATGATGACCTTAGACGTCAACCTTTCCATATTGGGTTGAAATTCAGAGTCGGAATTTTTTGATTGATCGATTAAATTTTCTAAAATAGAGCATTTTGTTTGTTTTTAATTCTGTTAATCCTTTTTATGAAAGTGTAGGTAAATTCCTCAATTAATTTGGCATCCTGAGTCCACTTTGTATTTTCCTGACCTGTACAACTTACTATTTGTGTATCTGCGTACAGATGTTTTATTGCTGTTTACCTGATTTGCCAGCACATTACAGCACATCACGGTTAATTTCTCCTCTCAAGTTTTTTTCTTAATTAATAAATGTGTCTTCTTTTTCTAATACAGTAAAAAATAATAAATAAGGAAGGCGTATTGAGAAAAGTGCACTACACAGTCACGCCTCCTTTAGAGACAGAAACAATACCGAGACTTCAAAATGCCATTTCTTATTGACCATATAAGCTTTAAGGCATTTTGGTAATTCACGTTCAACTTCTCTAGCTATGGATACATGACAGGAGAGCAGCAAAGTTGCTTTAAATCAGTTTCCCTGAGCGGGTTCACCCAGCGGCCCGCAGCCATCAGTGTATCTGTCCTGTCTACACAGCTGCTTAGTTTCATGAAAACAAAACAAAACAAAACAAAACATGGAGAATTTTCTGTATTTTTAGGACCTTCATGCTTTTGCAAATATGACCAAAACTGTCTCAGGTTCAAAGGTTCCCAGAAAGGCGACTGGCAGGAGCACAAACCAGCGCCGCTGCAAACGTCCCTCCTCCCTGGGAAACCAGGGAAACGTGGCTGCCAGGTCAGGACATTGCTCCACAAATATACACGAGCTTTTGCAGGCATCTCCCCCGACAGAAATTATGTCTGTTAAAAGGTTAATGTGAAAAAGATACACTTAAGAAAAACAAACTCTCCCCTGCGTCTTTCACATCTCGTCATCTGTTTTTGTGGGAAGTTCCTATTAATGTATGTTCACAATATGATTTTCAGAATCACAGAATCGACTGGGTTGGAAAAGACCTCAGAGATCAAGTCCAAGCCTTGGTCCAACCCTAGTCTGTTTACTAGATCATGGCACTAAGTGCCATGTCCAATCTCACTTTAAAAACCTCCAGGGATGGCGAGTCCAGCACCTCCCTGGGCAGCCATTCCAATGCCTGACCACTCTCTCTGCACAGAATTGCTTTCTAATATCCAGCCTAAATTTCCCCTGGCAGAGTTGAAGCCCATGGCCCCTTGTCCTATTGCTGACTGCCTGGGAGAAGAGACCAATCCCCACCTGGCTAGAACTGCCCTTCAGGTAGTTATAGAGTGATGAGGTCACCTCTAAGCCTCCTCTTCTCCAGACTAAACAACCCCAGCTCCCTCAGCCTCTCCCCATAAGGCTTGTGTTCAAGTCCCTTCACCAGTCGTGCTGCTCTTCTCTGGACCCGCATGTTACATGTTAAATTCAATCCCTTACATTTTGAAATGGAGATCCCCAAAATATTGTTTTTACCCCTTTTTTTTCCCTCAGACTGCCTCACTCCATAGGCACAAAGCACCTTAACTTTAAATCCACAGTGAATTTGAAAATTACACTTATTTGTTGCTTAAAACTCATAAAATGAGCCATTCTAAAACTTACATGAGACATTTTTTAAACAGACACACCACGACAGCGATCTGCCATAACAAGGTGCCTCCTCTTTTGCAAAACATGTAAGAAAATACTGCAAAAGGACACAAAGCACTGTAAAACCACAACAGGTTGTTTGCAACAAATTTCCTAAATCAACACTTTAATGAGTATGATAATCCAAGCTGTAAGTACCTTATGAAAAAACTCACACTCTGTAACACATCTATGCAAACCACTAATTGCAGATGTGCATATAAACTACATTATAAAGTAAATATAATCTACATTATAAATTACACTTTAGGCCTTACCCTTTTCAGTTCGAAGTGTAAGTTTGAGAATTAAAGCATCACACCAGCACAACACCTGAAAGTATACATTCATATATATATATATATATATTATATATATATAAAATCATTCAGTTTACTGTCAAAAATGTACTTATTTCTCTCTGATGGGTCCTGGTGAAATTTCAGAAACTACGACAGAAAGGAAAAGTTGCTGTTTGACGCTGTTCCTTGTTTATATTGTTCAGCAACACTTTTGCTCAAGGTTAGATCAGCTGAGAAAGAGCCTGTTGGTTACTGCAGCATTAACCACACAGCCACAACACGAAAGCAAACATTATAAAGAACAACTTCTATTTGCAGATAAGTGCAGAATAAAATGTGTACCTAGGTGAAAGAGTAAAGCATTAAGATTTGGGATATCTACATTTTGCTCATCTTTCAATGAGGTTCCCTATCTGAGAGAATTCTACCTTTTTTTTTTTGGGTGATATTTTTTAAAACAGAGTTTATTTAAAATGGAGAATATACGGTGGTTCACTCTACCACCTGACACAACACGAGAGAAAGGTGTGGAGTTTTACTGAACTGTGCCAAATTGCTTCATGAATCACAATCATTCACGTACATACATATACAGAGACAGATAGACAGATAGATAGATAGACGGACAGACAGACAGATAGATAGATAGATATACATACACACATATTTTGTCTTGTCTTCTAGCAGCAGTACCTATCCTCAGGGGTTAAACGCCTGTTAAGATGCCATGCCCATATTGTGGCAATGCAGAGACATGGTTGGAACTGTATTGCAGGATCATGCCCAGTTTTCTTCTTGAGTGAGTAAACGTAATTATCCCAAGAGTAAGCAAATGTAATTCTCAGCAAGGAACACTACATTTCTGGTAAGCGAATCTGCTGTGACCTCATTCCAGAAACTCATCAGGCTTACTCGCTGTGAAGCCTTTCACTAAGGAAGATATGAAAAGAAAGGGGAATTACAAGGCATTCTGCTGGACTCAGGCAGGCAGCTCATGACTCGGTTGAATTTATTGAGACTTAAGAGACGTAAAACACAAGTTCAGATCTGGGTGGTCCGTGTAATGTTCAGAAATATATGAATTGGCTCATCTTCAAAATAATATTTTCATTATTTCTTTTCCTCAGCTAATAAATTATATCCACTTTTCCAATAAAATCGCAGAGCAGTGTCTGACAACACTGTTTCTCTACATATAATGCTGAGTATGTCACTGATATCCACTTACGTCTTCAATTCAAAATAGTGGGATTAATTTATTATAATAAAAATTATTACTGCAACTGGAAGTGTGGATAAAAAGTTGGAGGGTGCTGTTTTTATACAACTTTATAGACAGATCAAAAACCTCATTTTAATCATGCCCTAAGGAAAAAAAGAAGAGTTCTCCATCTGTTATATTAGCTGTGTGTAAGGCGTAAATCACACTCCTCAGCCCAGAACTCTGCTGAAGCCAGAAGAATCTGACAAGGTAGAAATCAGCTGTAAAACGGAGTCCTGTCACGAATTGCTGAAGAAATCAATGTGTCAAGCTACGATGTTCCGTAAAACATTTTCTGCGACAAAGTCAGATTTTCAATAAAATGAACACCCGTGGAGTTAATCTTCACAGCACATCAAGCTTAGTCAACACTTCATGAATTCTTAACTGTAACATCAAATTAATGTTCAATTGAATCTAATTTTGGCAGGTCACACAACACCTCTGACTATGTATCTCATAAACGTAATCATTAGTCTGAATTTTTATTCTAGATTTCCTAGATCTCAATGATATCTGATTTTTACACAGGAAACAATTGTTAAGTACCTCTGGAGATCATCCAGTCCAACCCACCTGCTAAAGCAGCTTCACCAGAGCAGATCACACAGAATGTGTCCAGGTGGGTTTGAATGTCTCCAGAGAAGGAGACTCCACAACCTCTCTGGGGAGCCTGTTCCAGGGCTCTGGCACCTCCAAGTAAAGAAATTTCTCCTCATACTCAGATGGAACCTCCTGTGCTTCAGTCTGTGCCCGTTGCACCTCATCCTGTCATTGGGGACCACTGAAAGGAGTCTGGTCCATCCTCTTGACACCCACCCTGGTGATATTTATTAACATTGATGAGATCCCCTCCCAGCCTCTCTTCTCCAGGCTGAACAGACCCAGCTCTCTCAGTCTCTCCTCACAAGATCACCATCAGATCACCACCCACCACCCCAGCCCTGAAGGTGCCAGGGTAGCCCAGCAGCCCCCAGCAGGAAGACTTCCACATGGCTTCCTCTGTATTTCCCACCTACAACAGCCAAGCCTTCAAGTAAATTATTAGAAGTTTTCTTCTTACTGCTTCTATGAGGGAAAGGGAAATTCCTTCTCTTCCATCCTCCAATATGGCATTCACAACCCACACACCATGGACTACTCAGCAACCTACTCACTGTCACATTTCAACAGGAGCTACATCAAACTGAAGATCTCTTACAGTTTCACAAGAGGAGGGAGTCACTCACATATCTCCTCCTAAATTCAAGACTAACCATACATCCAACCATATGTAGACTTATTTACGTATTATGAGGCATCACTGCAGGCAGATGTGCCTACATATCTGAAGACTCTTTCTATTTCTTGTAGCTACAGCAGATCTATGGGATTTGGGGTTACATCTTCACAAGACACTCTCCACCCTGCAAGTGGAGTCTTTGGCCATTCTGAGGCCACTATGTAAGCATCTTCATCCAAGGAACTGGGTAACTGCTTGTTCATTAGCAAAACTGAAATACATAAGGACCTTATTTAACAAAGTAATAGTTTGACACATGTTCTCCCCATCCACCCAGCTATTACCTACCATTTTTCCATCTTGCATCAGATTCCTACACTTGCAGGACTGTGCAGATGGATGAGAATGAGGAATTACTTCTTCTGCTCTGGGGAGGGTAGGTTGGGGACAGAAGACCTGTGGTGCAGACCTGGCCCTGATGAACACCCTGGCTACACAAACCCCTTTTGCAAGCAGGGGACAAATGCCCACGAGCTGCAGCCTCAACATGCCAAGGCCAACCAGAAGACCAGTGCTCCAGTATGGATTTTCCTCTAGGTACCTTCTAGCACTGAGGCTTTTTAAGTCAATGAAGGAACGAAACCTCCTGGGGGGAGGAAGATGGAGGCGGGGGGAGGTTGGTCACCCATGATTTGTACTCAGTTGCTGGGTCTCCAGCTGGGTTAAGCATTGCATGATGGCTCTGAAATCCTGATCTAGTCCTTGATTTACGTTTTGGCACATTTCACTAGCACTTCTCAGCAGGACTAGATGAATCACTGATCTGTTCCAGTACAATAATTTCTATGTATGTTCATAACCTTGGAAGAATCTATATAAAATTTTGAACACACATTTAATTTGCACAGTGCTCAGCTGGATGATTTTTGGTCTTTATATGCTGAATTGTATTCAAGTTGTGCAGTTACATTGGTGCTGCAGATGTTTGCACACTTAAAATTAATTTTTGGGGAAAAGAAATCACCTCCTAGGTCTTAATTTAAACTTTGTGTGAGATAAATAGTTTACAAATTAACTGCATCGGATGTTACTCTTAAAAATCCTTGACCTCGGAAGAGTTTGATGTAATTGTTGAATAAAATAAATGTAGCAAGTCAGCGAGCCCTTAAGCATTTTTTCTGAATTTTGCCTCGGCCAAGCTCACGTGGGTCAGATGCAAACAGAAAGAGAACTCATATACAAACTATAACCAGCTAAAGAAATTCTATTATTCTCCACAAGAGAAAACCCCCATCCTATGTCCTTCACATCTGGCAGACACCACCAGCATCTGTGTGCTCAGGACTAACTGGGTGTCTAACTCCCAAAGCCTTCAGAGAACCAGGAGCTCCAGGCTTCCACCAGTGGGTGCTGCAGGGTAGGAGGAGCTCAGCTTCCCAGCAGCCTGGGTTCACAGCCCTGCCTTCCCTTTGCTTTTCCCCCAAATGAAATTTCAGGCTCAATGGGAACCCTACAGCTCCACCTTGAGCAATTCTGGCCATTAGTATAAAAGAGGAGACAATTATCTGGTTATAGAAAATATTTTACACAATGCAAATGCATTTTTTCCTGTATCTATCTGAGAATGCCTGAGATTTTATAGGATGTTATCATATTCAAGAAATATTCATTATACATAAAGGAAACAATGAATATTTTGCAGCGCTGAGTCTGGTTCAAGCTGGGGACACCAACACGTTCACCATCAACTGTCAGCTTACTTGATAGTGAAATCTAAACTATTTCTGTATGTTTGTTAGATGCACATACCAAAAATTTTTAAGATTATATTAGGTTAAAACCCCAGTTCCCAAGGATTACCTTCAATATAACAAGTAAAATAAATCAGGTAACATTCTGCTTAAAATAGCTCTTATAACAATAAATCTCATCTGGGTGGAGATGTCCCTGCTCATTACAGGGGGTTGGACTGGATAAGCTCTGAAGGTCCCTCAAACCCAAACTGTTCTGTGCTTCTACTATTCCAACAAATTACAGTGAAGAATACTTCAACTAAAAATTAAAATTGCCCTTCTTTTTCCTCCCTTGCCCTTTTAATTGTTAGCATAATCAATATCAGAAGTAAAAAGTTCTTTAAAAGTCAGGAAATGTCATTGTAGAGCTGTAACACCCGGTATTCAAATAATGGAGTTTACTATTAAGTCTTTAAAAAAACCTAAATGAACCTTAAGTTGCAATGCCTTCTGAAGTACCAACAGTGCAATTTATTAAACTTTCTTTTTTTTCATCTATCTCTTAGGCTGCAGTCTTTATACAACATGAAGTAAAACACATTAAATAGGAAATTCCTATTTAAAAAGGGACATTTGACTGCATATTTTAAAATAACAGTACTTGACAACTCCTAGGTTGGAGTTCCTAGGTTCTGGAAAAATTCCATCAATGTAAAAATGCAGATCATCTTCTACCTGCTGTAATAAGAAGCAAAACAAGGTATCTGCACCAAATTAGATCTGACATAAGATGAAAACCGCAAAGCCCGGGAGAAGGGATGCTGAGTAGAACAGGAAAGGTGTTGGGTTCCCAAGATGAATGGCAAGTATGCCGGGTAACCTTTCCCAGTTTAGTGGGGATTAAAAAAATAAAGGTATTATGAAGCAGATGGCTACCAAAAGAGTCATTCTCCAAATACTCACTCTCGACAGCGGTGGAACGAGAGGTACCAAGCACCGTGCTGAGAGTTACTACCAGTCTAACGGTACATAGTAGGACAAGGAGTACACGCACAAGTGAAAAATTACCCTTCACTGCATACATCTTAACGAGCTTTAGACCTGAATCAGTTTCATCCATACATTGCATTATCAGGTACCTTCTGAAATGCTAAAGAAGGGTGTTTTATTTCTTAATTTCCTGCTATTGCAAATAAAATAAAATGAGAGAAAAAGCATAAGTCTAGAAAATCATCTCATTCGTGGAAAGGAAACCTCCAGGACCAGTTTACTGGGAAGTTTAGGACAATCTGGGCAGAAATGAGTGTAAACTTTTCCAGTTTCCTGACAAGAAGAGCCCCATTGAATGGATGAGTTATTTAGGAATCATGTGCAAAAGAGAGCAGAAAAGACTGGAAAAAAACCTAAAACCTCAAACTTACATGTTTTAGCATCAAGATATGATTTGAAAATAATGTAAAGCACTGTATCTTTTCTAATATGGTATCTTAAGTTATGTCAGTTAATAGAGGGCTTCTGTATATACATATATATACACACGCACATACACAATATGGTATTTATATATAAAATATTTTTGCTCAAACTCAAAGAACAGTTTGAGCTAAAGTTGTTTTTCAGGAGGAAAAGAGAGGTATTGGTTAGAGGGCAACTAATAGAAATACACACTTTCAATACAATTAAGGGGGAAGATGGACAATCTAATTGTTCCTGGAACCCAAAACATACCATGACAGCTTGGGTTGTTTTCCAAAGTCTTGTTTACTTTATATTAAATTGAGTAGTAGATACTAAACCCTTAAAATGCACTTGTAGATCCAATGATCAGATGACTTTTTCAAAATCTGAGTCGAAAAGCATCTCAAAGAAGAGACGTTCTCACCTTTCAGTATGTTACTTAATGAGAGTGTATTTAAGAATACTCAAAAGAATATTAACTTTATATTCCTTTTTTTCCCTCCTGGGAAATGCTGCTCTTCTCTGTAACACATTTCACTGAGACCCAGATAACTGCTTTTCAACGGGTCCACGTGTGTGCAAATGTGCGTATCAGTCGCGGTGTTATCTGTCATTCTGAATACCATGTGGCATGTTCAGCAGGCTTTTATTAATCATTGCTATGCTGTTTAATTGCAAGTGCACTTTAAGAAGACAGAAATGCACGGGATTATGCATAATATATGATTTTAATGTGATTTTAAAACTTTTTAATTTGTGGTTTGTATTTTTAAATTATTATTAGCTGTCAATATATCAAATGTGTGTGAAATAAGGATGTGCTGAGAGACTGAAAGCGCAGCAAAAAATCCCCAGGCTGCTTTGGCACGTCAGAATAATAACTTCTGGGTAACTCACTGTATACTTCCCAAAGACAACTGAAAGCATATACACAGACAGCAAACCCACTGCACGTAATCACATCTTCACCTTCGGCGTATCGAACATGTAACGTAAGCAAATGTTTCTTACACACCCAAACAGAAAAGCAAGGATATTGGTTAAGAAGCCTGAATAATTTATTCTTGCACTTTCCCTTTATACTCATCAGTTATTAAAATAAGCTCAAACACCGAGCAACACACGCTAAACAGTTTTGATAACAATCTAGAGAAGTCAATGGTTTTACAGTAGGACATTAGCCTATATAATTTGAAATATTATTACTCACTAGACTAGTGCTGCCAGGGGGGTTGTGCTGATTTAACTCAAGTGACACTGCCATGTCACCAACTCAGGGCACACACAGGACAGTGAAAACTTTCACACTCTTATCAGAGCCACAACAAATTCTCCAAACATCTCCAAAGATCTGAAAGTTGAGCTTTCACCATCCGGCTTATCCTCTGTTTGCACCCCTGAGGAGAGGCGTATCAGCAAGAAATTATCAGTAACCTGTCAGTCTGTACCACAGAGTGACAACAGAGGATGAGTTAAATTCCAGATTCATTAAGTCAGATTTGGAAGGCGACAAGTGTAGAAAACCTAATAGTGATTCTTTTTAGCTGCGTCTAAAATTTAACTTTTCAAAAGAACAAATCACATCACTATTTTGCCTTTTTTTAATAAACTATTCTTTACAAAATTAAAATAATTAACTTGAAGCAGAGTTCCAGAAGGAAGCTTTACCATTTATTTGTACATTCTGGTTTCAAGCATTTTATTAATTGAGTTTTTCCTCAAGAGCTATAGGCAGTTATCTATTTAATTATCTCTTCATGCAGCAACACAAAGAGAAAATAAATTCCAAAGCAGGAAACAAATAATTGGAAAAACCTTAAGCTACTTGTTATTCCCATTGAACAACTGACGAGATTTCAAGATCGACAGGATTTTAAACAGGCCCATAAAGCAGCTGTTAAATAAAGGTCTGGCTACAATCATATAGTTTTCCTTTCTTTCTACAGGAGACCTTGCACTCCTAGAATAAATGCACACAAGCACGGACTAGAGACTGAGTATCTGACAATTACCATGTATGTTTATGTTGAGTTAAATTACAAAGGTGTTCCAGTTACTCCTTAGCAAATCATCTCCCTCTTATAACCCACCTCTGTTGCTTCAGTGACATAGTGTTTATTTTGCTTGCAGTCCTTCCTTATCAATTCTACTGCTACACACAATTTACTGTTCTCTGGCACCAAGTGACACACACAAACCTAACATTTCTAATGGATTCTCTATAAGGATGGTTCACTCCTTACACAGGAACAATTTCTGCAAGCAACAAGTATTTGGTTATTTTAAAAAATCTAATACAAATACCCATTTAATCTCCACTTACAAGTGTTTATACAAAACAAACACATAAAATTAAGGAACACAGGAACAGAATAAATTTCATATAGTCCGTTCTCCATCAAACACAAGGACTGTAGCTCTACCATTCATGTCTAACCTGTTTTTCCCGACAGATAATGGACTGATGGAATCTCCCTGTCTCTGAACAAACCATCCCACTGCTTGGCGAGTCTTAATATCAGAAAGTTTCTCCAGTATAATTATTTCCAACCTCCATCCACCTTGCTCAGTTTCAGTCTATTATTTCTTTTACTCTTCACCCAAGAAAGGATTCATTATTCTCTTCCTCATTAGAAAGTATTGCATATATGAGAAGACGATTATCAGTCTAGACGTTTTCTAGACTAAATGAAACATTTCAAGTTCCTCAAGAAAGGTCTGATAATAATGTCTGATCATTCTCATTCTGTTCTGGGCTTTGCACAATTTGTCCATGTATACACTGAATTTTGTTACTCCAGCTGAAATTATTGACACTAAGGAGAGGTCAGTGGTAACTCCACACGCTTTGCATGCTGTACTCTTATTTATATACCCAATTACAATCGCCTTCTTCCACATCCTGATGCTTTGACTCGTGTTCAGGTTGTCATCTAACTCCTAGGGGCTGCTATGAAGAGCTGTGACCTAGGAAGATGTTCCAAATTCTCAATTTCTAGCATTAATTCTCTCTTCCAAAGTGCAGAACCTTCCAGCAAACTGCATCCTACATTTTGAGAATATATATCCAATTTGCCAAACCGTTTTCAATGACATGTTTATTAAATCTGTGGATAAAACAGGGCATCTTGGAAGACTGGTTGGGTCTTACTGTTCAACAACTTTACTAATGACCAGGATGGTGACTTAGAGTTGATGAGATCTGTGGATGGAAGGAATTACCCCTGGACGTTACTTCCACTCTGAGAATAAACTCAATACTCAGGTTTTTCAGCTGCTTATGAGAAAAAACTACAGCGTAGAAAAAACTACAGTGCACTCTGAGGCCTCACTTATGAGAACGTCACATGAGAGTCTGTCCAAAGACCTACTGAAGATCTATGATATCCTCTATTACTTCTGAATCAATGAAGCCTCTGATCTTCACAGAAGGAAGCCAGATTAGCTCAACACAATTCATTCTTGACCAATAACTACATGGGCTGTTATTCAACTCCGTGTTTCTTCTAAGTGTCTTCAAACAGTGTATTTGAGGCATCATGCCAGAGTTTTCAGCATTTCCATGATCCTGGGCTAAACACTACTTCAACGTTTCATTGAAAAAATTCAAATATGCTTTAATTCAAATTTATATAGAAAAAAAAAATCTGAGTATCCTGACATAGCAGAAAATTGCTATTTAAAATACCTATTTTTCCTAGTTTAAAATACGTACATTTCAACCTAAAATGCCTTAAAATTCTTACTCTTCAGAGCAAAACCTCAACTATGGATATGACTGGTTTAACTTAATATTGCTTGAGATTTTTCCTCATTATTTATTACTACAACTGTCTTATTCACACCATAAGTGAAATTAAAGTTTATTTAGAATCCATTGAAATTTTGCCATTGAATTTCTGAACCATAATTTCACCTGATGATTAGACCTGTGCTTTGATATTAATTTTAGCAGGAGAAGGGTCAGATTCTGAATTACGGTTTGCTATTGCATTCATCAGTTCTGGTTGGTTTGGAGCAAGGATTATTTAAGCTAAAAATACAAGACTAGAAAGCTTTCCTCAGTATGGTTTCTAGTCAATATATGAAACAGAGGAAAGAGAATAAAGAATGTCTCATTCTTCAGAATATTTGAAATGGCCCATAAAGTCTCAGTTTCACACAAGAAGCTGTTTTTTCACAGCAGTTTCTTTTTCTGTGAAATTGAGACTTTATGAACTGAAGTATGTCTGTGAAAATCATCTACGACATAATTTACGCTCTTCTGACTAAAAAACATATAAGGAGAAGGTAGAATGAAGAAGAATGATCTAACTCAATGTTTATAAAGTAGCAGACATTTGACAGGCTTCAAATTATGCCCAGGATACACTGATTGATACCATTATCCGTTAGTGTGTTTTCCCTGACATTTTATCTTGGGGCCAAAAGCCAAAAGAAAGACCACAAGCATCCAACCACAAAGTAGCTCTTATTTTCCTATTCTAGTCAGCAATTAGCTCACAAGAACAGAATTCCAAGTATTTCCAATGTCTGTAGTTAAAAATGTGCCTGTTTCTAAAATGAAATATAAATGTCATATGTTAAAAGCAATATTTGAGACTGTAGTCTTTAGATTACAAATATATATTCAACTTGTGCAGTAGTTACAAGTAAAATATTTAATTGTGTGCGACCCTTACATAAACAGAAAGACTTTATTTTATAAATACACACCAAACCATGTAGATCCTAATGTAATGTAATTGCCTTCTGCTTTTCATGAAATGAAGATTTTCTGCCCTGACTGCTATCAAATCAGAAACATGTGATGAGTGTGAATTACCAGCCTGGGATTTGTATTTCATGACTGTGATGGTGTCTCCAACAACTACAGCTCAGTTTCTCCACAAAGGATTGTAGCAATCAAAACAACACAGGTAACATTCAAATGACAGGTGGGGAAATCTCATCCGTCCTCTAAGAATTAGGATTTATTTCTTGGTGTGACTCTCCTTTCCTAGATGTATTTTGTAAATAAATGTATTGTTCTTAAAAGTTTCGTAACTGCTCCTCGATGGGATCTCTTCTTTT
This sequence comes from Nesoenas mayeri, assembly GCF_963082525.1. Lineage (NCBI taxonomy): Eukaryota > Metazoa > Chordata > Aves > Columbiformes > Columbidae > Nesoenas > Nesoenas mayeri. The sequence continues at coordinate 204,838,369 of NC_137541.1, forward strand.
TTTCTTTAATGTCAGGAGGATTTTGTTTTTCTAAATTAAATAAGCAACTGTGCAGACATATCCCTCAGCTCAGCAAAACTAGGAAACTATTTTTAATAGAGCAGTAGCAAAAACAGGAAGAACTGACAGGAAACAGTTGGGAAAAAGAAATTAAGCCAAGGAGCTGCGAGAGTAAAGAAAACAAGAGAAATAAGAGCACAAAAGCATTAAATCAACTTTCACCGTATTACGAAAGTACATCTCTCAAACCCTAAGTGACATTTAAAGTTCCCCAGGAAAATGTTGCATAAGGTAATGACAGAAAGTAAGAAAGAAACTTTTACAGTTGCCCAGTCTGCGTGTTGTTCAGCTCCTTCTCTTTCAAAATCAGTTTAAAAGAGAATACTAGGAAACTGAAATCCATGTTCCCACTTTCTCAGAAAGCCAATATAAAAATATCAGGTTCTGCCAAAAAAGGAAATGAAGAATACATCTACTGAGTTAGTATTTATTTGGCTTAGAACCCTATCTTATTATACAGCTACTTATATACTGCTTCCTACCTAATTCTCTGATGGCAATTCTGCACCGAGCCCCACTTTTTAAAGTTAAATTATGTCCTGCAGCAGGAATGCAGCAGAGATAGCCTTGTGATTTAAGAACTAGGGCTCAAAGGCATCATTACCACAAATATTGTATCTGACCTTCTGCATGCTACTTAAATCTTCTCCCTCACTACTCCATCTGCAAAATGTAGAGTGCCTCACATGCATATGAAAGGGTAAGACAATCAGCTGCCAAGTCTTTAGTATATGGTGTACACACCAGAAAAATCTTACAGAAATATGATTTTAAATAAGGAAGGAAAAAACTATTATAACTTTCTATAACGTTTGGCGATAAACATGGGAAAAATATATTTAACAGTTTTGAAATCCTGCAAAAATAAACTGCAATCCCTACACTCTGTGAGTGGATCTTTTTTGCACCAGGACTAAAGCAGCCAGAAATCTCGCCTGCAGATGCTGCCACTGGCAGACCTGGACATCTTAATGCCAGGATCAAAGGGAGACATTGAATCTGTGAAGCTCAATTGCTTTTGCATCATCTGACTTGCATTCCTTTTGCATTTCAGGATACCAGGAAGATGATCAACAGCCAAAGCCCAGACACATCAATATGCTCGCAAGACAAAAGCCCTTTGTGATCGATAGACAAAACCTAACGAAGGGGAGGAGATTCTCTTTTTCTTCCTTTGGGGATGGCTCTGGACAGAGACGCCTGAAATTGTAGCCCACAAAAGCTTCTCCCGTTACCACCAGATCACCTTGCAGGTAAACACCTTCCTGGTTCACCGAGTCACTGTTACGCAGCTGAAAAAGAATCTCCGCTGAAAAGTGATAATGGTGGAAAAGTACTCCCTATTGTACGGCCGTAACTCTTGTACCGCTTGTCCGTAGGCAACGCGTTTCCTCTCCTGAGGAGGCCGCGCAACTGGATCCAACTACACGTAAAGCAATCTGTTAAAACGAGGACAAGATTTACTGGTGGAAAGAACAGGTTTAAATAAATTCCAGGAGCATATGTGCCAGATGTCTAAAAGCGGCCAAACATGGAAAATTAATCTCTTTGTGTTATACTCAAAAGTTAATATTTTCTATGAAAAGAGTAAACTTATTGATTTAGCAAATGCAATGAACTATGTGCAATAACTGGTGTTTCATTTTAACTCCTAAAGAAACTAATTGTTTCTATAAACAAAATTTAGTTACATTTTTAATAGTGTGTACACAGCACTAAAATCACTATTTCAGATGGTTTATATCATGCAAACTAGCAACTGTACCATGCAAAGTGGCAATGGAAAACACATGATACTTTTATTGAAATGTATTCCTTCCTTCCCTTAATGTTGTAAAACCACTTGTGTTGCTTAATCCATGGGAAAAAACGAATCAAGACATCTGAGTTTAGTGTAAAAGTGGTTTTGTTGCTGCTTAAAAGCACTAATGCTCAACAATAGAGAAGTCGCCCACTTTAAATGTGTCTTTTTGACTTTTGCCATATGTATTACTAGAGAACAGATGTATCAGCATGTCTCAATATGAAAAACTGCAACCACAAAAAAAAGCAAGTAGACATGGGAATTAGATAGAACAGCATTTTGTTCACTCCCTGACAGCTGAGAAAGTCTCTTCTGCTGCCTTTGTGTATCCTGCAGATCAGCAGCAGTGTGGTTTAACCAGGAGAAAATCAACTGACCAGCCTGACTTCAGCCCACCCAGTTAATACACCTCATTTGGACCTCATCTAACAACAGCTTATATCTTCAAAAACAGAGCTAGTTTGAAGACAAGAGTATAACACAGCAATAAAACACCTGTCTACTCATTTCAATGCACTATCACCTTTACAACTTGAAAGACAAAGTGAAAAATAGCATGAACTGGGACTGTAAAACCTCCTTAAAAACCAGACCGTTCAAGGGATTTGTGGTGGTATCCATCTTAAAAAAAAAAGATAGGGATCACTTTTATTTTGGGCTATTATCTAAGCATAATAAAGGTTTAGGCAATACTCAGGTATATAAAACCAGAGTCAAAGATACAGAACACTGCAAGAGCATATAATGTTTCTCTATTAGATCGGGGTGGGGAAGAGAAAAATCACCTGGTGACTTGTAAATTAGATACCTGGATGATCCAATACACTTTTAAACATGTACTATCTCTAAAGAGCTTTAGTAAAATTGAAGATGGATGTTGAAAACCTATTTACAAGAGGCACTGCAGGTAGGCTGATTTGTTTTAAGGTTCTGTTTAATGCCAGACAGGAAAGCAGAATTGATTTGTTTTAATTTTACAAATACCATTGGCCCATTCCTCCCTCGCTACCCCAATGAACAGGTGAGAAATAGTGATTTGTACTTGCAAGACAAGAGCACAGAAATAGAAAAAGTGAGATTTGCTCATAGATTTACAGCACCCACCACTGATGATTAAAAGAAGGTGCAAGAAAGAGGTTCCCAAACCTACTAAAGACACCCACCATAATCCTGCTGGGCACCTTTAATTCTAGGTATATATATATGTGAAAAACTATGAGAATAAAAAACCAAAAATGCTTTCCCACCTTTTATTCTATTGGTCTCTAAACAGAAGACAGATGATCTCAACTTTCTGCCTGGGTTTGCATCTAAGTCTATGCATTTCTAAACACAGCGCTCAAGTGTCAGAGTTAACCTGTGAGGTTATCTGCTGCCCCACAGCCCCCTCCTGCCCTGCCATGTTTTACTTTTGCTCACACTAAATAAAACAAACTGATATTTATAGGGTTTCTTAGGAGACTGCATGTTTTCAGCTGCTCACCGGGTCATCCGAAATACCTAAGAAATCAACTTGCGTGGCAGTTACCAAAACAGTGCTCCGAACCGCTAACTTCGAGATGTTTATATAAGGACAGTAAAAAACATATAAACACACCAAAAATTCTCTCCTGCTTTTTTCTTCTGATTTATTACCTAATAATTCAATAGCAGAGCACTTTCAATGCACTCTTGTAATTCTACAGCAAAAGCTTCAAAATAATCTTTGTAAGAAAGGGCAAGAATATTGACATTAAATCCCTATAATAGCAACTCTGACTATTAAGTTTGCTCATTCTACAGTAAATAAAGAGAGTAAAATTAAAAGGCAAAAGTATCTTTCAAGTACTTGCTTCTGTACAAAAGGGAGCTTAGGCGATTAAATGGGAGACTGATATGGCACTGGTACCACACATTTTTAAAAGAAAATAAAGGCACTTTGAAATATCATATCGAAAATACTGAATAAATTATAGGATATGTGTTTCATGGGGAAAGAAGAGTAAATAGCTGTAATTTGGGAGGCTAGAATTTCATTAATTAGGTAGAATAAAGGGCTCTTCAAACAAAAGGACCTTTCTTAAAGGTTTTCAGTGACTTTACACAAGTTTCAATATTCCATCCTAATGGCAGTATATGACAGTGCATATCCATTTCTTAGATGTTCTTTTCATTACATTTTTCATTATCCATCTTCAATCAACAGACAATATACAAACAGCATTAAGAGCCCAGGAGCTTCCTGTTGCGAGCTATGGAAACCTCGCATTACGACAAAAACCGTGTTCTGCTGCGTGAAATCACAGCAATAACTTCTGATTGTCCAAAATCATTGTTTCTGAAAATAACTTTTTGTCATTTATTTCTATAGATTGCAGAATTCATCCTCAACTTACGATCAATCAATCATCAGAAACGTCCAGTTTCCCATAATAGCTGGTTTCAGCTCGTACGTGGGACTTTACTTTCTAGGGTTCAGAGCAGATGAATTAACATATGTCTATTATAAACTGGTAGTATATAGTCTAAAGATTAACTACTATAGCAACCAGTGCTGCAGCCTGCCATGACATATTCACCCAGATTGCTAGATTTTCTAAGTTTATGCAGGTAGGATTTATAAGTAGGTGTTCATTTATTGTGCAGAGCTGGTGAGTTTTGTAGTATGTGGATTTCACAGAATCACAGAATGTCAGGGATTGGAAGGGACCTCAAAAGCTCATCCAGTCCAATCCCCCGGCTGGAGCAGGAACAGCGAGATGAGGTTACACAGGAAGGTGTCCAGGAAGGTTTAAATGTCTCCAGAGAAGGAGACTCCACAACCTCCCTGGACAGCCTGTTCCAGGCTGTTACCCTCACTGAGGTTTCTTCTCATATTTAAGTGGAACCTCTTGTGTTCCAGTTTGAATCCATTGCCCCTTGTCTTACCATTGGTTGTCACCGAGAAGAGCCTGGCTCCATCCTCCTGACACTCACCCTTTATATATATGCAAACATTAATGAGGTCACCCCTCAGTCTCCTCCAAACTAAAGAGACTCAGCTCCCTCAGCCTTTCCTCATAAGGGAGATGCTCCACTCCCTTCAGCATCTTTGCTGTCCTGTGCTGGACCCTCTCCAGCAGTTCCCTGTCCTGCTGGAACTGAGGCGCCCAGAACTGGACACAATATTCCAGATGTGGTCCCACCAGGGCAGAGTAGAGGGGCAGGAGAACCTCTCTCGACTTACTAACCACCTCTCTTCTAATACACCCCAGGATGCCATTGGCCTTCCTGGCCACAAGGGCCCAGTGCTGGCTCATGGTCATCCTGCTGTGCACCAGGACCCTCAGGTCCCTTTCCCCTACGCTGCCCTCTAATAGGTTTCTTCAAATACGGACAAAAGCACAGTCATTGCATCAAGCTTCCAAAATGTGTAACATTCAAAATAAAACTGTTACTAAAATAACATTAATTCAAGTGTATTTTACAAATATTTATAGGATTCCTCCTGCTTCTTCATTTCTCTCTATTCAGTTATTCTAGAATGATATTCTGGACAGCTAGTTCCATAAATTTATCAAACTGAAATAAGATGACATAAAAACATTATATAATCAAAACCTTTCCACCCATAACCTTAATTCCATGTCAACTGTAGATTTTTTTTTAAAAAATAGGAGTATTAAAGAGAAGTGTGCATTTTAAAACAAATCATAGATGACATCATATGGCATCACAAATGACTTTGGTTTTTTTTTGACTCAGTGATATTAAGTCCTGATGGAGTTCAATGTCACCTGAAAATTAATTCCTAAAGATAAGGACATGTTCCTCTCCCCAGACACACTTCTGTGTGTAAGTTTTTTAGGAAAAAATGCATGGAAAGGGAAAGAATCCCATTTTGGCTGTGCTTATCTATATGTGTGCATTAAATACATGTATGACAGACTGTTCTATACAAGTCATTGTATTACTCCAACTATCCACAAATGAGTGATGTCCAATGTCATCACTTCCAGTGAAGCTGAGCACAAGCATTTTGAGAAAAAGCGGAGGTTTAAGTTAGGAGAAAAGTACGAGTAAAGGAGGATGGAAAAGAAGAAATAAAAACTCCACTAAAATACGCTTCCTGTGTCTGTAAATATAACTTTGTTGCTTGTAAACCTATCATCTGCATTTCAGCTGCTTTTTTTCCTAGTATATTCTTCTATTTTTTGTCCTGTCTGCTGACACGACCTTATTTTTTCACTCTTCAGTCTCTCCTTCCGTCTTCCTTTCTACATTGCTCTTCTGAATTTACCTTTCATGCTCATTCCCTTCTCACTTAACTCTTGAGACTTAGCAACTCACTTTTCATGTTGTCCTGTAGTAGATACAATAACATTTCAACAGTCCAGTCGATCTGTTTTAGGGAATAAATATCAAGGCTGTTTGGTGAAGTTTTCAACCAGTGTGAAACATCTGCCCTGGGCTGGGAGGATCAGGGGTAGCAAGTGAAGACGATGTGAGGACAGAGCCTTCCAACAGAGAGACAAGCGCAGTCATTTTACAACTGGGGAAGCCTTTTCTATGCCAAATGATAGGAAGATTATTTGAATACCTACATTTTTGTAAACAATAAACTCCCCAGATCCATCACACAGGTTTTCTGCTGCTTTGGATGCAGAAATCAGATGGGTAAGGGCTGACAGTCAGAGAGAAGCATCACCAAATTATAACCGTCCTTGCTAAAGGACCATTACAGAATTTGTTTTGCAAATAGTTCAAGACAGACATTATAATAAGATACTAAGAAAATTCATTTACACTAGAAAACAGACATTATGTTGAGATACTGAGAAAATTCATTATACTAGAAAAGAAATATTCAAACAAATCAACAAGAACTTGCTTATTCTTCCACAGACCAAGGACTCACACACCTGTTACAGCAGCATTTCCTACTGGTGTGGGTAAGAAAATACCCACATCAAGGGAGAGGTATGACCATGGTACAGTTATGTGCCATATTGATTTTGTTCTCTTTTAGTGGGTAACTATGAACCACAGCTCTTACCTTCTGGAAATAACACTAACTAAGCTCAACTTAGCAGGCTGTTATTGATATGGCAACCTGAAAGATACCCTGAAAGTTGTGTGATGTATAGAATGCAGTGTAATTCCTCCAATAAAGATGACAGTTTTGAACTTTCCAACTTAACTTTTCATGTTATAGGTTCAGTAAAAATCACCCTATACACTAATGTAAAATGACAAAAGTCCATGTTTATGCTGAAGAGCATCTCCGCTTTCCATGTCCGAATCACATCCAACCACCGACTCGTAGCATTGACACCAGCTACCGTGCGTTGTGGTGTGAGCTGTGCCAGGAAAACTATCCAGCCCAAAACCACACAGAGCTAAAATAGCGGCTAAATTCAGTTAACCCTGGAGCCACGGGGAATGCCTGTGCCAACCAGAGCCACCGACTGGGGACAGGCATCACTTTCACGTTCAGAGAATCTGATGACCACAGATATGGCAATTTATATGCACTCCAAAAATAAAGGCTACTTTCCTTTTATTCCCTGTGTTATTTGACTCCCAACCATCAATCGTATTGTGGTAGCAATGAGGTGTGCTGACATTAAGTCTCCCTTTAGAAAGGCTTTAAGCTTCAGGTTACACCATTTAGGTATTGGGATTTAATGATGAACGGGATTATACATGATCTTGGTGACAGAGACTGCTGCTGCTGCTCTGAGCACCTTTTGGGACATTTTAGTGGGGTGGGGTGGACAAAAAGCCACCTTGGGAAGAGAGGGGTTTTTTGAAGAAAGCAAAAGTGAGTTTTGTGTTTTTTGGGTCAATAAATGCTTGTTAACAGTAAACAGTGTTTTATAGTCAGTGGGAAGATAACTCCACAAGCCAAGCAAATCTGACTTTGAATAAGGTGGTTTTTCTGAAAGTACTAACATGGTTTTGTCAGTTTGATCTGCTTATGATTAGGAAAAGCCTGAAGTAATTTTGAGTCACTAAACATAGGAAATACAGTTTAACGACTCTCCCAATTATTTTCTATTTTAGATGACAATGAAGACTGGAAGATTGCCTCCCCGGGGCTCTGGATAGATCCACAGAGCATTCCCCTGAGGGCTGTACAAAACCTTACCGAAGGGACTCAATGATGAATTCACATAGGAGGTGAGACAACGACCAACTCACAATTCCAGTCCAGACAAACTGGCCAAAAACTCTGAGGACTGATCGGGTGACACCTCTGTCATCTGTCTTCTCCCTGAGTATGTGTTCCTCTCCCATTATATTTCTACAACTGGAAATCGTGGAAGAATGGTTTGATTTGATGTGGTAGAAGAATCACAGAATGTGTCAGGGGTTGGAAGGGACCTCGAAAGCTCATCCAGTCCAATCCCCCTGCCGGAGCAGGAACACCCAGATGAGGTTACACAGTCACATTTCTCCCTCTACTTATTTTCAGAGATGTCCCTGCCCACCTGGACCTCTGACATGTTCCCTCTCTCTGGCTGCCCTCCCATTCCCAATTCACACGTTCTCCAAGACACGGTGATTTCTACAGCACAGAGCTGTAATTAGCAATTTTTTTCCAGGTTTACCTTTCACGTTGCGTTCAGCAAAGCATAGGAAGGTTATCATCTCCCAAAGACTTCACTGGCCACTGTCTTTGACATCTTATTACAGTAAATATTTCACAATATGGCAGCCACTGATGTGCATCAACAAGTGGAAGAGACTCAGGATATCAAATATTCTTTCCCTACATGTTAATACCTATAATATCCAAAATCTGTTAGGATGGATCTGTAAGGGCATCTTTTCACTGCATCCTTCTTAAGATTTCCTTCCTATCTAACCAGGTGAATTCAACCCAGCTGCAATTTATTTTTGTAAGAAGCGTCTCGCTCTATTATCTCTTATACTTTCTATCACAGCCATTGAGAACAGACTATTTATTCTTGGCCAATATCCATAAGTAATTTGTAAATACTAGAATTACAAAAAAAAAAAAGCTGCAGCTTCCAGAGTTTCACAATTACCAGGGGATCATATGGCTTGAAGAACCATAGATGGCTACATGCCACCAAAAATTCTAAGTCAAAGGGCTGTAGTCAAAGGTTACTTAACAAGCAACTTTCCAACAAGGGGTATAATACAGAAAATTTGGGAGGTCTGGTATTTAAAGCTGAAACACAAGGTAAATAATTTATTACATATATACAAACTGAGAGGGAAAAAAGTTACTAAAATGAGTGTCTCATCCACCCCACTACAGTATGTTACAAAAAAGGAATACAACTGGTAACTTGTGAAAATGCACATAGTTTGCTCTGAAATTTATGCATGTCAAATAATTTATATTAGTTAAGATTGTAAAACCTCACTTTTCTATTCTTTACTTTCACCACGAGAAAAAATGTTATCTTCCCCGTATAAGCTACTTAAGAATCACAGAATGGTTTGGGTTGGAAGGGACATCCAAGATCATCTAGTTCCAATCCTCCTGCCATAGGCAGGGCCACCTTCCACTAGACCAGGCTGCTCAAAGCCCAGTCCAATCCGCCCTTGAACACTCCCAGGGATGGGACATACACATTTTCAGACGAAAACCAAAAAATCAAATAAGTTCTTCGAAATGCTGTTTAAAATATTCTTTAAAAACATAAACAGATATACTAGCAACGTACCTGAAAAAGAACATGAACAGAGCAGCTGTGATGCAGAACAAAAGGACCTACAAGAAGGAGAAAGAACATTATTACATAAAACATCGCACTACTACTGCATGTTCTGGGTTGTGAAGAGTTTACAATTGTTACTACAAAAGTTAACACTTTATTCATATGTCAGAATGAAAGCTGGTCTGAATGCACCAAAAAGGATTCTCTTGTTTCTAGTGGACTTGGAGCCGTTCCTGTAGTAGTTAAAATAAAAAATACAAAATCCAAACCAGGGTAGTAGGACAACAGACACAGCAAATGATGCCACTTCAAACAGTCTGGAATAAAATAATAACAAAATAATAGAATGAAACCAGTAAAGCAACAGAATGGAAATTTAAACATTATATTTTGTCTTTGCTTTTGTGATTTATTCAAATATCACATTGTAGTTTCAGTTTAAATGCAGGACACTTGTACCAACAGCTGCTTCTGCTTAACTGCTCTTCAGCAAGCTTGCGAGGAGATAATTCTGTTCCTAAACCAGAGTATCCTTTCATATAGTTTACCTTAAAGCCACTTGGAATAATCCCTAATTGCTCTAGATTATCAGTGTGACCACATAAGAGTCAATGAGCAAACTCTGCAGGTCATATGCTTGTACATACACCTGCTTCAGGAACAGCTAAACCACGCTTTATATTCATACCCTGCCTTAAGCCATGACGTGTTCACCAGATAAAGCTCGAGAGTGAGAAAACACTGTTTTGTTCCAGATCTACAGGCCCATATTCATACCTGCATTCAGGAGGCAAAAACCTTACAGACAAATTGCAAGTGTTCTAGAAAACACTTGAACTTATTTTCAAGGGTTGAAGAAGTCCTGATCGTGATAGGATATGGGCAGCTAAAGTGAAAAGAAATGGAAATGCTGGCTGCAGGGCGTATTTGAAGGTTATAAACACATGGAATAGCAGGCTGCTGCATGCTGATACAGATCAGAAAGTGTGATAAAAATTTTAATAGGAAATGGTTACAATAGATTTCAGAAAAAAAAAATAACAAACCTTACAATGAGACTATTTCCCTTTTCTAAGACCTCTGGAATGTGACTTCAAATTAGGTCAGAGGAGACATTACAATGTTGGCTGTGTAAATTACCCATTTTATTTTTCCTTCACCAGTACCAGTGTATTTTACTATTCTGCATCACAAGTGTGAACATCTGAAATAATTTTATATGAAATCACTAGGGTAAGGTGAGGACAATGATTTATTTCAATTCAAATGCACAGCAAAAGCAGACATATTGAAACTCAAGCTCTACTTCAAAAGACCTGCCCATACCCTCCAAAGTTCAAACCATATTTAGTCACTCCAACGACAATCATCAATTCTTTGGATGCCATTTCTGGCAGGCAGAAGGGACAAGATGCCTTGACAACCTAAGCAATAATACTGAAAATTAAGTAAGAAATGGAAAAAAGAGAGATATATGGGGAAAAAAAAGAGCAGGTGCAATTTATCTGAACTTTAATGAACCTTAGTGGCAATTGCATATGTTATCTAAGTGGGCACAGAGCTGCTCAAGAACACTACAGGAGAAAACTGCAATAGTTAGCAGTTCATTATCAAACTAAAAGGTATTTTAACTGAGGTCACCAAAGGGGTTTTGCTCTTGGGTAATGATTTGAATGATGGACTAGAGATTACATCACAAATTCACAAAATCCTTCAGAGGCCAGGTCCTCATGCAAAGTGCCTGAATTGCCCACAGTTAACAAGATGAGATTCAACAAAAATACGTATGAAGCGTTTGGCAGGAGAAGTCATGTACACAAAAACCAGGAGAAGAAACAACAGCACAGGCAGTACGAGAGTGTAACAAATTCTGCAGAATACAAATAAAAAGGCATCAGCAATGTGAGGCTGCAGAAAGTGCTGTAAAATAGCATTATGGACTCTTTTAGAAGCAGAGGAGGAGTGTATTACACTAATGACCTGGTGCTGGCAACACCCTGTTGAAGAGGGGCAATGGGCACAGACTGAAGCACAGGAGGTTCCATGAGGAGAAACTTCTTTACTTGGAGGTGCCAGAGCCCTGGAACAGGCTGCCCAGAGAGGCTGTGGAGTCTCCTTCTCTGGAGACATTCAAACCCACCTGGACACATTCCTGTGTGATCTGCTCTGGTGAAGCTGCTTTAGCAGGTGGGTTGGACTGGATGATCTCCAGAGGTCCCATCCAACCCCAACCACTCTGTGATTCTGTATGGTGTTGGGCAGTACTATTCAAGAAAAGCACAGACACAACAAGACAGCCCAGAAGAGCAAGATGGAAACAACAGGCGTGCAACCCACGACTGCTGGGAAACTGCTTAAATTGAAAAACAGGCAGCTAGTGACAAACACAACAACTATTTTCAAATAATTATCGTATACTGATAAATCTGTCTCATTGAGTACAGGAGGAGGACAGAGCTAAATGTACAACGAAGACAACGCAGATATTAGGAAGAGCTCTCTCTGCAGGGTACTGATAAACCACAACAAGCTGCCTGTGAGATCGTGGAGTCTCCTTTACCAGAGGGGTTTGAAATCCATACAGGCAAACACCTCGACACTATCTCTCCCAACATTTACACCACTGAAAGACAGGACATGCAGCCAAACCAGACTGTTCCACACAAAATGCACAGCCCAAGGGGGAAAGCCCAGTTAATACCATGAAGAAACAGAAGTAAAATGGTCACCGCACTCCAAAATTAAGCTACTTTCAAAAGAAGCCTTTTGTTTCAACTTTTCCCCATTTTCAAGAATTCTTCTGTACCACTCTCAGCACAATATGTAACACCTATTTTAGATTTTAAAATAACCATACTGAAAAAAAAAATACTAAGGCCTACAAAAACATAATTCTAAACACTGAGTGAACTTAAGCCTTAAAATCCAGTGAGCAGGAAACCTCATTTGGGATTTTTCCTGCACAGTCCATCACCTTTTGATTTACGACACAAGGTCAACAAATTGTGCTTGGCGACACACAGACCTTGAAACTTTCCAGCTGCAGACACAGGCACAACAAGCAGACAACCTACATGTTTCTTCTAATGAGAATGATACAACCTAAATACTTTAATATTTTTATAGAGACGTGCACAGATTACAAGGAGAAATTTCTGTTCTCTAGGACTGGTTAGCACACTTGGTGTATAAGGTGAGCGCTGTAATTTGACTGTTTTACACTCTACTATACTAAACCTTAGCAAATAAAGAGGAGAGTAGCTAAGAAAACTGAAGAGGTACTTTTTCCAGATCTTGCTTGGCTGACAAAGCCAATTTCTTTTTTTTCAAGAAAGCTCAGCCCTCATACAAACCACAACATTCAGCAGTTCCCAGTTCTGAGCACAAAAGAAAAAGCTCTCACTGAAAGCAGCTACCAGCAGCCCCAGTAGCACCAGCAACCCCAGTAGCACTGGCAGCCCCAGCAGCCTCAGTAATACCAGTAGCCCCAGTAACACCAGCAGCCCCAGTAACACCAGCAGCCTCAGTAGCCCCAGTAGCACCAGCAGCCCCAGTAGCACCAGCAGCCCCAGCAGCTCCAGTAACACCAGCAGCCCCAGTAGCACCAGCAGCACCAGTAGCACCAGCAGCCCCAGTAGCACCAGCAGCTCCAGTAGCACCAGCAACCCCAGCAGCCCCAGTAGCACCGGCAGCCCCAGTAGCACCAACAGCCCCAGTAGCACTAACAGCCCCAGTAGCACCAACAGCCCCAGCAGCCCCAGTAGCACCAGCAGCCCCAGCACCACCAGCAGCCCCAGCACCACCAGCAGCCCCAGTAGCATCAGCAGCACCAGCAGCCCCAGTAGCATCAGCAGCACCAGCAGCCTTAATAGCACCAGCAGCCTCAGTAACACCAGCAGCCCCAGTAGCACCAGTAACAACAGCACCACCAGCAGCCCCAGTAGCACCAGTAACAACAGCACCACCAGCAGCCCCAGTAGCACCAGTAACAACAGCACCACCAGCAGCCCCAGTAGCACCAACAGCCCCAGTAGCCCCAGTAGCACCAACAGCCCCAGTAGCAGCAGCTTGCAGGCTTTCCTTTGCAGTCAGATCCACAGACAGAAATCTTGGAGCAGAGAAAGGAAAAATACCATTAATAAACTATTAAAACTATTCTCAAGTCTTGTGTATTCTGAATATTCTGTAGTCAGATGTCCTGGGGTGAAAAGAGTCACTGATGAGAGGCCGCTGGTTCTCCCATCAGTCAGAACAAAGAGTTAAGACTCAAGCCTGTGATAAAGCAACACTGACCTTGTAATTAAAAAGAAGCGGCACTGAAGATACATGTAGGCTACGTAAATTAAGCCAGGAGGAGGAAAAAGGGACAGATCAGCGATATCAGCTCGTAGAAGCAACTTGGGTGTCAGGGCTACAGTTCAACACTGAATAGTGTCAGCGTCAGCTCCCAGGAGACCTCGGGCTGTTTTGACCTCCAGCACATCAACACTTGACTTCAGGCATACTCATGAAGCCTGAAAACCAACACCATCTTCATCAACCACTTTACAGTTCATGGGAGAGCTGTATCTACACTCCAGGATAAAAAAAGGCTGAGTGCTACAGAACACAGAACCGTCAGCCAGGGTCTGTCTGAGGAACATGAATGGCTAAAATCATGGAAAATTAAAAATCCAGTTAAAAGAAGTCCCTTCAATAAATATTACTTGAGCTGGTTTCTTCCAAAAGTTATAAAAAAAACACCAGAAAGTGGACTTAGTTTTATACATTTTTTAAATCAATCGCTAATTAATTTCTGCAAGTATGGGCACAGTAATGGAAATAGTAATGGAGATAGTAATGGAGATAGTAACGGAGATAGTAACGGAGATAGTAATAATAGTAATGGAAATAATAGTAATTTCTCAAATGGCTACTTTTAAATACAGATTTTCAGTTGTACATGCATTTTGTGCTTTATACACATACAACTGGGAGCTTTGTATAGTGGTCACAAATTTTCATTTGTAAAATACATTATTCAGGAAAAAAAAAGAGAGGTCACCTATTTTTCTAATCCTTAAAAGAAGCCATTTTTCCACAGAAGACCTTACTGCTGTTTCGCTGATACAGATTATAAGCAGCCTTTTACCTTTATTTACCTAATTGAATAGTAGTGTTGTAGTTGTAATATAATTTTTGATAGCAGCTAACATTACCAGGGATGAAGGAAGATGCTCCATCAGACTTCTGGGTACACAACCCATTCTTCAGATTCACCCCTAACTTCAGCCATGAGGAATGATGTTTTGCACCTAAAACCCATTCTGTTTTTTCCATACATATCAACTGGTCTAATTAAAAGAACTCCAGCTTTAACCATAAATCTACAGAGCGACACAAACAGGACTATAATTATATATTGGTGCAAATCATAGAAATTTGTCAACTGTTGCTTGTGGTACCTTAAGTTTATTTCAAGGCATGTTATTGCTCCAATAAAAAAGTTTTCTACAGCTCTTATCACTAAGATTATCTCTTAAACAAGCTCCCTTCTCACAAAAAAATGTTTCTAAATAAAAACTGGAAATAGATATGCAGGTTAATGTCACGGCTTTATAATCCAAGATCACGGAAATAAATGTGCATGGAATACATCTTTTCTACATGCACATTATGCTTATGTAGATTGTAGTGTCCTACTTGCAAACTGTCTGTATAAGATTGATATGCTGTTATTTTCCAATAATTAAATATCTGGTTAAATAGCATAACAATCTTATAGTAGTTAAACGGGATGGAAATCACAGAATCTTTCTGATTAATCACACAAGATACACAAATACTTTATGTGAACATAGGTGCCATTTTTCATGATGTTCAGCCCCTTAAAATCTGATCCCCCTCTGGACATTCCCAGTTATGCCATGTTTTACCTTATTTTTATAGTAAATCAAAACCATCGTATCGCCTGGTGCCCTTCACTACTTGAAACACACCATATTTGGGGAGAATTTCTTGAGCTATCAACAGTATTCGCAAAAAGTCGTCATAATCTTGGTCATCCACATGATTATTCTTCCAGTTGTAATTAAGTAACTTGTGAAGCAATGCAACATTGCTGCTGCCGCTGTTCAAAATTGACAGGCTTCGTCAAAATGTAGACAATTTGTCAGGTCCTTGCTGGGCACTTGGCCAATTCAGCTGCTCTTCAGCTCTTAAGGGCTCCTGATTTTTATTGCCAATGAGCCTCAAGCAATCCCTGGTCTGATAAGATCAAAAGAAACACTAGTATGTGTTATTAAACAAGAGATTATATAGATTCATGTTAAAGCACCGTTGTTTGATGATGATTAAATGATTACAACTGAGCCAAGGTGGGAAGCACCCGCCAGTCTCAGAAGAGCATGAAAGAGAAAATTAAACCCCTTGATTTTCTAGTTCACAAATTCCACATACACACGCCGTTAAGCACTTTAGCACCCTTCATTTGTTTTCTCAAAAAAGGACCTGTCAAGTTTCTTCCTCCGTTTTCCCCTATTATATTAACCACAGCAAAGCAAACTTACTGAAACAGAGCCACAAAACCTTTCTGAAGCTGTTGAGGAGAGCCTGCTGCCTCCAACACTTGAGACTGACATATAAAAATGTAATTGTCAGGTGAAACAGCAGTACCTTATTATTATGCCATCCTAAAAGAGCAAATAAGAGCTATTTTATAGCATATCGCACTGGAGAAGAGCTATTTTGGGCTCGCTTCTGGAACTTTTCACCCCTTTGACACACGGCTTTTGCAGGCGGCTCCGACACCGAGCAACGGGGACACATCTGCAACTCTCCTCTGTACCTTCTAGTACTCCCAGGTCTCCAAGTGAACGCTCAGTTATCAGCTGTAAAGCCTCATTCTGTCAGGCTGCCACGCTGATGCCTTCTCATTTCAAATAATATCTAACTAGGGAAAAACAGCACATACAAAAATATATATCCATAGAAAGTAAGCACAGTACCTTAGAGCTACAGTGACATCAAATTATTTGGGAGGATTGTTCTTTCTTGAATTAAAAAATAAATATGTATATTGATCTGGCTTAGCAATAATTACAAGAGGATGAAAAGAGCAGGAGAAAACTCAAACCAACGTACCACTCGAATGCAAAACTACCTGGAACAAAATACTCAGACTGATTCACAACAAATAGTTTAAAATTACTTCTAAAAAGTCAAGTTTTTATCTTTTTCTGTATTGTAAGGTGCATTTAAATTAAGCTTTTTCTTTTGGTTTTCCTTGCACATCTGGTTGGATAACACTATCTAACCAATTGCTCAGGACAGGGACATTCAGAGTATTATGTGCACAACCTACAATTTAAAAGGGGTACATAGAACTGAAAGACATGATGCTTCAAATACAGCTCATTTATAAGTTATATAACTCAGTAGTAAGACTAAAATGAAATGCCCCAAAATTAATTCAAGTCAGCGAACACAGCTCCACTGATCACCAAGACACAGCATCAGAATCAAGGTGGAGGAGCATCATCTCTATATTCTGAAAATAACATTTAGATGTATCTTCATGAAAAAGACCAGGGGCAATGTGTACAAGTTACTCCTGGAGAGATTCTAATTGGACACAAGAGGGAAATTTTTCACAATGAGAATAATCAGCCATTGGAATAATCTCCCCAGGGAGCAGTGGATTCCCCAGCATTGGAGACACTTTTAAGATTCACAGAATCACAGAATCAACAGGGTTGGAAAAGACCTCAGAGATCATCGAGTCCAACCCTTGGTCCAACTCCAGTCCACTGACTAGATCATGGCACTAAGTGCCACGTCCAGTCTCAGTTTAAAAACCTCCAAGGCTGGTGAGTCCAGCACCTCCCTGGGCAGCCATTCCAATGCCTGACCACTCTCTCTGCACAGAATTGCTTTCTAATACCCAGCCTAAATTTCCCCTGGCAGAGTTGAAGCCCATGCCCCCTTGTCCTATTGCTGACTGCCTGGGAGAAGAGACCAATCCCCCCCTGGCTATAACTTCCCTTCAGGTAGTTCTAGAGAGTGATGAGGTCACCTCTAAGCCTCCTCTTCTCCAGACTAAACAAGCCCAGCTCCCTCAGCCTCTCCCCATAGGTCTTGTATTCAAGTCCCTTTACCAGTCTTGTTGCTCTTCTCTGGACCTGCTCCAGAACTTCAATGTCTTTCCTGAACTGAGGGTCCCAGAACTGAACACAATACTCCAGGTGTGGCCTCCCCAATGCAGAGTACAGGGGAAGGATCACTGCCCTTGTCCTGCTGACCACGCTGTTTTTGATACAGCTGGACAGAGTGTTGGGCCATCCTGTCTTGATGGTGCTTTTGTGAAGAAACGTTGGGCCAGATGATCCTTGAACTCCCTTCCAACCTGCTATTTGAATTCTGACCAAAAAGGAAAAATTAACAGTTTCAGTGATTAGTCCCTACAGGAGAAGATTTTTGCCATGAGACATGGTAAATCCTCGGTTTACAAACCACAAGAAATGTATTAACGGTGACATCGATGCATTTTCGGTTCATTTCCCATTTCCTGACATAGCTCAGCTTTAAGCACCCCAGCCATGACTTTAATATTCAGAAGTTTGGGGGCTTTTTTGTTTTCTAGATGTGCTTTGTTTTTGAAGGCCTCTTGAGAAACCCAGCACTCTCCCAGCAGGGCAAGTCTTTCTACATTAGCCCTGCCTGGCTGAACCTGTGCTTGGACAACTTCTGAAACCCTGACTTTCATTATTGTGTTTTAAGAGAATAACTAACAGCCGTTCGGCAGATTTTATAATTCACGGGAGTAGTTCAGGGAATATTTGCAGTTACATTGATCATGTTTTTTCCAACACTCAGAAAATTCCTCTACAACTCTTTAAAGTCAAGAATTTGACTAATGAAAACTTTTCATATGAAAAATACATGAACCAAAGAGGCTTCCTATTGCTTGTGAACTAGAAAACCTTCTAAGACAGAGCATTTCAAAGCAGGGAATTTAGAAAATCCTTCACGAAATGAATCCAACGCATTTATCAGTCAGTAAAAGCGCACGTCCAGCCCTGCTTTAATACCCAGGTTGTGTCTGTCCAAGAGGCAGGAGGTAAGATAGGAATAAGACAGGACACGAGAACAACTCAATCCCTGATTAGTCATGACACGGAGTCACTCGGTCACATGGAACCTTCACGGTGCTCAGGCACTTGGAAACTGAAACAGCTGAAGTTTCTCTGCTTTTCAGATATAAACAGTCCCTACCTCATACAAGGCTAATTGCAGTAAAGATGGGTGTAGGAATGCATGGCATTTGATAAAATATTTCAGAGATCTCCTAACAAAACCAAATAAAACTCCTTCCTCTTCCCAACAAAAGGTGTTCTGAAATTAGGGAGAGAACCAAAAATTGGGGGAGTATGTTCTTAACCAATGCCTCACCAGAAATACTGTATACAAAGTGAATTACTGTAGTTAATGTTTCACAGGCAATACCCTTGAGAAGAACAGGCTTCATGAGACTGAAAATATAAAGATGTGTCAGAGAGAGTCAAGCGAAGGACCACAAAGATGATCAAGGTCTTGCAGGAGCAGCTGAGATAACCCTGGGGTTGTTTAGTCTGGAGAAGAACAGTCCCAGGGGGGATTTTAGCAATGTGTATAAATAAATTCTTGGTGGGGGGAATTAAAAAGACTGACCTGGACTCTTCTCAGTGGTACCAAGTAGCAGGAAAGGAGGAAATCAGCACAAGTTTTGGACTCGATGATCCTGATGGTGTCTTCCAACCAAAAATATTATATTATATTAGTAAAAAAAATCTTCACAGAAAGGGTTGTCAGGCATCGGAACAGGCTGCCCAGGGAAGTGGTGGAGTCACCATCCCTGGAGGGGCTTAAAAGGCCTTTAGACAAGGTTCTTAGGGACATGGTTTAGTGCCAGAGTTAGGTTATGGTTGGACTTGATGATCCTGGGGGTCTCCTTCAATCGAAATGACTCTACAATTCTAAGTGGAAATACATGAAATGCTGTTTAAATCCAAGAAATAACTTCTTGACTGTGAGGGCGGTCAGGCACTGGAACGGGTTGTCCTGGAGGTCCCAGATCCCAGCACAGCCCGGCAAAGCGCATGTACATGCACACACTCCACATAGAACTGTACCCAACTCCATTAAGAAAACAAGCATTTTCCCATTATTATTATTATTATTATTATTATTATTATTATTATTATTATTATTATTATACATATCTGTTTGCTAGTGATTTTTCTATATCAATGATAAATTAACACAAATTAGAAAAATGTCCAGCTGCTTGGAACAAAGATCGGCACATAACGCAACAACTCTGGATATACATTATGCCCTAATGCAATAGTAAAAAGCTTAGAATAGTACCAAAGTAATAAAACTGCAATTCAGTCAAGAAGTAGATGCTGAAGTAAAGTTTGGAATGCAAAGAGGATTCAAAAGCTGATGTGCCATCCTGAACAATAAATTTATCTCGTGAGCACTTGCATTCATCACTCTTTTTACAGATGCAAATATTCCCAGTAACTTCCAATGAGTAAAATATCTCAATTATTAACCCTCCTAGAGTGTGTAGTCTGCACTCACATAATTCTGTTCAAATTAATTTGACAAAAATAACATAGATACTCTTTCATGTATCTATAATTAAGGTCAATTTTGTGTTAGGTTGTTTTGGTTTGGGGTATTTTGGGTATTTCTTTAGGGATTTAACAGCTCTTTTATCTTTCCTAGCATACAACTCTTTGAGCTTCATAGAACTATTCAGGGTATTTACAACCAACAAATTGGTTTTAATTATTCTGCAGTTATAAAGTGCAACAATATCAAATCATCTAATTCTTGTTCAATTCTCAAGTCTATCTTGTAAGCACCGATGCTAATTTTTACTTCTGGTTTTATCATATCTTTTCCACGAGTTAATTTGCTGCCTTGCCTCATTTTTCCATTCCTTTAGCATTCATGGCTTTCTTATCAGTGTGATTTCAGCTACAAATTTCCTCTACTTAAATTGCCCATTTCTGGAGAACTGCAACTTTTCTCTGGTGGTGTTTTCATCACCCTTGAGTTACACAAAAGTGTTCCTAATCCAGCTTTGATAAGTGTATATTTTTATTAAGGAATACTATTATCATGCATTCAGGAATAATATTACATGTGTTCAGATTGGAGGAAAAAAAAAAAAGACAAAATAAAATTACTTAATATCAATAACATGCTAAATACCAGGCAATGCTTCTGAATGTAACACCAAACCTACACACACACTCTCAAGAAACTTTAAACAATAAGTACACTTTAGCATTTGTTCCACATGTAACTCCAACTTTATCCTAAATAGCGCCAGGAACAGCTTTAAAATATATGATCTACAAGGGGGGAACTTCTCCACATGTCTTTAAATTCTCTGTGTAATGTCAAAGTAAAATACTTCCAATATACCTGAAACAGGCCCATTAATTGAATTTGGACCCCTAAAATGCTATACAGGACTTTGTTGACGTTTTAAATATTCATTCATTTCAGAACTACAAATAACCTGTGAAACTACTATCACTTAATATTTTCATATATTTATATACATATATATATATGAAATTATATTTACTGCTACTATAGGCTACAGAGTGCAGGATATTCATCAGCAACACGTGCAAGAGTTTTATATTATACCACTGCACAGTATTGAACCAAATTTTAAATGTAGATTTGAAGGGTAGATTTTTAAGTCTAAGACTGGGTCACTGTGACACTACTACGAGCTGAGGAGTTCTTCATGACACCTGCACCTCTTGCTGTGCAGGTTTGTTCACCATGGGGCCACTTCCCTTGTTGAGGCTGAAGCTTCATTAACTACTTTCAGACAATGTCAATTTCCATAATCACTGCTCCTCCTCTCCGGCACCTTTATTTTGTTTTCTTTCTGATTATTACCATTTGTCTTCTGCTGGCACAAAGATGCACAGAAATACAAACCCACACCCGATCCATCTGAAAGTCACTATTTTCCCCTCCCAAGGACTGAAGGGGAGCAGGAGTGGGCAGCCTGGGGTTCACACCTACCTACAGCAGCTTAAGCTCAGATCAAATCAGAGCCTGACACACAGGGCAACCTCCTAACAATGCTGCCAAGTCAACCAGCACAATTTGGACCCCCCATCTTTAAAACTTTGATGAATAAATGGGAAGTAGCTGCGAACTGTTCAGATCAGGCTACTCTAACAATGCAGAATTTGAAATATAATGTTGCAAATGAAAACTAAAAAAAAGCTAACAACGCTACATATTAAATCCATATGTAAGCTGAAATTTAAATCTGGTTACTTATCCTACAAGAGCATTACAAATGTAGTAAATACTAAAATAACAATAAATTTTCTTAGTAGTCTGTGCAGATGTCTCATATTAGACTTCCGAACATAACTCCTTAGCTCATGTTACGGATATCATCCAAGATTCCATCTCTACCATGAGGACTTCTGCCTGCCTCTTTTTCTTCCAGAGCTCATAATCACTGAAGAATTACAAGGTTTGATATTACCTTTGTACCCAAAAAGGAAATGCAAGAGATATTTGTCTTTAAAAGTTTACAGTTGTTGAAATAATTTCTTTGCTGCAAAGCACATGTATTAAAATAATATCCCAAGCATAATATCCTCCACAAGGCAGCGTCATGAAAGCCCCTGTATCCAGTAATCATTCATACTGGTGAAAATTATAAGCAGTATCAGAACACGATGGAATTATCATAAACACTAAAGGGACAGGTTTAAAGGAGCAGGAATAATCAATCTATTTTGATAATTCAGAAATGAACAGTAGGGTTTTCCCACTACTGCAACTGTTTAACTATGACTTTAAGCCGTGTGTTTGACAATTAGAGTAAGTTATATGAACAGATTTTAAAAATACCAAAAAAATCTTAGGACGTTCAGTCTTACTGCAAGTTAGTTACAATGGACAAATAGTTGTTTTTCAGGCCTTTTTTCCTGATCCACGTCCTGAGCCCGTAGCTGCCTCCTCAGTTCTGCTGGTGAGACTGGGGCAGAAGGAGCTGGGGAAGCCAATACTGCAGCCAGCAGACACATACATTGAAGAACGAGCTCAAAACCCATGAATTGCTTTTATTAAAAATGATGTACGACTAGCAGACACCTACTACAGATGGTTTCTTATATATACAACGGTATTTTGGTGTTTTCTAATTGAAGAAAAAATAATGAAAATTGCTTATAATTATTTATGTTTATGTGTAAATCCTGGCACTCTGCATACATCATTTAATATCAGTATTTCTGTGGCTCTCCACTACTTGGACAGAGTTTCCAATAACACTGTGACCTACATGCATTTCTTTGCAAGTCAGAGCCCCTTGAGAAGGTGAGTTGGGGAAACAGGCTGGTGAGTTAAACGCCTCTCACATGTCCCAGACAGGAGCCCCCACAACGCACAGCTGACACCAGTTGTCAACGTAAGACACAGTTAACTCCCCAGAGCAACGAGGGCTCTTAACCATTACCATTTTATGTGAGCGTGCTAGGAAAGATGTACGATCAGAACTGTTCAGAAGGGAGCGAAAGCAGAGGTTATGTGACCTGTTGAATGAAGGACTTCATGCTGCAACGGAGTTACTATTCAGTGAAGTTTCCTGAGAAGGCACAGGTACTTCTGTGCCATGGGAGGACTTAGCAAGATGAAGGAGTTCTCGCCATAGATGTCTACACTCCAGCTCACTGTCGGAGGTGACCTTCTCTTTGGCTTTGCCTTTCTGCAGCAAAGCAGCTTGTGCAAGCGCTTGTCATCAGCTTCTCTGTGGTGAGCGGGATGTTGGTGACAGCTGGGCAACATAAAGCAGCTCATCTTGATTCCTAGAGCTCCTCACTTATAGACATGAAGAAGAATTTTTTTACACTGAGGATGGTGAAACCCTGTCCCAGGTTGGCCAGAGAGGTGGTGGATGAACCATCCCTGGAGACATCCCAGGCCAGGCTGGACGGGGCTCTGAGCAACCTGATCTGGGTGAAGATGTCCCTGTTCATGGCAGGGGTGGCACTGGATGAGCTTTGAAGGTCCTTTCCAACCCAAATTGTTCTATGATTCTATGATTTGGTTTTGGAGGGGAAGCCGTATGAGGAGCAGCTAAAGTCACTGGGTTTGTTCAGCCTGAAGGAGAAGAGACTGAGGGGAGAGCTCATGGCGGCTACAGCTTCCTCACAAGGGGAGGAGGAGGGGCAGGGCTGAGCTCTTCTCTCTGGTGACCAGTGACAGAACCCGAGGGAATGGCAGGAGGATGTGCCAGGGGAGGTTCAGGTTGGACATGAGGAAAAGGTTCTTCCCCCAGAGGGTGCTGGACACTGAACAGGCTCCCCAGGGAGGTGTCACAGCCCCAAGCCTGACAGTGTTCAAGAAGAGACTGGACAACGTCCTCAGACACACGGTGTGAACTGTGGGGTGTCCTGTGCAGGGACAGGAGTTGGACTCGATGATCCTGGTGGGTCCTTCCAACTCAGGGCATTCTTTGATTCTATGATTCTATAACTGAGTGTAAAGAGGAGATGCTGAGCAGAAGCTAAGAGAAGCACTATTTTAAACTGTTCTGGCTAGATTCACAGTGCCTTTCCCTAAGCTGTAAGATTGTAAGACCTAACGAAGATAAGATCAAAACTGATAAATATATCAGTGGAAAATAATGGTGGTTTACTGAAATACTTATTAATGCACTTCTATTTCAAAGATTACACAGTAAAGGCTTGCACACCAGAAAAGATGCTTTTTTTTTTCCAGTACAGAAGTTTATTACAACTTGATTAGGATAAACCATTTATTTTATATTATACTCCTCATTCTCCCAATGGTTTTAAAATTGTCTTCTTTGTTTTACTGACTATCACTTGCATGTTAGAGGATCTGTCACCCACTTCTTAACATATAAGTTATAGGTTGTTTAAATATTCTCTTAAATGCTTAAAAGCTGGTACAGATGTTTCTCTGTGCCTAGAGGCATTACTTTGTTACTAGCATCACAGCAGTATCCCAACTCTTATTGTACAGAATACGCCATACGTCCCAAAACAGCTAAAATCATCAGAATATCCTTAATATTACACCACTGCCCTATTCAGCTCTGCACCTTCTTGGTTGCTGGTCCCCTTCACCTCCCTCACCCGGCACCCTTCCCCACGAAGCTGGAAGGTGCACGGGACCCACCATACCACCAGGGCTGTCCAAGCCCCCAAAATGACACATTTTAGGGCAGCCACGTGAAGTCTCCAATGGCCCATGGCACCCACTTAACATTATTGCAGTGTCACAATGGGTAGCGCACAGTTGTTTCAAATCTCTGGACACATGGCAGGAACCTACCAAAAAATTGCAAGTTTCTTCTAACACTGCCTCACAGACAGTTCCTAAACCAGAGCAGTGGGGAAAGGTGGAGATGGGAGACGGGATGCTCTAAGTGAGGATAGATTTATGCTGTAAATGAGGATAGATTCAAAAAACATCACTTACAACTGTATACAAAAGAACTCGAAGAAATAATTGCAACCGTGTTCACAGAATGTCAGGGATTGGAAGGGACCTCAAAAGCTCATCCAGTCCAATCCCCCTGCTGGAGCAGGAACACCCAGATGAGGTTACACAAGAAGGTGTCCAGGCGAGTTTGAATGTCTCCAGAGTAGGAGACTCCACAACCCCCCTGGGCAGCCTGTTCCAGGCTCTGTCACCCTCACTGACAAGAAGCTTCTTCTCATATTTAAGTGGAATCTCCTGTGTTCCAGTTTGCACCCATTGCCCCTTGTCCTATCATTGGTTGTCACCCAGAAGAGCCTGGCTCCATCCTCATGACACTCACCCTTTACATATTTGTAAACATTAATGAGGTCACCCCTCAGTCTTGTCCAAACTAAAGAGCCCCAGCTCCCTCAGCCTTTCCTCACATGGGAGATGCTCCACTCCCTTCAGCATCTTTGTTGCTCTAACACAGTTAAACACAGTTCATGAAAACTCTCCAAAAGCCTATAGCTTAGAGCTGGTTATTAAGACCTAAAACAACTCATTGGTAAAGATTATTTTTATTTATGGAAATCAATTGTTACTGTGAAAATTAATTAAAAGCTGATTTTCTAAATCGGCTGTGTAATCCATTGATGTAACTGTAGACAGCACCTACTACCAGCAGTACGGTGTTGCCTCCAAAATATTATCTACTGGGAAGAAGAAAACATTATTACGGAGAGATTAGCTGCATTTAGAACTGCCCATACAATCAATCATGCAGGTAAATTTAATGAGCTCTTGACATTATTGCAGTGTCACAATGGGTAGCGCACAGTTGTTTCAAATCTCTGGACACATGGCAGGAACCTACCAAAAAATTGCAAGTTTCTTCTAACACTGCCTCACAGACAGTTCCTAAACTCTTCCAAACAATATCATTCTTCTTTTTTTATTATTCTTTTCGTGTACAGATCTGAATTTTATCATTTCAGTCCATCACAACTGAACAAAATGTAGCTGTGCACCTGCAAAATTAATATTTTTGTCAGAAAGTAGTTACTGATGTTAAGCCTATTCTTGAAATGATCTCTCCTGTATTTTAAGTAATGTATTTTTCATTGAGTGAATGAGTGTCCCGCACAAATAATCTGTTTTTTGGGAAGCAACTGCTACCTTTCTAGGACAGGAAAATTTCAGAAAACATAAACCTTTTTCTATTCTTTACAATAAAATGCACATACCCATTAGATCTGAATTTTTAAAGCAATATGTATTATGATAAACAAAGTCATGCATTGCAGAAACACAAAGAATGAAGTGTATTTTTCCACATCTATTTCCTGATCAAAAAAGTACCATCAAGATTTCCAAAAATCCAGTGGATGATGCACATACATATTAATGGATGTTATGGACTAGAACTTGGTCCTTAACGCACCGATATTTCTTGACTTCATATAGAATCACAGAATCATTTCAGTTGGAAGAGACCCTCAGGATCAAGATCATCGATTTCAACTGTTAACCTAACACTGCCAAGTCCACCACTAAACCATGTCCCTAAAACATGGCATCGTCACTGAGAAGTTTCTTCTCAAATTTAAGTGGAACCTCCTGTGTTCCAGTTTAAACCCATTACCCCTTGTCCTACCACCGGTTGTCACTGAGAAGAGCCTGGCTCCATCCTCCTGACACTCAGCCTTTATATATTTATAAACATTAATAGGGTCACCCCTCAGTCTCCTCTTCTCCAAACTAAAGAGCCCCAGCTCCCTCAGCCCTTCCTCACATGGGAGATGCTCCACTCCCTTCATCATCTTTGTTGCCCTGCGCTGGACCCTCTCCAGCAGTTCCCTGTCCTGCTGGAACTGAGGGGCCCAGAACTGGACACAATATTCCAGATGTGGTCTCACCAGGGCAGAGTAGAGGGGAAGGAGAACCTCTCTGACCTACTGACCACCCCCCTTCTAATACACCCCAGGATGCCATTGGTTATACATTTGAATCTTCAAAATCTTCATACTTTCACAAGTATTATATTCCCCCCCCTCCCCAATATTGTGTTCAAGTAATTCTCAGCACTGAATTAGTCCTAAATGTCACCAGAGTCTACCTCACCTTCACTTGTCTGCTGAGCCACAACATAGTCACATCTGCACGACCTGTGTGGTTTAGTTGACAGCAAAGGATGAACAACCTCTGATCAAGTGCAATAACTCTAAAAGAACTTCTTGTGGTAAGGAGAAAAACTGAAGGAAAGCACATAATGAAATTGCTCAATATACCGAACTGTGTAAAATGACTTAACACAAATATCTTCAAACACAACACCAAAGAGCTCAAGCAATTTCCTTATGCTTTCCAGAGCACACCTGCTGGCCTTTTGAACCATCTCATTAAGTATCGCTCCAAAGTGCACACACACTGAGCTTTATCTAGGCAAGATTACAGGGCTCCACACATCGCTCTTTCAGAAGACATAACTTAGTTCTGTCTTCTGCATCTACGGCCCACAAACGGTGCACAAGATCAAATGATCTGTTACGTCCCAGCAGTTGGGGGTGTTTCTGATTACACTTTGAAAGCAGCACAGCAAAGGTGAAATGTACCCACAGCTTGTTGTGAGATATTTGCTCTCTTAAACTCACTCAAGTTTCACTAATCGCTACTGAAAAATTCCAAATTTCCCAAAGCAAGGTGTGTGAATAGATGAAGTGCCAACTAATCAAGCAAAGTGGCATGCAAAGTGGGATTATAATGAGAAAGTACTATTTAAATGTCAAAGACAATGGATCACAGAATCACAGAATGTCAGGGATTGGAAGGGACCTCGAAACATCATCCAGTCCAATCCCCCCATGGAGCAGGAACACCCAGATGAGGTTACACAAGAAGGTGTCCAGGCGCGTTTTGAATGTCTCCAGTGAAGGAGACTCCACAATCCCCCTGGGCAGCCTGTTCCAGTGTCTGTCACCCTCACTGAGAAGAAGTTTCTTCTCGTATTTAAGTGGAACCTTTTGTGTTCCAGTTTAAAGCCATTACCCCTTGTCCTATCATTGGTTGTCACCAAGAAGAGCCTGGCTCCATCCTCCTGACACTCACCCTTTATATATCTGTAAACATTAATGAGGTCACCCCTCAGTCTCCTCTTCTCCAAGCTAAAGAGCCCCAGCTCCCTCAGCCTTTCCTCACACGGGAGATGCTCCACTCCCTTCATCATCTTTGTTGCCCTGTGCTGGACTCTCTCCAGCAGTTCCCTGTCCTTCTGGAACCGAGGGGCCCAGAACTGGACACAATATTCCAGGTGTGGTCTCACCAGGGCAGAGTAGAGGGGCAGGAGAACCTCTCTGACCTACTGACCACCCCCCTTCTAATACACCCCAGGTACCATTGGCCTTCCTGACCACAAGGGCACAGTGCTGGCTCATGGTCATCCTGCTGTCCACCAGCCCCCCAGGTCCCTTTCCCCTACACTGCTCTCTAATAGGTCATTCCCCAACTTATACTGGATGATTATAGCATAAATGAAACCAACCAAATGAAAACACCTTTTCATCTCTCAGCTCCTCCTCGACAGTCTCTGCAAAAACAGTACTAGGAACAAATTGTGGGGCCAGATCCCTACTCGCCAAAATACGCTATCTTGATATCACTTGTACTCAACAGTATAAACAAGCTATGAGACCATCTAACAGCAATGCAACAGCACTGGAATCCTCTATTTGTAACCATAAATCTACCACTTTTACATCAGTAACACTGAAAACAAGAGCTAAACATACTGTCACAGCTCACTGTGTTATCACATCAAAGGGTTAACAAATTCAAGTCCAGAAAAATTTAAGCTAAAGGTAAAATTTCCTGCAAATCACGGCAATGTAATAGAAATTAAATTGCTTTTAGTTTAAATCCTGTTATCACTGGAAACTCTTTTTAAAAAGTCAGCAGTTTTGGCATAATTATATTTCTGGCCTGTTTCCTTTATGGTCTCCAAAGACCTTCCTGTAAAATAGCTTAAGCGCACATCCTACTCTGTCAAATGCCAGAATGCATAAAATCAGGGTATGCATCACAGAATAGGTGGGGTTTTTCTTTCCTAATAGGGCATAAGAGCAAATCAATCAACCAAAAAATGACCCCAGCAAATCTTAGGGAAAGTATCCTGAAACAAAAAAATTCTTTGTGCTAACATAAAGACACCTGAGACGAAGAAGACATTACAGATTATCTCCTCAAATTTCATCATTCCATATTTAAGGGAATGCTTCACCAATATTGAAATCTTTGAGTAATCTACCATACAACAATTTTCAGGGATTTTAGTTGTTTTCCTGATATCCACGGAACTACCAAAAGGATTTTGCTTTTATTTTCTCACTTGTCACTCTTTATTTTAACAGCAACTACAACGAGCCCTCAGCGTCCAGCACCACAACCCCCTGCACAGGCCATGGACTGTCACAGTGAGACCGAGAGTTTTCCATCAGAGCACAAGCAGAAGTCTGTAGTCTTGCAATTCCCAACAGTCTTATTTAAAAGATGAAGAAAACGAGTTCTGTTGATGGTTGTGGTCTTGTTTTCAGAGTCTCTTGCCTGCCTCACTACCTCCCATCACTGTGACAAATATTATTAAATTACTTCTTAGCATCAGCTGATGGAGACAGAAATCCCTCGAGTTTACAATCACCTGTATGGAGACATCTCTTCCCAAAACGTATTATCAGCCTTGAGTCACCTCTTCTTTTTGGAATCCCAAAAAAATACTTGGTATTCCCTCCAAGGGCTCTCCCAGCCATTAATTACTGAAATTATTCCTCAGCTTGAACAATTTCCTTTTCACGCTCCCCAAGTTCAGATGGTGGTTAAACAGAAGCAGCTTTGTTAACCCACACCTATTAAAAGCAGTGAAATAAAATATGTGTAAAACATGAAAGAGACAAAAATCTGAGACAGAAGATCCCCAAATGTGCTCCTTTGCCAGGAAGTATCGAAACAATGGAAAACAAAAGGAGGTGGGGAGCAGGAGAAAATTCAGGGATGCAAATGTGAACCTGAAGACAAATCAAACTCTGTGCAGCATCCTCGCAGGCTGCTCACAAATCACTGGCCTCTAAATTAAATACAGGAAACAGGAAAAACCGTGTGACCCCCCCTGTATTTGTCATTATTTGCACTATTGTCACTATCTACCAGGTACGGTTGACCTCACGTGGACCTTAATGTTCATGGACCGCGGGGAATCGCTGCAGAAGTGAAAACAACGGAGACAAAAGCCGAACCCAGCAGAGCAGGCAGCACATGCCCCAGTGTTGCTACAATTCAGACCAGTGGATCACGTTGCACATATTCAAGCAAGTATCCACCAGTGTAAAACACAGGCTGATGGCTCCAGCTATCACATTACAGCAAAAAACCCTGCAGAAAGACAATGCCATTATACACGAAGTTTTAATCTGGACAATACTCTAATAGATTAGTCATGTTACAGATACTTGGCTGAAAGTTCGAAAGCAAATATTGAAGTTTTGGTGAACCAAAATGAACTATTGTGCTCACATTAAGTCTCTTTTTAATAAACACCTTGCAAATAATACCTTCAGATACTGTATTCATGCAAACAAAATGACCCTATCACATAATAACAGATACAAATAATTTACATTAGTGGCATTGCAGTCAGCAATAGGACAAGGGGGCATGGGCTTCAGCTCTGCCAGGGGAAATTTAGGCTGGATATTAGAAAGAAATTCTTTACAGAGAGAGTGGTCAGGCATTGGAATGGCTGCCCAGGGAGGTGCTGGACTCACCGTCCCTGGAGGTTTTTAAACTGAGATTGGACATGGCACTTAGTGCCATGATCTAGTCAATGGACTGGAGTTGGACCAAGGGTTGGACTTGATGATCTCTGTTGTCTTTTCCAACCCAGTCGATTCTGTGATTAATGTTTTTAACGAGATCACTTTACGTGGCAATTATAGCCCCCTTTGAGAAGAAAAGAAATACTGAAAAAAACTCAACATATTATTAAGGGGAGTACAGAAGAGTTGGACATGTTCTCTTAGGTGAAATAATACTGCCAGTAGCTACACAAAGGGATTCGGTCCGAGAGGAAGCATCAAGTAATGTAAAAGCACCAGCCATAAACTTTTAGAAAAGCACCTCCTTCCCAGCTATGGGAAGGTCTCAGCTTTACTGATGAGCGCAGCCAATTTCTGCAGTGACTAGGGCTTCAATATTGAAAAGAAAACTGTCTAGTCTTTACCATTACAAAGATATTTTAAAAGTAAACCAAAGGGAAAATAACACACTATCATTTCAGTTCATAAACCTGTGTCTCTCAGGCGTTTTCTGCTGTCACACTTGATGTGAACTCAATGTGTTATATTAGCTTGTTGGGGTTTTTTCTGAACATCCAAACATCACTTCTTTGAGCAAACTGGTATCTTCAGACCAACCACTGTAATGTTCTGTTTCACTGCAATAATAGCAAACCTTTAACATAGGAGAGAGGCTGTTTGAGAGAGTCGGGAGCAGCAGGTGAGTTCAGAACACACCTGAGCTTGTTCCTTTGCACAACTCACAGCGCCTGCTGCACCCACCGATGCTGGTTGGCTCCTGTGTAACGCAGTTGCTTCTGCTATGGGGACATCACAACTTGGAAAAAAGTCCATTCACCATGAGACAAGTTCATGAAACTCAGTAAAATATATCAACTATACTGATTCACTGACAAATCCCTTGTTCTGCCATTATATAAGCTTTTTTTCCCCACATCTACTCACCCAGGACTTTCTTTTTAGACAGGAATATCAGCTCCTCACTTTTCTATACTGGTCGCCATAAATCAATTACTACTGCAGAATTATGCCATTAAACCCCTAGAAAAACTGAAACTGATAATCAACACCTTTCCATATTCCTTCAGGAATAAGTGAGCAGAGCAGCACACAACCAGAATAACACCACGGCCCTTATAATACATAATACATAAAACACTGATGGAGGCAACAGGGAAATGTTGACAGGGAGGTAGAAAATGAGTTGACTTCTTCTGGAAATGAGGGTGGTTTTGGTAAGGTTTGGCCTTTGTATAAATTGGCTACTCCCCAGCCTGAGAGTGACATGAAAGATGCATTTCCTGAAGCAAAAGGGAAAAAGGAAATAACAATGAAGACACTGATGGAGACAATATGGAAAAGTTCAATGTGTTGAGTTATTTTAAGTTAAGAAAAAATGCCAGGAATCCAGAAAACAGGGAGACAATTTTAGGTTAATTTTTTTTAAATGCATTAGAAAGAAAGTTAGAGCACAACTTAAAGGGGAAATATTGCACCCAGTAAAACTGATTTAAATCCTCTAAATTGCAGTCAGGATGATCACAGGGGAATTGAAAAAAAGATCCATTAGATCCAAAGAAAATGTCTGAATGGCTTATTTACAATTAAGTAAACACAGGTTACCTGGGGAAGAATAATTCACTAGTAGGACTTAGAAAAAATGAAACAAAATGGTAAGAACAGTGTTACCACTGTCCCACCATCAGTGGAGCTGGTCAATTCTGGGCTAGTCATCAGTCTGCTCACTGATATTTAGGAACAATTAAACCTGTCAGGACAAGGAAGAGGAATAAATTAGTACACCATTAAAAGTCCTTTTCAGCCCTAATTACAAGCTGCCTTGCTTTTGTCAAAAAAAAAATGACATGTGTTAGGGGATTTCTGTTGCTTCCTTTGTGTTCAAGAGCTTTAGTTTAAATTGCAAAAATAAGAAACTAAAGTAAGCTTTGTACAAGATCCTTAACTTGGTTTCCACGTACAAATATTGTGACTTCAAAGCGATGCTGAGATTGCTTCCAGAGCTTCTGGCAGTGCTTTGTGCTATTTGAAGAACACCTATTTCACTACTGCGGCAATGAAATGCTGCTTCAAACACTGACCAATATTGTGGCACATTACCAAAGGAGAAGTACATGTAAAAATACTGTTCTGAGGGAAAACCACAGACTATTGTTACCGTTTGGCTTCTTAAAAACCAAACTCACAACACAGATAAACCACAATAAAACAGAATGAGGGCTTAACGCTAGCAGATTTAATATAAGAAGCCTATATGAATCTGACCCAAGGTCCTTATGCTTTTAAGCAAAAATAAATCCAAGACACAAAATATCAAAGATTAAGCAACTAAATAATAATAATAATAATAACAATAATAATAATAATAACCACCTTCAGAATTTAATTCTACTCTATTCTGGTTTACTTTGAAAATGTGTCTTTTACTAAAAAGCTTTGATAGAAAAATCAGGAGCCTTCTCTGGTCTTACCTATAATAACAATAAGTATTGAATCTGTAGCACAGATTTTTTTCCTTTCAATTGAAAAAAATGTATGCACTAAAAAGGTTTTGATCAATAAAAAGACAGCGTTACACAATTGGATATAAATTCTTGGGATATTCTGAAAGACTGTAACTTTGCTAATTCCATAGAAAAAAAAGAATAAATGGATACATGAAACTCCGAAGTATTTTCTCTCCCCTATAAATAGCACCATTTTTATCTGCTCGTTAGGTCACCTGAGTGGAAATTACTTGAGAATCATGGAAAACATAACATATCAGGTCTTATCTTCAAAGGTGTTAGTGGGGGAAAACCCAAAGGAATTTCAAACTGCTGAGATATCACGAAAGAATTTAATTATGAAGTGATTTACTACAGTATTTTGATACTATAACTTGCCTACAATAGAAATAGGTCAAATAAGAATTCAAGCAACCCTGGTTCATCAGTGTGTCTTGAAATTTTTACTATTTTCAAATACTTAATATAACGCTAGATAAGAACATCAGAAATAGAAACACAAGTATTTTTTAAAGACAGCTTTAATAAAATTCTTCAGGATACCATGAGGGAATTAATAGAGATAAATTCGAACTCTCAGCTCTACCAGGACAAGGACTGAATTCGGTATTCCAGCAATAAGAGCTGCTTTGTTTTATTTTAGCTCTCCTAAAATCCCTACTTAAGGAGACTTCCACATTCAGCATTGTGAGACTGGAGACATCCTAATGGCAGACAGCGCAGAAATCATGTTGTAGCTTATAGACAACCTTCCCCATAGTCTCCTCCTGATCAGATGGTCAGATCAATCTACAGTCCCCCTTCCACAGGCTGGCCCGGTCTTCCCAGCACCACTCCAGCAAGCCTTGCACTCCCATCTCCACACAGCTCTCACTTTGGGGATAAAGCTGTAGAAGCACAAATCTGGTGGGGTGTTTCTACTCGTTATAAGACTATGTCTTGATAGGACTTTAAAAAAAAACAACTGTTGAAATACTGGAGAAAATAAAACTGGGGAGGGGAGAAGATGCAAAGACACTCAGGTCCTGGGGCAACGTGCACTGAGCTTTGGTGAGCAGGGACGGGACCATGTGGGTACAAGTCAATGCCTGGCAACTTCACAGAGCCACGGCAGGACTTCTTCACACAAAGGCTGCATCACCAGGAGCATGGCCAGCAGGTGGAGGGAGGTGACTCTGCCCCTCTGCTCCGCTCTGGTGAGACCCCACCTGGAGTCCTGTGTCCAGCTCTGGAGTCCTCAGTGCAGGAAAGACATGGACCTGTTGGAGAGGGGCCAGAAGAGCCACAGAAATGATCAGAGGCTGGAACAGCTCTGCTGGGAGGACAGGCTGAGAGAGCTGGGCTTGTTCAGCCTGGAGAAGAGAAGCTCCAGGGAGACCTTATTGTGGCCTTTCAGTGCTTAAAAGGGGCCTGTAAGAAAGATGGGGACAGATTTTTTAGCAGGGCCTGTTGTGACAGAACAAGGGGTGATGGTTTTAAACTAAAGGAGGGGAGATTCAGGTTAGACATGAGGAAGAATTTTTTTACACTGAGGGTGGTGAAACCCTGTCCCAGGTTGGCCAGAGAGGTGGTGGATGCCCCATCCCTGGAGACATCCCAGGCCAGGCTGGACGGGGCTCTGAGCAACCTGATCTGGGTGAAGATGTCCCTGCTCATGGCAGGGGTGGCACTGGAGGAGCTTTGAAGGGCCCTTCCAACCCAAACTGTTCTATGGTCTTATGAAGGGATACACACACGTCTATGCACAAACACTTGAGACAACAAAAAGCACCCCAAGGTAAACCTTAGAAATGTCTTATTTTATGGCCCTTACACTGCTCATAACAAAAGGAAGGGCAGCAACGCAGCATCTCCGAAGTGACAAGCACTGGCCATGGCGTGAGCAGAGAGCACCTGGGCTAAGGAGATACTAAGGCCTGTTAGAACCACACCAAAGCAGGGATTAGGCCCAGGGCTGGGTAACGTGCACAGGGCTCACTGCGGGGTCATCCTTGCCCCAGCAGCATAGATGTGTCCACTCCAAGCCATTCCACCACCACCCTTTGGAGAGGACAGCCCAGGGGAGCACCAGCCCTTGTCGCGACACCTGAACATCTTATGTGCACAGCTGGCAAACTGAGAGGGAATCGAGTGGGAGCCGATCAATTCTGAGCCCTTCTATCCAGCTTCTCTAACATTCTCCATCACTTTCAAACGCACAAACTGTTCTCTCAGCTTCACATAAAAGCACAGCACTGGAAACATTCAACAGCTGTCGCTTTTCATTCCAGTACCAGTAATGTAACCTCAAACTATCATTTTGTTTGCATAAAAATGCCCTGGGGTAAGCAAATGAGGGAGGAACTTTTCTCTAGCCAGTTATTTGTCACCATGTCCACTGCTGAGCAGCACTTCAATAGCTGTTGCAGTAAAGTCTTCTACTGATGTTTTAACATATGCCAGGACAACACTTATCCCAAAGCATTTGTTAGAGTCAATGAAATAAATCTCTCTATAGCATTTGCCAGAGTCAATCGAAATAAATCTATCTGTAGTGTATTTTAGGATAAATTACCTTTTTTTTTTTTCTGCAGTAACAGATCGATTGCCATAAAACCATCCGTGCAATGTTAGCAAAGTACTAATGAGTGATATTTTACAGTACCATAGTTAATCTCAAGTGAGATTGCACTTAGAGTCCACCAAGTACAATTTACCATAATGGCGCATTTCTGTCTTTTGTGTACACAGCTCCATCACTTACAGTATTTCCCATATTACTGTCACGTTAAAATAATCCAACTGCGTTGTGAACCTCAGGGCTAAATGATATTTCTAGAAATTGCATTTCCTTGAGCTGAAATAATTTATATTGGGAGGCTAAATTATGAAAACACATTAATTAAAGGTGGTTTCACAAGTAGGGTTAACTGTTGAAAGGACATGTTTTGTAAAATAGGCATTTAATGTCTCACACTGAGATTATTTCTTGACAACCACTGCCTCTACCAGGCCATATTGTTTATCAGCTGCTGCTTTTAAATGGCTCTTTTCTATTTGAGATGAAACAGAAGAATGAATTTTAGGATCTTCAGTGGCTACCACAAATATGAGAACAGTTATCAGTCAATCTCTCCTTTCCATATCATCACTACTGTTCACATAAAAAGTCAGTCAAGGACACTTTCTTTAAGTCTGATACACAGTTCCAGGGTCAAATTGGATTACATAAAAGTTCTGAGTTTTTGCAACTTAAAAGAGGTTTTTCTTTAAAAAAATACGTTTTACTAAACATATGTGCACACTTCCAAAAGTCTGGAATTTCAAGCACTTTTTTCATGACTGGAAAACTGGGCCCACTCACGGTGTCTTGCACACCGACCTTGCAAAGTAAAACTAAGTTCAAGGGCATGCAGATGACACATGGAAAAGTTACTTGTCTACATTTTTCTCCTGAATTTACACAAAGTCAAATGAGCTGTAATTAATGCCCCAGGAGAGGAGCACATGGTGTACAAAACACGGGTACTGAAAAGAAATACTGCCACATCTGCCTCTGTTCAGTTCCATTCTGCACAGACCGTAAAATGGCACAGCTCGGAGCGAAGAAAATTCAGAGAGGTAAATTAAAAATGACTGTTGAACTCTTCTTACAAACAAGGCAACAGAGATTTAACATCCAATACACACACAGGAGTCAAAGTACCTGTCTTAGAATATAAAGCCAGAGAGGAATTTTGTAATGAACACAGTTCACCTCTGTCTATATTACGAACACTTCAGCGATATACAAAAGAAAGCAGCAATGTTGTCAATGTTATCCCAACAAAACCCTTTTCTTGTAAGGAGTGAAGCTTGGCTTCCAAACACCAGTGACATTCAAGAAGTAGGTGTGACTCGTCTTACATCACAATATTATTATTATTAGACACTAAATTTGTAACATGTAGTTAAGAGGGTGGGCTGAGCATCACCCTGTCAGGGGATGGGTGCAAAGAGCAGCCACCGACCAGGCCCCTCTGGGACTTGGCTCCACTGGAACCCACGTCTGCAGAACACGGGGGTTACCCAAAGCTCCTTCACTGCAGGGAACCCTGTTAATGAGTTTATGACGGAATTAAGTACAGCTATTGCATGACCTATCACAAAACAGCCGGTGGCGTTTTGCCCTTATACTTGAAGAGACAAAACGTTTGCTTTTCACTTTTACCTTGACTCCATGTTAGCCACGTACCTACCCAAGCCTCATGGGGAGCTGTTAATACTACACTCTTTTCCAGCCTTTTTCCAAGATAATTTAGTTCGCTAACTGTTCAGAGCAGGAATCATCCCTTATTAAGTTCATGAGGTTCTTGACACATGTTGCTGGTGTAACTCAAGCCTTTCCTTACTTCCTCACGTGGTGGGTTTTGCACCTTCGCAAAGGAAGGTGAATCAAGTTTGCAGAGCGAAGAACATTTATATCATGGGCACAGTCCTCATTTGCTTAAGAAAATTTCAGCCTGAGCAGTTCAAAGTAAAAACATATGCAATTGAAAATAGGTGAAGAAAGGGAGAGACTGATAAGCTCTACTGACTGATGGTGTTACCAGCCCATCTACAAAATAGATTATTAAAAGCTACACTTACGTGTCTAAGGAGAAATCTCAACATCATTTTTAAAAAGGCTGTTTACTAGACAAAAAAAAACCTACTCCTCTTCATTGTAATGAGAAATACCGCAGATACACCAGGGATGGTAAATACATGCCAGGGTTGGTAAATATTCTAGGGATTGTAAATATAAGGCTAAGACAGCGCTCATCCCAATAAATCTGTCGATGCTCTGATTTTTTTAAAAAAGGAAAAAATTTCAAAAACACACTTAAATTATTATTTCCTGAGTAGCAAAAGGTTTAAGTCACTTGTTCGTTTAAATATTGTTGAAATCAAGGGGACATATACACATACTTAAATTCGCTCCCTACTGAGTAAAGCACTAGAGCATGTGCAGAACCTGCCTTTGGGGATTAGTGTCTCAAGCTGCAAACTCTTGCAAATATTTAGGCACATGTTTTGTTTCATTAGTATGAATATTCCCATTGATAAATATGTCCATAGTTGTTAGCAGGAACACTTGGAACGCTACTGAAAAGAAGATTATATCAAACAAATTAGAACTGCAAAATTACTTCTCTTTGTAAATGAAAATCCCATCGATGTGAATGAGAGATGTATCTATATGAAGAGATAACAGTAAGGGAGTCGAAACCTTCAAGGGGAAAAACAACAAGCAAATGATTGTCGCAGTGGACAAGCAGAAAAGCCATTTTCCTTTGCTCATCTTCCACATGTTTTTTCAGACCTCACTGTACTTTAACAGGGTGTATAAACAACAACACGGTATCTGTATTTTTAATTCTGCATAATTAATGAATAGTTTTCCCTTTTACTGCAATCAGAACCCCCCTATAGGAAAATATAAGCCAATTGATGCCATATGTCCCTCTGAATTGTTATTCCAGATGTATTCCTTG
The DNA here is from genome assembly GCF_963082525.1 of Nesoenas mayeri. Classification (NCBI taxonomy): domain Eukaryota; kingdom Metazoa; phylum Chordata; class Aves; order Columbiformes; family Columbidae; genus Nesoenas; species Nesoenas mayeri. The sequence continues at coordinate 204,877,261 of NC_137541.1, forward strand.
GAGTCACAGAATTGAAGTTCCTGTTTCCTTTGAATAACACATTCATAAAAACTCAAATGGAGCAATTTTGGGGTATAAAGTAGTTTGTTAACATGATTTTTTTTTTTTCTAATACTCAGTTCCTTCACCATGTTTTCCTATAACTTGAGTAAAATAATAAAGAAAACATATACCTATGATAAATTGTCGGGAAAGCACACGTGTACTGAGCTTTAGCTTTTAGCCTGAGATTTCTGTGGCCAAAACCTGATGCTTACACAGGCATTTGAGAATTAATTTTTAAGCTTTGATTTCCACTAGCACAGAACTTCACCCATAGGGCGAAGCAGCTGGATTTGATGCAAACACTTGTTTTTCAGAAGCTGCAGAGATTCATTATCTTTCCTTTTGCCTTTAGCCCGTCACAATGAAAGAACATAACGCACATTTTCGTGGGGATATTTACTCAGTTTAAGGTTAACAGTGCTAAGTATCGCTACGACAAACTCAGAAACGGGGAAGGGAGTTTCAGCAACAGCTTTCCCACATTGCCCTGCCAACAACCTTAACCTTGTTGGGTCATTTTCTCTAAGGGTTAGAAGTAATTAAGTTTCATTGCTAAATCAGTCTTGAGCCTGTCTTGAGCAGAAAATCACTTGTGCTTAATTGCATGTGGTGCTGCAGTGAGCAGTCTATTAGGCAGGCTGCAGATACCAATTTAGTTTTTTGTAGCTCTGCAGGATACTTAAAAATGAAAGGCCATTATTATATCCAGGCAGTCACTTGAATAATGCCTATTTCTCACAGAAAACAGTGCTACTTCAAAAAATGGCTCATTATTTGAGTTTATGTTACATAGTAAATACTAAATGTTATTTTGAGGGTTGCCGAGTTCAATAAGACAAGTTTCCGAAACAACTAAACTGAATATTTAGTCTACTACAACAAACATAAATATTTAATAAACCATATTATCGCTTTATCAATTACAGTACAAATATTTTCAAACAAGTATATATAAAAAACTAAATTAAATTATCATTTTTAATATATGAAGTTGCATATGTAATATATATATGCATAGTCATACACACACATCTGAACACATGCATATGTCCAGAGGAATGTTCCTCATGACCTTAAGAAACTCCGCATACTGTTTGCTAATCAGAACCACATATTTTTCACCTGATTCCGTCAACAAAGAATTAGTTTCCATAAAACTGTAACCGACGGGAACGGATTGGTTTCATGGTTCAGGGTGGAGAAATGTTCCAACAGTTCACTCATGCGAACATTCCTGGTGCTGGCAGATCTTCACCTCTCCTAACCATCTCCCACTAAGATACTAGTCAAGAAAATCAATACAAATCTTTCAGAGAAGAAAGTAATTTAATACCATAAAAATATTATGATAAATTATTACAATAAAGCAGTGCAGGCAGTTACTATAGAACTTCAACTATTCAACTATTGCTGATTCTCCAATACCCACAATGCTCACACTGGAGCGCTGAGCAATGGCATTTGACCTCATCTGTAACAAAGGCTTGCTTTACATTTTAACCTGTATGTAAATGCCTAAGGCTGGACTGTTCTCCTAAACATACTCTTAGCAAGTGTATAGGGTTGGTCTCCCAGGCCAAACACCTGAAAGTTCTTTAAAAGAAGGAAGAAAATGAAAGATTTTTTAGTATGAACTGATTTCAGACCAGAGTGTGGTACCAGGCTGGTGGTGGCCGTGACAGCCAGCTGGGCTCAACCAGCGAGTATCACAGTCTCTCATATGATGGAGAAGTTCCACGGTCTCTTCCCTCCCACAACCAATCAATCAGAGAATGTCCCAAGTTGGAAGGGACCCACAAGGATCACCGAGTCCAACTCCTGTCCCTGCACAGGACACCCCACAGTTCACACCGTGTGTCTGAGGACGTTGTCCAGTCTCTTCTTGAACACCGTCAGGCTTGGGGCTGTGACACCTCCCTGGGGAGCCTGTTCAGTGTCCAGCACCCTCTGGGTGAAGAACCTTTTCCTCATGTCCAACCTAAACCTCCCATGGCACATCTTCCTGCCATTCCCTTGGGTTCTGTCACTGGTCACTAAAGAGAAGAGCTCAGCCCTGCCCCTCCTCCTCCCCTTGTGAGGAAGCTGTAGCCGCCATGAGCTCTCCCCTCAGTCTCCTCCAGGCTGAACAAACCCAGTGACTTTAGCTGCTCCTCATACGGCTTCCCCTCCAAACCCTTCACCAACTTCATAACTCTTCCGGACACTCTCCAGTAGCTCTTTATCCTGTGGCACCCAGAACTGCCCACAGTCAATTAATATTACAGCAGAGACACTACATCCTGTTTTGGGTATCAGTTCCAAACTCTAGTAATTCTCCCTATAAATCTGACAAAACAAATAGCATTTTGTCACATCTCCACCTTTTTGGAAGGCATACTAAAACACTGAGTCTTTATAAAATGGAATTGCTTACCTTAGGTACTGTCTTTTGATTTTTTTTCTACAGCTTAATATTTATATAAGGATCATTTAAATTATAATTTTTATATAATATTAATGAAATATTATACCAAATAAAAGTGTCAATATCCTAGTTCTACACACACAGAAAAATACACAGCACGGTGTGAAAATTTCCACAAATAGAACAGTTGGGGTTGGAAGGGACCTCCAGAGGTGATCTGATCCAATTCTTCTGCTCTAGAAGGGCCACCTTGCCCAAAGCCACCTGCCCAAGACCACATCCAGCAACTTTTGAATATCTCCAAGTACGGGAACTCCACAACCTCCTTGGGACACCTGAGCCAGTGCTGCTTGGTCACCCTCACAATATAAAAGTGTTTCCTGATGTTCAGACGGCACCTCCTCTGTTTCAGGTTGTGCCCACGGCCTCTGGTTCTGGCACCGGGCACCACTGAAAGAGCCTGGCTCCATCTCCTTCGCCTCCTCTCTTCAGGTATTTATATACACTGATGAGATTCCTCTGAGCCTTCTCTTCTCCAGGCTGAGCAGTCCCAGCTCTCTCAGCCTTTCCTCACAGGACAGATGCTCCAGTCCCTTCACCATCTTTGTAGCCCTTCATTGGACTCACTCCAGCGTGTCCATGTCTCTGTTGTACTCAGGAGCCCAGAACTGGACACAACACTCCAGGTGTGGCCTCACCAGATCTCCTCTCTCAAGTATTGCTGGTTACACTTTGTCTAATGCAGCCCAGGACACCCTCAGGCACCTTTGCAGCAAGTGCTCATGCAGCTGGTTCAACTTGGTGTCCACCAGGACCCCTGGGTCCCCTTCTGCCAAGCTGCTTCCCAGCTGAAAGACATTTCTACAGGTGTAACGTATAGATAAGGAGCATAAAATAACTTGAACTGGAATAGCAGAATGACTGAGAGCATTAAAATATGACCGCACAAGAAGAAATACAGTGATTTCCTCTTGCACCCAGTCACTTGACTAGAAGAAAAAGCTTATGATGCCAAGTCCAAAATTGATCTCAAGTCCTTGGTCATTGCAATCTATGTTGGTATTTGTTTCTTGTCAAATTGACTTGTCACATCAATCGGGCTTTCAAGAATGGTCATGAGCCACTCCTACATCTCCCATAGAAACAGGAGGACACTATTTAAATAATGGAATTCGATGAAAATTCTGAAGAGCAAGCAGGAAACACTGACAAACCCTTTAACATGATTTTTACATTTGCATTGTTTCCCTAAAGCATTATTCAATTTCATTTGTTGGAAATCACTGAATGTAAATAACATTTACAGTGAAGTTAAACTATCCCTTCTTCAAAGTGACTCTTCTTACAGTACAACCAATGAGTTAGTTGACATGCAGATATTTTTATGGCAAACTGCTAAAGAAAATGACAATGCATTCATACATTGGCAAGACTCTGATTCCAACAACTCGAGATGCACAGCTTGCACAGAAGCTGAAGATCAGTTGAGTGTATGCTTCATTTACATCTTTATTAAGTATTTAGCATTCTCAAATGCATACAAGTATGGGAACACACTCTTAGCTTTATCAGTTTAAATAGCTTTCTTACAGTTGCCTATTTCTTCAACTATATGAACGTATTAAGACAACATTAATATCAACAACACTGAAGCGAGAAATAACTCAAGTACCAATCTCCTCTAACACCTACTGTGCCTTTCCCCATATACAGAAGTAAAATCCTCCCCAGAGATGATTCTTCCTCTGGCCAAACAATGGAGTTGCCAGATTCTGTCTTTCGGGGCAGGTTTTAAGTATAAAGCAAGACGTTTCATTCCAAGGTCGCGACATATAAGACTGCAATTCGAATATTTGTTAAACAACTCCTGCCAGGTTACAGAAAAGAAATGTCTGTGTTTGAAGTAACATTTTGTAATGAGAAAAAAATCAAGTACAATTATCTTAATATCTCATATACTCCCCCATATTCCTTGTTGATCAGAGTCATGTTAAAACAAAAACTAGATTAGAAAGTAAATATACTTCCTTACGTTTAGTTTTTGTTCCCACAATTTTATGCTATCTGCATTTGCCATGCACTCGCTCTTTTGCTGATGAAAAAGAATAAGAAATCTGGAATACACAGGGAAGGTATCAGAACATTTTAAGAAGAAATCAATCTCTAAAACAGGTAATTCTCTCCCTACTTTATTCCTTATGAAAAACATCTTGGTGTAAGATGGCTCACAAATACTTCTGAGAATAATTCAATTTACTTTTTAGCTTTGTGTTTCACATCACAAAGGGAAGTTATGATTATTGTGAGATATGTACTATTGGCCTGCATTAAAAATAATCTACTTTATAATAAAAATAATGCATAGCCTGATATGTCAAACACTTAAATACTAAACCCCATTGTTCCACTCTATGAAAAACAGACACGCTATGTATTTTTAAATGTACTGTCCATTTAAAAGAAAAATGCAAAACATGAATCAACTAGATAATTTTCAAAGAAGTGAAACAGTAAGTTCTCCAAGTTTCCAAACTTGTGTGTTATCTTTCTTCTGTTAACTCTCCACATGCTGGAACATATAGTCACTATTTTCATATATTTCTACCTTAAATTTACACTGGACTTGATTCCTCCAGTGCATTCATTTTTCCTAGTCCCTAACCAATGAATCCCATCACTTCACATTAACATAATTTGTAGCCCATCAATATTTTTTCAAGGCTCATGATGATTTCTAGTAAGGAACAGAATATCCCCAGGCTGCACATTAAAAGAGCAGAAAAGTTCTTCATATTCAACTCAGGTTTTGAGACAAATTTGCTTTCCTCTTCACGAGTAAAAATGAATTAAAAACATATAAACCACATAAAATGGATAAATCAAGGCAAGATAGATAACACCTTCACATAACTGAATGTATGGCAAATCCATCCCTCGAACTCTGTCCAGAGGAACACTTGGAAGGTCAGGCAGAAAGGGACCTGGGGGTACTAATTGACAGGAAGTTCAACATGAGCAATCAGTGTGCCCAGGTGGCCAAGAAGGCCAATGGTATCCTGTCCTGTATCAAAAACAGCGTGGTCAGCAGGACAAGGGCAGTGATCCTTCCCCTGTACTCTGCATTGGCGAGGCCACACCTGGAGTACTGTGTTCAGTTCTGGGCCCCTCAGTTCAGGAAAGACATTGAAGTGCTGGAGCGGGTCCAGAGAAGAGCAACAAGACTGGTGAAGGGACTTGAGCACAAGCCCTATGGGGAGAGGCTGAGGGAGCTGGGGTTGTTTAGTCTGGAGAAGAGGAGGCTTAGAGGTGACCTCATCACTCTCTAGAACTACCTGAAGGGAAGTTCTAGTCAGGTGGGGATTGGTCTCTTCTCCCAGGCAGTCAGCAATAGGACAAGGGGGCATGGGCTTCAACTCTGCCAGGGGAAATTTAGGCTGGAGATTAGAAAGAAATTCTTTACGGAGAGAGTGGTCAGGCATTGGAATGGCTGCCCAGGGAGGTGCTGGACTCACTGGTCCTGGAGGTTTTTAAACTGAGATTGGACATGGCACTTGGTGCCATGATCTAGTCAATGCACTGGAGTTGGACCAAGGGTTGGACTTGATGATCTCTGAGGTCTTTTCCAACCCAGTCGATTCTGTGATCTGGTGGTTTTCCTCCCTGAGGACCGACAGCATTCCCTCCTCCTCTCTCCGATCAAGCTTTAGACTTCACTACCTCTAACCAGAAGATTTATTTACTTTTGACTTACTTCCAGACAATACAGATAAGGTAGAGCAACTAAACTACCTTTGAACTGTTACCCATTGGGACCTGCCAGAAGGAGTTTCCAGATACCAATACTATTTTTAAATATTTCTTACACGTATCCCAAACCAAAACTTGAAGTAAGTAGACTACAAAACACTCCTATTCTTATGGATCCATTTTATCTACTTGCTGCTGCTTTACATGAATTTGTAAGAGAAAGACCTAATGTTACTTCCAAAAAAGAATTCACTAAAGAGAAAGCCGTACTTATGCACGCCAATAATTTTGTTTGGTTTTGGGGGTTTTTAACTGATGTTTCAGAATATGAGCTAGGATGTTTTTTATTAAAACAAACAAACAAACCAACCACTAATTTCTTTTGAAAAGGCTAAAAATCCAAACTGCAGATTATTCTCTTGGGGATAGAGAGAGACCTTTATTGAGGGGAAAAGGGACTCAGATCTGCCTGCAAGCAACTCCTTCTGTATAGTTTTGCAATTATCTTTCAAAAATAAGAGGTTATTGATAAGAGAAATTCACAGCGAAACCTACTGGCACTTTGGATCTTACATCACATATTCAGAAAATATGGTTTGGTTAAGTTAAATTGATGCTGTTTTGCAACATATTAAATTAAAGAAATACACATTTTTCTGTGTATTAGCGACACTTAACAAGGAGGGAAAAAAAACAGGATAAGCTCCAAGAGACTGACAATCCTACTTTGAAGGCAGCAAAAGCCAATGAGTGTTATGACATGGCCTTACAAAAATTTAAGTCCTTGTACCAAACCAGATTTCTTTTGCAATGTCAAACACGGTTTGCTGGGAGCTCCATAATCTCGGTGAGAACAAACGAGGTTCATTTTGACCAACAGCGCAGAAGCCAGAAGGCTTAAAAAGTAAAGAGCCTTTGGGATGGTAACTACAGTGTGTCTACTGCTCTAAGATTCACATAAATCTGAGAAAACATCTTTCTTCACATATTAACATGACAGTAACAAAGTATTCAAGAAAAAAGCCTGGAAACCAGAGATGTTGGGGTAGTCTGTGAGAGCAGAACTTTTGAACCCCTGACAATAAAGACATCTTTGTGATGGGGAAGGCACGAGGGCGAGGGGATCAGATGTCCACCAGCCCATTGCCATTCGGCTTTTAATGTGCCTGGGAATGATTAGGCCCTGGTACGGCCCCGAGCCGAGATCACAGGAAACAGTGTGCCCCGAGCAATTTTATCGCAATGAAAATTCATCTCAAGTGATTCACAGTACTTCTTTATAATCTAAAATGTTATCGGTTACGAAGTCTTCATGCATTTCATGTATTAAAAATAAAGTTGGCCCAAAATAGCAGAAGAAACATCGTTGTGACAAATCTCAAAATTTGAAAATCAAAAGTAGAATTTAATAATTTCTAGAATAAATCTCCTTATATAGAAGAGATCATCTTTTAAACGAGCACTCTGCCCCATGTCAGCTTTACAGTACACATAGGACTGATGTTTCCTAAGGTCTCATTCTAATAGCTCCAATATGCAAGTAAAATAAGAAAGTTCCTTCTCACAAAAACAATTAACAGTTAGTGCTGTTAATAAAAAAGGTTCTTGTTTCCATGACTTAATTATACAGCTGAGTTTGCAGGGCTCTGCACTCTGCTGTGCCACGGCCAACAGGGAAGAAGGAAGAGGGCGAGGAACCCTGAGCTGGCAGTAATGTCACCTTAACCTTGTTCCCTCCTTCCCAAGGCTGAAATTCTTTCTTAAAATCAATGCAAGATAAAATTTCACAGTTGAAAAGAACCTACACACATATATATGCATATATGAACACACACATATATGCAAACGTGTAGTTTAAAGAGATAAGATTGTTTTAGAAAAGTAACGTCAGTGACTACCGGATTCTATTGTCTATTATTTATCACTTAGTGCAACCCACAAATGCAAGAAATTAATGCTTGCACTATTTCTTCAGCTTTTTATAACATTTAAAAATTATTTACTTTAATAGCATTATTCTAAAATATATATACACTCCTCATACAACAAAGCAGCCCATGGTTTTGATTTCTACGAAAGAATACTCAGTTGAACAAGAACTGCCAAAACAAGCATTTTACTACAAAAATGTAGTAATTCCTTGTTTGGAACTCAGAGTATTGGCGTTAGAAAGGTCCTTCCTATTCAGACCACACTGATGTTATCTTAAGAGTTGTTCTAGTGCTTATTTTAAAGCTTGAATCCAAGTCACACAGGTGGCACTTGGACCATGTCATCGTCCATCTGTTACAACTGCAGCCAGGCAGAGGATAAAGCCTGTGTAAGCACTGGAAGAAGTATTGCATGAGTAAGTGTTTCATATTGCTGTTTCCACTTTAATCTGTTTGCTTGTAAACATATAAAATAAATTGCATTTTAAGGATCCTTACTAATCCCCTTGTTTAACTTTTAGCTAAAAATTTAATCACAAGTGTATCATTACTATGAATACAATATCCACGAATATTACTTTTTACAGATATCTGGGCTAAATTCATGAAGCTTTCACTTCACATTATTTACCTTATAGAAAACACACAGCATGAAAATATGTTACCAAATTTATTACACATGGCAAAGAAGACTCTTCACAACAAAATACACTTTCAAGCATGGGTATCTACTGCCAGGGCAATGCACATCATTACATTCATTACACCATAAGGCCATAAGCCATTTTAGGCTGAGAAGTACAATAATTATATTTTTTTATATCTATTTGTACTGCAAATCTGGTTGACAACAGTATTTTTATAGCTAAGGATGCTCCAGCCTCATTATGTATGAGGGGGCTGGTCTGACAACTCCCTTTAAGCTGTGCTGTATCTCCCAAAGAGAAAACACATGTATATGGGCGAGTATTTGTTTAACTTCACCCATTCTTCCATATGGATCATATAACTCCTAATTCTCAAAGGAACCGGGAGTCAGCACCAGAAATCGATATAAACTCCAGTTGGAGACTGGTCATTAACTAACCTAGGAGGTGTTTAAAAGGCATATAAATGAGGCTCTTCGGGACATGGTTTAGCGCTAGATTTAGGTTACGGTTGGACTCGATGATCTTAATGGTCTGTTCCGACCAAAATGATTCCACGATTCTAACTAAATAGGCTGAGGAGGAGGGACAGGACAGGACGCCCCGTTCGGTCTCTGTTTTTTATAGCACAGGATCCCTCCAAGCCTCGGGCAGCTTTGGGAGGTGTCTCCTCAGGCACCCCAGCCAACCAAACCGCTTCTGGGAGCTGAACCTCTCAGAAACCGAAAAAGGCAGCCTGGAAATTCCTTTGCATACTTTGATTCCCATGGCATTTCAAGAACAAGGCTTTTATGTAACTGGCAGGGGGAAAAAGGAAAAAAGCACCAAATATCCTAAATTAATGACATGGCACACTACAGACTGAAGAGCGGGCCTTTCTTTGAAACCTCTTCAAAACATCTCAGCTGTTGCAGGCATTATAAAATGGAACCCATCATAAAGCCTAAGCTCTTTTTTTGCTCTGACTCTCCTGTGCAAGCCTTTCTCTTCTGTAAAATTATTTTTTCCTGTCTTTGTCATCACAAGACACTACATGAAGATTCTGAAAGTTCCACTGCACTAAAGGTTCTCTTAAGACTGAAGGCAGAAGAGCACAACCCATGGGCCATGGCCTTTGTCATCTTCAGTTCTGAGGCACCAAGGGGTTTTCTCCTCGTAGACTTCATGAACTCTGAAGATACACGTCTGAACTCTTCCACTCAGAAGCCCCAGCACTTTTTAGATGAAAAGAGATTAAGACAGTTTACAAATTCATGAAGATGTCAGAGGAATGAGTTAACATCCACACAGTTCATGCATGGCTGCTATCAGCTCCAGCACTCTGGAATCATCCCTCTGCCATTATAACTCTGTTATCCATGTCAGTCTACGTATTTCACAGTATTTTTCCATTAAGGGTTTCACTCTCTCTGTTTAACCTCCTTCTCCTCTATCCGATTTCTCACATGGTGATCTTCACCACTGCTCTTAAGACCAGCAGGACCAGGTGCTAGAAAATCACAAGAAGCCGGAATGGATGGACAGGCAGAGATGCAGTGAAGTGTAGGATGATCAACAAGGCCAAGTGCAAGGTCCTGCACCTGGGCCAGGGCAACCCCGCTATCAACACAGGCTGGGGATGAAGGGACTGAGAGCAGCCCTGAGGAGAAGGACTTGGGGGTGCTGGTGGATGAAAGATTGGACGTGATCCGGCAATGTGCACTTGCAGTCCAGAAATCCAATCGTATCTTGGGCTGCATTACCAGGAGCGTGAACAGCAGGTGGAGGGAGGTGATTCTGCCCCTCTGCTCCGCTCTGGTGAGACCCCACCTGGAGTCCTGTGTCCAGCTCTGGAGCCCTCAGTGCAGGAAAGACATGGACCTGCTGGAGAGGAGCCAGAGGAGCCACAGAAATGATCAGAGGCTGGAACAGCTCTGCTGGGAGGACAGGCTGAGAGAGCTGGGCTTGTTCAGCCTGGAGAAGAGAAGGCTCTGGGGAGACCTTATTGTGGCCTTTCAGTGCTTAAAAGGGGCCTGTAAGAAAGATGGGGACAGACTTTTTTTAGCAGAGCCTGCTGTGATAGGACAAGAGTTGATGGTTTTAAACTAAAGGAGGGGAGATTCAGGCCAGACATGAGGAAGAAATTTTTTAAGATGAGACTGGTGAAACCCTGTCCCAGGTTGCCCAGAGAGGTGGTGGATGCCCCATCCCTGGAGACATCCCAGGCCAGGCTGGATGGGGCTCTGAGCAACCTGATCTGGGTGAAGATGTCCCTGCTCATGGCAGGGGTGGCACTGGATGAGCTTTGAAGGTCCCTTCCAACACAAACTGTTCTACGATTCTATGATCTTAGGCTGCTGCATGAAGACCAGAAGCAGCAGAAAAAGCTGGAGAAGCTTCCTAGATGGTGTCAGCTCCAGGTACCCTGGATGTACAGCTCTCAGCTGTGCCCATCATTGATTTTAAACCTTGTGACATTAATAAAATGCACCCTAAGATGTCCGTACACAAGCAGAGACGTGGATTTGGCGTGATCACATCTGTTCATACCGTTTTTGGATCACTGGGGAACGAGCTAGAAGTGCAGAAAGGAATGAACTACACAGCTCCGCCTCACACTCCACACCTAAACCAAAGCAACTGACAGAAATAACTAATTAGCATGGAAAAAAGCATACCGAATCCTGAAAACTAATTATATTTCTGGGTTTGATTCCCTCCCATGAATGCTACCACACTTCCATCCAACCAGGAGCAATGGAGGTGCTGAGAAGGTTCTTCAGGAACCTTTATGATCTATATCCCGCAGTTAAATAATTTTAGCGCTATGTACCCGAATTTGATTAACTACTGTTGGCAGTACACTTTTCTAAACTTTCAACAGTGATTTTACAAACCATGTGCAAAACTTAAAAAAAAAAGGGGAAAAAAAAAATCAGTACAACCTCATTTTTCAATTTCTTCAATAATAAATGAAAGAAATTAAGAACTCTATATGCATAAAGGTTTCACGAGTCCCAAAGGGGACAGGCTGGAAGGAGAAGAAAAGGGATTTCCCATAAACGTTCAATCTTATAAATTATAAATCCACCTGGTGATGACAGCTGGATTATAACGGATAGTTTTTCATACACTCTGTTTTGCATGTATAGAATAAATGTTTGCGCATTAATCTGTTCAGCAGTGCAGACAGAATATTGTCATTTAATAATTTCTTAATTTTAAACAAATAAGTATTTACACAATTTTTGCCTTCTATTATTGAACAGTTTTACCCCCTCTTAAACGTTAAATGCGGTTACGTTTTTAAGTCTGGCTACAAAAGCTGAACAGCACTTTTGCACATTTGGATTGCTGCCTCTGTAGCTTGGAATTTCCAATAAACAAGTTGTTCTGCTTTGATTTTCACTGCCAAGTTCGCACTTCTCAAACAGAATACAGTCAACTTTAGTTCATATTCAACTTTATTTTCTGGCTCCCTTTCTCCTTACGCACTGTGCAAACATTTAGCAATTTCTTGGAACAGCTAAAAAAATGTTAATATGGCTCTTGATAATTATGTTTCTTGTGGAAAAATTAGTTTCGTTTGATTAATGTCATTCCTCATTTTCAGACTAAAGGAATTAGAATTCCACAATGGAATTTAAGGAAAAGATCTTCCTTGAGTCAAATATTTCCCCCCCATGCATATCGCCTGATAAAAATATAAGAGAGGAAAAACATCTTTTTATTTCTCCTACTGTCTTCTTACACAAAAAGCCAACTCTGCACAATTCTTACATGTTTTATCTATCAATTACCTAGCTTAGAATTAACTGCATTTCCACTGAGGCACACGGAATACATCAGAAATAGTGTCACAGGGCATCATCAAACGGAGGCGCTTTCACCCAGTTCCTTTCTTGCTAACCACGGCCACAGCCTTTCGCCACTCGTCTTGCTGCTTCTCCTCTGCTTCTCTCTAGTCCTTGAAATGGTCTAATTAATAAAAAATCAGAGGGAATACCTGAAGGAAAAAATGAAACTTCTTCTAATATGTCAGTGAGCTGAACTGGCTCAACATCAGATGGATCCAACACAGCAATTACTAATATCATTCACAGACATGCCCGTAATCGTCCCAGTACTTTGCATTGCATGGTACAATCACAGAATCACAGAATGTCAGGGATTGGAAGGGACCTCAAAAGCTCATCCAGTCCAATCCCCCTGCTGGAGCAGGAACACCCAGATGAGGTTACACAGGAAGGTGTCCAGGTGGGTTTGAATGTCTCCAGAGAAGGAGACTCCACAACCTCCCTGTGCAGCCTGTTCCAGTGTCTGTCACCCTCACTGAGAAGAAGTTTCTTCTCAAATTTAAGTGGAACCTTTTGTGTTCCAGTTTGTATCCATTGCCCCTTACAGAATCAAATTAGTTACATTTTTAAAAAATGTATCATTTGATTTTTCCATAATTCACACCATTTATCAGGTAACTACAGCAATGGAGAGTCAACAAACTCTCTGGGTGACCTGGTCATGGGAAACACAAAAAATTAAGCACCATTCACTGCGAAGAGCTAAATACAGAATTTGGAAGAGTGGCACGTATTCTGTCACTAACGCTCCTGGAAATTGCTTTACACTCTTCTGTGGGAAAGAATGAAGAGCAGTACTTAAGAAGTATAAAGGATCCATATTCAGAAAAGCTAAAAGTACAGGCAGTGGCAGGACAGGGAATCTCAGGTACATCTTCAGACACTGCTGCAAAGATACAGGACTTTGTTTCAAAAGAGACACAAAGGCAACTTCACCAGCATAAGGAACATTTTAGAGCACAGCTGGGATCCCAGGGTAGGTCCTGGTCTAGATCCCAGACCGAACGTTGTGTCTATTACACGAACTTTTCACAAAGTTGCCTAGGAATTGGATCAAAATCAGACTGCCATGAAAAACCACTGAGGTTTCCACATTTCAAACCCTATATATTGTAGCATCCACCTCAGGCAATGCCCAGATTGGTTCTCATTTCCAGTGTCATGATTGATTATAGCACTTTTTCTTTAATTAAATCTAACCTAAGCATAAATTACACCACATAATATTGGAGACATCTAATGACTAATGTTCAAAACAATGCTGACGTGATATCAAACCACACAAAGGAGGAAACAAATACTCACCATCAACAGAATCATGTATGAGCAGTGCAATATTCAAATACATTCATCCTCTTTATTAATCCATGTATTAACACTTCATATGCTACCTGAAGTTACTGATTTGTTGAAAGGAACAAATAAAGGATAAAGAAAGCTCTCCACAGTTACCCAAAGATCAACTTCATATGAATTTCATTAGACTCTACAACTTTTAATAGAGAAAATCCAGTGAAAAATTGCCTGGCTAAAATGACACTCTTGTGAGTCACTTCTAAAATAAGGCTAAATTATAACTCAGGCAAAGAGAAAAACAGAGTGTTTTCTGAAGAAAACTTAATATCCCACTGGGCAGGATTTAAATTCTTGTTCTCCTTTAAAAAAAACTGTAACGTAGGTATGCGAGTTATATATAGCCCAGCCCGCTTCACTTAGCTCAAGACAATATGTCTCCCAGGAATTTATAAAGCATTACATTAATAACACATTATACCACATGTTAAAAGAACAAACAAAAAAAAATATACATATAGCCTTACTTCTCCGTGTCTTAAAGGTGTAATAGCTCCTCTTGCTACTGCCATTCGGAACAACGTTTCTGCCGCCTGCACAAAAAAAACCACACGCAAATCAGTTATTCAAAAAACAAACCACCCAGCTCATTAAGATCTGTTTCAACTTCTATAGTTTCTTCTTCAGTGTCAGCACCTTTAGCGCCCGTTTACAAATGAATCACTTCAGTATGTTATTTAGAACAGCCTGTACAGGTGAGGCTGAGGTTTGTAGTGAGGTGCGAGGTCTGTCGAGGATTTTGGGCTCAGTAATGACCTAAACGAGACGCGCGGCACTGACACAGGACTCTTCATTCGGGTCAGAAACGCTCAGCCCCATGTCATATGTTGTCAGGTAAAAGTGAGATACTAAGGGAAAAAATAGCTTTGTGGTATTTTACAACTCATTAAACTAACTCATTTTTTAAATTGTTGTTTAATATTATACACTTAACAAGCAAGTATCGGAAAAACAAGGGTATGACGCAACTCGTATCTTTTAACTGTTAATAACAGTGACATTACAAAACACAACATTCTCCTGTGGCAAATGACAGGGAACATAACTCTGGGGAAATCTTTAATTAGGTTGTATTCCTTCCTGTGTTAGTTTTCTCATCCTTTCTTTAATCCAGTGGGACAACTAGCACATACTTTGACGTAAACACAGATTACCTACTCTTAATACCGGCTATAATACAACAAACACATAGGTTCTGTGCAACATTTCTTTCTACAAGCTGGCTGCAAAAAGACATGAAAAATAAACCACTGGTTACATAAAACCATGGATTGGCACATCAGAGTGCACAAGAACAGATTTGTTTTAAAAACTTGTTTCCATAACAAGTATTGAAGTCAGTTTCAATTTCATCTGCAACGAAACGTGTTTTTAATATCTGGTTCTAATAAAATATTCTGACATTTAAGGATCTATGTTAAAAAGTAATTAACAGGCTGCCTAGAAAGTTTTGAAAGTTTATAAACAAAAGAAGCTTGCAGTAGCTGATTATTTTTCTAAATAGTGATTTAAAAACTAAGCAGCTCAATGCTTACATGACTGTAGGACTTGCTGGGTTCAGGCTACGTTCTCTTAAGATAGCTGTATCTCACCAAATATAATATCAGAGACATCACTTGAGATTAATTCCTCAGGTCTTCCTAGACACTGATTAAGTGGGTGTCCTGGTTTTGTTAAAAACCAAGTTTCTCTTTTAGTGAATTTGCCTGTCAGCTAAAGCTTCATATTAGCGGCATTTTCCTGGAGAACCAGACACATGTTTTGGTAAACCTAGCAATGGAATGTGAAGTTATTGATAAGGACAGATTCACATCTCGCGAGAGGGGCAGCGAGAAACAGGTGACCAAGAAACTGACCAACTGCGTGTAATATCCCATTCACGTGAATACTTCATATAAAGTGGGAGATCATGAGGATCTCATCCTTTTTCCCTTCTGCTTATGGCCGACATTAGGAGAGGACCTTGCTGGTCGTCTCTGCGAACTGAGGCCTAGTGACAGACTGAATCCAGCTCCGGTTGGCTGCGGAGTCCAGTCCAGGACTTTGGGTGCCGGGTCTGCAGTTGCTGGAACTTTCAAGATTGGTTTTGTATATTTTGTATATTTTCTCTATTCTTATTAGTAGCATTAGTAAAACATCTTTAATTTTTCCAACTCTCTTCTCTCTGTCCTTCTTTCCCTCCCCATCGCCTGTCCTGAGTGGGAAGGGGGAGAGGGAGGGGCAAAAGGAAGAAAGGGGGGAGGAGAGGAGGTTAACAATACATCTGCCAGGGTTTTATTGTCACCCCGCAATCTAAACCCTTGACAGTGGGGTTCACCCTTTTCTAAATGATTACCTGCAAAAAAGAATTCTATAAAGGGCTTTTAATTGCCTTGTGTTTCCACCCCCTCATGCCTCATCTGTAAACGAATGTGTGAGCTCCAGAACACCGGACTGCAAAACGGATTAACTTCATTTACACCCGCCACGACGCAGGACAATGCCCCAGTGCGATTCTTCTTCTCAAACCCTTCTTCTTGGAGAGATGAAGAGCGAACCTCATGCAACCTTTTGTATTCCCCAAAATTGGTTTCTTTCACCAACATTTTTAAGGATGTTTCAAGCGAATCGAGCACTCTGTCACTACAGCTAAGCTGCTTTTGTTTCTTTTGAAAACCGCTGGTGCGTGTGACTTTCTTTTCACGCCTGCTAGTAAAAGATCCATCTTAATACACTTGTAGTCGCATCGTTAATGCCAGATGTCATTCGGAAACAAGGGACAACCACAGCAACAGCCGAGCCAGCCCCAGAGGTGTCCTCCCGCGGGCGCCACTCTTCATGTGCCGGCTGCCGCTAAGAAGATTAGCCCTAAAATCACCGATTCCCACCCAAACTGCAGGGGGATAAGGCAACCGACAGCCCTTCATGTCCTGACAATGACGAGGCTGGAGAAAGAGCTAATGGCTTTTTAGGTATGTGAAATGCAAGAAGATGCTTGAAGAAGTCCGTCTTTCAAAAGAGTGATTAGATCCAGGCTTAGTCTTTGTGTAATGTTTAAGGCGAAGGGAACATTAGCAGGAAACATTTCAAGTTTGTACCGCTTCTACAAGAAAACTAAGTGTGAACAACGTGCTGAGATTCAAATAAGGTAATTTCTTAAATGGAAGAAGATTAAACCATTCCGAAATCAACACCTTCACAAAACTACAACATCACACAGACTAATGATAAAAGTGTTCGGGCCAGGAAAATCAGGCCAGTCTTTAAATCTGAATTTATCTGTAACACTCTGGGTTGGACAAACCCCACACTGCCTTCAATTTCCACCTTTTTTCTTTCCACCCCGCAAACAGAACCATTTGGCAAAGACCCCTTGGAGCAGGTTGCCCAGGGCTTCTTCAGGCACCTTTTCAGCATCTCTAAGGATGGAAATCCCACAGCCTCTCTGATAGACCTGCTCCAGTGTTTCACAACAACATTTTCAGTGCTGACTCCACAAAAAATGCAATTTACAGCTGACCTGTAAATCCTCCCTGTTTCCCAAAGAAGCACAGCCCAGTTCCCCTAATCATCCATAGGTGGTGGAAATGACAGAATCATTTTGGCTGGAAAAGACTTTTAAGACCATTGAGTCCAACCGCGGCTGCAGCCCATCCTTTCTTCTGCACTTTCTAGCTGGGTTGAGCCAACACCGAAATGCCCAAATTCAAGCTGTACAGGTCAAATACGGAAGAATAAGGATGGAGGTGGAGAACTTTAAAAATATGAAATTACCAAAAAACCGCAATTTTTTCAAAAGTTAAGGACGAACTCCACAATACTTAGTGCTCTCTAAAGAACAGAGGTGAAAAATGTTGTCTGAAAGGAGAATACCACTATGGCAATGAAACAATAACAATATGCTTACATATCTCGCATATTTTCTGAAATTCTGTGTGTAACAGTATCTTGCTGATAGTAAAAGGATTTTTACAAAACATCAAATCTACTTTCAATTTAAAAAAACAGCTTATTGAACACATTTTGCCTGGTATGTTCTTGGGTTTTAATTTCAAATCTACCAAAGTTACTAGTACAGTAACAGTCAATATTCATGTTGCATAATATTGTCATACCACTTGTTCTAATAATGATTAAGTTTAAATCTGTTGAACGCAGATGTCATAACTTAAAATACTTTTTTAAAAGTATTAAGTATATTGAAATGGGAATTTTGTTAATTTAATTTGATTAAATCTGGTAAGAGCAACAAGACGGGTGAAGGGACTTGAGCACAAGCCCTATGGGGAGAGGCTGAGGGAGCTGGGCTTGTTTAGTCTGGAGAAGAGGAGGCTTAGAGCTGACCTCAGCACTCTCTAGAACTACCTGAAGGGAAGTTCTAGCCAGGTAGGGACTGGTCTCTTCTCCCAGGCAGTCAGCAATAGGACAAGGGGGCATGGGCTTCAACTCTGCCAGGGGAAATTTAGGCTGGAGATTAGAAAGAAATTCTTTACGGAGAGAGTGGTCAGGCATTGGAATGGCTGCCCAGGGAGGTGCTGGATTCACCGTCCCTGGAAGTTTTTAAACTGAGACTAGAAGTGGCACTTAGTGCCATGATCTAGTCAATGGACTGGAGTTGGACCAAGGGTTGGACTTGATGATCTCTGAGGTCTTTTCCAACCCAGTCGATTCTGTGATAAAAACATGCAGCATACTTCTCTGCCACAAATTAATTTATCTTTCAACACCGGCTACCTAATAAAATAATCTGACTTCTTCAGCAATAGATTTCTATTGGAAAAGTTCAGCAAACTTTCAAGCATCAGGTCAAAACTGCCCTTTTGCCCCACAGAACAGTTTTCAAGGTCTTTTGGTTCACAATTCACAGTATCCCTGAGCAAATCACATGTCATTTAGAATAAGTTTAATTACCTCGCTGTAATGTCAGTCTTTTTCAATCCTTCAAATATCTGTAGAAAATTGGTGCATGTATTTCTATTAGACATAAGTCGACTGAATGCCAAGTTTTTACGTACAATTACATTTATTGCTTCCCAATTTAAAAATACATTCATAAAATAGGATGTGTACGTGTAACTACAAAATACAACTGACTGGAAATATTTATCATCATGTCAGGATAACCAACTAAAGAGTCAAAACTGTGCTTTTAAAAACTAATAAGTGTTCCCAAATAAACTACTGGCTGGGAATTTAGATCATCTTATTTGTTTCTCCCTTGTTCACATTAAATATTTCATTATAATCAGATTTTTAGGAAGCTGTAAAAAAGTAATATTTATTTGCATCCAATTCACTGTGCATAAGCCTTAAATAAGAACCATTACAGGCTCAGGCAATGACTTCAGATATTTCTGTTCAGAGATGCGAGTCAGAGGTCTATAAGAAAGCAAATGAACAGATGGCTTTGGTGACCTCAGTGTGAAATAAACGTGTTGCCAGGGTGATAGATACTGAATCCTAAAATTATTCTTCAGTGTAAGGAATGTATGTACTGTGTCACATCATCTTCCAGTTATATTATATACATTATATTATATATATGTGTTACATCATTTTCCAGTATAAGATAGGGAATGACCTATTGGAGAGCAGTGTAGGGGAAAGGGACCTGGGGGTCCTGGTGGACAGCAGGATGACCATGAGCCAGCACTGGGCCCTTGTGGCCAGGAAGGCCAATGGCATCCTGGGGTGTATTGGAAGGGGGGTGGTTAGTAGGTCAGAGAGGTTCTCCTGCCCCTCTACTCTGCCCTGGTGAGATCACGCCTGGAATATTGTGTCCAGTTCTGGGCCTCTCAGTTCCAGAAGGACAGGGAACTGCTGGAGAGGGTCCAGCGTAGGGCAACAAAGATGATGAAGGGAGTGGAGCATCTCCCTTATGAGGAAAGACTGAGGGAGCTGGGGCTCTTTAGTTTGGAGAAGAAGAGACTGAGGGGTGACCTTATTAACATTTACAAATATGTAAAGGGTGAGTGTCACGAAGATGGAGCCAGGCTCTTCTTGGTGACAACCAACAAGGGGTAATGGGTTCAAACTGGAACACAAGAGGTTCCACTTAAATTTGAGAAGAAACTTCTCAGTGAGGGTGACAGACACTGGAACAGGCTGCCCAGGGAGGTCATGGAGTCTCCTTCTCTGCAGACATTCAAACCCACCTGGACACCTTCCTGTGTAACCTCATCTGGGTGTTCCTGTTCCAGCAGGGGGATTGGACTGGGTGAGCTTTCAAGGTCCCTTCCAATCCCTGACATTCTGTGAGTCTGTGATCATTTGTGAGGTGAAATGGCAGCCTCATGTATCTCATCACTCCATAACAACCTCCAAGCTCTAATATCATCTCCAGATAAAGACGACCAACTGGGCCCTCCTTCAAGAAAGCAGCTGCTTTTGTTCCAATTCTTTGCAAGTGGGTTAAATAAAAAAAAAATAAAATAAAATAAGTAAATAAAAAAAAAAAGGAGAAACCACTTCTACGAACCAGAACTAAAGTGGGGGAAAAAAATGCACATCATTGATGGAAATTGTAGGGAAAAGGGCAAGAAAAACAGTAGATTCCAGATGTTTCGAATTTTCTAGGTATTCACAAAAATAAAATGGTCTTATAAGACTTTATCAACATAGTTATTGTTTTACCGAAGTTAAAACTGCAAATGCAGGCACTGCAGGGATTGCTATTGCAATTTAATTCATTTAGAAATGCATGTTTTTTAATCACCTAACAAATTTTGGCATCTAATTCAAAACACGCATTAAAGAATAAACCTATTTAAAGATGTGTCCTGAAAGGCACAGATCTTTGGAACTCATTCACAGCAATTTACAGATCCAATTAAAATGAAAATGGTGCAATTTGCTTTCAGAATAAAAATGGCTGGAATACCACAAAATAATGCTTTTCACTCCTATTAAGTTTGCTGATCTTGGCTACAATAGCTGGCTGACAGCTCTGGCCTTTAAAATTGGTGTTTCTTCACAAAAAAAGGAAATTACATTTTAAAACCATTCTTGACAGTCTATCTGAAATCATCAATAACATTTTGCAACTTGATTACATATTGCAAATGAACTATTGTTGTGCTCTTGTTAGCTAAACGTCACACAGCTTTTGAAAATAAGAGTGAGTGCTATAAAAATAGAGATTTGGCATAATGAATAGGAAAGAGTACAAGAAGTTTCTGAAATCCATTATTTTTCCTAATTTCTGTCCACAAAATTTCAAGCAGAAAGCAACGCTCTCCCTCTAACACTACTCCAGATGACAGATTTAACTGATGAGTTTATTTATTGTCACAGCTTTTGATGAAATTACTACAAAACCAATAGAGAATTTACTGCCATTCTATATATATATATTTTATGATTTTAGAATACATTTAAAATATGTTAAAGTACAACACTAAGGCTGAACTGATGCTTTAAAAGAGATATTTATTTAAATTCTTGTTTTCTGGAAAACTGTAAAAAAAATTCATTCATTCTTTCTAACAGGTGTGAATTTAACCTACCTCTGGTCTTTTCTAAAGGAATCTGACTGTCTCTGCCTTCATTGCTGAACAACTTGAACTTAATTTGTACAGCAAGTGCATCAGTAAAAATACCTGACATCTGTGAGACACAAGTTCTTTCCATTCAGGCATTAGCAGATCAAATCACTTCTTACCTTCACCTGCTATAAAAGCAAATTAACTGTGAACTCTGTATGGACTAAACAACTTAAATCCCACAGAATCACAGAATGTCAGGGATTGGAAGGAACCTCGAAACATCATCCAGTCCAATCCCCCTGCTGGAGCAGGAACACCCAGATGAGGTTACACAGGAACATGTCCAGGCGGGTTTGAATGTCTGCAGAGTAGGAGACTCCACAACCCCCCTGGGCAGCCTGTTCCAGGCTTTATCACCCTCACTGAGAAGTTTCTTCTCAAATTTAAGTGGAACCTCTTGTGTTCCAGTTTGAACCCATTACCCCTTGTCCTGTCATTGGTTGTCACCAAGAAGAGCCTGGCTCCATTCTCCTGACATTCACTCTTTATATATTTATAAACATTAATGAAGTCACCCCTCAGTCTCTTCTTCTCCAAGCTAAAGAGCCCCAGCTCCCTCAGCCTTTCCCCATAAGGGAGATGCTCCACTCCCTTAATCATCTTTGCTGCCCTGCACTGGACTCTGACCTCCCTTTCCCCTGCTTGATTCTTCAACATTTGTGCACCTTTATTAGAAGAATAATACAATTCTGTTATATAATTTATTTTTTACTGCCTGCCCCAAATGGAAATAAAGATGCACATAAGTAATGGAAGGACACATATTGGCAATAATCACATGCCCCAGCAATTATCAGCTTGCAGGACCATCTTGTAGAAGCTCTGGATGCACAAGAGAAGGACCAAATCTGTTCTAAATTATGGGGGAGGAGGGACAAGCGGGTTGAAGATTAGAAGGTAGGAAGCAAACAAAGCACACACCTGGCCACAAATCTTAGCTAACAAAAGCACTAACTGAAAATGGCTCTTCTTTCTCAAATTATAAGTGTATGTTAATACCCTAACCAGATGTTTGGGGTTTTGTAAAGCTCATCACTAATACAGCATGAATAAACCAGTATCAAAAGTAACAAGATTAATAGCACAGGTAGCTCTTTTTAGGGACATCTTGCTCCTTCCTTAGAATAATTGCAGCTTTGTCATGTAAACACAGGTTCAAAATTACACACAAATATCTTATCAGTTCAGTCCAATTTCTATTACACGAAAAAACTGTATTTGCCCATTGAACTAAACATGTGGTTTCAGGGTTAATGAACTCTCTTGTGAATTGATTTACCTCTGCCCTGCCACCTAACTAAATTACCCTGATCTTCATAACACTGAAACGATAATACACATCATGGTGATGGACTTCACTGTGTCTCAGCTGCAACAACATCCCTTTTCTTCTCCATTTCCTTCCTCCTATCGCCTTCCCAAAAAATGCCTGGTATTTAATTGGGATTCCTGGTCCCAGCCTGTAACTGACTTTCACCTTTTTCTAGTTTTCTGTGCACAAAGGACTGTGCAGCTCAACACTGCAATTAACTTAATATCAGGAAGTCAGGAAAAAAAAAATTAAAATCCAGCATTATAATGCTCATGAACTGAATTACCCACAAACCAGGCCAGCAGCCAGCATGGGAAACTGGAGGAATAAGCCATTTAATCTCCTCTGCCTTGACAGAAACACCAGAGAAAGGAGGGCCAAGCGAGGCTGCCTCCCCACCACCACCCACCATATGAACAAGGATCCCCCGAAGGCAACTAAAACCTTCCTCCTGTCCAAACGCAAGGCAGAAGGACAGAACACAGATATAAAAAAGCCTGCAGAAAGCACATGACAACTGTCAAAAATGGGTTTGATTAGTAATGCTGCCAGATAAGAATAAAAGAGACAAAAGACCCCTCTCCCCAGCCCAGGAATATACAAGCACACTCTCTTGGGACTCGGTGCAATAATCTCTTCAGATTTCCAGCTTCAAAATGGTGAGAGAAGGCAGTGCATCCATCCATCCATCTGTCCTGCATCATCCCGGCAGCAGAAAGACTTCCCACCTCCCTCTATCCCCTTTGGAACTGATCCAAGGGGGACACTTCTGCTGCCTGACCAGGAGCTGCTGGAACAACAACGTGCAGAAACAGCAGGTCTGGCCAGGCTTGATGTGGCCACCAAGTGTCAGGGTAACAGGGCAACACTGCCCAGAGCCAATGGCTTTACTGAACTCCAAGAAGGTATGGGTACATGGAATGGGTTTGGTCAGAAGAGACCTTTAAAGATCATAGAGTCGAAACTCCTGCCATGAGCAGGGACATCTGCACCCAGATCAGGTTGCTCAGAGCCCCGTCCAGCCTGGCCTGGGATGTCCCCAGGGATGGGGCATCCACCACCTCTCTGGCCAATCTGGGACAGGGTTTCACCAGTCTCATCTTAAAAAATTTCTTCCTCATGTCTCGCCTGAATCTTCCTCCTTCAGTTTAAAACCATCAGCCTTTGTCCTATCACAACAGGCCCTGCTAAAAAGTCCGTCTCCATCTTTCTTAGAGGCCCCTTTTAAGTACTGAAAGGCCACAATAAGGTCTCCCTGGCACCTTCTCTTCTCCAGGCTGAACAACCCCAGCTCTCTCAGCCTGTCCTCCCAGCAGAGCTGTTCCAGCCTCTGATCATTCCTGTGGCTCCTCTGGCCCCTCTCCAACAGGTCCATGTCTTTCCTGCACTGAGGGCTCCAGAGCTGGACACAGGACTCCAGGTGGGGTCTCACCAGGGCAGAGCAGAGGGGCAGAATCACCTCCCTCCACCTGCTGGCCACGCTCCTTCTGATGCAGCCCAAGATGCGATTGGATTTCTGGGCTGCAAGTGCACATTGCCGGATCACGTCCAATCTTTCATCCACCAGCACCTCCAAGTCCTTCTCCTCAGGGCTGCTCTCAGTCCCTTCATCCCCAGCCTGTGTTGATAGCGGGGTTGCCCTGGCCCAGGTGCAGGACCTTGCACTTGGCCTTGTTGATCATCCTACACTTCACTGCATCTCTGCCTGTCCATCCATTCCGGCTTCTTGCGATTTTCTAGCACCTGGTCCTGCTGGTCTTAAGAGCAGTGGTGAAGATCACCGTGCGAGAAAGCCAAAAAAGGAGAAGGAGGGGTGTGTGCAATGACTACCAGGATGTTCCTGTAGAATCCATTTCCAAGCTATCGTCAATAAGCGAAGCCAAACTCTTCTGCGATGCAAACAGAAGCAGGCTGAGGTGAGCTTTCACGGTCCACCCACAGTTCCTCGGTGAGTTATTTCGACAACAGAGAGCAAAAACCTAAAGATCCCTGATCCCTGTTCTCTGCTCTAACCCCTGGAAAGTGGCAGATTTAAACCCTTGATGACACCAGCAAGCTATTCCAGCAGCCTTGGGTCTTGTAACATAGACATTTTTAAGTTTCGCTGTGACCACTAAATTAATGAGAGCTGCATAGTTAGAGAGCTTTATTTCATATTATCCGAGCATGTGTTCTGGAATTCCAGACTAATTTAAATACAGTCATTTACAATTCCTTTATCTGCCTTCACTGACCAGAATTTCTTGTTAGCATGAACTCTGAGTGGGTTCAACTCAGTGCATTCCCTACAAGCTTTACAAGATTTATGTTTAATGTATTTCACAACCATGGCCCTTTTCCTTTAGGAGATTACCTCATCTTTTACATTTCCCACTGGTAGCAATTTTAAGTAGTAGCTCTCAGTATTTGCAAATGGAACAAAAATTTCTTTGTCTCAATTGTTTTGTTTCCATGTATTGTAATTTACCCACGGAGTTACGAGTTAAACTAATACAAGCCTAATCTAAAAAACATTTCCAAACTAGTGATTTATCATCACCATGCCATAAACAATAAGTATTATAGACTACATTTAGTTTGGATGAGACATTCAACTCATCAACCTTATTGTTTAAACATGTGTATGTCACGCAATTTTCCAAACTAATTAGAAACAGAAGACACAGGTTAATACTATTTCATTTTTGGTGCAGCTTATATAAATGCCTGTCTCATCTGACTAGAAAGGTTTCCCTGATGTTGAACAATAGCTGAACTGTTTGCCATGAAGGGTACGTGTATTCTGGAGATGACCTAACAAAATATGAATTGGTGTGATTTATTTATCACATGCTGTTGTCTGTAAAAAAATAATAATTAAAAAAAAATCAAATGCTGATTGTAAGTGAATAAAACCACTTAAAGTAATCAGCAAGAAATTTCAGAAAGTCAGTTTTGGTATGGATTATATGGGGGGTGGTAACCAACTACTAACAGAATTCAGTATTCTGTGTTACTAAAAAAAAACCTACACAGAACTATCTTATTTTAAGGAGAAAGCTTCAAAATTTCAGGGCTTAGAACAATATTTTGAGAGCTGGCAGAAGCGCTGGTCAACCTCTTCCTGTTGTGGAGAAAGCTGTTCTTATTTTACCCAAGAGTAACTAATAGAAGTCTTCGCTTCTTGCTCCACAGAGTTCGCATGTGAAGCTGTTTCAGATAAACCGAGCGAGCGAGATTTCTTCTTCCCAAGCATCGTTCTCCAAAGCTGGCAGGACAACGGTCCCTCCGGGCTCTGAGAACTGAGAACCCTGCCAAGAGGTGCAGGCAAAGCACTCTGCATGCTGCTTTCTCTTTTCAAGAAAGGCAGGAAACTTATCATCAAACCGATCTCAGGAGGAAGCCACACTTCTCCTTCACACACGCTATCAGAAGGGCCACGTCTGTTCTGAACACTAAGCCTGTTGACAGAAGCCGCGGTGCAATTGTAGTCCAGAAGCCCAGCTTTTCAATAATTAAGGTTTTGACCTAACACCCACCCACAATCGTGAAAACACGATACAAATGTATAACAGCGAAAAGATGTAAAGTCTGTCAAATCTGCTCAGAGAAAAATTCTGAGAACTCACCATCTCCAATTTTGTGGCTAGAGAATTCTGAATATCCAAAAAAGCAGAATTCACTCACCTATAGTACCTAAGTTTAAAACATTTCTATCTCTCTGTCATGCCAGCAGATGAATATTCCTCTTTCCTGCTCTTGAACACTCTCTCCCAAGGGAAGTGACCTGGATTGACCCTCCCAAAGGATGAATTACTGTAGCCAGCCCAGCAGTAGGACTGGAGGACAAATATCAGTTAAATCCAGTTGGCGGCCAGTCACAAGTGGTGTCTCCAGGGCTCAGTATTAGGGTCAGCTCTGTTTAATCTCTTTATCAGTGATCTGGACAAGGGGATTGAGTGCACCCTCAATAAATTTGCAGATGACACCAAGTTGGGTGGGAGTGTTGATCTGCTGGAGGGTAGGATGGCCATACAGAGGGATCTGGAACAGCTGAAGAAGTTTTTTCTCAAATTTAAGTGGAACCTCTTGTGTTCCAGTTTGAACCCATTACCCCTTGTTGGTTGTCACCAAGAAGAGCCTGGCTCCATCCTCGTGACACTCACCCTTTACATATTTGTAAATATTAATAAGGTCACCCCTCAGTCTCCTCTTCTCCAAGCTAAAGAGCCCCAGCTCCCTCAGCCTTTCCTCACACGGGAGATGCTCCACTCCCTTCATCATCTTCATTGCCCTGCGCTGGACTCTCTCCAGCAGTTCCCTGTCCTGCTGGAACTGAGGGGCCCAGAACTGGACACAATATTCCAGGTGTGGTCTCACCAGGGCAGAGTAGAGGGGCAGGAGAACCTCTCTGACCTACTGACCGCCCCCCTTCTAATACACCCCAGGATGCCATTGGCCTTCCTGGCCACAAGGGCCCAGTGCTGGCTCATGGTCATCCTGCTGTCCACCAGGACCCCCAGGTCCCTTTCCCCTACGCTGCTTATTCTTCTGGAAATAAGTACACTGTGGTCTTCTTTTCCAAGAGTGGAAATAAAGAGGTTCTAAAAAGCTACTCCTGATGGAACTACCATTGCAGTTCCTCCACTGACGGAGGAATAATACTTTTCACTTACCTCCCAAAGTCATAAAGAATACTGAATTAGTTATTTCCATCCATCAACTTGAGAACACATAGACCAACTAAAATTCTAATATGATAAAAAGGTATAAGCCAACAAACCTGAGAAAAGCCAAGGCCAAATGTTTCAGCTTTCTAATAGCGAATCACACTAAGTTATCAAAGACCACCTTCAGAATAAATAATTCTAGACAACTAGTTCTCATGCCCAAAATGGTTACCACATTTGCCACTTTACAGCTGACAGATGAGGCTAAATTTTAAAAATCTGGGAATGATTTACAGACCACAGGTGATGAGCATGAAAGAAAAGCCCACGGAGGAATAGATAACCTGTATTTTAAGGAACTTCTGAACACACACACCAATGGCTATGGTTAAAACAAAATGTTGAGCAGCTGCTACATCTTCAGTCACTTACTGAGAACGAGCAAAGTTCCTGAGGAAAAGACATTACGTGATTGCACAGTTAAAGACCATTTTCGTGCACTTGTAGAGACTGAAGTTAAATAAACACCTCATTAGTGCAACAGCTGGTCCTGAGCTACTCCAAGTGATGCAGAGCTGTACCATAGTACTAGGAAAGCAGGAAAAGCAATGAGGAGATATCTTAAACTTCAATTTAAATTTAAGCTGAAATTCTTCCTCCTCACCTTAGGGACACACAAACCACAGAATCCCTTCACTGGACCACTTTATTCACCCTACATTTACCCCGTTCTCTTTATGTTAAACATGTAAAGAAGCTAAAAAACCCAAAAGATTTTAAGATTCACAACAAACACTTTAACCAAGCACAAAATAATAAGGAAAGAGGATTTTTGACCAGAAACAAAATGTACAGTTATTCCTGGCTAGGCTTACAGGTAAGAAATGCACATAGTAGGTCTGTTATATAAACTGCATTGGATTGCACAGATAAGCATGTTCGTTTGAATATTTTGTACATTAGCACAGCCAAATAATAGCTCATACCTCTTGGGGAAAACGTACATAAATCACACTTAAAGAAGGCACTGTATAAGGACTGCAGCGATACTAAAAACAAGTTAAGAGATCGTGGCAGACAACCAACTGAGCCTAAAACATGCCATGTTGCCCATCGAGTTAGCAAATTAATCCTGATAAATGAAGAAACATCAAATGAGCTCATAAATCAGACCGTTATAATGTTTAATCTGGACTCACACTTAGGAGGTTTTCATAACATGGCTGAAGAAATGGTGCTGAAGCTGCTCAAACTGATGGGTTTCGTTGGCATTTAAAGGAGTCGCATAATCAAATCATCAGCAAAACCCTTAGCATGAATTATCAACAGTAAGGTGCTCCCTAGATGTAGCTGTATTACAGGCTTTACATTGACACAAACATCTATACGGGAGAACAATCCGACAGCAATCATCTTCAACCAGTAAAGAGAGGGAAGGATGAATTAACATTTGACAGAAGTCGCCAGATAAAACAGCTTCAGCTAGAACAGTGAGGTGCGATTTTCTTGTTTCAGACACAGATCTTACCAAAGGAAGCAGCAGATGCTCATCTCTGCTAAGTCTTGGTTTAAAGGCCCAGCAGCTGCTTAAAAATAAGTTACCAACCAGAAGTCTCCAAAAAATGGCTAATAGGAAAGGTTTATCATCAAGATGGGAGAGCTCTGTCATCAAACTAGCCATTAAATTAGAATGGCTAGTACAAGCTGCAAATAAATCCTATTCCAAAACCTGATCCCTGATAACTGGAAAAGACCCTTCAGCCCTTCCTCCCCCTCCACGAAAAAGAAGGTGGTGTTTTATGTTTTATTTTTATTTATTCTGACTCCTACCACAGAGGGTCTTTCTCAATTTCTTCCTAAGCACCCGGCTTTCACTTCCACCATGTAGTACAGATGGCAGGCGTAGCAACACACGGTCGTAAACAGCCAGAGCCCATTACAGCTTCCAAAACGCAAGTGCCACAGAAACGCGGCGACGTGAATCGGGATTAGGCTTCAGAAGTTGCTGGAGCCTCTGTGGCTGGCACCCACGGAGCCAGGAACGCCGAATGAATGGATCCCTCAGTGTTTTATAGTAATTAGGTACGTTTCTGAAAGCGGCATTCCGACTGCTGCGCCTGCACTAATTGAGCACAATGCAAACCAGCGCTCTGAAATGCCAAACGGCAAATTTAACAACCTTATAAAGGAGCCAGGAATACAGATTCCTGCTTGGTTTTGGTATTTTTTATTATTAGAGAAGAGGACTGGACTAACTTGTCACTACACAAAACAGAGACCTGGAAAGTGTCCAAAATTGCTCTGTAAGTGTTGTTTTATTAGCCTGAG
Organism: Nesoenas mayeri; assembly: GCF_963082525.1. Classification (NCBI taxonomy): domain Eukaryota; kingdom Metazoa; phylum Chordata; class Aves; order Columbiformes; family Columbidae; genus Nesoenas; species Nesoenas mayeri. Next base: position 204,907,036 of record NC_137541.1, read on the forward strand.
ACTGTTAATAAATAAATTATAAACAAACTTATACTTGCTGGGGTGGATATAAAGAAACAATTGTATCATCGTTCGTACAATGTTTACAATTTACTCCAGTTCTTCACTTTTTTAATCCTGGTTACCCTGTTTCCTACACTAGTTTACCTTAGCAACTGACATTTATTTGCTCCATAAATTACCCTAATGCAGTTTAATGCTCTTTCATAAATTTTACAAACGCAACACTTATAGAACATAGACTTGTATTAATTAAAGTCGTGCCTACACAAATCTAACATTTCCTTTAATGTTTTTATTTACTGCAAACTTTGGAAAATATATAGATGAAAAAGGCTTTCTCCTCCCTTTCACCAGGTGTGTTTTTAAAGTTGTTATATACATATAACCACATATTTTTGTGTATCTTATTACCAATGTGCCACAGCTGATCATATACAGCCTACAGGAAAAAGACCTTGGCTTGTCTAGCTACAAATTAGGCAGTTTCATTAAGAGAAACTTAATTAATTCTTAGCACTCTCCACTTTTGACTTCACCATTGCAAGGCTTCTATTACTTTATTTTCTTGTTAAAAACAATTTAGTTATTTCTAAACTCCAGATGTTAAAAGTCTTTAAGAAGTAAAGATTGACATTCATAATAAAAAGCTCAGGAAAGTTGAAAAATAAGTTGTTTCTTAAAGGATCAAAATACTTCTGAGGTATGTGTTGATGGATAGGTAAATAATGAGATAACTTTGGTTTTGTAACGTTTTTCATGCCTAGGTTTAGTTTTGAGGGAAAAATACAATAGTGTCATATGACTACTACTCAATAAATATACTGAATAAATATTCAATAAATACAGCAAGAGCAGTAGATTACACAACAATATAGGAGCATATTGTTGTGTAGTCAACATATGACATATTAGAACAATGCATGTAATATCCATTTAAAATGCTATTTAGTCATATTTCTCTCTTTGCAAATATTTCTAAACCTGCTATACTTGCTACAGAAAATACAAGGTACCAATTCATAAAAAGAACCACCAGAGGTGCTGCACCCCCATACACAGCCCTGGGCTCCCAGCACACACAGCCTGAGGTGAGCGACAAATCACCCACCACTGACCCACATCCAAGATCTCGCTGAACACCTACAGCCCCAGAACAACTCACACAGACCATCCTGTGTAAGAATCATGGAGTCACATGGGCTGGAAAACACCTTCAAGATCATCAAGTCCAACTGTCAACCTAGGACTGCCAGGTCCACCACTAAACCATGTCACTACGTGACATATCTACACGTCTTTTAAACACCTCCGGGGATGGTGACTGCACCAGCACCATGGGCAGCCTGTTCCAATGCCCGACAATCCTTTCCAGGAAGAAATTTTTTCTTATGTCCAACCTAAACCTTCCCTGGTGCAACTTGAGGCCATTTCCTCTTGTCCTCTCACCTGTTACTTGAGAGAAGAGACCAACCCCCTCCATGGTACAACCTCCTTTCAGGCAGTTGCAGACAGTGATAAGGTCTCCCCTCAGCCTCCTGTTCTCCAGGCTGAACAGCCCCAGGTCCCTCAGCCGCTCCCATCACACTTGTGCTCCAGACCCCTCACCAGCTCCATTCCCTTCTCTGAACTCACTCCAGCACCTCAAGATCTTTCTTGTCATGAGGGGCCCAAAACAGAACACAGGATTTGAGGTTTGGCCTCACCAGTGCCCAGTACAGGGGGACGGTCACTGCCCTGGTCCTGCTGGCCACGCTATTCCTGATACAAGCCAGGATGCTGCTGGGCTTCTATGGTCTGTCTGGAAGCAGAAGATGGAACTCCATGTTGTGTGTTTCACCCCGCTCTGGGCCCTGGCAGCAGGGACAGGCATTTATAAACTCTACACAGGCATTTCACCAGCCATGACATCTTTGGGAACAATCTAAGCTAACAACGCCACAGTAAAACCTCAGAGATATGATAAATAATTTACAAGAGTGGCGCAGTCACTACCAGTGTTTGTTTTCTCAGTGGTCTCTATTAAACCAAATCACTAGGATTGAAGCTACTACAACAAAAACTGCAGACAGACATGAGTGGGTTGACAACTTCTCTGTTTGTTTAAGCCAGTCTTACTGAGGAGACTCAAGTTAAATATGACCAGAAATAAATTTGTCATAATACAATTTCAATTCTCTGGAACCAATTAACTTTGGGAAAGTTTCAAAAGGGCCACCCAGTAATAAACACAAAATAATTTGTGTCTGCTGTCTTGTTTGTGATAATTTTTTTTATTGCTACCTCAGTTTCAGATGTCAGAGTAATGACTTCCACATTCCGATTAAAATGTGAATTGAATCCATATGGAAAAGATGTTCAAACCCATCAAAATCAACACAACTTCTTCATTTCTAACTTCTTTTACAGTGAAGTTTATAAAGCCTAAATTTTGACTATTCATAATTTAAATTATGAAGATTTTTGAAAGTATTACCAAAATAATTAGATATGTAATGGAAGGACATAGCTATTACTTCAGCGAAATGTTAATGCAATCCATTTTAATTAAAGGTCTCTATCAAAAATACCATTTAACCCTTAGAATGATGTAACAGCCATAATTGCCCAAATGATTTCATTTCCTGTTACAATTATTTAGGAAATAAGTGTTATTATGATTAAATAATGCTCTGTGATTTCAGATATTTACATCAGATATTCCATACACAGCATATTTATCCTTCCACTTAAACGTACACGGAGGAAAGTGCTGAGATTCAAGAGCATTTTTAAAAGCAGCTATTCCCTCCTGCCTCTAGTCATGAAACCATCGTCCTTTCCCTCCCTCTGGCCAGAAGAAAATAAATACTTCTCCAGAAGATTTGTTTCTAACGAGATAACAGAGAATAAACAGGAGTTATAGGCAGAACTGCTAATGGCATTTATGGTTCTTCAAAAGCTTCCAGTATTTCTTCATATTTCTTTTAAAATATATTATTTCTGCCTATTTTTTTCTATTACAATTAACCAGGCCAAGTGCTTCTCAACTACTGAGGAGTGTTGGGAAGAGATCTGATTTGTCTGCCAACAAGGTAAAGCAAAACTATACTGCTAGTGTTATGAAGGTCTTATTAATCATGTTGCCAAAAAGCTTCCCCACCTCCATGCACTGGAACAGAGACTTCCAAATCTGTCAGAGACAAGTAACCTCAGCTGAGGAGAGTCATTTCCACTATCTGTGTACACTAACAAAGGATTTAGTAAGGTAAGCTACAGCCTTCCCAATCACGCACAATCTCTGCGTAACCAGCTGCTAACAACAAACATGGTGTGTCCAGAGATGCCACCAAACTCGCTCCCAAGTACCCTGTTTCCCCAAAAATAAGGGTCTTATACAATTTTTGCTCCAAAGAATGCTTACTTGTTTACATGTATAGCTGTCTGGACACTATTTAAATTGACATTTTTTATGAACTGTAACTAGGGCCTATTTTTGGAGTAGGGTTTATATTTCAAGCATCCTGAAAAATCATGCTAGGGCTTATTTTTGCGGTAGGTCTTATTTTTGGGGAAACACGGTACCAAATGCAACGTGGCTTCCCCTCCGGCTCCTCTTACTGCCTGGCACAGACACCTGATTGTTTTACATGAGGGAAAAAGAATTAAGCATAAAGAAAATCCTGCTTATACACATTCGATTAACTATTGTACAGGCAGGCAGGATAATGAAGAATAAATATGCAAGAGGCTGCACAGCAAGAGGCGGTGGGAAGTGAAGTGCTCCAGCAAGGTCTCCTTCAGACTGCCAGGGGTCGGCAGGTCAATCGCCCAAGAGCTGGGATCATTTCCCAACTCAACACGCATCACAAAATAAATACCTTCCTGCTGCTGGAGCTGAACTGGCCTTAGATACAAGACTCACCTCACCGGATGCAGATGTATAAAGTCTTTGAGAACTCACCCTCCCAAAGCAGAAGGAGAAATATCTGTATTAAACACACGAACACAAAGATGGCCATACCAGAAGAGGACCATGGCCAACCTAGTTCCGTTATTGGCCTCCAACAACCAGCAGTGGCAAAAGCCTGAAAAACACCTTCCCTGCTATACATGTCAGCAAACTACAGAGCAGAGCTGCCAGTACACAATCACTTTGGTTGGAAATGACCCTCAGGATCATCAAGTCCAAACATAACTTAACTCTAGCACTAAGTCATGTCCCTAAGAACCTCGTCTAAATACCTTTTAAACCTCTCCGGAGATGGTGACTCCACCACTTCCCTGGGCAGCCCGTTCCAATGCCTGACAACCCTTTCCAAGAAGAAGTTTTTCCTAATATCCAGTTTAAACCTCCCCTGGCGCAAATTGAGGCCATTTCCTCTTGTCCTATCACTCACTACCTGGGAGACCAACCCCCTCCATGCTACAACCTCCTTTCAGGCAGTTGCAGACAGTGATAAGGTCTCCCCTCAGCCTCCTGTTCTCCAGGCTGAACAGCCCCAGGTCCCTCAGCCGCTCCCATCACACTTGTGCTCCAGACCCCTCACCAGCTCCGTTCCCTTCTCTGAACTCCATCACCTCAATGTCCCTCTTATGATGAGAGGCCCAATACAGAACTTTTGCATTTGATTGCCCTAATGAATTATTTCCCCACACACACAACTTCTCTTCTCGTTGCCCACATGAAAGCCTGCGGCATCCAGAGCCTTCTGCGCCAATATGCTCCTCGGTGTAGCTTTGCCTGTGTGTGCATTGGTTTGTTTTGAGTAGCTAAAATTTTCTTTGGCATCCCTTCACTCTTGTAATACAAGTAAATAGTTCATCACTATTCCCCCTCTCCATGCAAATAGGATTTTACACATACTTGCATCCTACTCCTCCTTAGTCATCCTCCCCCAGGCTAAGTTTACTTAGTTTAGCTTCTCCACCTACACATATTCTTCAACACCTTTGTATCTTTATTTTTCCACAAGGTACTTTCTCTACTCCTATTACACTTTAAAGAGGAGCAGAACCGCAGACAGTAGTAAACCTGTCAGCACACCCATGATTTATATAGTGCAGTTATAATGATTTTTTCTGTTTTATCCTCTATTCCTTTCCCAATCATTCTTAATATTAAATTCAGCGGAGTGAGGAGTGTTTAATAGCTACAAAGAGTTGAACTGAAATTTTCCTCATAATTCCAACTTCCCTTTGAAAAACAATTGAGTCCAACACTGTATATAAAAAAATGATTCTTCTCCTCACACACACAGTGTTACAACCATTTCATCTGCAGCAACGTATCATGAGAGTCTTCTGCCAGTCTCCCGAACCAGCTCTTATTTTTCACAATATTAGATAAATTGTAAATAGTAAAACTTTGTCTTCTCAGTCTCCTCTTTGCCAGAGCATTCATGACAATAACAATCTCCCCCATGAACTAATGCTGTGCTATAATTGTGTGATCCTCATTTTTGCAGTACCAACCTGAAATTTTGTGGCTGAATTCAAAGAAATAAAAAAGGAGATAGGGAACACAGTACCATGAAAACAGCAATAGCAGGTGGGGGGAGAAATCAGATTCTGTGCTTTAATTTCAGCGTAAAGATGTACACACAACTTCCATATATATTGTTTTTTTATACCTGCAGAACAGGAATATTTGATCAATTCTTCAATCAACCAATCCTGGTATTCTGTTTGTGAGCAATTACTTCCTTTCTTCAGACAAAACTATTTTTCCACAGTTTTCTTCAGCTATCACATCTTACAGTCATATCTTAAAAATCTTCGAGCCTTTCACATTACTATATTAAAAAAATATATCCATACTTAAAATTCTTAAATGGTGTTTTTCACAGAATCACAGAATGTCAGGGATTGGAAGGGACCTCAAAAGCTCATCCAGTCCAACCCCCCTGCCAGAGCAGGAACACCCAGATGAGGTTACACAGGAAGGTGTCCAGGCGGGTTTGAATGTCTGCAGAGAAGGAGACTCCACAACCCCCCTGGGCAGCCTGTTACAGTGTCTGTCACCCTCACTGAGAAGTTTCTTCTCAAATTTAAGTGGAACCTCTTATGTTCCCGTTTGAATCCACTGCCCCTTGTTGGTTGTCACCAAGAAGAGCCTGGGTCCATCCTCCTGACACTCACCCTTTATATATCTGTGAACATTAATGAGGTCACCCCTCAGTCTCCTCCAAACTAAAGAGCCCCAGCTCCCTCAGCCTTTCCTCATATGGGAGATGCTCCACTCCCTTCATCATCTTTGTCGCCCTGCGCTGGACTCTCTCCAGCAGTTCCCTGTCCTAAATTTTAATGGGTTGGCTGGTTTTGGTGGGTTTTTTTGGTTGGTTGGTTTTGTTTAGTTGGTTGGTTTCCTCTTCTTTTTTTTTTCTTTAAGTATTTGAGATAAGCCCACTGAATACAACATCCTTCACCCTTTTTCCTTATTCACACCTTCCATTTTTTTTTTCTCAGCTATCACATAATTCATCAGAAGATTCATATGCTTCCCTTTCTGCTCATTTGCGCTTCTCTACCACCTACCCCACCGCTTACCACCCTGATGACAAAAGGGGGGTGACTCCCAGCTTTGCCTGGTGACAATTTGTAGGGACAAGGGGTGCATCTTCACCACATGTAGTCTGACCACCTCCAGCAGTGCCCACAATCTCTGTCTACATTTGCACCAAGCTGCATCCTTCTGGTTTTACCCAATAAAGCTGCTGTTTAAGACATGAACGTGGACCTTGAGGATCATCATAAGTGCTCACCCGAGCATTTGTCAACATAATCTCAATAGCCAGTCTAAAGATATTTCACAAGACCAAAAAAAAGCCATAGAGGCTGCCAGAGTCCTTGTGTTTGAATGAGATAAATCTCCTCTCATTATTAATTTTGTCAATCAAATAGATATTAAGTCATTATTTAAAAACACTCCAAGAGCTCCCTATGGGTTTACCAAACCTGCGAAGTATTTTTCTCCAAATCACCCCTTCGAGTCACCTGTTCCTACCCATTTTCCTTAAAAATCCAGCAACAAACACTTTAATGGGGTAACATGATGATAAACAAGAAAAGTTTAAGACAAATACACAGAAAACTTGTTGTCATTAACAGAAAAGATCTCTAATCAGGGAGATTTCCTATTTTAAAAACATTATCTTATTTTTCTAATCAACAGGTAATTATCAGTGAAGTAACAGATAAATGAATTCTCTGCATTTAAAATGACAAGTCCAAATTTAAAACAATGTTTTGAACACTTCTGGAAGATAAATAGTAGGCAACTGAGTACCAAACAACAGTAACCGCAGATCAATGTAGAACTATTACATTTGTAGATATTCACTGAAGTGCACTGAAGCCAGTCAAGTGGACTTGGTAAGTTGAAGGGAACACAAGAGCCATCCCTATACTACAAAAAAGCTACATGGTCCTATTGCTGAATGTCGATATGCCCATAGTGTGGGACCCACGTGTATAGATTGCTGACAATTTTGCTTATAGGACAACCCACTTATGCTAAAAATGTGCAATTTTCCCAATTATGTTAAAAATGCAAAACCGGACATAAACTACAGTTCTTGTTTCTTAAGGTACTGCAAAACACAGACTCATTCTCTTCATTTTAGTGCCTAACAGTTCCTTTGGTCTCATGATTTCAGTAAATCTCAAGCAATTCATCGTCTAACTTTTGCTAAAGGTCATGATGCTCACCCACAGGCCGCTATGCTGGCCTTTCTGCTTAACCCAGTGGTGAAATTCCTGTAGCTGTAGTATCACAGTATCACAGTATGTTTGGGATTGGAAGGGACCTCAAAAGATCATCTACTCCAATCCCCCTAATCCTGCTCATAACATCCTTCTGTTTGCAATTTTGGAAAACTTCCACTGTGTAAGCTGAAGGTTTTTCACTCCCCAGAGCTGTGTTTGAGGCTTCCTTCCAACCCCTGTTCCACAGGAGACTGGGTAACAGAAACCAGTTCGACTTTATCTTAAACCACTGCTCAAACTACAGACTGCAGGAACTCCATTCAGTGAAGTCCCCAAAATAATCTTACTAGTCTGACACACTCTTTTAGTCTCCACATGCACAATATACAACCTACATTGAGGTCTTATTCCAAAATGAGAGGTCTTATTCCAAAATTTATCAAAGTAGAAATATCTTCAACTTCTGCTATAATCAGATGAATAAATGAAGTTTAAGCAGGCAGTCACAGAATTCAGTAAAAATCCTACACAGATTTTCTTGGGGAGGTGTCTGAGAGCTTTGTCATTTATGACCATGGCAAAGTTCTCCAGCAAGGTTATTTATTTACATCACTGACTTCCCATTACCTCTCGCTTTGCCTAAGGCCACTCACTTACTGTGATTTGCAAGCGTTAGCAAACAATGCCCATATTCAAGTTCAGTGCATCCATTTTGAGCCAAAATGGTTGATACTGTACGAGTGGAGTCGTGGTCAAGGGGCCAGTCTGTGCAACTTAACGTGCTCAGGAACCTTGTTTAGCTCCCAGCAGCCTTAATGAGGCTGAGATTAAGAGACATGGTGAACATCAAGGTTTAAATGTACAGCAAAAGGGTTATTTGAGAAGTCATTTCTTGGATGGCGTAGAATTTCAGTGTGTTAAAATAAAAGTTGGGACTAAAGATAACGGCATATTTTTATATGGGAGAATGGCCATCATTTGAAAAGCTCCTGCTTGTTAATAAAAACATCCCTACAGACATAAGGACAGAGAAAAACTAGGGAAAAGGCAGTATTTGTGTGAGTATGAATGTGTGTCAGCAAGCAGGGAAGGGTTTTTGTTCTTCCTAAAAAAAATCCTATATAAAAACATCCAAAATAATTAAAATGTTCAAAAATTTGAAGTAAGTACCATTGTTTATAAACTATTTGTAAACGGCTAATTGGACCTGAGCTCACACATGGATGGAGTGTGTATTTCCAATCCATTCTTTCAGATTTTTTGCAGAGTGATTGATGATTAAAACCTTATAATCAACATGCTGAGCTGCAAAACAACACATAAAATTATGTAGATTAAATGCTGAAAACAGAATTTTGTCTCAGGAATCGTGCGAGCAAACTTGACTGAAAGAGGCTGCAGCCACCAGGTCCTTTACCCAAGGTCACTGACACAAACAGGTTTATATAGATGAAAGCAGACATGAAGTGATTAAGTGATTTGCAATTGAAGAAGAGTATAATCATTAACATTTTAAAATATTCAAAGGTGACAAACTATTAAGTTTGATTTTGGAGGAGGGTTAAACATATTCAGCACATTTTTAGTGAAGTTATTTAAAAGTCTTACTGAAACCAACGCTCACAACTTTTTGCAACTCGAGCTATGGTCGATATCCTCAACAAAATCCAGAAACGTTGCGTATTTGCCAATTCATTGACACAAACACGTTCTGTCGACATCATAAATCAGGTATGAAAGCCTGTGGAGGGGTTTCTGTTAGATGGAGATTTGTTACTGAACCAGCCAGGAATTTCAAGGCCAACTCAAAAGCTGCAAACAGGACCTGCCGTGGGCGAGAAGCAGCTCTACAATAACAAGACCTCAACATGACGTAAATCAACAGACCTATGAGCAGTGAGACTCCAGGGCATGGACAGCTCGTGAACATAGATGATATCCAACCAGTGAATGCATTATTGGAGCGTGGATGCGTGATCAGAGAATAGCTGCATATATAAGGAGGCTTGTTGCTGTAATAAATGGCTCTAGCGTGATTCACATTGAAATGGAGTGCAGAGTCCTTTATTCACTCCAACAAACGTCAAGATGCATATGTTTTCAAATTGACAGCACTCAGCCTCTCTTCCCAATTCCCACTTCGGATCATTCTTCTCCCTAGAAATACTGAATGTAGAATTTCCATTTCCAGACTTATTTTTAGGAAGTCTGCAAAAATCTCCCGCAACCCTCAAGACTGAAGAGCAGGAGCTACTGAAGCACTCGGCTGCTTCTGTCACATACAGGTTGCTGAACCATAAAGAAAGTCCCCAAAGAATCACACCACTCACGTTACAAAAACATTCACATTCGCATGGAAATGACCACGTAAGATCAACCTCAAACGATGCAGCTCCTCTGAAATAACCCTATTTAACAGCATATTGTAATTAAGATACAGTAACTGATGTGCTATTGCAATGTCCATAGTGACTAATGGTTTGATTTGCTGTTGTGTGGAAAGGGTAGAAAAGACAAAGAAGGAGATTTGGAAAGACCCCACTGTCATACTGGATTTTTTTTTCCTGTAAAAATGCTCTTAAAGTCAGTGTGTCTCTAAAGACAGAACGGTCTTGGAGACAGGACACTAATTGGGAAGTTTCACATGTAAACAGGGCTCAAACCAACATAAAAAAACTGCCTGCTGGCTTTAGATGTAGCTGCAATAAATCCTTCTCTGTCTTCATTTTCCTCACTTTTACTAGATGTAGTTTGATACCTCAGAATTACTTCCTTCTGCTTTACCAAAAATGATCATAATTCTACATTTGCTTAAACACTGTTTTCTCGTAAGAGCTCAGCTTGGAGAAAGGATTTTTTCTTCCACTTCTCCAACCTCGGGATTGTTTTCAAGCTGACCTGCCTTCCATCCAGACTGACATTTACAGCCTGTGCTAGTTGTTCTCCTCCTCCGCTTTTCTAACCTTATTAGCGGCATAAGGAGCACATCACAGAGACAAGATTTCAAATGAAGTGGCTCCTCCCGAATGCCAAAGCAGTGACTGTTTATACTATTAGAAAGTTTAGTCTCAGCACTGTTTAAAGATCCACGTTCCCGTAACAGCGTCGCATAAAGAACTTAAATGGCCACATGTTGTCTTTCGCCAGTTTACACAAGGTTACAGCTACACCAGCACATCCATTATATCTCATCATAAACATAAGTAAAAATATTTACTTATTTACAATAAGACTTTTGAAATAATTTTTATACATAGCCATCACACTTTCAAACACAAAATATTTCTTCAAAAGGTAGAAGTGGAAATACAACAGCAAGTATTTCAGACTGGTAGAGGTTTCAGTTTGCATCACAGAAACTGTGAAAAAAGAGAAGCTAACTGTAATATTTTCCAAATCAACTCACTTTTGTACAGAAAAAGCTGTTTATAACTTTAAGACAAACTCCAAAACTTTCCATGGAACATGTAAACACATGATTGACTTTAATTTTGACAGCTTGAAGTTTTAAAAGGAGCTAAATTATCTCTGGGCCAAAACTGCTGCTCTGTTCAATTATTATCCTATAAATGATGTCAGGAACAATATCAGACTGGCACTAATATATTAGGAGTGGATATAGGTAATTAAAAGCATGAAGGATTTAATTTCAACTGAAACATGTGGTGCACAGAAAATCAGAATTAAATGTAATATACGATTAATCAGAAACAACACATGCTCATTCCAGTTCTACAGTAAGATTAACGCTGTATTAAAATAAAATTTAAATTTAAAAAAATCACAAACCTGCAGGATGAACTCACACATTGTAAACTGTGTTCCTCCTAGAAATGCTTTCATTCTGCCTATTCTGAAAACAGAATCGAAGCCACCTTCTTCTATAAAATGAAATCAGTACTCCAAGTCTAGTTTTCATAATATTTTATCGATCCCAGAAACCATAATGAAACAGCCTGATAACAACTATAAAGATTCCAAAATTCTGTACATTAAAATTTCCCAGTTTTGTTAAAAGGCAGTAGAGAGACATAGTTGATGTGGGTATTTACAGATTATAGCCAATGCACTCGGCAGTTCCGCTGATCCACAGACCTCTGGATCTCTGACCACACGTAAAAGCCTTTTTGCCCCTTTCCTTTGTGCTCCAACAAGAGCAAGCCGGGTAACTTGTGTGTTCCTGGTAAATGTGGTATCTGACAAAAGGTCATTACAAGTGTTCTCTAAAAGATCAAGAGTTTGCAGAGCACCAGCTCAAGGACATCTTTCCTTTGTTCTTTACGCCTCAGCTTGGCGTTTCATAGAGTAGATACGTTAACAGCCCGTTGTCTCAAACACCGTCACCTTGTGTGCAGAACACCCACACTGACTTCCAAGCTCCAGCAGTGGACTCCAGGATTTGGGGCAAGGGAAGAAGTGACGAGCTGCTGTAGGATTTTACCTTAAAATTTCCCTCCCGCCAGCAGCACAGGAACCCTCAGCCTTGTTCTGAAGCAGCAGTGAAGGTACAAATGGCCAATATTGCAGAAAATGGAAAGAAAAAAAATCCCTTCCTTGTAGAAAATTTCCCATTTCTACACCTACATTATCACATACAGTAACAGAAAGCATTACTTTTGCTTAAGGACCCACCTCACCTTCTTCAGCCCTCAGACTGTGTTTCTCCCAGAGTAAATGCATCTGCCCATCATCTGAAACCTCACAAACCCAGAAGCTGCCAAGTAACAGGGACAGCTGCTGAGGGAGGAAGAGGAGAACACCTGCACTTCTGGAAGGGCTGAGGAGGAAAATGCGACTACCTGACTATGTAAAGATCTAAGAGAAACAAAGTCAACTGCTAAGGTTATTGTCAAGTAGGAAGAGCAGGAAACTCTTGGGCTCAGACCTCTGAAACCCTTTCCAGGAAAAAGGTCCTGCACTTGGGGAGGAATAACCCCAGGCACCAGAACAGGTCAGGGATGGACGTGCTGGAAAGCAGCATTTCAGAGGAGGACTTGGGAGTCCTGGTCAGCAACAGGTTGACCATGAGTCAACAATGTGCCCTTGTGGCCAAGAAGGCCAAAGGTACCTGGGGTGTATTAGGAAGAGTGTGACCAGCAGGCTGAGGAAGGTTGTTGCTCCCCCTCTACTCTACCCTGGTGAGGCCACGTCTGCAGTACTGGGTTCATTTCTGGGCTCCCCAGTTTAAAAAGGACAAAGAACTACTGGAGGGAGTCCAGCAGGGGCCTATGAAGATGATGAGGGGTCTGGAGCATCTTTCTTACGAAAAGAGACTGAGAGATCTGGGTCTGTTCAGCCTGGAGAAGAGAAACTGAGAGGGGATCTCATCAGTGTTTATAAATATCTCAAGGGTGGGTGTCAAGAGGATGGACCAGACTCCTTTCAGTGGTGCCCAATGACAGGATGAGGGGCAACGGGCATAGACTGAAGCACAGGAGGTTCCATCTGAATATGAGGAGAAACTTCTTTACTTTGAGGTGCCAGAGCCTGGAACAGGCTGCCCAGAGAGGCTGTGGAGTCTCCTTCTCTGGAGACATTCAAACCCACCTGGACACCTTCCTGTGTGATCTGCTCTGGTGAAGCTGCTTTAGCAGGTGGGTTGGACTGGATGATCTCCAGAGGTCCCTTCCAACCCAACTATCCTGTGATGTGTCCTGTGATTCTGTGAACTCTCTCCTGACCCATCATTTTGATCTATCAAATCACTGCCCACAGCAATTCCCATAATCAGCAATGCTGTGCACACTACAGATGGGTGCCTGAGAGAGCTCTTGAGAACCTGAAGTTCAGCATTACTTTAATTTCAATTATTAATAACTCATAACTAACTTACTAGATTAATACTAACTAGCAAAGAGTTAACTACAAAAGTCAACTAGCTTCCATTAGCACTTAGCATATTTCTCATATGAAATTCTGCATAAGCTTTATCTGAGAGGTAAATTTCAAAACTGATTTGCAATATTGACATTTTTGCTAATTCTGGAAAGCCAAACTGGTAGTTATTCACTAGAGAAGATCACGTTAAAGGAGCATTAAAGATAAGTATTACATTAAGCTTCTAACGAGATACACTGGAAAGTTCAAAAATGCAAAGCAGCTTTGCATAGAAAACCAGAGACAAAGTATGAAATGTTTTCTCTGACTCTTGCCAAACGTCCTGCTCTGGAGTGATGGATGAGGTTTCCTGAGGCAAAGATGCCAAAGCCAATTAGCCATGTCAATCCACCAGAAGACCAGCTGCCAGGATCTAACTTTATTATTGTATTACTTAAAAGTGAAGACATCAGCAATGTTTAAGTTCACATGACTCCTGATTTTAAAACCTGCCTTATAGAGATTCAGGGTGGGGGTAGTGACAATGACTTCAAGTTTCAACTTTTTAAGATCATCATAGAGTGCCATGAATTATCCATAATTTGATTATGTAAAGTATTCTGTTAATCAAATTAGTCTACATTATGTTCTATTCAAAAGAAAGTAAGACTTCAGCTTCTTTCCCTCCTCATACGAGTTTTATGTAATGTTTATATGTAAAAGTAGCAATTTATTTCAATATTGCCTGTTTCTGTTGCCCAACTGCCTATCCCACAGAACATGATATGTGTAAAGTATATAGCTTACCCACTTATGGCATCTCATTCTGAATTCCAAAATAAAATTTTTGGAAAGTATCTTGAGCATTTATCGACTAGAGTAAAATATGCCCAAGTCTTTGATTATTTGAGAACATCTGCACTTAATTTCTAAGCAAGGAGTTTGGAAATGCTGATCACACAATACACTTCCCTGCACAGTCACAATAAACTCAATGACTCTGTGAAAAGGTGATTGATTTTTTTCTGCTTAGGTGCCCGTGGAATAGATCTGAACATCACCAGCAGGCATTCAAATCCACCCACTTCTTCTGAATAACTTCCATATCCTCCAAACTACTCAGAAAAATTTGCCTCAAGTAGCGTACATTAACTTTATTAACATCTTGACATAAACCATTCTGGCTTTTTGCTGCTACTACATTAACACCTCCTCCTCCTTTACTGCTCCAGTACACAACTGGCATATGGCACTAACAGCAGCTGTTCTCGAACTGCTCTGCACCCTGGGGATGCTGCAAGAATGAGACTAAAGCACAAGTATGAGAAGGTTAACTACACTTACAAGTCTGCCAAGAAGAGAAAATGAGCTTTCTTTTCCACATTCTTCTTCAAAACTGGGGTTAGTTTTAATTATTTCCAAGCTGAAAGGCTTCTTTATTATTATTTCTGCATATACATACCTAATTATTAAACAAAAAGCACTAGAAGAGCTTAAAATTAATAAAACATCGTTCTCAATTATTGATTCTATCTGTGAGAGAGCAAACCGAATGAGAAAGAGATCAGAATGAGTAACAAGTATATTCTAGTTATGCAGATCTTTGAATCCGTAAGCCGCCTTGTTTCATTATTTTTTCCTTCCTTTGAGATGTTTCTGAAAGACAACCACATATTTTGAGACTTTGTTTTGCAAAATAATCTAAGTGCCATGAGTACTGGAGAATGTTATGCTCCATCTCCATTTCATTATGGAGTATTAAAGAGAGCCTATTGAAATCATATTAAAAATAAAAATCAAAAACAAACACCACATTCCTCACTCAAGCACATTGTCTTCGAGTCTAAACTAAGGTGTTTTTACCTCTCTTCTTTGAGATTTGCTCTTTAGAATCTAAAGGATAAAAATCCATGAATCTTGCTGCTTCTTCCCAAGTTTGGTAAACCAAATTACAATCAGGTCCTCTGTCATTGTCAAAAAGTGCATTTGTGAACGCTGACTGCCCGAGCTGTGACACCGGCTGTACCCCCAGTGTCACTCGGAGGACGAGGGGCTGACCCTGCCTGGCTCTGAACCACGAGACGCAGCAACTGATGTGAAGGTCGTAGAATAACTGTTGGACAAGCTCCATCTGAGCACGCCTTCTGTGAAATGGAAAAGATGCGAGTTGTTTTCTACCTCATTTTTCCACTAAGGTCCAGGCAGTAAAGAAGCAGAAGCTAAGGAACAGGCTCTCCTAATTCCAGAAGATGAAACAGCAGAAAAACACCATTCCACAACAAAATGCAGGACTCATCAAGTGAAGCAGAAACAAACAAACCTTCACAAAATCTCAGGTTACAATGTGGGGCAAAACAGTAACAAAAATGTCACTATTAGAAGTGGGGATACAGGACTCTCAGCTGAGCAGATACCAGAGAAGAGTGACCTCTTGTTAGTGCTAAAATTAAAGGCTTCACTTGTGACAGAAGTTCAAAAATTACCAACTGCAGCCAGTGACAAGACATCAGCTGAGGCAGTTTGTGCGTGTGACAGCAGAAACGTTGCCATCCGTGAGTCCTTCAGACTTCTTTCTAGACAGTACCAAATTCTGTCCTTTTTGCTCATCCCTTACCCAGGCTGTGAAGGCAGATACTGCCCCAGGGAGATCAATATTTCACTTCGGAACACTGTCCCAACTTCAGGTTTTTTCTTCCACGAGGCAGGAATTACTTTACGATCCTAAGTTGCAGCTCAGTGTGGTTCCCAATAAGGAAAACCCAAGAGCTTCCTTGGGACCCTTCGAACAGGAACATTTTCCTCTAAGTTAACCAGGAGCTCAGAAGCAGAATATCATAGAATCACAGAATCATTTAGGTTGCAAAAGATCCTTAAGATCATTAAGTTCAAATGTAAACTCAACACTACCAAGTCCACCACTAAACCACGTCCCTAAGAACCTTGTCTATGTGTCTTTTAAACCCCTCCAGGGATGGTGACTCCACCACTGCCCTGTTCCAATGCCTGACAACCCTTTCCAGGAAGAATCTTTTCCTAATATCCAATCTAAACCAAGTATTAAAGTACTTGTGCTGTTCTAACAATAACTTATAAAAAGGAAAAACTGAGAAGACTTCCCTGTTCTAACGTTGATGCTAGCCTGGTACTTAAGATATTTTGCCTGCAACGAGGAACTAAGCTGCCACCGCAGTAAAGGGGTGCGGGTAACTGTGACAAAGCAAGGACGAGCTGGTGGCAGAAGGACACCAGCATCCTGGGAGACAAGTGTCTCAGCCCTTTGCTGATGCACTTTCAGCTACAGAGATTCCCTCTGAAACGTTAGAAAACTAAAAGAACTCCAGGTATTGCTATCTCAGCTAATACACTAACAGGACAGGCGAGCTCCCCATCCCAGCAGTCCTTGTGCAGTGCAAATACTGGGAATCACATGAAAGCACACAATAAGATTTAAGTTCTCTAAAAAGAAAAGGGAGGAGTGGTCAAATCCATTTTACTGGAATCCAGCATTTCTAACAACTTTAAAATACGTATTGGGTGAAAGTAAATGCACCTGCCCTCCTTCATTCTGGATTGTCTCCATCTTTTGACTAAAACTGAATTGTTCCCTATGGAGAAGTAAATGAGTGGATCGGTGCCTGGTTTATAAGATGTCAGTTTAATTAAGTATAAACAGAAAGTATTTTCTTGTGTTACAATAAATAAACTGTGTAACCCAATATAATGGTTTGCCAAAACAAACGGGACATGTTAAATACCTATTATTTCACAGAATTATCACTGAAAAAGTGACAATCATGAACTTTAGTTTAAAAGATATTACTGAATAGGTACATAATGTTTTATAAAAACACTAGGTGAAAATTTCTCAGAGTTGCAAGCTATGCAAATGACAGAAACATCATTTTATGGTCAAACAGCATGTTACTCAAAAAAAAACCACCAAAAAACTTTCAACCTGTATTATTCAGAGTATTGTCTCACACTTAATTGCAACCAGCATAAGGTATTTCTTGAAACACCCATAACAACTCAGACACATTGGTAATTTTGTACAGAAAGCCCTTGATAAACTGGTGAGAAAAATCACTCACGAGTGTTCAGAATTAGAGCACTTCTTGTGTATAATAGTACCAGTTCGCCTCTAGCAATAACTTCAGAAATAGAGGATCAGCAGAAGGACAGCTTAAAAGCTGATTTCTGTTGTTGCTTTTTCTCTCGCCATAGCAAGTCCCACTCTTCTTTCTTTCATCCCTCCATGTATCACACCCAAAAAGCATGAAACAACAAATTCGGTGCATATGGAAAGTGATATTGGGGCCCCTGGCCTCAAACATTCGAACCATGTTTTATATTGTGCCATATTGCTGTCAAGCTTGGCATCTTCTTCACTGTCTACATGCGCCCTATATCTTAATTTAGGCTAATGGCTCTGATTTTCTTAAAATATTACAAAGCAGAAAGATTTAGTGATATTTTTTGAATCATTATGACTTTCATCTTGTAAAAAAAAATGTATACATATCTGGAGTTAAGCTGACCAAAGAGCACTGGATACTCATTTCTCCATTAGATCCAGTGGGATTTCTTTTTGAAGTCTGTGCTCCAGCATTTTTACATGCTCCAGGACCAAATGTTTCAAGCTTTAAAGAGCACAACTTACATGCAGCAATCACATCAACTGGCTGGAATAAACAAAGTTTCAGTCAAAATGAACCCAGATTTAGTCCATTTGTGCAACTGAAAAGCAATTCAACTGTGAAACCGCTTGGGCTACTTTAAAACTGGAAGAACCTGAGTGCTCAGCTATATTACTTGTGTGCTACCATATGCAGAAGCAGAGCATCACCGCTGGAAAGCCTTTGATCAGTCTGACAGTATTTTTAGTATCTCTTACCATTTCTTAATTGGATTTGAAATATAAATGAAAAAGTATTTCTGAAATAGCAGAGAGAGGAAAGGAAAGGAGTTGGTATGTCTGAAAGAAACAGCAATGAGGGCGGCAGGTTCTCAGCTCCATCATTAGCTGATACAGTGAACTCAGACACAGCAGCTCTCAGGGGTTTTCCAAAAAACATCACAAGTTTGGATGTATCAAATTTTGAAGGTGCTCCCTTATTGCTCTCTCCTTTCTACTCCTGACTGTCTTCTCAGCGTTCCTCTTCATTATCACCCATCTTTAAGGTACAATCACGGCACTGCACTGCAGCTGGGAAGATGCCCCCTTCCTTCCATACTTTGCTTTCATGCTGGGATGACAAGGATGGTGATGTATTTTTTACTTTAAAACAGTATCTCTTCCTCTGTGTATGAGGACCTGTGTATAGTATTTCATAAACAGCAGACGCACTGATGACCTAACATCAGTACAGTAGTAAATAAAACACAGGATATTCATATTTCCACGTAAAACTTATCCAGATGCAATTGCTGACAATGATTTCTCCAACTCCCATACCCAGGACTTCAGTGACACCCTGTGTCTCTCTTTCTGGGCTCTTGCTAAATTTCTCTTCATATTAATTGCAATGAAATTCATCCTTTCCCCTCAAACCCATCATTTTCTTTACCATCTGCTCACTGCTTCAACTGGAACAGACTCTACATTTTCTCACGTTTCTTCCGCTCATTACACCTCTAACACTCCCGTAAAACAATTCCCATCGCACCAGCCCATCTCCAGTCCCTTCATGTCTCTGGCCACAATAAATTTGCATTTCTCATCTTTACCTTGTACTTCTCTTCCTCCTTTTCTTCCTCTCTTTCTTGTCTTATTTTTCAGATTTACACCTTTCCACTCACTAACACTGTCTCTATAGCTGAGCCTCTTCCTCCCAGCACCCACAAGAACTAGTCCTCAACAGCACCACTCTGCCTTTTGCATTCAGCTGCCTTATCTTATGCTTGAGCTTCACATATTTAATCACTCACTCAAGAGCAACCTGTTAATATTAACATTTCCAAATCCCTAAGTACAACAAGATACATTAGAAGTCATAGCACAACATGAAGAAAACCTTTGATACAGCGATGCACAGTTTGAGCGTAGAACACAGCATGTAAAGAAACCCCCTTTTTTTCTCCCATTTTGTATTTAAGCATATGCTAGGATAGCTCCCTCTTTGGTGCAGCACTTCAATGACAACACATCAGTTATTCTAAATTTTTGTTTCTGTTTTAATAGCAAATTGGCTGTAGTTCAGATCAGTCTCTTCCTATCCTGCACACTGAATGCAGCCTTCATTTGTTTTGCTTGCAACACACACAAAAAAATCCTAATCCAAAAACATGGTTTCTTCAGCTTAAAAGCAACAACTCAACTGTTGAGCTGTTCACAATGAAGAATGCCACAACCGTTTTGAAACAGAAGAGCTGCACATCTTTCTCATGGGTAGTCATTAATATCATCCACTTTTCCAGATAAAAATAACTGAAGAGATTACATTTCACTTTCCACCTTTTGTTGGAATCTTGGGGTTCCTTTTGATCTCATGTTATCCATGAAGGATCATCTTATATGTTCACTATGAACGCATCTCTTACAATCCTAGGAATCTCTTGACTTTAACTGGTGCAATCCAAAGCAGAACATGAAAGGCTCTGTGGTTCCGTGTGGTTCACAGCACCAACTACTGCTACTCTGCTCTGGGGAAATACAGAAACATCAGGTCTCAGACTGTAACGAGTCAAAAATTTCCAAACCCACGTGCTCAACAATGTTCAGGCTCATGTATAGTAATTTACTTCTAAAAACTTCGACTGAGTCAGAAGCTCAGAAGTTGATTTTAGACTCTGCATATCCAAACTAAAGATCCTTCACTTCTATACTTATTTCTAGTTCTTATCTTTAAAAAGAAAAAACTAAGTAAAATCCAAGCCCTGAAGTGTATTGCTGTACAGTTTCAATTTAACAGAAAGCATTTTTATTCAGTTTTTTTCCATAGAACATATATAACCTAAACAATTTATTTTTAATCTGTCATTTTATTGTATAAGCAGCAAGGAAATGCAACTGGGGATATCAAGCTCCCATAAATCTATAGTCACTGACTTACTCAAAATTATCCAGGACATTTATTCATATGTTTCTAGTAGCTCCAGATTAGAAAGCAATGTCACCTTTAGCACCGAGTCCTCATACTCATTGCCTTTCGTGTTGCATTTCACTCAATGAACTGAGAAACAGCAGCGACGCAAACAGACTTTAACACACCTTTCCCCTTTTCACTAAATGAACTCATCTCTGAGGACCAATTGTCACACATTGCCAACAGGACAACAGAAATGATATTTTCTGATTTAAATATCCTAATATGGCTATAAAGATTCACCGCAGCAACAGTCACAATAACTGCTTATAATAACCAATAAACCTAATTACAATTACCTCCTGTCTGACTGGGCAACGCACACCTGAAGAATCACACAAAAAGCCTCAGTTATTATTGCTCGGGGTCCAAAACATTGTTTAGCAAAACATGAAATAAAGCAAAGGAATATATTTACTTCAATGAATAACTTAATAGGTCCTAGTTCTACAGAACCAAGAAACGCAGTGTAATTTCACCATCTAGCTGCCATCGCTAGTGATTAAAATTTGGCAGCTTTCAGAATGAGGCAATTTAAAGATGACATAAATGTTTTAAAGGCATAGTAAACTTATAAGTGAATCTTATCAAAGCATATAAAGCTCTACAACAAAGACAAGCAACACAAACAGGGAAACATTTACAGAGATTCTAGTAAGTACGTCGTGATCAAGGACAGTTTACGAAGCAGACCCTGGTAGCCCCGAGTTCACCATGAATGTGTGACCAAAATAAACCATTATGCTGAAGAGAACACCCACTGCATCGAATGGCTTCAATAAAATGTAACCAACTCAGATGGCTTTATTGGTAACACCGGCCAACCTGATGTGAACTGTTTGACACCACAGCTTCCTCAGAACTGGGGCCCTCAGAGGTGATGCTATTTAGGCTCAGCTATTTCCCTCTCCTCTTGCAAAGCCCATCCCAAATGAACAATGACGTGCACAACTCCTTATCACCATTGTTATAACCTGTGTTCCCTCAATGAGGAGTTTCTAAGCCGCTGCTCTTCTGAATTCAAGGAAAATGTCAAACTTTGCAAGGTTAACAAATCCTTGTGGGAATCCAACTTTGTTCCCATGTGTTCTTGAGGGTCTGAAAATTTCATTAATTAAATTTCAATAAAGGGATTTGCCTTCTTTTCAAATTATGAAAAAAACTTTAAAAAGAAAAGAAACCGTAAAGGATACTGTATGAGCCACCCGAGTCAAGCAGCTATAAAAGTTAAAATGATACTTAAGAGGAATAAAATTAATGGCAAGAACTAATTTACTCTCTTCTGAAGCCTATACGATCCACTAGTGAGTCTGCTTGTAATGACAGGTAGTGTATGAATACAGAATAACTCAAGAAACAATTTCTGCCTAAAATAAATTGGTAAACACCAGAATTCAAGAGATAAATCTATAATGGGTTTGGCAAGTGCATGTAGGGATTTTCCAGTATACCTACCTGCTAGCAACCATATGATGACACCTCCTTCTAAAGCCCCAATCCCAAAAGCGTAAGCATTACAAGAGTCACCGTGAATGACTCTATAAGGATGGAAGAGGTGGTATCAATTTTATCACCCAGCCTGTGCTGCAACACATGGCTTTTGTCTCAGCACTTTTACTCAAGAAACTTCTCATCGAAGAGTTTTGTGCTTGAGGCCACAGCACATAGTTACAATTGTCTGGAACACAACTCGGGTTGTTTCCGTGACCTTACACAACTCAAACTTTATAAAAACCTTGGGTAATTCTTTTAGCATAATAAAATCGGTTCTAAAGGAGAACAATCATGTAACAGAAGTATTATGTATTTAGAAAAAGTTACTGCACAAAGCATCATTTAGGCAAATTCACTACTGTTATGTATTTGAGATTTTGAGATTTTAATCTATACAACCACGTGGTAAAAATGTTTGCATGTGCAATATTTCATATCAGTTTGAAAAACAAGTAATCACAAAACTAAAGTATATGGTGTTGGATTACTCATCTGCAAAATAATGAACATTAGAGGTACCAGATGCCATTCTACTATGATATAAAACTACCCATTTTCCTGGGGCTATGATACAAGAAATTTCAAGCATAGCACAAAGAAATACATTTCAGCCTCTACTTTACAACTACTTCTAAAACATCAATACTCACAATTTGCTCTTAATAATTTTATTTACCTAATAACACAATTCATAATGAAAAAATCCTGGAAGCATTTAAAAGGTAAGGAATCTCAGCATCAGTTTTAAACAAGATACATTTCCCCTGGATCTTACATATTTTTATTATTGAAATAAACAACTACTTACTTGATTGGCCATATAAATTGTGAGGAGTCCTCTCCTATAAATAGAAATGATAAGATTAATTAATGAATTAAACATTTTTTGCACACTGAAGAAAAACACTTTAAGTGTTAAGAAGATTTTGTTAAAGAAGGGAGTTTGAAAATCAGATTATTGATGGAGGATTAATCATTATCACTCTATAGAAAAATAAGCATGAAACCAAAAACAGCACCTTGATAGCAGAGTATCCAAACTGGTAAGGAATTACATGAACCAAGTTATGTATAGTAACTCATTCCAGCACAAGTCCTGCAGCCTTCACGAAGGGGCAAAGCACCGTGAGTTACACAGCGCTTATCACAAAATCAAAGCTTACACACGAGCTGGTAACAAAGCACACAAACCACGGCCAGAGCCCAAGTTACAATGTGAATTTACAGAAAAAATGCTTCTGCTTACGTTGTCACAAAAAGTGTTTACTACTGAGGTCGCTGATGCAGAAATCTCGGCCCTGCCTTTTCTAGTTGAGTCACAACACCATCAGTGCCCTGGCACAGGTGCCAACATTTTCTCCTCTAACCTTTACCTCATTTTTTCTTCTCGTTTCTCCCCTGTATTTTCCGATCTGTCTCTATGGCTCAGCCCACAGCTCACATTGCTATTTACAGAGGAAAAGCACAAATTCCAGCTCACGTTCTTACACTTTTACACAAGACCAAAGCTGAACTGACCATGTAGACGCGAGCTGCTCCAGCAATGGACTGTATTAGTCACCACTGTCAGAGCCAGATGAAAAACAAATAGTTATTTTCTGCACATAATTCACAAGCCACCATCAGCCTTGAGAAAGTGGAAAACTCCCTGTGGATTCGCTTTGCCCTCATTCCTTCCTCATCTTCTTCAAAGATGAGCTTAGAGACCATGGCCAAAGGCTGGAAAACTCAGCTTCAGTGTTTCTTACTAAAAGGCTATTCCTAACTTCTTGATTTTACTGTCAGCCTTGTAGTATTTGGGATTTTTCTGATTTCCCCACTGCTGTTGCACACAAAACTTTAAAACAACACAAAACACCTCACATGTTTACCCAATAAAGTTTCTCGTTATGGAACTGAGTTTATAACCTGATCTTATCTTTGTCTTCACATCATTCCAGATTTTTTTGTATTGCTACTACATGAATAACAGAAGGTCCAGCCCAGGCTTGCATGTTCCATTTTCTCATGAGACTTTAGATTTTCAAGCATTCATGGAGTGCTTAAGCGAACAAGATGTTAACTGAACATATCTTGCTATCACACCAGTTGAAGAAGCAAATAAAATACAATCACAGGTAGCAGGAAACAGATAAATTCCTATTGCATAGTTCCCGAGCTTCAACCATCTGAAAAACAGTTTCAGTATTTTCTGATTCCATATTTAGGTGTTTATAACTTCGTGAAGCTGCGCATCAAGATATTTCAGAGCAGATACCAAAGTTACAGGGACATATTCCGTTTAGATCTTCAGTGCTTTCACATCACATTGCATTTCCATGAACCACCCTGAGTTCCACACGTTGCTCTCTATTCACAGGTAAGATTTAAATTTGGCTTAATTTCAAAGCTTTAGAATCAGTTTCTTTGGGTTTACGTTTGTTTTAAAAGCAGAGTTATGAATCTGCTCTTTGTGTAACTTCTCCACCTTGTACCACTCTGTGCCAGGTATTAGAAATAAGACTCCAGCATAGAAACCTAAGAAAAAAAGCCAGAACCTAAAGATTTGGTGAGGATGAGGCACATAAACAAAAAGACTACAGGGAATGGGGTCTGTAAACGTTAAAGCAAAGAGACCTCTGCAAAGTATAATAAAGCATCGGAATAGTGTGTTATGTTTCTGACCAGGAAGGGGTTAAAATTCACCTCATGTAATAGATGAATTCAACTCTCAAGCTGGTCTGCAAACAATCACTCAGTCTTTCAGCTGATTAGCTCAGATGATAAAATAATATTGGTGTCTTGACCCTCCCGATTACCAAATTGGCAGCTACCACAGTTCTGTGTACTGTAAATTTTATTCTAATTTGTTCTCGTGGGGGAAAATAGTGGATATTTCACATTTCTTGGATTATTTTTTTTACCCCTATAACAGTATTAAAAGTTTAGGGTAAATATCCAAACCCTCAGCTGTTTGGAAACACAGAATTAAATGACCCACGAGAGGTAACCTGGTAACTCAATACACTTGGAGTATTCTGGAAAACATCAGAACTTCAGCAACATCCCACAGCAACACACTTACCTGCAATATGTAACCAGGCACTGAGTGACAGACACAGCTTTAAGAGTACAGTGTATGCATTCACTATTGTATTACACGCAGTGCGCGCAAAACAGATGACTATTGTATATGCATGTTATTTACTTGGTAGATTCTCCCCTTTGGTCTCTGTGTCACAGGGGAAGGGTCTTTTTGCTTCTCCTGCGATGTCTTTTGGAAAAGGGGCTACAGAAGGGAAAGGAAAGAACTCAGAAGCTGCAGTGCAGCTGCAGCGAGATGGATGCGAGAAGTAGGTGGCTGGGAGGAGGGAAAATGTGCAGACAATGAATGTGCACAAACAAGTGACTTCTGGAGGTGAAATTACAACAAGCTGCCAGCTGACATCACCTGAAAGTGCCTGCAGCAACAAGTCATGCCTACCTGCTACTGGAAAGCCCTAACTCCATGCAGAAATAGACAACTTTCCCCAAATTCATTCTGTGACTGTTTTAAAAATAGATAGTCCCATATTTCAGGGGAAAAAGAAAAGGACTGTGCACAGCCTAACCCTGAGCTCGACTGTTAACATGTTAAAATGTTGGTGAAAGTTCAGAAAATGTTGCAGTATTTTGTAATGATGACAGCTGATGGAAAACAGGACAGAAAGAGCGAGGTTGGCCAAGCAAAAGGGTCACTGATACAACCCAAGGACCGTATTAAAACTGCAGAAAATATAATTGGGAAGTGGTATTACAACAGCAGGAAAGAAGCAACAAAAACAATTAGTCGGCCATGTCTAACCACCTGCTCTAAGGAAGTTTAAATGTACTAACAAACACCTCACATTTCGTGCCCAGAACCCACGAATCAGCATTGATGCACATCAGCAGGAGGTGGCACCAGTGATGGTCAGGCCAGGTCACTATGGGACCAAGCGGACAGACAGAAATCCCGACTGCCCTTCACCCCTCCATCACCTTCCATTCATACCATGTTCCTCCAGAAGCTGCTTGCACCAAAATCATTTCATTTTGGCTTCCCAGTGTCCCCTTCCCATCTCTTTAACTGGCAGCACATCCCACCCTCTGCTCCCTTTCTAATGACATCTGAGATCTTTAATTCAGGGAATAAACACACAAGTGAAGAGCACAACTCCTGAGTGGCAGAGCAAGGCTGCACCCGTACAAGGAGGTAAAGTCAACATCCAAGAGAGCTGCACCTGTGCAAGAAGAGATGGAACAGCACGTCCTGGTCCCTCCTGCCAGTCTGTTGTGTTAAATTAATGAACTGAAGAAAAACTGTTCTGGAAAAGGTCTTAACAAGACTGGCATCTTTCACCTGAGAAGGGGAATGCATGAAAGCGAGCACATTTCTCAATTACTATTCAATTATCAATGACTTGTAGTGTTCAACATACTTTTAATTTTGTTTCTCCTAAATTTTTCACACTTTCATGTGAATTTTCTTGTATGCCTGTTGAAGGACTAAGCAGGCAATGTCTCAGACCAGTTATTCGACACAGGTCAGGTCATTTGAGGCTGAACAATTCCAAACTTGTGGATTGAATTTTTAACGTTTAGATTATGACAAACCACAGGCTTCAAGAAGATCACAGAGTGGTTGTGGAAGGGACCTCTGGAGATCATCCAGTCCAACCCACCTGCTAAAGCAGGTTCACCAGAGCAAATCACACAGGAATGTGTCCAGGTGGGTCTGAATGTCTCCAGAGAAGGAGACTCCACAGTCTCTCTGGGCAGCCTGTTCCAGGCTCTGGAACCTCCAAGTAAAGAAGTTTCTCCTCATATCCAGATGGAACCTCCTGTGCTTCAGTCTGTGCCCGTTGTTACTTTATATCTTCCTCAAAGAAAACTTTCACTTGACATAATCTGCTTTTTGGACAACTTGGTAACATTCAGACTAAATTCTAACAGCAATAGCTCTTAAACTATGGCCTAAAAACCTCAACAGAGAGCCACATATTTTTGCTATTGCACTGCCCAGAGGAAAGAGTCGAAAATAACTTTAAAAAAAAAAAATGAAAAGCTATAGGATAAAAATAGCAAGGAAGCCTCGCAGTGCACTGGGCTGGACTAGCAGAAGTGTAGGTAGGAGGTCAAGGGAAATGATTATCCCCTGTACTTGGCACTCACTGCAGCACCCGGAGACCTGCGCCTGGTTTGGTCCCTAAGACAAGATGGACATTGATCAGCCATCGGGGGGACCATGAGCACGGCTGGGGGGGTTGGACTTGACCCGAGGAAACACTGTCTTCTCCACCAGGAGAGCCAAGCATTGCACCAGGGACCCAGAGGGGCTGTCCAGCCTCCGTTGTCAGGGGTTGCAAGGCCTGACCAGCCAAATTCCTAAGCCAGCTGGTCCAAATGCAGAGGTCCACCTGAACTATTCTATATTCTACCAAAAAAAAGACAGAAAGCACCTTTAAAATATTACATTACCCATCATTTTTTTCCAAATATTATAAAATCACAAGATACTGTGATGATGAATAATCTGGCCTCCTAACTAAAATTTTTTCTTTAATGGATTAGCCACTTATTTAAAAAGATCAAGTTTGTCTTCAAGTATTTCCAATGAAGTCACCACAACCATGGGTAAGTTATTCTAAAGCTACTTGTCTTTATAAATTTTACCCTATTTTAGACAAGAATCTGTATGGTCACTGAAGCCGGTTCCATCTCCATCTCCAGTGTGGCACTGCACAGTCCAACCAAGTCACCCACACACCATTTTCTAAACACAAACTGAGCTCCTTCAGTTTTTCCACAACGTTCCCTAAGATTTTAATCATACTCACGGCTCTTTACTGAAACTGTCTCAATTTCGTCAGAACTCCTCTTCGAGGAGTTAAAATGAAAACATGGGAAAAGATAGACTAAGGACTTTGTATGCTTTGTTTAATCAATAGGATTTTAAAGAAATCACTAAGTGCCACTCTCAGACTTTGAATTCATCTGCCTGTGAGCAAGATATTTATATTTTCATGTAAGTGCTGTAAATTCTGGAAAGCTTATTTGGTTGAGGACAAAGCCCAGTTCCTCATACATTTGAGTTAAAATCCTTCTCACGCCAACAGAAGCAATGACAACCGTTCGAATTCACATGCCAACATATTGTTTGTGGAACAGTTTGCTACAGAATGTTTTCTTGCTTAGCTTGATACATTATAGAATTCAAAGAATAACTATTTTCACAAGTAGCGTGAGCTTTTGCTTCATATAACAGCAAATCATATAAAATACCAATCTTTAAAATACAATCAAGACGGTTTTTCCTAGGAAACTCACTGCCAGTTCCCTCTCCTTATTTATGGTTTTCCTTCAATATATTTATGGTTTTCCTTAAATACAGAGTTGTTCCTAAGCTAAAAAAAGCAACAACAAAAAAATAACCTTGTCTGAAAGTGGGATGAATCCTTATAATATGCTTATGCTCACGGCCATTTTACCATAAATTAATTACTGCAACAGCACTCAAAGAAAACTTCCAAACACCTTGTGTTTCTCTAAGCAGCCATAGAAGAGAGGTAGGTGCCTGTCATTTTAAAGCTATTTCTCTCTCAATATTCATTCTATCTTTGGAATATTTATTCCCTTCGCTCCACTTCTTTTATTTTGCCTTGCCCTGTCAATCTCATATGTCTAATACGCAGCACTCCATTCCCTGTGGTTTTCTCATCAAGAGCTCTTTTTTGGCAATATGAAATTTCGAAGCGTTGTTTTCTCTACCGCCTTGTTTCAGTTCAAACACAAACCTGAAATCTAAACACTCACTGCAATTAATCCAACATATCCAAACTAATATAATTACATTCTTTTCCCCAGTTTTGTGGGGTTGTTTATGATTTGTTTTCTTGCTCAAAACTAAAGGGGAAATCAGCGAGCAGGTCAGAAATAACAGGAAATAGCTACTGCAAGATGAATATCGCTATGTACAAACTTCACATGAATTGACTAAACAGGCACCACTCAGTGAAGTGTGAGCTGTGTAAATTCACAGCGCGGGGCCAGGAACACATGGGGACAAATACAGAGAGTCTCCAAATCCCACGACAGCTCCTGTCACCCAAACGGCCGCAGTCGGGAGCAGAAAGAGCCTGGAATTGGATAAAGCAACACCTTAAAAAGCTTTATGCGTACAATAAAGAGAACACATTCTCTATTAAGCAGCCTCAGTCCAACACATGGCATTGCTGCTATTTGTTTTTCCAAGAATTCTTAGTGTTGTCAAACCAACAAGCCTGACCTGAGAATAAATAGGTACCGGAATGAGGCAAGTCAGATTTACCTTTTCTTGTGACCTGTGCAAGATCTGAACGACACGTGGCTTTATCATAATGAATTGATGAAAAAATGCACTTTGTGTAAGTTGCCTACAAATCCAAGTTTGAATTTTATAAGAATACCATTGTTCGTTGAGTCTGCTGCGTATTCTGAGTTATCACCTTATTTTAACCAATAATCTATTTTTTTTTTGTTTCTATAAGTCCAAGAAATCACAGATAAAAGCACTTTCAAGTGAATCAAATTTATATATGGGGTGGAATGTAAAGACCACATAACTTATGCTGCACTGAGTTGTTATAGTAAAAATTTGAAGATGTTCTATTTTTGTTTGGGTTTTTTTTTAAAGAAAGAAAGGAGGAGTTAACTTCAGCTTTAATTTCTGACCATAAACTAAGAAGCTGGCATAATAGTTGGTAATGGCTCCCCAGACAGGATTTGTGGTCTGCAAAAACAGGAAGAATTCCCCTCCCCAGCTTCCCCCCCGTCACCACTATAAAACACACCACTTTAGAACCTGCAGAATTAAATCAAACACACAAATCACAGGTTTCCCCCCCCCCAAAAAAAAATCCAAAGAAAATAAAAGGTCAAAATGAAGAGGGATTTTTTTTGTGCTCTACAGCAGCTTGACACCACAAGCCAACCAAGTACAGATCTGGAGCTGTGATTGCATCCCTGTAATAACACAAGTACTACAGATTATGTTTAGGGTATCGTTAATCTCTCACACCCACCAATTTCCTACTGACAGCTGGAGGCCAGCACTGAAATCCTGGTGCAAGAGTTCACTTAAAATCAGCAGGAGCAGATAAGCTTTCAAAATAACGCCGAAAATTATGAAAACAGACCTAAGCAATAAGTTTTAAAAAAAGAAAATGATTAGTTTCGGAGTTTAGCAAATACCAGCAGCTAGTCTTTCACACGAAAAGTAATGTTCAGGCACATAACTCCATGTAGAAAAATACAGTTTAAGCACCCACAGACCACTGGTTTCTTTAAGAAATTTTTAATGTCAAGATTTGGGGTTGTTTAAAGTAGGAAATGGACACTTTACAGGTTGAGAAATCAAAGTGGCTCAAAACTGCAAATCAGTAACACTTGCTTTGAGCACATCCCATGCTAAGTAAAATGGTTATTTTTCTCTTGCAAATATTCAGAATTTGTTGTTCTTAAAAGGAAAGAAAAGAAAATCCCCATGTTCTATGATTTGAACACGTGCCAAGGAAAGGGTATGAGAAAACTGGGAAGGGAGAGAAGCCAAAAAGAAAATATATCTACAGTAATACATTCTAGTTAAATTAGTACCAATAATTCTTACTGGGTTTTCAGCTAGTGCAACACAAGATAACATCTATAGTTCAATTTTTTTTAACTGTTTTATACTCTATTTTATACAGATTTTATTTCAACATTCTCTCCCTCTTCCTCCTCTCCCACTTTCTGTCTACAGAGCCAACAGTCCAAACAAAGGCTGACCTACAGAGGGGAAAAAACCTCTTAATTAAAGTGTGATTTAACCTCACAAGATTCCATGAAGAGATAAAAATCAGATTCCAAAAGGCTTATTAGTTTCATAAAAGGATTGACTAGTAGATAACAGAAGAATAACAAATTAATCAAACCTCAGGAAACAAAATGAAGGATTTCCAGCAATTTTTTAAATTGCTAACATTCTTGGTATAGAAGTTCTATCTAATGTTAAATAAGGCCCCCAAAAAACAATTTATTTAGACTGCTGACAGTAACACAGAGTTGGTTTTAATCGGCTCAGTCAATCAAAAAGAAAACACTTGGTTCTTTTCTGGGATACAATGTATGCCGCTCAGCTGCTCTGGAAGGTTCTGGTGTAGGGTACCCAGGCAAACACCCTCTTTTTGAGCAAAACTGGGGTCCTTAGCAGCCCAGGGTCACTGCTCTACGTATTTTGCTGTCAATCACTACTGGTTTATAGGAAGGAGAGGACACAGCAGAGCAAGACAGCAGGGAAATCTCAGAGGAAAGACATCGAAGTGCTGGAGCGGGTCCAGAGAAGAGCAACAAGACTGGTGAAGGGGCTTGAACACAAGACCTATGGGGAGAGGCTGAGGGAGCTGGGCTTGTTTAGTCTGGAGAAGAGGAGGCTTAGAGGTGAGCTCATCACTCTCTAGAACTACCTGAAGGGCAGTTGTAGCCAGGTGGGGATTGGTCTCTTCTCCCAGGCAGTCAGCAATAGGACAAGGGGGCATGGGCTTCAACTCTGCCAGGGGAAATTTAGGCTGGATATTAGAAAGAAATTCTTTGCAGAGAGAGTGGTCAGGCATTGGAATGGCTGCCCAGGGAGGTGCTGGACTCGCCGTCCCTGGAGGTTTTTAAACTGAGATTGGACATGGCACTTAGTGCCATGATCTAATAAACGGACTAGAGTTGCACGAAGGGTTGGACTCGATGATCTCTGAGGTCTTTTCCAGCCCAGTCGATTCTGTGATTCTGTGAGTTGCAGAGATGTGCAACATTCACTGGCCTTGAACATATATTCAGTATATTTTAGGGATGAGGAGGTGTGCTGGTTTGACTGAAAAAGAGTTAATTTTCTTCATGCCATTAGAAACCTTTCTTTTTCATAGCTAGCATGCTCACTATTTGGACTTAGTTCGAAAACAAGAGATAACACTCCAGCAGACAGCTTATGTTTTTAATTGCTCTGGTCTGAGAGCCAAGGACACTCTGAACACTCTGCCCACAGGTGTGAGGCATCGAGGTCGGGGGGCACGGATGGGGCAGAGCTTCACTGACATCCAGACTGATCAATGACAGTATTCCAGCCCATTAGCATCATTCTTCACATTTAAGGAAGGGAGGGATGGGGGACCTTTTGCTCTCTCTCACTCTTGATTGCTCTGGGGTGCAGCCAGAGAAGGTTTGGTCCAGGATATTTAGTTTGGCTTTTTTATTGCCATTTTGCAGAGGCTTTTCTGCCTTTTTCCTTTTTTCTCTCTTTGGGACGGGCTATGGGGACCAGGTGCCGCTTCCTGGGCCAGGCTGCTCAGTGTGGACGGAGTTCGTGGGTAATTGCCTTGAGTATCTTTTACTTCTATTATATATATATATATATTTACTAGTATTGTATTAGTATTTTAATATTTTATTAAACTGTGTTTATCTGAGTCCAAGCTTCCCTCTTCCCTTTTGATTCTCTCCCCCATTGGTGGGGAGGAGGTGAGTGAGCAGCTATCATGGTTGTATTGCTAGTTTGGGTTAAACCACAGGAGGAAGGAGAAGAAGAAAGTCCTATAGGAGAACTGCTCTAGCAGACAGCCTGGGGCTGTCCCAACACCACTGGAAGTTCACTGGAGCTGTTCTCCTCCCCCTTCCTACACCCTTGCTCAGGTGGGAAGCCTTTCACCCACACATCTGCACATCCCAAATGCAGCAGCTCCATGAGAAGCAGCTCCAGAGGCTTCTCAAGAAGCCTTTTGTAACAGCTGCTTTTCCTCCTCCATTCATGTTGTGCCCTGATCAAGATGATCCATTGCACAATCCAAGGTTTCTGATAAGCTGCTCAAATCATCGTTTTTTTCCATCTATTTCAAAAGACTTCAGCAGCTTAATGCTCTTTATTTCTAGCCTGTCAAACTAGTAGCTATCATTTTGTTCACATGTTGAGACCTAATTTTCCCTTTAGACTCATAATGTTTTAATTATTACATTTGTGACTGGATTACACCGTATGCAAAATACCTGAAGCAACATGGAAAAAAGGTAACGTGACAAGCAAACACAACTCAGACAGAAAACTACTGCAGTTTTTCACATGGTGCCACTAACTTCTAGCTGTCCTTAGATTCACAAACAGCAGACTGGCTATTCCAACAGGAGTAGCCTGTGGAGTCAGACTTGCCAACACACAGTAGCATCTGCATTTTCTTCCCCTTTAGAACCCCAATGACAGCATATTAAGTCCTATTAAAAACAGGCACCAAATGCAGCTAGGAACTATGAATTAGCCTTGCAGAAGATGCATTAGCACTGTTAGAAGCATGTCTACATATACAAGGACCTGGAACACAAGGGGTCCCAAGATACAGCAGAGTCTGAAGCTTCTCCAGAAACGCAGACAAGCCACACTACAAGTGTGACAGAGTTATTTCAACACATCCCTACTGACTGAGAAGTCAATTCTGACAGGACATCAGTATTCGATGATGAACTGTGCCAGATATCACACACAGACATTAATGAGATATTTCACCTACCAAAGACAGAAAGAAGCTACTGCCAAGTCCAGTTTCAACCCATTATTTTCTAACTTTCAGATCAAGATCCAAAATGCCAATGGTTGATATGAGAACATTTTTGCTGGTTCCTCAGCCCATTGCTCATAACAAACACTGAAGAGGAGCTTAAAAGTAAAAACTTATCACTGTTGAAGCAAGATGGAGCATATACAAACTCCTTCACGTAGACAAGGTGATGATGTACTACCAGATAGTGCATATTGTTTCAGTCTTTCTCTAAAGCTGAAGCAGTCTGGATTGTGACGACAGGTACTGGCCCAAATTCCTGTGATCGGTTTATGCTTGCCTTCAATGCAATGTTGTTAATGTTATTCCTCCTTTTCCGACAGACCATCTGCAGGAAAAAGTTTTAACAGCATATGCTTATTTTATCAAAAAGTTTCAATCTGGAGTGGAGGTCATCTGATTGCAAGAAACAGTGTAATCCACAGGACTTACTGAAGGAAATAAAAACGTGTCATTTTGTGTCCCGAGATGCAGAGAGGAACAGGCAGGAAGGGGAAGCAAGATGTTAAACCACAGTATGCTGCTGCCATCCTCCACAGAAAACCCTTGCATGGTTAAATATAGCAAATCAGGTTTCTACCTCCATGCTTTTCCTGCTGCAGGAGCTGACAACGTTAATTCCTTGGGAACAGCGAGGCTAGATGAAAGATGCTTCATTTACAGAGGGTTTATAGGTGTGGCTCATCTGGAAACAAATATTTAAGCTCCTCTCATCTGTACTACTAAAAACAACATCCCACGAGCAGCCCTGAGGAGCATAGCACAGAAAAGTCCCCTCCAAGACTTTCAGCGCATCTACCAAAAGCACGGTAGGCATGGATGTTTTCTCGCCAGGTACATGTCAAGCTTTCCACCGCCACATCAGCCAGCACGGCAGCCAGCTCACCTAGGCAGCATCTGAAGTTTATTCTATACTAGCAGAATATTTATTATTCCCCCTCTGGGAGCTGCACGTTACACGCAAGCATTCAAACACAGAAGATGTATTAAGTGTTTCCTTAATCCAAGGAAGTCCAAATGAGTGTCTTGTGGATGCTAATGCTGAGCAGGCAGAACAGAGTAATTAATCCACTCTTTGTGCTCTTTGAATCCAAGTCAGACTTACAGAATGCTCAGCAGCAGTCTCAATTTTGTCTGTAAGCATTTCAACAGGACTATAAGTTTTCTAGAGTTTTTTGTGGGGTTTTGGAGCTTAAAGATGGAGAACAGAATACAAAATGATACAAATATTCCAAAGACTAAGTCACTTTTACCTAGTTTTCAGCCTACAAAGTGAACTTTTCAAAAACAGATTTGCCAAAACTGGTCCTTAGAATAATTTTTTTAAAAAATTAAACTTTAACCATAATCAAATCTCAATTACTCACAAAGTGGCGCAGGAAGAGCTGCACAGTGTCATCTGGGACTTATGAAGCTTGCAGCTTGACCTTAGCACTGCCCATGGTCCATCCAGGCTGGCCCCACATGAACTAACAGGGGTCATCCAGAGCTTAATGGGTGCTGCCGGTGGTGTTTGTGTTCTTATCCACACAGTAACCTCATGGCTGGTGCTGCAACTAAGCTGGTAAATCCTCCTAAAACTCAGAGAACTGGAGACCATTGAGCAAAAGCAACCAAATAGTCCTGCACAACCCAGCTCAACCCAGTCTATACACACCCACCCAGGTGTCTGCAACACATTCTCCAGCATCTCCAGAATCACAGGTATATGTTTTACATGGGATCTTCCAATATTCTTACTGTCTGCCTTTGTTACCCCAGAAAATGGATTTTCGGCTACAAAGCTGCTCTCCTGCTCTTCTATCTTGTGCAAGACTTCAAGGCAACACAAGCAAGCTGGACCACATTTTTTTCCACAGTCAGATCCTGCAGGTTGAAAATTCCTGAAGCTTGGTTGCTGAACACTTGTGCAGACGCGGTTCAGTTTTTCAGATGCTTGACTGGTTCATAGCCTGGGCTGATTAACTATAAATGCAGGGGACTGGAATCACTGATCCCCAAGGATCCTTCTTGCTCTGTTCACAACTGTAGGATTCATCTTCCCAAACTTTTGCCATCTGAAGAGGATGAAATAGAGCTTAAGACAGTATCTAGACTTCCTTTGTAACCAAGACACATAATGGCAATTCACTCAACCGACCGGGAAGAGATTACTGGTATGAAATAGAAACACACATTTCAGGTGGTTAGAAAAGTCAAGTGTTGACTGTAACCATTTATTAGTAAAAGGCACATGGAAATATAAGGGTTATACCTACAGCTTATGTGCATACACAGAATCACAAGGAGTAAAGGGCAGAGGTGAAGGCTAGACTGATTGTAGGAATAATTAAGAGCGCAGTATGGGAGGATCTTTCTTGCATAAAGAATAAAATGGTTTCCACAGTTCATTACATGCAGCAAATTTAACTCTTCAGCTACTCCTACAAACAAAGTACACAGCTTACAACTTGTTAGTAACACAGCGTCGTTTTCTTTTTCTTCTGGTAACACAGAGGACACAGAACTGCTTCACAATCCGGGGACAATTTAAATTGCCTCCCCTTCACCCACTAGGCATGTGACCTTATTATAGAAAGTTATCAAATTAGTTTAACAGGACTTCACCTTTGTGAGCCCATGCTGACTGCACCTGATGACTGCATTATTCTTTAAATAGTCTTTACATTTCCATAGTACTCAGTATAATCTTCTCTCTAATTCTTGCAGGAGCTGACGTTAGACTCACAGGTCTGTAGCTCCCTGAGTAGACTGGAATAACCTTGGACAGGTTCTGGTCATTAGGGACCTCCCCAGACTCCCAAGACCTTTGGTAGATGATCGAGAGGGGTCCTGCCATAACATCCATCACCTTCTTCAGAACCCTGGGATGCATCCCATCAGGCCCCACGGATCCCTGAACATTCAGCTGGTCCCTGACAGTGTCAGTGTCCACAAAAGGAAAGTCACTGTTCCTACAGCCATGGGCCTCTGACCCAGGGGACCTGGTAGCCCAAGCTTTGTCAGTGTTATTGAAGACTGAGACAAGAAAAGCACTGAATGCCTCCACTTTTTCTTCATCAGGGGACCATCTTCAACAAGTCAGTCCAATGTTTTCTCCAGATCTCCTTTTGCTATTAACATACTTAAAAAAGACGCTCTTGTTATCAGATAAAACATTGACCAGCTTCAGCTCTCATTGAGCTTTCAGCCTTTCATGTCTTCTCCCTGTGCACGCAAAGCACAGCTCCGTAATCTTCCTGCAAAACCCGACCTTGCGTCCAGAGACTGTACCATTTCGTTTCCTCCTGAGGAGTTCCCTGTTCAGCCAAGCTGGTCTTCTGCTCCGCTTGCTTGATTTACAACATGCTGGAACTGCCTGCTCCTGTGCTCCTGAGAGGTGGTTCTTACAGGCTGACTTCAGAAGTATTGATTGGACTGAACACGGTTAAATCAACTTCAGGAACTTTGTCCAGAATTAATATGCAATGCTCAAACAATAAGTGAAAAATAGGAAATCTCTTAAAACATCAACAAAGACAAAAATCACTAGGACCACACCCTGTGGAGCTTATTAGTGTAAATACCAGGCTGTTGGGGTTTTTTTCCAGACTGAATACCGTGTTAGGACAAACACAACACAAACCAGATGACCCCGTTTCTCAGAAAGACAAATTACTGTAAATCATTGATTAGAAATATTTTAGCCCTGTGCTGGGCAGGAGCTCCCAAAGTCCAGCAAGAGATGCTACTTTCCATGAAAAATACTCCCGAGAGCTGCCCATCCTGACCTACCCGCCACTCACAGTGTTCCCACAATCGCAGCATCTTCCAGACCAGCCCCTGCGCTCCCAGGCAGCCTTGAATGGTGAATGTTTTCCCTCCATCGGATCACTACAGCACCAACATATGTTAAAATGCTCACATACTGCTACTACAAAAAACACAGGTCTCCCAAACGCTGACTCTCACCGAGGCAGTTGATGAAACGCAGTGGATTTTCACATATTTTGGTTTAGTAACAAAAATGTTCCCATTAACCTCTACGGTTCGCTCCATATTTCACAGGAAAAACACTCTAGAGGGGTAAAACTCCAAAATTATGTTTCCCTGCTAGCTCTCCTTACCAGATTACAACACAAAATATTCATGTGATTGACCCAATTTGAGGGTTTTTTTCACTACACAACAAAAAAATACAGAAAAAATAATCCCTCAGTGTAGTTTGGTCTCTCAATTTGTTACCCATGACAAGTAAGACTAAAGCTTGCAAAAGCACTTGCTGTGTTAGAAGAGTTTGTTTACTTGTCCTGATCACCCACCCCCCCATATTGGTGATTTGTAGGTTTCTCTATAATACAACGTCAAACTGAATAACCAAAAAAACATTTTGGGAAAGGAAATTGTCACCTCAAGTCCAAATATACTATATTATTATACAGAAATATACAGCAACAGATTTGTATTTGAATGCACAAACTTACAAAACCCACTGTTTTTATTTACAGTGTATATATTTTTTTACCATTACTATGCTGACATGTTCTTACTTTATAATGTATTTAAACTAATGGAATTTATGGCAAGCACATAACTCTAGCAGCAACCGAATGTTTGATGAGGAGAACAAACATACAGTCTAAAATTCCAAATTGTCCTTACAAAAGTGATTCTGCCACTTTTCTAAGCAATACACAGCAGTTATTTTGTTTTCAAGAACAATAAGTATACATGGATATATATATATATATATAGCTGTTCTCTGTAACATGCACTGTTGCCCTGTATCACTTTTTAAACGCACACGCTTTAAATATTTTTCTGAGAGTCCAGTGTGCTGAACTTTTTTCTATGAAAAACACCCCAAGTTTTCAACTAGAAACATGTAGCCAATAGTCGCCCAGAGCAAGATTTTAACAACCAAACTATAAAAGCCCTAAATCTCAGCTTTTATAATAGCATCAGTGACACAGTCTTAACTGTAGCGACGAGACAGGCGCCGCTATAATGTTAACAGCCAGTATGTAAACATTAATGCAGCCCAAGGGGGGAGCAGGGGGCGAATCCCAGAAGGTCCCTTTGGAACTGCCACAGAAATTTTAGGTGGCTGTAGCTAAACTTTCTTTGCCTTAATTACTTGCAAAGAGCAGCGGAAAAAAAAACCAATAAGGCAATTAATTTCATTAAAACTGCAATTGTGTACTTGCCTAAAGCCTTAGTCATAGTTCCTGAAACTCATTAATACATTTTTGAACAAGAGTCCAACAAACTGAAGTTTGCCATTCAGCTGTCAGCAAAACACAACTTAAATGGTTTTGAAGCATTAGGACGTTTACAAAACATTTAAGAAAACATCATTCTTTTTCTTGGGAGCAATGGTAGTTCTAAAATACAGGGGTTTTTCAGAGTTATCAGACTTCTTTGTCTTAAAAATCAGTATGGTACAACCGATCTAATCAGATTTCCAGTACTGGGCTGGCTTCAGCCCAGCCTCAAATCACATTTCAACAGCTTCATTCACAACAATTTTAACAAGTATATTCAGTTACTTCCTTGCCTTCTAACAGTCTCGGTGCTTCTCGAACAAGGCAATACCACAATCCTCCTCTGTCATACGCTCAGTTCTTGTTGATAACATTTAATAGATGTTGAAAAAAATGACAGGAAACTGTAACTTTGAATTACAAAGAGAAGCCAAAAGACATACGCAAAATACTCATTTTTCAAAATTACAAACAAATAAAACTGCTTTTTACCAACAGTTTGAAAGAATACCTGTAGGACTAAACAAGGAATATGCTGGTAAAACAACTCCATACAAAGGTTAATAAAATGAATGTAATTACTTCCTAAGGAAGCTTAACAAAAGTAACTGAGCCATCTCTATTTCTGAGGAGACATTCATGTAACTTTCAATGTCAAACACTCCAAAACTAAATTTTGTGACAAAAGAATTGCCCGGTTTTCTTTAAAAAAGACGTAAAAAAGGTGAAACTAAAGAAAACTATATTATTTTAAATACACTTGTGCATCTGCTGGAAGTTTATTTATTATAATCCAGCCATAGCTATCCAGACAATGTATACATAGAGTAATTAATGTTGAAGTCATAGCCAAATAAAGGAATTAGAAAAATGTACATTCTCATGAAGTGTGTATGTTTCTCTAAGAAAGAACATTTTCTTTGCATGTGAAAGCACCAAATCCACCAGTAACACTTGCAATACTTTTTGTTTAATTCCTCATTTTTCAACATCTCTGCCAGAGCCTCAAACACCGGAGAAGGAAAAAAAACACAAAGGCAGGGCTAACACTAAGAATTCTTACAAAGATCTGTACCATATGAAATAACGTACAGTCAAAATCAGCTGCAATTCAACTCGGTGCCCTCTCACTCCCCAGAGCACCGAACACACACCAGTTATGCAGCAAACAGATGTCAGACTGTCATTTATAAATTCTGCACTGGCCAGCAAGGATTCTTCCTCCTAGTCCTAATGGGCAACCCGCGCGGCTTTAAAGTGCCAGAAAAGGGCACTCCTATCACTGTAAGGGACTAAAGGCATAGAATATGAATCTGTACATTATAAACACATAACCATTGTGTTTACATACTTATATTCTACTATTATCTAAGAAATCATTCTAATCAAAACATTACTTAGTCATAATAACATGACTAGTTCTCTTCCGGTAATCTCACAGAACATTTAGAGATATATACATTAAGAAGTTTACAAGTGTTTTTATTACTTGGCCCTTTCCCACAGATCCTTGTAAACTTGTTTTCATAGAGGAGATAACCATACTTTATAACCAGCAAACGGAATCCACGTGGACACACTAACGTGCAATTTATATCTTTATAGAACTGCAGCGGTATAATAAAATACAGATCGTTTCCTGAGTGAGTCTGAAGTTTCTGTGCAATGTCACCTCCCCTTCTGATCAACAGTGCCGTGCAAAATTGGCAATTACATATTACACAGATACAAGCTATAATCAAACTAGTTCTGTAACATATCAGAAAACATGCTCCTCCTCAAGATTATAATGTGCGTAGACAAGCTATCCATCTCTTTTTCCCTTTCCTCCATAAGAATTCTAAAATGTACAAGGCTGGCACACATGAACAGCAACATTCGAAGAAAATCTGATTTACGAGCCTGCTGTTCCCAAGTTTAGGACTGACAGGGACGCTGTGCAAGCAAATGCCAGTGAGGAACCTAAAATAGGGTATCCACTTGGGAAGAGATTAAGTGATTAAGTGCAATGTTGCTGCCAGCTGCTAGAAGCAATTTAAAGGGCTAGAGATACATTTATGAACTCAAATCAGGACTTTTTCCCACCTCCCTGATTTTTCAATATGATTTGTTGTAAGCTACTGAGGAGATGCCTGCAAATGCCACTGGGGCTCCGTGGCAAATCTCAGTTTCCTAAGAGACTACAAGTTCATTAAAATTGGATTTTGCCTGTAACAGAAGCTAACAAGCAAATAGATGTGAAATCAGAAAGTCATATTTCACTAAGTCTGTCAGCAGCAGCATTCCACACATTATACATAGTTAGCATCTGATAACATACCAAAACACTTCATATTTAAAAAAAAATTAAACTTGCAACTACCTTTTGATGCCATTTAACATTTTTTATTAATAACAGTGACCCCACACTGTCATCCCGCTGCACATGTTGTGTTGCAATACCAACATTGCCTTTTTACATTTTACATGATGCAATATAAAATGAACTCTTTAAGCAAAACACCTTAGGTCACACGTTCTGGATTCTGACCGAAAGGAGAATAACCTTCCAGGAATCGGGTATTTCAGTATTATTCATTACATATGTGTTGTACCAATCTATTCTTGTCATTTTTGCACACCTCTATTTCAACTTCAGTTTCTTTCGAATTTTACATGCTAAATAGGAGCCTGTTAACACGTCAAGGCTTTCAGATGTTGCCACCAAGACTTTTAGAAATCCCCACTTGACACAAAATTTATTTGCATACCCTTTCGCTACACTTAACAAGCTCAGGTTTGCAAGTTTTTCAGAGTCATTTCACTGTTACGCAAAAACCTGGTAGGGATTTGGGTTCACACGCAGTTTCAACTCTTTGCTGGCAAATACTCTGAAAGCTACAAGAAACTCACAAATGGACAACCAGGCTGATCTCATCCCCTTATGTTATCTAGAAATATTAGAAGCCTGACACACAAAATCATCACACTGTAACAGGTCCGTAGGAAAAGTCAAGCTAAGTGTTGTCCCTGGTCAAAGGGAGAAAACGCATTTGCTCTCATGGCAAAACAAAACACTCATGTCAACATCAGTGCTGCAGTCTAAGCAACTGGACAAAATTCTACCAAGATATATCCACCCTCTTAGGATGTAAGAGTATTATGATGAAAATCAGTCAGCTAGAAAAGACTTCAAAAAACTGAGTTATCCACTTTATTACAATTATCTAGTTACATTAAATAACATGATTTAGAAGTGTTCCCACCTTTCCAGGACTTCTTATACATCCTCAGTCTTCAATAGCAATGGATAGTGCATTGTCAGTGTCCTGTCCTTTTAAAACAATCTTATCTAAAACTTGTCTTTGACTTCATTTAATCCATGACTGAAGTTTAGGAACAGGGCCTGACACACAACAACATGATGTATACATATTCGCAATTATTTTGAAGTCACTGCTTAAGGAAGTTTCAGAAATTCATAGTAACCAAAAGTACACAGTACTAAACCTCATCACCTGTTAGAGAGTCATCCCTTTCGTTACCTTTTTGTCACCTTCTCTACTTTGAATAAAACCTACTAACTAGATGACTAAAGCATCTCCTTTCATATTAAAGTAATCACACATTATAACTTTCACTATTGATACAAACTATCAATTTAAGTTCAATTTCAAAACATTAAAGCCCTACAGCCCAGGATCTGACCTGTCACCTTTCAGGGGCTCATCACAAATGGCAGGTTTGGGCTGCCCTTGGATCGCTTGGAGTCTTCTTCCCACTCTTCACGCCTTCACATCAAAGTTCTCCTTGATAGCTGAACTTTCGCAGCTCTCCTTAAGTGAAACGTTTTGCTTTCGGTAACAGGACATTTTGCCCAACTTGGATTACTTCAGGTCTTCCAGGCTTTTTTTTCACAACATTCCATTACTCCGCTATCTTAATTAATGTCATGCTGTTAACTCAAGTCATCAGTAACTTCTACTAGCATGCCCTTTCTCTGTGTATAATTGCAATCATTATTAAAATTATATTAAAAAAACCCCACACAGCTTCATTAGGGAATCTTAAGCAACCGAATCTCATCAGGCAATCCTAAGCAATCCAGTTACACACCAAACAAGAAAAACAAACCACAGAAAAAGAAATTCGATGTTGTAAAGTGTTTTTTCACTTTAGCTTCCCAGATTTAAACCTCAGGTTGCAAAAGACACTGTTTTGAATGAACTACATTTCAAACATTCTGAAACAAAAACACTCAATTGTCACATGTCAATCATCAAGTGACCAAAACAATAAATACCATTATGTAAAACTGGAAATCGATAAACACAAACCATACCTGCTTTTCCTTTCGATGAGAATAGCCATATAAGAAGCAGGTAATGCAGCACCAAAGCCAGGAGACCAAAAGTAGAATTTTCCAAGTAGCTTCCTGAAAATGTAATTTGTATACATATTATGTGCAAAGCAACCAAAAAGTTGATGTACAACACCATATTTTACCTTTATCATGCAATTATGCTTGTTTTATTAAGATTAATTTTGTCCCTTTACGTTAATCAAGACTCACAAAAAAAACATTAATCATTATATTTTTGCA
Source organism: Nesoenas mayeri (assembly GCF_963082525.1). Taxonomy (NCBI): domain Eukaryota; kingdom Metazoa; phylum Chordata; class Aves; order Columbiformes; family Columbidae; genus Nesoenas; species Nesoenas mayeri. Next base: position 204,950,549 of record NC_137541.1, read on the forward strand.
GTTGGATAGTTCTCAGAGGGGTTGCAGGCATTAATTACAGAAAAGTCTTCCAAAAGAACTTACAGTTGCTCCTTGTGGAATGTAGTGATGCAAACAGGTGAGCCAGAAATCAAATCAAATTATTATAACATACATCACGCTCCAAAGAGATAGTCAGCTGATGCTAGAAACAGTAAATCACTCATTTGCAGTAAGCCAAGGTACCCATCTGTACATTGCAACTGGAAGCACCAGTGACATTGCAGTTCTACCAAGGTGGAAAAGCTCATTTTTTGCAACAAGATCTGGGTTTCACTCAAAGTCCGCACAATTTCAACTATCAAAATTCCTCCAACAAGAAGAGCTGAAAAAAATGATTACACAAATGACAACATCTCAAAATATTTCTATAAATTGGTCACTGTTAAACAAGGAAAACCAAAATGCACGTTGGACACAATGCCACCAGGCACACTTGGTCCGTGCAGGACACCTGCACCTTCAAACTAATTCAGGTTGATCACCAAAGCAAACAATGGTCAGGCAGTCATGAAATTTGGTAGCATGATAATAAACACATTTCAGTCGCAGTAATGCTGCTCAACTGATAAGCACTATCAGTTCAGGAAAACATTGGTACAATGGGGTCTACCCTTCCAAAAACACAGAGAACAAAATACAACAAACAAAATGACAAACACATACAGGCTAGAAAAGGAAACTTTCTTAGATAAAATTTCATGTTGACAACACAGGAGAGAAAACAAAGATAATTAACCAATACCATCCGGTTAGCCGTCTTTCTTTCTGGCTGTAAAAGGCATGATTAGCCTCATTTCATACTTCTGCAAAAATAACATTAGCAGTGAGCGATGCCAGCTTATGTTCAAAAGTGAAAAGAGAGCCAGTGTATCAGCAGCAAGTGATGTAATGGCAATTACACACCCTGCTCATTCCCACGCCTGCAAAAGGATAATTTCTCCGGATGACAACGTCAAATGCTGCAGGAGCTGAAGTTCATTATTAGGACTCTCTTGGAAAGCAATTACTGTATGAAGTTTCAGAGAAGCCATTCTAAACATCTTAATAAGTATGAACACATCTTACCAGACACACCTGTTAAGTAACAGAACAACTGTCTTTTCTGTGGGAAAGAAACAGGAATTTGCTCTTTTGGCATGGTTTAGAATCCCTCTACGAATGCTTACATGTTCAGTTTGATAAGATTCCAGAAACAACAGTAACATATTTTACATAATAAAACCCAGGGGAAATTAACATGTCCAATCAGTAAATGAAACATTTAAACTTCTGTTTTCTCTTATTATTTGTATGTTTATTTTCACATGGTCTATGGTTAGAAACTGGAATGAGAAATATGAGTTCTTCCAGGTTATGCATCTAAGTGTACAACTGTATCCAAAACTCCAAGGCTGGTTGATACATAGGGCTGAATCTAATTAAGCAAGAGAATGTAAAGCTGCACATGGACAAACTCAAACCACTCTAGTAGCTAAACTAAGAGAACTATGACTTCATTAAGTTTTCCATTTATTAAAACCAAAAAATCTAAAAAATATCACACCTTTTATTTAATGTAATGCTTGTCAGCTCTGGAGCCCAGACAGATGTGGAGTTCTGCATCTCACCAGCAAAAGAGATTACAACCCCCAGCTGGCCTGTCACACATCCGTAACAGAGATCGTCCCCTCCACTGCTCTGCCAACAGAACCGTCTGCACATACCCCTTAACTCACTTCAAGGAAAAAAGGAGGAAAAAAGTCAGCCAAGTCAGCTTGCTAATCTCTGCTAGAATGAGAACAGCTATCCACAGCCTAAGCCTTTGCTGACACTGGATGTGGATGTTCCTGAAATTTTGCCTTCCTGTGAAACGGTGAGAATGTTAAACCATGCCTGAAATTATCTAATTGCACTTTCTTGCCTAAAGTTTTACACCCTCGCAAATACCTGCAGCGGTTTCAATTTTGCTGGGCTTCCCTAGCTGAAAGGAAGCAAATACTACAAGAGCATCAAAAAGATATATTTGCACAAGCCAGACTTCTCACTGACAATTACATTTTGTGTTTAGGCCTTTTAATTATTACTGGATGACTAGGACATATTTTCAGTACACACAGTGACTGAAGATCCGCTGGGACTTTGGTAAAGGCATGAACAGATGAAGCTCTCACTTTATCCAGGACACCCTACATGCCCACCAACACATCTCCTCCTCGGTGCTACAGAAACAGGAAACGGGTAACTCCAATTGGGAATTTTGCAGGTAAAGATGAGTTAACATGTCCAGCTACAAACTCTTTAATCTGTCTCTAGACCAGTTCTAACTCCAGGAGGGTAAGATCAGCCAACTGCATGGGGCTCGCTGAGCAATTTTGCTTCTGAGTTACTGCTGCTTCCATTATGATCTACCTTCCAGTCATAAAAAGATACAAAAACCACAGCATGCATCCTGTCATACAAATCTGTATGACAGCCTCTCCCCACTATCTAGTATCAGACCTGGAACATCCAGGTCTCCAAAGTCTCAGGCAATCTTTTAAAATGGTTGCAAATCAAGATCAGAAATACTCAGGCCACACTTATGCAAAACAATGTGAAGGCACTGATATTTCTTTGGTGGATTAAAACATATGATACTAAACCGTGTTCTGGGCTGGAAAATGACATACAATTACTTTTGCTCTCCTTTCCATCCTCCATCACCCGCCCAACAGCAGATGAGAGAGGGAAGCTTATATAGCTCAAGCTGCAAGACAATGTTGATATTAAGTACATTCCAAGCAAAGGACTTGTCAACGTTACGATGTTAGAAGGGCATACAGTACTCAACTTGTAAAGATGTCACATTATTTATACAGTTTTCTGGCTTGTTCTCATTTTCTCTCCAAGTAACGCTTACTCAGCCACTTCACAGTATTTAAGTAACGAACTGACTTGTTCAAAGAACCTGTTCATGACTGTCAAACACCTTCCTGATTCCTAGCAGCAATAATAGTTTAAAGCCCATCCCTGTGTAAGGACAGGGCTGCTTTCTTCCTCCTGATAGATTACTTTGCACTTTTCTCTATCAAATTTCATAAATTCTTTAAATCAACAGACCTTTCAGAAATGGATGAGAGTCAGTTTTAGATTTCCGTAACCTAAACAATCTCATACAATCTCTCCCACTACTCTTCATCCCTTTTTCCATATTCTTTAGGTATATCCAGAACAAAGGACACAGCAGGAATACCACTGGCAACCTCTTCCTATTATGTAAACTGATTATTATCCCTTGTTTTGATTAATATATATTAACTACTTGCTAATCCTTTACTAATTCCTGGAAAACAGAGGATCTTTCTTCTCGAACAGTCCTAGGAAGCAATCTTGTCAATGTCATTTAAGAATTCATGTATAATGCACCAACTGGATCATCATCAGATATATGTATTTATACTTCACAGGACACTAGTGAATTTGGAAAGTATGACTTTTTGGATAATCATGTTACCTATTGCTTTCTGAAATGTCATTTAATAGTTCTTACATATCTTATTTGCTTAATTGCTGAGGCTCTAAATTTTATCCTGGTCAGAAAACCTGCAAAATACTCCTTATGACTGGACATTCATATATTTCAATGGGCACAATGCATAAGGCTGCCTAAGCACTTGCTTCCTTTGCCTCTAGTAGTGATTTCAGTTCACCAGCTCCAATTAGTGCCCTAACCCACAGGCCGACATGTTTTACTTTCAAGTCCTGCAATTGCAGGTGGTGGGCGGTCTGGTGAGACCCTGTCAGCAGAGAATCTGCTGGAGGTGACGGCTCTTCATGGGCATCTCTCTGTAACAGAAAAAGCATGAATATCCCCCAAGAACTCGACTGGTTACTCTGCTGCACAGCTGTAAGAACAGTATCCCTTGTCACATTAAATTGTTAGAATCGTCCTTTGCATGGTTTTGGCCTGAGTGAACCCAAAGGAAGCTTCAAGGGAACGTGGAAGGCACATGGACTAGGTACTATTTCCATTACCCAGTTTGCATCTGGTCATGCTGGTTTGGACATCACAACAGCTTCAGCCAGCCATGCTCCACACACATGAAAGTGATGCCAAACCAGCTGCCTTCAGAATAAAATGCTCATCTCTTACCTGCTTCATTTACTAGCACAGGCACAGCCACAGATCTGCTAGATGGCTTGTTACCTCTGGTAGAGGAACAGCTGAAAACAATAAACCTTAAAACCACGCCGGCTTAATTTAGAGAGTAACATTTAACTACAGCACTGGAGTGAGGGATTGCACATTTACAGGCAGGTACAGGGAGGACCACTGTACAGCTCAAAGTGCTAAAGATACATCAGTATTAACACAACTCGGATTGCTAGAGAAATTCATACTCTTTAGAGCTTGTTGTTTAAAGATTCACTTTGAACTCTGCAAATGATTGACTTAGAAGTGTTCCATGGCTCCTCAGCCAGCTCCTCTTTTAGCGTTCTCCCTCAGCTTTGAAGCAGCCTCTGAACAGATCTAGAGGTAGAATATAACGGGTCTGATTGACTCTTGGAGAGGCTGTTGAGTGCACTGTCAGATAACTTTCAAAAATTCATAGCTACTGTGGGCTTTCCATGTCAATGTATAACATTTCTTAAAATAAATGCATTTAGATCTAGGACATCATCATGTTCATAAACACGAAAGTTTAATTTTTAACTATCCTGACAGTTATTTGAAATACACACTGGAAAACAGCTCAGAATACACAAGTGACTTCTATATTAATTTTTCAGAGCAAATCTGTATCTTACAGAACCCCAGAAGCTCTGCTGGGATTTCTTTCATTTCTGTCCACAGATAAGGAAAGTACAAACTTGGATGGCTGGATAAAGTTTAGGATAACTAAAGGTCATCACAGTCCCCGAATCAGGGAAACAGAAACCAACGTCAAATGACGTCAGTCCTTCCTAGGTGAAAAAGGCTATGCCTTCTCAGTTCCCATCTGGAATATATTTGAATTTCTTGCAACAATGTATTTTGAATCAGTAAATCAGAGAAAATGAAGCAAAGTGAATACAACGACTTGTTTACTTATTAAAACATAACAAAAATAAGAAGGGGAAAAAAGGGTTCATATTCAGATAGTAAGACCAGAAATCAAGATGATGATGGCACAGATGTTGCTTTTTTTACTCCTACCTGTTACAAACAAGCATATTATAAAAAAAGACATATTATTCCAGAAAAACAAAATCTGCATAGAAATAGCTTTCCTATTACATTTAATTTTTAGGACAGTATACCAACCTTAGAATGCAAAAGCAAACAATATACAAGCTCCCATTTGCTGTCAGAAAGGAAGTTGATTGCAAGATCTCAGGTAGCAGTTTGTGCAAATAATAGTCAAGTTTTCGTTTCCTGAGAATAGCTGCAATCTGAGGGAGGAGGGAAGAAAAAAAAACAGGGGGGACAAACTTTAATTCAGTTAGTCTCTTTTTTGCACATTGTAAAAAAAAATAAAAAAAGGAAAAGGAGACATGCCCATTTAAGTAGTAAATCAAAGCCTCTTAAATTTGCTGGTTTTATGAACAATACCACAAAGATTTCCTTTGAACTTGTTCCAGCTGTTACAATATTTATACCAGGAAATACAGCAAGCAATCCTAAATGGGAAGCATAGGCAGAATTTTATTACCTTGTTACTGTTGGCCCTAGCAGTCAGAAATGGTGTCTGCCAGATAGCAGAACTTTTAGGATGTGATAAATTTACACTGACTTATGTCTTCCAGACAACTGGACTATCCCATAATTAAAGTCAGAATATCACTAAAGTAATCCAAATACAGGCCCTACACAGTGTCTATGAAGTGATGATGTATTTCTAAGAGTTTTCTACTCCAGTTACCCAACTGCAAGTCCTCAAAAAAATTTCACTATCTGCTGGAAGATCACCACAGTCCTGACAAATTTTATAGAAGAGGTATGCTACCTCTAAAAAACAGCCTATAGCAGAAAACAGGCTGAATCTAAAAACTAAATAGGTTTTTTGGTGAGTTTAACGTATGTCCCATGTTTTATAAAGAACAGTTACTTAATGACTCAAACACTGAATGTCTTCAAAGCCTTTTTTGACCACAGAAATTGTGCAACTATCTAGTAGGAAGGTGTAGAGAACCAAGCTCTTCTCTGAGGTGCACAGGGGTAAGACAAGAGGCAACAGACAAGTTTGAATACAATAAACTCAGATTAGACCTAAGGAAGAAAAACTATCACTTAAAAGAGTGGCTGAATTTTGAAGCAGGTTGCCCAAAGCAATTGTGGACTCCCCATCACGGGAGATCCTCAAAACTCAACTGGAAAAGGCCCCAAGTAACCCCATTCAACTGGCCGTGCTTTGAGTCGGGACCCTCCAACTCATGTGCTCCTGTGACTCCATGAAATTATATTTTGGGTACGTCAAATGACAGATTTTATTGGTTTTTCTTTTTAATAGCATTATCATCTTTATCTGCACCGATCTCCCAGGAAGTCTCAAAACTGACAGAGAAGTCTTCAGTTAATTATTAGAATTAGAGAAGTTCCAAACAGAGTGAGCTTCCTACTGCTGGTGCTGATAGGAACGGTGAAAGATATCCTCTTAAATCAGTGTTGGTGACACCTCTCAAAGTCTTGGTTCCTCAATTTAAAAACATGGAGGAGGAACTGTTCCTCTGAAACACTGTCCTCTCGTACTGAATAGCAAGTAGATGTTTTAGATTCAGAGATGGGCTAAAACTAACCACAGGGAAGTTCTGCCAAAACTTGTTTCCAAAATGAAGCCTGAACTAAGGATTAAGGAGAACTCCATGCATAGGAAGACTCTTGAAAACAGATTTACACATTACTTAATCAAGTGTCAAGATTGCTTAAACCGTAGTGGATTAGGTAATAATGCAATCCAGATAATCTTTCTTTTGAAGGAAAGACTTAATGCAGTCTAAACACTGGATCACCAGTTGCTACCTCCTCAGCTATTTCTAGTCTATTATACATGAATATTTGGAACAAAATAACAATGTTTTCATTTTAAGAACACAGATCTTACACCTGCAGAGTGAAGCCTTGCTTCCTCAGACCAAAGTGTCGTAAGTACAACAGGAAAAATTGGTATATTATAAATTAATATCAAATCAAAGTCAAAAATTTATTTCTGCAGCTTCTCCAACAAGTTTTAGACTAATAAAAAATTTTAGTTTCCCTTCTCTTTTCTAGTGCCAAGTGAAAAACAGAAAAGACGCAGGAACAACACCACACAAACCAGGCCAAAGACACATTGCTCACAAGAACTGAAAGACCTGTATGCGTAAGGCTAATGGAGCTTGACACATGCCCACTGAAAAAAAAAACCTCATTTTTAAAGTGCTTTATAGACATCAGCTAAGCTAAATATTGTGTACGGATAAGAACAGGCAAGAGCAGACTATGGAGCAGGCTCTCTTCCTCTCCTCCACCACCAATGGTGTGATTACATGGAAAAACAGAGATATCTCTGGGTACCACCTTGCTCTCCCTTTCACCTCCACACACTTCAAAAAATTACTATTAAAGTTGAGGTTGGCAAGAAAGAAAGATTATAAAATCTGCCAGACTGCAGTAGTTCATGGTTCCTGCTGGGACAGACTTCACCCCAGAGAGCTGAGAGGACACTGTGATGAAGGCAAAATTCTTAGAATAAAGGCACTGCTCAAGATTTAGCAGCAGACATTGGCAGCAGATAGAAACATGGAATGAGAAGGCATCAGGACATCCAGAAGATGTTTCCTTGGCAAACTACTGATCTCCATGAAGATGCTAACAGATGGAGCAGGTCTGCAAGTTACCTGAGACTCCTTGAAGAGTCAGGCAGACAGAAATTAACATCTCACTGACATTACACTGCCAGCTCTCCTGCTATCCAAGAAGCACACAAATCCTAGGACACCTTTACTTAGGCACCTAAGGGTGGTCTGCATCAGGACCATAGTGATGACGGCTGTAGAAGTTAGTTTGGAGTGTTTTCCACTACAAGAATGAAAGAGTGCAATTCGGATTCAGCTCGCTGATCCAGTTAACAAGCACATACCCAGGAGCGGCCAAAACCAGCTCCACACTTCTCATTACTCTCATAACCATTCTCCATAATTTCTTAGTTTCACTATTCTCTTTTTGAGATAGAGTGACAGAAATTTTACAAAATAAAATTCTTCAGTGTTTACAAATTATTGCAGATTTCCAGCCTTAGTAAGATAGCATGGCATGTCCGAACCACCAGCAGAGCGCTGCTGTGACAGATAACGCCATGAGTGTTTGCGGCCGTAAGAAACCCAGACATGAAGCTGCCTCCCCTCACCTCTAAGCCAGGGAACAGAAGCAACACACTCCTCACACCACAGTGAGACCATGATTTCATGGAAAAGAACAATTCGCTTCCAGCGCTGCCTCTCCCTCTCCTTCTGAAGCCATGGTGTTTCTCCTGCCTATTACCCTTTATGAGGAGGAGGAAACTGCCCCAAAAATGTCTGGAAGCAGGGAATGCCAGGGGATTAAGACCCAGGTTTCACTTATTGATGACTTTTCTGGGCAGAATGCAGCCTCACCTACCCCAGGGTGAACGCTCCAGCGCCTCCTTTGACTAACAGCAGCTTAGGAACACATCAGATTCACTTTAACATCCTACTCAGGCTTTCCATAAACTATCGAGTCACTGTTAACATCTCTTATTTTCAAGGCATCCAATGACCTGGCCTCAAGATATTTAGAAAGGCTACACAACTCTCTGGGATATAGACTGTCATTAACAACTCCACCCTTCCATGTAACTTGCATTTAACCAAGACAACCCTTTCCTGTACAGCACCACCTCTCACAAAACAAAACATGCAAGAACAGTAAGACTGTGGAATAAAGCTTCACAGACTTCACAGATACTAAAAGCTGTTATTGACTCTGCCATTTTCCATTCCAGATAGAAGGCACATGGTTTATGCTTCTCATTTGCATATATAATGCATATCTTTCATTAAAAAAAGACAACTATAAAATCAAAATGTCACCCTGTACACACATCTCTCTAAGGAAGAGACTAAAGAGGGAATAAAAGACCTTATATAACCAATGTATACCATGTATCCAATATACTATAGAAACTCTAGCTCATACACCATAATGCTTGTTACTAACATTTAAAGTAACAGATAATGGCGCCTTTTCAAGCAGCTTTGATCTCTGTAGGTAAAGAATACCCAAGTTAGAAATACTTAACTAGCATTAAAGATTTGATTTATTTATTCATCAAGAAAAAAATCCAACCCTATTAAGAACCTTCTGAGTCAGGGTAGAGCATAATTACTCCTTGTAACTTAATTTGCAAGAATTCTAAGATACCTGCATGGTAATAAAGAAAACGTGTATTTCAAAAAGCAAAACTAATGTTTTCCTCTCACCACAAGTTTTCTTACACTGCGACGTTTCATGCACTGAAATGAAACTGTAAGCAGCAGCACATTCTGCAGACGCGGTCTTTATTTGTCTACGTAAGCATTAAACGGAGACTCCCGTACTCCCATCCACCCTCCCCACCAGCAGCTGAGCCCTCTGCCTGCAACAGCCTTCACAGCCCTTCCTGCAATTCAACCCCACGCTCTTCTCTCTCAAAACCAGCAGAGCTCGAGCCAGCAGCGCTCTGGAAATAGGACAGAGTCCAGCTGTGCTAACATTTTTACACTCTCATCTTCTAATACAGTCAATTAATAAATCCTTTCTTTCTCAATCTCCCATAAGAAATACTATTATACATGCCCAAACTCTCAGCAACTAAGAGCAAAAGGGAATTTAAAGCAGACTATGCACCATAGGCAAAAGGCCTAAGAATGTCCAAGTTTTCAGAACCTTCTAATTTCCTTCTGTTTGCATCCACAAGTTCTAGCTCTTGATCTCCCTTCAGTCCAACAGTCTGCAGAAAACACAAGCATGCTGCATAAGAAACAAATCACAGTTAAAGGAAAGAAAAGGATCAATGAGGGAAAAAAAAGGATGAACCAAAAAGAGTCATAGATAACTCATAATTCAAATCATAAACAGCAGAACTAGAAAAAAGATAACACAAGATTTCAGGAAAAAAACTGAAAATAACAAATTTAATTCTAAGAAAAATCTGATATGTTAAAATATTAAGAAATAAGTAGTCAGAAAAAAAAAAATCAAGTATTCAAATACCATAAGACAGGCATTAAAGGATGTCTCAATGTTTTAAATGCCTATTGGTATTTTTCCAGTGATTTCCAAGTCCATAAGACAAAATTCCAAGCCTCTCCTACATACAAAAGTAGAGTTTTGTTATTTAAATGAGAGATGAGCAACTTATATGTAATGGTATGTTGAAATTTTAAAGAAGTTAAAAAATCACTTAGCAACAAGTCTAAAGCATTAGTAGCACAGAGATACCATAAGAAAATTATATTTATTGCTGTATTTGCTTCATCTGTGCACGTCATACTTCACAACTAAAACCCAGAAGAGATTATTAAACTAGGCAGGCTGTGTATCACTGGATATTAGAACTATGAGAGTAAGCATATGTGCGTCTGGATGAAATTTAGAGATATCACAACACTTTAGTCCTCAGAAAACTGAACTTTTGCACTACAGTCAGACAAGACAAATCCCTCACTCTCTGGTGACACCTCTGATAAAATATATGCCGATTGTCCTTGTGTGACATCGGTGTCCTACGCACACACTGGGGCGGGGGAAATTAAACACCAGCCAGCCTGACTTCCAGAGAATATATTTCTGGCTCCAATGATGATTAGTTTGATACTGAGAATGCGGTCAGGTAAAGCCTCTTGAAAACAATAAGCCAAGCAAGGGAGAAAGATTTTCTTTCCACACCTGAAGACTGACCCAGCACTGCCTGATGTCCCATTACCACCTGTGGGAAAACTGAAAGCAGAAAGCCTCCGACTTATTTTTTAAGACAGATAACTCCTCACTTCTGCACACAACTGTTTAAAACTTGAAACTCAAAATTCAGTTACACTTTAATGCACTTCTAGCAGCCTTAGAAGGTTTTTGAAGGCAACCCCACACCCTCATTACTTACTGTCAAAGGGAACGAACAGCAGGATTAATACATGACAGCACAGCAAGAGACATGAAGACAAACCTGTCCTCCAAAATCCTGGAATATACAAGCACCAAACCGATTCCCTGAACAGCTGATTGTCTTTTAAGCGCCTAGTCCAGACTGGAATTCTCCTTCTCCTATCCATCAACCCAATGTAAGCTGACCACAGATTTACTCTCCAATGGTAATTGCCCTATTTCACATACAGTTTAAAACAAGCTCCAATTTAACTCTCACTAAAACACTTTGGCCGTTACCATCTTGAAACAGAGAGACAGAAAATGTCCATATATGTGAAAAAGCACTTAATTCATTAAAAAAAAACACTGCTATGAAATTAAATTTTGCATTGGTGGAAAAACCGTGAGGCTACTACATCGCTGAAACTGTTTTCATGTTAATAGAAATGAGGGTAGAAAGAAGGAATGTGCGTTTTACACCTTTATGTACAGTACAATACCAAGTGTAGCTGGAAGGAGGAGATCACCCCTCAAACCATATGCAGACATTCATGAAGTAATACAGTGGCCACTCAAAAATACTGCTCATGATTTGAGCTCTAAGGCCTCCTGGATTTTTTTTGTCTGAAGTATTTTTTAAAAGACTACTCAGTAAAAATAAAGAAATAAACAGAAAACAAAATATTTTCTAGCATTAACTACGCAATTCACATAACTGCATTTTGAATCTTCATCAGGAAAATGTAATTATTAAAAAAAAATTAAAAATTAAAAATTTAAAAAAAAAAAAAAAAAAATCAGTCCACCAGATTCAGGGTACCATCAATTTGTGGAAGAGTATTACTTTCTTTTTTTAATTTAGTCTTCATATACAAATTTTAAGCCTTATAAAACCAAGAAATCGGCTATCGCTGCATTCCATTGGAAAAGGAACACAGGACTCCAAACAGAGCTTTCCACAACCAGAGACACCCGCCAGGCCTGATTATTTTAATGATGTGTCATGTAACGTCTACATGTAATCATCATCCACCTGCAATAACCTGCACTTCACCTCCACCAGCCTCAGTCTTCACCAGTGCCCCTGAACTACAGATTCTACAGGATGTTTTGCATGACTTGATGAATGTGCTAACTGGCCGACCAAGGTACATGGTCTGACAGGTTATGTGGTAGATGAAAAACCACAGACCTTACGCCAACCCTGCTGCTGTGTGCACAACATCATTTTTTCTCTCCCTCCTCCATTAAACCACCATTTCCTAAGTTTGTACACAATGTATGTCTTTAAGAACATTACCACTCTGTCAAATTTTAGTGAAATCAGCCAAGACATACAGCATGGATTGATGGAAACTGAAAAAAGCACTACCATCTCTCTCATTCCTTCACAACATCCAAATAAAAATCAAGCATATCATAACAAACTTTTATTAAAAAAAATAAAAGTAAAGAGAGAAGAGGGAGCTGCAGAAATATTCAGACATCTAGCCAAATTTCCAGGAAGGCCCAGTTCAATGGCATTTATAAGAGTGATGATCTGGCACGTTTAGGTACCTCCAAAATGCAAATTTATGATCAATAATGCTGTGTAGATGGTTTATATAAAATATATGCTGCACATAAGTTATAAAATTTTCCTTGGCTTTTTAATTAAGTCACATGCAAGCTAAAAGCAAAGCAATCCCCAGTATTTAAACCAGTTAACACCTCAGTTCACTCATGCAGAAGGCAGAGCTACAAAATTATGTCAGATTTCTTTCATAAATGTATCTAGTTTTTTATATGTCCTGTTATAACTGTTTGCAATATTGCATGAATTTGACAAGAACATTATTCCTTTGATTTATAAAAATTATTTTTAATCCCCTTGGAGTAACTTAAACTCCACATGCCCTCAGGTCACACTTGGGTTTTGAAAGACACTTATTCAAATCAACAATTTGTTTCTCATGCCTCCTCTTAAACATGCAGATTTGTCATTCCTCAAGTAGCTGGTCCCTCCCTGATTTCATAGATTACAAAACCTGGCTTCTAGATTTTTTTCATTTCGTAAGTCAAATACTCTGTGCCACCTGCTCTCTACTCTCTCTGTCCCTTGCAAGACATTACATGAGGTTCATCGTCGGGGGTGCGTCGGGTCACTTTGGCTTTTTTTAAATTTTCCATATCATCCACACAACTAAAAAAAGAAATGAACGGTACTCACGTACTCTTTGAATGACATCTAAATTACCTTCAGCCCTGGCATCACTTTCATTCCATAACGACTTATTTTCACCGCTTGTTTCCCCTGTACGTAGATGACTAGAGGGCTATTTTTCATAGCCATGAAAGGTCAAACTCAGTAGCATTTTCAATTATTCTCCCCCTACCCTGAAATTCTTGCACTCTACTATACTGCTGTACCAACCTAAGAGAACAGATTTACATCTCCTTAACAAACAGTCCCTTTTATGATATTTGCTGGTTCCCAGTATTTACAGTGTCTTTACCAAGATCTTTGCCGAATCAGCCAAGGCTGGAGCTTCCACCATTTCCACCATTACTGCGATGCAGACTCCAGGTTACTCCTTGTATTTTTGAGCAAAAATTCTTCAGTCCAATGGAATTCATTAACTGTTTCTTTTAAAATTCTCAGTATCTCAACAAAAGACTATTTTTGTTTATTTTCAATTTATGACAGAATTTGCCTAGCCTAGGCCGAAAGCCACCTGAACAGAGCAAAACAAACACAGCCTGGAACGAAGATGTCACAACCAGTTTAGTAACATTTAAGCTAATTTTAGCCACATTTAACCGAGCTTCCAGAGGAATCTAAAGGCAAGAACACACTGACCTACATGTCATTCATATCACAGCACAGACATACAGGACATCACACAGTACTAAGATGATCCGATGTCCCAGCACAACACAGCCACCACCATCACTACAACTCCAGGTACCAAGTCCCGACAGGAGCTTCTCGATGGCCTGAGCAGAGATCCAAGCTGGCACACAGCAGCATATTCAAGGGTGACACTAACCTCCTACCTCCAAATACACAATGGTTCATGGCACAAACAAACAAAAACCACATTTTAATATACCCAGCAATTCTGGATTATTTTAGAATACAATTTGGTCAGTACAGCCTTCTCGGACACCTCAGAATGGTGAGACACGATGACTGTCTCCCCGCTGGCAGATAAAACAGGATCTGTTCCAGCGTTAGCTGGCTCCCTGGCTTTGCTCAGGCCCAGTCCAAACAGCTCTCCCCAGAGGAACTGCACACAAAGTGAGCCTGAAGCAGCAGCACCATGGCCGGTGTGCATCATCTATCCCTGGGGCCGAGCTCTGGCCCTGTCCTACAGCCATGTAAATACAGCCAGGAAAACGATGGGACATGCACTCTTCATTCTGTTTCACCTCCAGTTTTCTGTTTTCCATCCAATTCATTAGCGCAATAACTCGGTTTGTTATTGCCTCTAGTCAATCAGTGATTTATCTGTGAAGAGACATGCCAGCTACCACATGCAAGACTACTCATGTCCCTCCCACGTTTCTACAGGGAGAAAAATCATCTTATACAATTGCTGACAGCAGTTGTCTCTTTAACAATAGCATATACAATGCTGCCCTAGAGAGCTTAAAAAACAAATAATACAGATTAAGAGAAGGAATACACATACTCGGGGTCAAAAGAGAGCCTAGGAAGATAATAGCACTGGAATCATAAATAGGGGGGAAAAAAAAAACTTTCGCTATAGAAAGAAAGAGAAGCAATTGGCATCTAAGAACCTGAAGGCCATTAAAAAGCACAGGAGGAAGTAGATACAACACAAGTATGAAAAATATTACAAGTGAGACCAAAATAAGTCTGAAATGAGTGTGAAAAGAGTATTAAAAGCAAGATCAAAAGGAGTATGAAAATGGCATGAGAAGAAATTAAGTGAAAGAGATCAAAAAAATAACAGCAAGCTCCAAGCATCATTAAAAGACATTTTGGAACAGCAGACTCAGGTTACACCTGTTCTGCTGAACAATGGGCTGAACCATCCTCAGTCCAGAGGACACGTCGGACAGACCCGCTGGCACCCACACTGCTTTAGGCCGGGTGCTCCTCTCCTTCATGCCAGCAGATCTGTCTTGGAGACAGAGCCGGGAGTAAACAGTGAGAACTATCAAGGGGCCAGGGCTTAAGCTGCTCTCTGGCTGCATCATCGTGCAGCAGAGGCAACACTGAAAGAAGGACGAGCGGCAGATGGAAGGTAGGAAGGAGCTGGTGCTGGGGAGGAAGGGCAGGAGACCTCCCTTCAGTGGTGCCCAGTGATAGGATGAGGGGCAACGGACACTGAAGCACAGGAGGTTCCTTCTGAACATGAGGAGAAACTTCTTTACTTTGAGGTGCCACAGCCTGGAACAGGCTGCCCAGAGAGGTTGTGGAGTCTCCTTCTCTGGAGACATTCAAACCCACCTGGACACATTCCTGTGTGATCTGCTCTGGTGAACCTGCTTTAGCAGGCGGGTTGGACTGGATGATCTCCAGAGGTCCCTTCCAACTCCAACCATTCTGTGGCTCTGTGAGAGGTGTCAGTGGGCAGGGGAAGGTGTGTGATCAAGAGGGGAAGGGCAGGACAGAACCCAAGCTGGAGAGGCAGGGAGGTAGCCTGGCTTAAATTAAGTGAAGAAAACAAATGATCAGACTAGGAGGAAGAAAAGGTGAAAGGCACAAATTACTCTAGTTACCCCATAGGCAAAAAGTTAGAAGAATCAGCTGAACTGCAAAGCAGCCATAGACAATGTTTACCTTATTTAGATTAAGAGGAAACATTACTAACAGATCCAGTTACCTCTGATACACTAGCAAAGGCTTCATACTAATGACTAAGCATATTCACCTATAGCAAAATGTGCACCATCATCAAACAAGTGCCTAAAACTTACAGACCTTCAGGAAACAGAGGACTTCGCTCCAATGCATGAGATCAATGGCAGATTTCCCACAGAAATCAACAGAAATCTCAGGAAACAGAGGTCAAATCAAATAACCCAGCTTCTCATTTCCCTTTCCCCAGCTTTATGCAATTTCCCTGTTAAATCATTCTCTTCTCCCCACCTCTCACAATTTCTAGAATTCTTCATCTTTGAAAATACCCACTTACGCTCTCACATTTTCTTTAGCCTTGACTAACCCAAAACATAAGCATAGATCAAACAAACTATAACAAACTCTGATGAAAAACTTTTTCAGTAAAGTTTTCTTAAACTATCAAGGCAAGTAGTTTTTTAAAAAGTGTAATTATAAGCTGTATGGGAGATTATTTGGGGTTTCTTTGGGGAGTATACATGTTAAGCCATTTTTAACTTTTCCCTTTAATCTTTTTGTAAAAGTGGGTCTCAGAAGACGTTCAGCATTGGGACACTTGGTTTGTGAAATACAAGCAGTCTTAATTATGAAATAGATATTCCTGTCACCCAGTTTGTATGTGGAGGGACAATTCAATTTAGATACAAAACCTACTTTTGCTAAAGCAGTCAATTTGTACTGGAGCAAAAATAAAGATGGTGAAAATATGGTATCTGAAGATTACAGTTTTTCTAACATAAAAAAAAAAGTGCACTTTAAAAAAAAATAAAAAGCATAGTGCTACTTAAAAGAAAGACTCTTCACAGCCATTTACTGAAAATCAGTATTTTAGTAATCAAATACCAGCACCACTTAATTTGGCTCCATCAGCCTCCTACTGACTGAAGAGAAGCAAAACATTAAAGAGATGTGGGGTGTAGATATTAGGGGTTTAGACTCTGGATTACAACCATCCCTAACCACATACTCTCCCACAACAACCTCTGGCAATCTATTCTCATCTGTTCACTCTCATTCATTTCCACACAAGCTTTTGTAAGCGGAAACTCTTTCACCTATTTTCCCTAGTTATTAGCTTGTGGCAACAGGAGGAACAAACAAGCAGAAGACATTTTACAGGCTTGACATAGAAAAATGAAGTGAAATTTTCTGTTGCTGAGCCATACAAAGGATTGGGACCAAGTAGTACCAGAAACATTCTGAACATATACTGATATAAAGATAAAATAACAGGAAGTTCATGCCCTTATGTGAATCTCAGAATACAGAAAAGGACCAAACATTTGTGCTGTCCAACTGTGATATTTAATTACAAATACAAGGTTTTCAAACACAACCTTAATCCAGCAAAGAATGAATTTAGTGATGACTCTCCTAATTCAGGAGTATTCCTTTCCTGCCAACCTATTTAATGTGCAAGACTCCTGCTTCCTCCTCTGCAGTCTCCTCTGCACCCTTTCACTCGTTACCTTACACTGTCTCTGGTACTTGTCGAACCTTGCTTAATAAATCAATTCAATTCGTTAATGCAGCTGAAAATTACCCCACCTAAAAGCAAGTTAGTAACCTCTTCTGGATCAGTGAATGAATCAAATCTGGTCAAGGAGGGATAAGGTCTAGGACCACACAAAGAAGGAGAAGTTATGTGTCTGGGACCAAAGGAACACAAATGCTTCCTCCCTCCTTACGTAACACCAAGATTTTTGAGCAACTCTGCTTTAGATTACTCTGATAAGTCAAGTTAATCACTGAAATTTAAGAAAATTAAAAACTGTAAAGACAGCAGTTTAAAAACTGATGCAGACATTTTGCAGCACAGCATGACGTTGGTTGAGAAGATTCCCACCCCACCTTGGATTCATGACAAGATGTAACTGTTTATGGGGCCACAACGTAAAACTGATCAGAAAAACATCTCGGATTTTGGGGTTTGTTTTTCTTCTCAAATAAACAAAAACGGGAGCTTTCCCCCTAACCTGTGACTGCACAACTGAGTGAACTGTAACATAGCAGGATGCTCTTTACCAGGCTTGACTGCTAGAGACCTTTGATTTAATTACAGAGCTGTTTAAGGTGCTTTTAGCCAGATGTGACACATCACCACTACACCTCCCATGGCTCACTTCAGGTCCATTCTCTTCTGGTACAAGTACTGATGCTCCCACACAGCAAACTCAATCAGAAAACAGAACCAAAGGAAAAAATCAGTGGGGAGGAGAGGAAGGAATGTTTTTCTCTGTATTAGTTTCCTAATCCAGCTTACAGAAGCTGCCACTTCGGTTTTGTTGGTTCAGAATGAAAACGTTCGCTGTCAGACATGACAACTCCTTATGTCCACACTGCTACCAAATAGTTATTAACTGTTTAAAAAATGTAATTAGGTATCGCCACAATTTTCACTCAAGGAACACTTCAATGAGAGCTTAAATTAATTATGTCAGGAGTGCTGCAGTCCCACTCCTTCCCTCCTCTTTATTACATATCTTGATAATTTTGTTGTACCAGCACTGGTACAGAGTTGAAAGTACAGACTCAATGACGTGTTTTTCTTTCCTTACAGCTTAGTTTGGGGCCAGCTCACTACTCAATCCCTCAAGCACCACTACAGGAGAAACACAGAGGTGGGGGAACAGAAAGAAGGGCTCACCTACTGCGATTCCAGCTTAGATCAGCTTTCAGGATACATTTACACAGATGGATGCAAACAGATCCTGACTCCTCTACCTACACCCTAATTTGCTGGAAGCAAGCCAGCTGCAACCAAGGTGATATAATCAAGCATAACTGCACACTAAAGCTCACCTGTAGGATACTCTCTGAATACTTTAGCCTTAATGTATTTTTTTAGCCTAGCTTGATTATGCAATGGAACCTCCTTGATCCTAAGGCAACAACTACCAAGGTGTCACCAACAATAATACACATGTGCTCTTGCTACTGCCAAAGATACAATTTTAGCCTCTCAGGCAAATACTAAGTCTTTTTAATCAAGTCTCATAGATATTGGAAAACGACCAAAAAATGGTGTTCAGACTGTGTCCGTGCCCTTCTTCCCCATCAGCTTCACCTCTCCCCCATCACCTGTGGTGCCACCAGACCCACCACCCCCCATGCCCTTCTCCTCCCCTCCCAGAGCCAGATTCACACACTCCCTCCCCTGCCCCAACCCTTATGCCCTCCAGCCCTCAAACTGAGCTGCGCCCCCCACCATCTCTCTCCTCCCCAGCACTAGAGTCCCCCTCAAAACATCCTTTTTCCTCTTCCCCTCCACCCCAAGGTCACGCTGCCATCGAAACCTCTCCTCCCCTTCCTCCCCCAAAACACTCCCCACTCCAGACCAGCCTCCCTCCCCTGATTTGTCTCATGCCCTTCTCCCTGACCCAGGCCAGGCTCCCCCCGCTCTGACATCCCCTGTGCCCTCCCCAAACACCCCTCATGCCCTTCCCCTCACCCCAGCCCCTCTCACATCCCCTGTACCCTCCCCTTACACCCCAGGCCAGGCTCACCCCGCCCTCACATCCCCCACGGCCTTCCACCCCAAAATAAGGCCCCCTCCCTGACCCCCTTCATGCCCTTCACCCAGGCCAGCCCCCCCCACCGTCCCCTCACGCCCTTGTCCCCCCCACCCAGCTCAGCGCCCCCACCGCTCCCCACCCCGCAGACCCACCAGGTAGAGGGTGCCGTAGATGCGCAGAGACTCAGCCAGGGCGCCCTGGGTGATGTGCAGGATGGCGGCGGAGCAGCGCGGGTGCCAGGTGTGCCCGATCTCGTAGCAGCTGTGGGGGATGGACTTGCTCAGCGCCGCCATCTTTGCCGCGCTCGCGGCGGAGGGGGCGGCCACCGCGTCACCGCCGATGCAGGAGAAAGGTCGCGCGGGGCGCTCGCGGCGGCGGGGTTACTCGCGGGCAGCCGCTCCGCGCGCCTCGCCTGAGGCCCGCAGCCAATCGGCGGCCGCCGGGGGGCGGAGAGGGGCGGGGGCGGGGTGGAGTGAGCCCCCGCGCGAGATGCGCCGTGCGCGTGGCGCTGCGTGTCCCGTCGCCCCGCATCCCCCCAGGAGCCCGCCCGCCCGCCGCCCAGCCCGCCCCCCGCAGAGCCCGGGCCGCTGTGCGCGCTGGGGGCCACGGGTGAAGCCATGCGTGGGGAGGATCCGCCCGGAGCACGCTCCGTGGCGCGGAGCGGGGGGGTGGCGGCTCCCAACGGGCGAGAAAGCCGAGCCAGGGCTGCACGGCGGCGGGCAGGCTCAGGAAGCGGCGGAGGTTTCTGGGGCGGACGGGCTCGGAGTGTGTGTGCGGGCCGGGCTCCGCATCCCCCCGTGCAGCCGAGCGGGGGAAAGGCAACTAGAGCCATGTGGGGCAGTGAGAGCGACTGCACTGTGAGGAGAAGCTCAGAAGAGGTTGATTCTCCCTGTTTTGGAAAGTAGGGGGGAGGAGGAGGGGTGTTACAATGGCAGTGACTGATGACACGGTTACAGTTCAGTTGCAAAACTGGCATCTGGTTCCAGCTTTAAATTTTTATCTTTTGGGACTAAATAGGCTGGCTGCACCATGATCTGGGGATTTTACATTAGGTCTCTGCTAGGTAACAGTTCGTGGATGCTCAGTCCCAATGGAGCAAGTACAGTGTGTACCTTCTGTGCAGTGCTCAGGTCAGGAGAGGTTATTTCAAGACCTAATGGGAGATACATTCCAAGGCAAATTAGAAGATCAGCAAACTAACCTGCAGTCAAAAACAGACTTGAAACAGATCCACAGCAAGAAAATTCCTCCCCCGTACAGCCTGCCTCAGATTCTCCTCCTGCACAGCCCACGGAGTTCCCCATGTTGGTCAAACTTGGGACCAGTCTGTACCACTCCCAAAATAAAGCAAATTTGTCATTCATTTTGCCAAAACTTCTACTCCTTCCAAAAATCCTACTATGGGTGCAAGAGCATACTTGCATGTCAAATTTAGTGGATGGGTAAGTTGGACGGTTCACAGAGCCACTGAGAGACTGTTTGCAGACTCCCAGCAAATCTGCAGTAGGAGATTTTTGGCCTAAATAGTTCAATTATGCTATTTCAGTCAAGCGTGCTTCACCAACCAGACTTCTGTTAGGTAGAACTCTGTCTGTGACAGTCAGTCTGTATTTAAAATCTAGTAGAAGACCCTAGAGGTAACTTTAAATTCAGCTTAAGAGCAGAGGTCCAGGTCCCCTGCAGCTGCGTGTCTGAATAAAGGAGTGAACGTTCCTGTGTACTGACCCTCGTAGAAAGGCAACATTGGCAAGATAACCCGCTGGAACATTGTCTGGACTTTGGCTTGGACTCGGTGCTTTGCTGGCAGTTTTTGTATTACTCTGTTAAAGAACTGCTTATGGGTAGAAAAGGCAATTATTGCCTAAGATATGGATTCTGGCTCTCTTGTGTGCATGTTTTGGCTTCGATACTACTCTGGGCTTAAGGTTTGCCTGCTGCCTTGTATTTGTGGGCAGGGAACCATGGCATGTACAATATTGATAATTGCACAAGCTAATAATTTCACTGCTGACACACATTTTTGCAGACAGTCCTAATTTTGTAGGTCTTGTCCCGCTCAAGGAAGACTGTTAAAGAAGTACCCAACAAGATACCTTGTTCATTTGTGCAGCAACGCTTATCTGACTGAACAGCTGCCAGATCAGAACTGGAGGCTTTTTAATCTTTCCTGTTGGGTCAGCTGAGGAAGACTCTGACGATGCACTGATAAAGAAGGCGGCACAGCCCTGACCTTGCTTCAGGCCCTTTTCCATGAGGTTTCAATATGCTATTCTGGGAAGAAGCCCTAGGGATAAAGCAACATGGGAATACTGCTGATAGCCCGGTTTTCCTCGGATGACAGCTCAGGCTGCTCTCTCCTGGGAGAAGCTTACCCTTGGCTGGAACTGGGACAAAATAGTTTTGGAAAAGGAAGGAGTCACATGAATTTAAAAAGCATTGAGGACTGTTACTTTTTCCCCTGTAAGTACCTGGGGTTTTTGGGATCTCTCCTTGTCGCATGAACAAGGTTGTTTACTGGGAACAGAAGGCTGTGTCTATAAAGTTACTTAAACACCAGTGATGAATCCTGTGGCATAAGGCCAGGGGACGTGACACACACTGCTCAGGACTTCCCTTGTGAGATCCAGGTGTCCTGGAGAGAGTTCTTCGGTGTAGTCCCAAAAATAAAACCAGGGAGTGAGCTAATCACTAAGCAGCCTGAATAGTGGGGGAGTTGAGAGTGCTCAGCTTACTCCCTGGTCCTCATTAATGTAGCAGTATCAGATATATAAATGTGAATAAAAATATAGGCTGCCAAAAATGTCAGATAGGCACGTGAGCCTCATTAGACTAGGACAGCTACGGTATCCCGGTTTCTGTGCCTTGTGCCACAGAAGGGAGCAATGTGGCAGCATCTCGCGATGTGGCAGCATCTCACTGACTCTGCTTCAGTTGCCCACGTACCTATTTGCAGCTGGGTTAACAAAACACCACTTTCAGCACAAGTTCAGGGCCAGACTCTTGAGCAAGAGACCTTAACTGGTGGGCAGCACTGCAATGCTCCGATTTACCCATACAGTTGATAACTGGTTATGCTAGGGAACCGGATATTTTGGATGGCAATTGCTGAATGGAGAAAAGTAGAGCCTGCCTTCCCAGATTTTAGTGGGTCTCACAGTCTAAGAACATTCTCCACTAATATCTTCAGCATCTGATAAACCCAGTGTCTGCAAGTAAATGATGTATCTCAACCCATGAGAGCGGCTGGAGGTGTGAAGAATTCCACCTGCCTTCACAACGAGTAGGTGTCAGTGTTACAAGGTGGTCTGGCTGGGAATCCAAGGTGCAGCATTTAACTAATTGGAACAAAATCAGGAAAACAAACCAAGGAAAGAACCCAAACAGGGAACTTCACATTGCGGGAGGCTTTGTCTCCCAAATGCATTGGGATCTGAGAAACCTTCTTTCTAGACACTTTTAAATATCAGAACAATCTGGAAACATTTTCACTTGGAAGAAATGTAATGCTTTGCCCTCTCCTCATGCTGCTTTCCAACTTGTGTGCTTTTTTTTTTGCCATGTGTTTGTTTTCTCTCTTGGGACAGGTGATCCAGCTTTTCCCTGCTACTCCTGCAGTTTTCCATACCTGAACTTTGCCTCTGGAAGTAGCTTCTATTATCCGATAAGAACTGCTCTTTCCAGCAGAAGATTTTTTTTTTGCCCTCACTTTTTCTTCTTTTCTCATTCTTCCACTCTCATTGTTTTTCTCCTTCAGTTTGTTTTCCTGCCATCTCTACAATTGTCTCATCCCTCGGCCATAAATTTTATGAAATCCAGACTGAAAAGTATTCTGCTGCTAAAAAAACTAGGGATTAAATTTATCTATCTGCTCAGGTCAGTGGAGGTAACGTGTACACTAGACATCTGGTTCCTTCAGTAAACTGCGGAGGACCTTGGAGATGTTGCTGTGCTGTCTGTTCTCCAAGGACTCCTCAGAATATGGGCAGGGAAACATAAATAAAGGAGCACATTTCAGGCAACATCTGAAGGCCTTCATGCCATCAGTGATGTAACTAGGGAGAGTCAGCTCCACCAATATCCATTTCTTCTTAAAATCCAGAACAAATAGTAGGTAGAGGATATCATAAGTTTTGTGGAAATAAACCACAAGGTTGTAACATGTATCACTGATGATTGAAATGCCTGTATTGAGTGGGAGTGAATGGACATCAATTGGGCTGGTTTTACTTTCCTCTAAGGAAAAATGACCTTTTAAGAGCTACTGTTGTCTCTGAAACTACTTACACTTTAACCCATTTTGCATTATTTGAACAAGCATTCCCTTCTGGCTTACAGCTAAGAATGCTGCTTGTTCATTTTTTAGCGGGGAATCATCTCAAAATACCCTCGTGTTTGCTGATATTTCAAGGTAAAGGAATTAACTGAAAGTTTTCCCATTTTCCACATGTAATAATTTCCAAAATAAATATGGGATGGGCTGTGGGATAATACTCTGTGAACATTTTAATACACACAATAATATCCTCCAGTTTATACGAATTTGTGTTTCTTCCAGACATACATGTTGCAGTCATTTTTACATCAAGGAAACAAAATCATAATGTTCACCATGCTGCTCCTCAGGCTAAACTGGGAGATGACATACTGAGCCATATTCATCCTACGGGTGTCAGAATTGTACTTCAGCTGTATTTAGCCTGTGGTGCTGCTGATCCTGGAGACAGTGATTTCTTTCTAAATCAGGTGACAGAACTGGTTGTTAAAGGCTAAATTAAGCCACTGGCTCCACTAGACAAGGAGTAAGAGGCAGTGCATGTGGACACCATACCAAGAGCAGCCCAGAACAGCAACTGTGACTCTGCTGCTTCTCTGCTGCTTTCCTGCTTTTCAGGAAAGTGCTTTCTGTAGCTCTGGAAAGAAAGCAAAATTGCATCTTGCATCTTCCAGGCTCCTCAGCCTACTCCAGTGTTTGGAACTCCCTCACCCAGATCATAAAAGCTGGTTCTCTACCTGCATCTGACTGAAATCTGTACAACCCACCTTTACACCACCCAGAGGGAATAAAATGTTTTATGGGGGAAAAATTCACAGAATGTTTGGGGTTGGAAGAGACCTCTGGAGATCATCCAGTCCAACCCACCTGCTAAAGCAGCTTCACCAGAGCAGATCACACAGGAATGTGTCCAGGTGGGTTTGAATGTCTCCAGAGAAGGAGACTCCACAGCCTCTCTGGGCAGCCTGATCCAGGGTGCTGGCACCTCAAAGTGAAGAAGTTTCTCCTCATATTCAGATGGAACCACCTGTGCCTCAGTCTGTGCTCTTTGCATCATAAAACTTGTTTGCTGTCCTTTTATAGCTATGTCTGCCCATGCTCTGCAGTCATGGTGCTGTGTCTGGAACACATGTTGTTCCTCTGCCATCCCCCACTCTCTATGTTTACCACACTCCGCAGTCAGGAAAGACCTGTCCCATGAAGATTCCATGTCCTTCATCTCTGTGTACCAGGTGGGGGCAGCAGCCCTCAAACGTGCAGGTAATGTTCACCTTTCCATGACCACCAGTGGGAAGGACGAGCACAGGCTGGGCTTGCACACAGGGCTCCGAGACAGCGTTAGGTGGAGCTCCGCTCCTAATGAGGTCCAAGAAGTGAACTAGAGCTCTGGACCTCTATTGTCTGTGCCACCCAACTGCTGTTTCACTCTCTGGCTCTTCTATAAGCCTTTTGGAATGAGATATGACATAAATATCAGATCACAGCAGGTGGAGGGAGGTGATTCTGCCCCTCTGCTCCGCTCTGGTGAGACCCCACCTGGAGTCCTGTGTCCAGCTCTGGAGCCCTCAGTGCAGGAAAGACATGGACCTGTTGGAGAGGGGCCAGAGGAGCCACAGAAATGATCAGAGGCTAGAACAGCTCTGCTGGGAGGACAGGCTGAGAGAGCTGGGCTTGTTCAGCCTGGAGAAGAGAAGTTCCAGGGAGACCTTATTGTGGCCTTTTAGTACTTAAAAGGGGCCTCTAAGAAAGATAGGGACAGACTTTTTAGCAGGGCCTGTTGTAATAGGTGATGATTTTAAACTGAAGGAGGGGAGATTCAGGTCAGACATAAGAAAGAAATCTGGGGATTGGATTAGATGAGCTTTGAAGGTCCCAGGTTGGCCAGAGAGGTGGTGGATGCCCCATCCCTGGAGACATCCCAGGCCAGGCTGGACGGGGCTCTGAGCAGCCTGATCTGGGTGAAGATGTCCCTGCTCATGGCAGAGGTTGGATTGGGTGAGCTTTGAAGGTCCCTTCCAACTCAAACTGTTCTATGATCCTATATGCTACAGAGGGGTCTGGCCCTGAGTAGGGCAGATACCAGCCAGTCATTACCATGTGCCTGTGGCAGCAGCAGTGGGTTGTTGCCTCTTCTTTAGCAGCATCCATGCAAAGGATGCTTCACAAAATAGGAGAGGAAAAGGAGACAGGAATGAATGATGAAGTCCTCAAGTAAAAAATTGTTGTTTCTCCCATTTCCATCTTTTTTGAGGTCATTACTGCAACATTATTTATGCTTCAAACACAGGCATTTTTTCAAAGGCATGAATCGCTTCATGGACTTATGAAAAGGCTCAGAAGGAGCCATTTTTTCTCTGTTTGAAGTTCTTAGCATGCTTAAAGTTTCTGTAATAAAACTGTCAGGCTATAAACTGGGGGTAGAAATGTAGTTACTCTAAAGGAACTGAGCACCCAGCAGCTGCTTTGAAAAGTAATGATAGTTTCTAGAAACTCAGCAGTTTTTAAAAGGCTTTGCATTGAAGCCTGAAATTTTCCAGAAGAATAATGAACAGTAAATTTCAGCGACTACATTTTCAGATGCTCCTGTTGAAACAGCCTCAGGACTCTGCCCGCTCCTGCTGCAGCTCTTGGACATCACAGCCGTGGGATTCAACAGCCTGAGCAGCAGCTGCTGGATCGCTGTGTTCTGCAGGTTTGGATTTCCAAGCAGACTGGCAGAGATTTTAGGTTCTCCTGCAATGCTGGGTTGATAAGCTACATCATCCTTCAGCAGCACTGTGGATGTCCAAAGCTGTGAGCAGGGTCAATGGCCTGGAGGGGCCTTTTTTGAGGCAAAATATCCCTTTGTCTTTATTTTCAGCAGGGTGGCTGCGCAGCCCCCTTTGCTGTGAGGCGTCTTGAAAGCCTTTCACATTGCAAAGGGAAGAAGCAACACACCCGTGATTACTCTTAGCTTTTGAAATCCAGGCTTTGGGTGGGCAGATGTGGCTTTAGACATCTACGTTTGGACCTCCAGTGAAAAACCAAGGAGATTAAAAATACAGTTGTGCCTTCAATGGGAGTGTGAAGATATTGATAATAACAACAGACTCCGCTTTTGGTTTCCATCTGCTGAACCAAGCTTTGAATGTGCATGAAAAAGAATCAAGGAAAGAAGTTGAACGCTCAACTAGTTAAAACGCTCAAAAGAACCTTTTTTAAACATAGAGGTATTCGGAGAACAAAACCTCCTTTTCAGCACCCTTGGCTCATTCCTAGGGACCGTTTCTTATGTTTCAGCTAAATCAGTTGAGAAAGTCACTAAAGCATGGCAACATTGCAGTGTCCCTAGGAAAAAGAAAAGCACCAGAGAGCCTTGAGAAAACTCCAAATAGCACAGAAAGCAAGAACAAATGTTTTCTATATGTGGTATTGTTGAAACTCCCAAGTGGCATAAATATAATAAACAATAGTGAAGAATGGGATATTTCTGTTTGTTTCCTCACACTCGAGATGACCTAACCTACCTCAGGCATGGTTCCACTTCGGGACTTGTGAGATATTTGATCGGTCCAAACTTGTGAAAATAAACACTATTATTCTACTGTTCTACATTGTGCGTTCTTTTGTTCTCTGTAAATAGACTGAGAACTAGCAAATGAAAGCGAATTAGAATAAAATACAAATCAAAATTTAAACTGCAGATAAACCAAAACCAACACATGGGGGGAAAAAACAAGTAATAAACACAAAAATAATGAAATGGTATACTCATCACTAAGCACAGCTCTGTGAGCTCCAGATGACTTTGTCAGTGTTTTATGGTTGAGTTCTGATCTCATTTACAGACGTCTCCTGCAGAGACTTCCCTCATCTGGCATGGCCGAGAGAAAACTCTAACATTTTAAGGTCAGTATTTTCAGACAACCCTGTGGGAATTTATACAGAACCCACTGGATTTCAGTGCAGGGTGGACACCTGACTTTGTGTCTCTAAAAAAATCCCCTCTTGTAAAGTAATAGGTTATTTCCCTGGCCCTCATAATATTATCTTCCAGGGAAAAGTTTTCAGTGTTTTGTCTAGTTGTAAGTAAATGGTGTGGGATTATCTTGGTATCGAGTACCCAAGTAGAAGAGATGAACTTGAGTGTAAATTCTTTATTAGGAATAGGTTTGCTCTTTGGCCCTGAGGCCAAACCCCATCCATGCCTCTGTGTGGCAGTGACATCCCGAAGTCGTGCTTCGCAGATCATTTAATGTTTGTCCAGCTTTGTGCTCATCATGTGTTAAGAATTACTATTGTTTATAACAAATGATAGGGCTTTCACCACTCCCTGGGAGAGGTTATTTTACAGCCTGATGTATGGCACTGTCAGAAGGCTCCTCTTGATATTTTTATAGTGGTTTTTAGCATTGGAAGATTATGAAGGCAGGGAGTAGAAAACTTACTGGGTTGGTGAGCGTTGGGCATGCTTGTGCTGGTGCATAGAGATGAGGTAACTGGTCAGACATGGTATCATTTTACATTCCCCTCCCACACCAGGAAAGTACCTTCCTGCTACATCCTATTTATAGAAAATAAAAGAATTTTGCTTTAATTTCTTTTTTTGAGAAGAGATGTAATGTTTTATACAGATCTCTTTGGTTAAAAGCCCAGCAGGGAGCTGATACAGCCGTAGTTGGGATTGTACACTGCCCTAAAAAACAGGCACTATGGATGGTTAATGACCTGATGTGCATGGATGTGCAATGTATGGCTCGACACCACCAAGCAGCATTAACATAAATGATATATTGAAAAGAAGTTCCCTCATATCAGAACTTTGATTGCATGGGAAATCATACTGTATGCAAGAAATGGCACCTCCTCCCAGCACTCGCACCCCCACTGCACTGCATCCATCTCTGGTTTGGGAGGAAGATTTTAATGTAAAAATAGTGCAAAAAAGCATATATTCAGAAGAAATTTCAAGTAAACTAAATAGCCCAAACTGAAAGAGTACACAGTTTTTACCACTGTACAGGGGAGCTGTAATTATTTGTGATCCAAAAAAAGAGATATACAGGTTTACACTACAGCTGACCAGAAGCAAACTGCCTCAAAATGTCATTTAACATCCAGCATCTCTGTTTTAGCTAAAGAAAAACAAGCCCCAAGGCCATCTGTTACCAGTGCCACTTTCTAGAAGGACTTCTGAAAATTCTCTTTTCCCACGTGTCCACTTAACACATGATCTCTTGAAATGCTGCCTTTTTACTTACTGAAATAATGTTTTGGGACGCAGTTCATCCTTTTATAACTGAGCTCCTGGAGTGGATGGCATTGCACTTTTTGTGCAAGTCTGACAATAAAGATGTTAAAATTATTCTCTAGCCTGGCTGAAACCAAGAATTTTTTATCCTACAGTTATGCATTGTTGCCCAAGGGTTATTGCATAAATTCTCCCTTAGTCCCCACTTTCTTATTGCGCTTGAGCCTATTTTAATTCCTCTTTACCCAACTACCTGGAGCAGCTAAGGAATAAGACAGACATCCTAAGCTCCTTTGATAGTCAAGGGAGAGTGGTGGAGCATCTGCAGTGCTGCCATATTGAATCTGAACTGGATTCTCAAGTACTTTCTCTGCCTGCCTCGACTACACAGGATCTGATGGCAAACTGATCTACCAGTGGCAAAACTTTTAAAAATCACATCCTTGGCTGCACAACACCTGTATCATAGAATCATAGAATCAATTTGGTTGGAACAGACCCTCAGGATCATCGAGGCCAACCGTTAACCCAACACTGTCACTAAATCATGTCCCTAAGAACCTATGCTTCTTTTAAACCCCTCCAGGGATGGTGACTCCACCACTGCCCTGGGCAGCCTGTTCCAATGCCTGACAACCCTCTCCAGGAAGAATATTTTCCTAATATCCAATCTAAACCTCCCCTGGTGCACCTTGAGTCCATTTCCTCTTGTCCTATCACTTGCTACTTGGGAGAAGAGACCAACCCCCTCCATGCTACAACCTCCTTTCAGGTAGTTGCAAACAGTGATAAGGTCTCTCCTCAGCCTCCTTATCCTGAGCCTCCGATGAGTAGGAAGGGGCGACGGGGTTTGGGGCAGCAACGGCATTACTGGCCGTTCCAGTGGTGGTTCTCCATTGCAGTGGTCATGGTGTGGTGGGAAAGTTCACCCTTGAGAGCAAGATGCAAATCGAGTGGAATCAATCGAGGTCTCAGCCTGAGGAACTGGCTGCACTGGAGGAGCAGATGCAGTAGCCTTTGTTTGAACTAGAAGCCTAACTCTTCACTGCTTTGCACCTTGTGTTCAGAGCAAAGGGGTTCATATGCTGGGCATCTTTCCAACTGATTCCTCCGGATCTGGTGTTATTTTATGTCATAAGCTGAGTAATAACCTTCGCTCTCAATACAGCGCTGTGCCCAGCTGAAATTATCCTATCTGAGAAACAATTTGCTTTATTTTTGCTTGGGGAATATTTGGGTTAAGTGGCAGCTTTCTTATTTTTTTTTTTAATGCACATTTTTAGGAGTTTTCTTTTTATATTTTTTCTAGTTCCCCATGGATGTGTGTATAGTGTCAACAGTAATGAATTACATGAACTTTTACCGTAAGGAACTGAAATATCATGGTAATCTAGTTTTCATGGTAATTTGGCCCCATGGAAGTCTCTCTGAGGAATAAAAATGCCTGAGAAAAATGGAATTCACATAAACTCTCGTTATTTTCTAAGTTCATCTGTATGTCTGTGGGGAACTAGATGAATTGTCAGCCTCCAAATATAAATTACGCTGCTCAAGAATGAAAGATCAGTGCACACTCAAATGCTCGGTCCAGCAATAATAAAAATAAAAATTCTGCATTTGTTCCATTGATAACAAAACCTTGGTACAGTGCTAAAATACCATCGTGACCAGCGCAGTAGAAAAGAATCAGGGTGCAGTTCCTTGACAGTTGAAGCCAATCTAAGCTGAAATGTTTTCTCCTGTGGTCACACCACCTCTCCTCATCATCACAGGGCCACTTACTTTGTTAGTTTTCTGACAATTAGTACCTGGAGCTACTCTGCCAGGGAGTCAGAGCATACATATGCATAGGATAAGGTGGGTTGTGCTCTGTGTAATCACCTGTACACATGCAAGGAGCACAAGGTAAATGTAAAATAGCAGCAAAGCCTTCAGGACAAGAGTCAATGACGTTATTTATGCCCAGACTAATTTTGAAAGTCCTTGAGTCTGTGTAACAGTAATCCATATGATTAATTTGCCAACTTGGATAGAAATTAAGAAGCCTGTTTGCTGAAGACTTGCCAAACCAGTCCTTCTCACTGTCTGGAATGAAGTGTATGTGTTTATCTTATATGAAAGTAGCACTGCTTTATCTATATAGGAATAGGTAAAGAAAACGAAAACTATGAATGTCAGACACAAATGCTTTATGGAAAAGCAGCTCTGTGTGAGAAAGGGGGACAAACTATACTGAGAGGGAGTAAAATAAAAGGGATATCTTTTGTAATTCCATCCATGCTAGATGTACAAATATGTTAGCAAAAACTCATCTCCTTAAATGCAATAATTATACCAGGTCCCAAACTGAGTGCATGCTATGATCTTTGAAAGAGAAAAACAACCATTAATAAATAAAAAAATAATAGAAGAGTTACAGAGGAGATTGGAATTTCGAAATAATCAGTGCTCAGTGACTGTATTTTGAATGGCCCACAAAGTGAAGAACAGTGCCACTGTAAACTGGGCAGTCCAGCTAGAACTGGGAGAGTCCGGCATTGCTGCCTATTTAAACTTCTCTGCAATTCTATAAGGACCAGAAGGCAGTTGTGTGTATAACTTGGAGCCACTTTAGGGGTGTGTGAAGGGGCTCCCCATGAGCATCGTGCCAATCGTCCCTGTCAGCAAGGGGACAGGTTGCCCTGTTGTGTCCAGTCCCCTTTTGTGTATTCGCAGATGCTACAAAACCTGTGTGAATGCAGCGAACTTCACCTTCCTGGCAGATGTCGAATTTCTTTCCCAGGAGAACGACCCACCGCCGGCCTAACACAATACAAAGAAGGTTGGTTTCTTTTTTCCAGCCATGCCCTGCAAGTCAATACTCGCTGTTGTGTAATTAAACACAGCATATCGGCTCACATGGGCTTTTTAATGGGGAAAAACAGTACATTTTAAGATTTGTGGCCAGATTCATCAGCACGCCTGACAGCTCTGTGCTGCTCCAATGACACAGAACAACCTTAAGCCTGCAATAACTGATTGATTAAACCGGCTTGTCATGGTGCCGCTGGAGCAGCGCAAACCAGCCACAGCGTATCGACCAATCTGCCTTCTCAGCTCCTATTTTAAGGGATTTATATCTCAGCCTAACTTAATTTCCAAAGCTTTAAAATTTAGTTAATTTAATTAATTACTTAATTCCCATGTTTAAAAGCTTGGTATTTACTTCTTGGGTAATAAATTAATTATTTTCCACGTTTAAAAGCTTAGCATTTACTTCTTGAGTAACACATTTGAGGTGGAAGCATCATAGGATGCTTTCAGGAAAGAATCTAGCAGCTCTGTCCATAGGCAGGTTTGTGTGATGTGAGTGACAACCAGATTCGGGGACCAGGACTGGGTGCAACCTCTGTGAATGAGGAGCAGTGATTTAACTCAGCACGCCATGCAAGGCAGGAAGGGTCCTTAAATATGTCACAGAATCACAGAATGTCAGGGATTGGAAGGGACCTCGAAAGATCATCCAGTGCAATTCCCCTGCTGGAGCAGGAACACTTGGATGAGGCTATACTCAAATTTACTTTACAGAATGTGAAAAATGCCATTAAGAGCCAAGTACAACATTGCTTATGGAGAGCAAATACATCAGAAACAACCTCTGATGCTGCCATAGGGTTAAAACAAAACAGGATGCAGAAAGATTTAGTGGGCAAGATGACTCTGCAAAAAGGAAACTAAGCCGTATTTATAAAGCAAGACTCGTGACCTTTCAGAGACAGAGAGCTCAGCCTGTCATTTTCTACCACGGTTAAATCACGCCTTGTGAACCATTGGTCTATTATTTCCAAAACTTCCAGGCTAATTTGCTGTTGCGAAATGAAATTTCTTCAAACAAGACAAAAAAAGTGCATTCCTCCTTCAGGATTGCACTCTGCACATGCCAAATCTGAAGTTATAAAACCAAGCTGTTTTGGAGTTATCTGACCATTACAAAAAAAAAGGAGGCTCTGAAGAATTTTCTGCGAAGAAAACTGTTCATCCTTTTCCAGAAAACAAAAAAAAAAATCCCTTGGGCTAAGGTCAAGTGTGGGAAATTTCAAGCCAAAATGTGAATCTGCGAGCATTATATTATAGAAGAAAAGATGAGTAGCAGTTCAAGCCGAAAGTCGCTTTGGGAGGCAGAAGCACTGAATCCAAATTTCAGGCTGAATTTTGCGTCTACTGGGGGTCTGATTTTCAAACCACAATCTGCTAATTTTCCCAAAAGGAACATGCTGGATCTTTGCAGCGGAGCTTTCTTGAGGAGCCTGGTGCCATCAGGCAAGGGAGGAGGGCTGGTTCTTTTGAATGGGTTTGTATTTTAGTACAACATTTTATAAATGTAGCTACACCCTGAAAATATCGCTGTGCAAGTATTTTTATCTCACCGGATCATGACAGTGACTTTGCCTCGCAGCTTCTCTTCCATTCTGCCAGTGTGGCTGAGGAGATACATTGATCTCCCAATTATTTGATGAAAGAGCTTTGGGAAAACCATTAAAAAAACAGAAAAGAAGTTATTCTTAAGCCTAGAAAGAGAAATACCTGTGTGAAAAAAAAACACTTGCACTTAGATAAAGTGATCTTTATATGGGCATCTTTCATCTTATGAAAGTTCTGGCCAGCTTTGCTCTCTGTGCCACATTGAACCTTGTGTGTGATACCTCTGTGCCTTCTGGATTTCTAACCACACAAATAGTCTGAAAAATCATCTTGCGTTGTCACATGTTTTGATGTTATCTAAATGCAATCGGTTTCTCAAAATGATGCATACTAAGTAGCACTGAAATTTCCTGTTTACAGTGCTGTAAAACCAAATTCTGAGGTCTCTGTGCAGACCAAAATATTGACTTTCAGGGGTCACGGAGCAACTATCGACCCATGCTGGCATGCGAGGAATTACACATATGAATGTAGACATGGGATCTACGTGTCACAGCTTAGCTGCACAAAAGTACATTAAAGTAAGTTACAGTCATGCCTGCATGAAAACAGAGAGGAAAAGCCTATCAGGAGACCTGCCCTCTGAACCCCATTGCTGAGGTGTCTGGGGCTCCCTTTGCAGAGCCATCTCGTTCACATGGAGACACCAAAGGTAGAAATCTAAAGTATCCTGAGAGCATCAGGAGCCAAATCCTATAGATCGGGCCCAGGAAGATGCTGCAATCACAATATCACAGTATCACAGTATGTTTGGGATTGGAAGGGACCTCAAAAGATCATCCAGTCCAATCCCCCTGCTGGAGCAGGAACGCCTAGGTGAGGCTACACAGGAACATGTCCAGGCGGGTTTTGAATGTCTCCAGAGAAGGAGACTCCACAACCCTCCTGGGCAGCCTTTTCCAGTGTCTGTCACCCTTATTGAGAAGAAGTTTTTTCTCAAATTTAAGTGGAACCTCTTGTGTTCCAGCTTGATCCCATTACCCCTTTTCCTATCATTGTTTGCCACCGAGAAGAGCCTGGCTCCATCCTCATGGCACTCACCCTTTATATATTTATAAACATTAATAAGGTCACCCCTCAGTCTCCTCTTCTCCAAACTAAAGAGCCCCAGCTCCCTCAGCCTTTCCTCACACGGGAGATGCTCCACTCCCTTCATCATCTTTGTTGCCCTACGCTGGACCCTCTCCAGCAGTTCCCTGTCCTGCTGGAACTGAGGGGCCCAGAACTGGACACAATATTCCAGATGTGGTCTCACCAGGGCAGAGTAGAGGGGCAGGAGAACCTCTCTGACCTACTGACCACCCCCCTTCTAATCCACCCCAGGATGCCATTGGCCTTCCTGGCCACAAGGGCACAGTGCTGGCTCATGGTCATCCTGTTGTCCACCAGGACCCCCAGGTCCCTTTCCCCTACACTGCTCTCTAATATGTAATTTCCCAACCTATACTGGAACCTGGGGTTGTTCCTGCCCAGATGCAGGACTCTACACTTTCCCTTGTTAAATTTCATTTATATGCTGATTGTTACTGGACAATTGAAATGTTGATTATAATGAATAAATACAGCAGGATAAATGTAAATTGGGGAATAGACATATCTCCTGCTTTAAAGTGACAGCCTCACAAAGTACAGAAGTAAGTAGGGGAGGAGCTGTATTAAGCATGCAAATAGTAATTATAAATAAATTTTAAATATATTACTAGATGCGTGAAAAGCCATCTACCTAATAAAGAAAGTGATGTGCCTTGGTTAAAAACTTCAGCTGACTTTATAGTTGGAAAATTTAAACAAAAATATTTAATAAAATTTATAAAATCATAAAGTTAATAAAATTTAAGAAAAGCATAAATGTCAAACAGTGGAAATGAGACATTGATTTCAATGAATATAAATCCAAAGGGAATTACAAGGATCTGATAAAATAAGCAAAACCAAAAAATGAATGGACAGGTGGTCAAAGACAGAAGTGGTTTGTGTAAACTGGGACAAAGAGACAGTCACTAATGGTACTGGTGGGTTGCTTAGTGGAAGTTTTGGAATTGTCTACCAACAAAGCAGGTGACGGAAGTGTCCAACAGTTATTTCTGTTGTATATTGGAAAATATATATGAGTTGCATGACAGAAATAACTAACAGTAATTAATGCAATTCTATAACTTCAGTGTCCCAAAACAGCTCTAGAAATTATATGTTCTAAAAACCCTGCATGTTTAGATAACTTATATCCAAGATTATCAAAGCTGACATCCATATTTGCTTAAAATAATCACATCCTAATGTGGTTAAAAAGAAATAAATCGACAGGGTGCCTGAGGTTTCTCAGGTTTGCCCACAAGGGATCAGTCCTGGCTCTGGGTGTGATGCTCTGGGGGACAACAAGTCCTTGGAGGTCTGAGCAGGAGGACGTTGTATAGGAATGAAAAGGTGATCTTATCTGTACATTTGATATTAGTGTCATTCCTACGGGAAAGCTAAGCCATGTACTAATAGTAATACTACTACTAATAATATTCAGGCAAATGTTGACACATTGAAAATGTTCAGAGAAGAGTTAAGAACCTTCTCAGATTCCCTTCAAGATGATGGAAGACTCTGAGAGATGCTGGTAAGCAGTTTTGTTTTTTTTTTTAATGTAAAAATATGCCCACAGGTTTAATAAATATGAAAAAAATACATACAACCTTAAGGGGGAAATAGCAATAACAAGATAATAATAAATCATAAGTAGAATTTTATGTTAATGTAATTCCCATTACATGGGTTGCCTTCTGCAAGTGTCTCCTACCCTAGTTGACTCTAAGGGGACCCAGGGTGCTCAGGCTACTAATTCAGACATATCCAGTAAGACTGCAAAGGATAGTTTGGGCTGAAAGTGCTTTTCGAACAGCAGGGCCAAATCTTGGCCCTTTAATATCAGAAGAATGGTTAAAGAATTGAAAAAGACGCCTCACAGGAAGAAACTCAGGAAGTTCAATCCCTTTTGCTTACCACAAAAAGGTCAAACGGTGATTTAATCGCAGCCTGACATTACCTACAGGGATAATCTCGGTAGCAACCTCTCAACATGGCCGGTAAAGATAGAACAAAAGTCAGTGGCTGGAAGCTGAAGATAACTTGGACTAGAAACCAAATATGATTATTGGTGGCCACAACAAATAATATTCAGGGTGGCTGCTGATCCTTTAATTAAGGCAACCTCAGAATCTAAATCAGATTTATTAAAAAATAATATGCTTTAAGTCAGGCAATAATCAAGGAAAGAACATGGCTTGTGTTGTGTCAGATTCAGGCCAGCGTCTCACACTGCCCAGTAATCTAAGAATCTATAAACCCACTATCCAGGAGGTTTCTTACTTTGATCTGTTTAAAGAAACTATTATGTACATGCTTATCATGGTGACATTAATCACTCTTAATACATGCATAAGGTTCAAAGCAGGGTAATTACCATTTTTTCCATCCTCGACCTCTCATATGATTTGCCACCGCCTCTCCCAGCACTCTTGTTTTGAAAACTAATTCCCGTTATCTAAAAGACTTTCCAAAGCAAACACAGCAGTGTAGCACTTTCTAATATTTATTTTGTGTTCTCAAAGAAAAGGCAATAGCAGTAGGGTTTTTTTTCTTTTCTGGGAGGGGAAGAGTTCTTCTTCTCAAAATATACTTGTGTCCACTGTGATGTTAAAATGCCCCCCTGCCCCTTTACTGAGTCCAGGGATCATATCCACAGCCAAAGGTTTCGTCGTGTATCTGTGGAATATGCAGTAGGTGACTTTTTCCATGGGAATTAGGCAAAGGCCTTACTCTGGCAGCAGCAAACTCTGATTTGGTGCCTCACTGCAGCAGCAAACTGTAAATGAAAAGGGTTTTCATATACAAAGATGCATGTTTTTAAGGTCACCATGATACTCCCTCTAGGCTTCTTTTCCTACATAATTTGGAAAAATAAAATATAAATAAAAAGAAAGAAAAAACACTCAAACTGCTCCCAGGGGAGCCTATGCCTCCTGCTTTATTTTGACTGTATGGAGACCCCCCCATCACCCATTCCCCCCACCCATCTGAAGTAGACATTGAACTCGGTGGGGCTGGGAGCAGCTTGGCGGGCCTCTGTGGCACAGTTTGTGCGTTCCCAGCATTATCACCCGCCCCGATTAGCAGCTGAGTACTGCTGGGCACGGACGGCAGCGCTGGGGAGTGAACGTGGGGCTTGCGAGCTGCTGACTCCATGGCAAGCTCCTTGCCCGACCTTGGGACTGTAGCACTGTCTGCCTGCATGTTTAAAAAGTTAAGATAATATTACTTGTCTGCCTCACAAGGATTTTGTAAGGTTATAGGCACTGTTTACTGGAGCTCGCTGTAAAGTATTAGCAGTGATGAGAGTTATGTAAATATCTGAGCTCGTGAAACCTCAATTAAAAGACCATCCATCTTGCTAGAGGAAAGCACACTTGGAGCCCATCAGTCCCTGCAACATCATGGTACAGCTCACACACACGGTTCCCACATCTGAGAGGTGAAAAAACCACAATGGTGATAGAGCTGCAAAGGAGAAACCCACAGGGACTGAGCACTTCATAGCATGGGTTTTAGATCATTGAATCATTTTAGGTGGAAGAGACCCTCAAGATCATCGAGTCCAACCATAACCTAACTCCGGCACTAAACCGTGTCCCTAAGAACCTCGTCTACACATCTTTTAAATGCCATCCAGGGATGGTGACTCAACCACCTCCCTGGGCAGCCTGTTCCAATGCCTGATAACCCTTTCCATGAATAATTTTTTCCTAATATCCAGCCTGAACCTTCCCTGGTGCGACTTGAGGCCATTTCCTCTTGTCCTATCACTTGTTACTTGGGAGAACAGATCAAGTTTTGCTGTAGTTTACAATCTCATGCCTGGAAAGGAGCTGTTTTTAAGTGTTGCCTTGGTCTGTTAGTCTTAGTCTCAGTCCAGTGATGCAGCCAGGAGACCCTAGGGAGAAGCAAAGGTGCGGATAGAAGCAGAGCTGCTGCGATGGACATGCTCAGGAGCACATGCACATGCCACTGGCCATACACACACAGTAAGAGGTCACTTAACTGGGACTTTACAAACATTTTCAAAGTGCTTTACAAACAGTTCATTAATAGATGACATATTTTTGCTGAAGGCACAACCAGCTCAACCAGGTTTTATTACAGGTGTAAATAATACTGGGAGAATTTAAGTGCAAACCTCATTTCTCTGCGCTTAATCCCTCCTCCTGCTGACATGTTAAAGGTCTGCTTAATCATCCAGCCCTTTCCCCTCCAAATTCAGAAATGCTTCATCCACACTTATTTATTTTACGGAGATTTATAGAAATGCCAGGAGGTACCTAGTAGTGCCCTCCAGGTTTCTTGGCCTCAATGAAAAAACAAACAACGATAAACCCCAGATGTGACCCAGCAGCTCAGCAGCTAGCGACGTAATTTAACTTGTTAGGGGAAAATAGAAAAAAGGCAGCCCAGAAAACCAGCCTGAACATTTTTAACCCGGCCATGAACAAGCCGAGTACCCTTGGCTGTGAGGAGACAGGCCAGAAGTGAGGGAAGGGCTGGGGTGCAATGAGCATGAGCCCCAACATGTGTGCTGGGGTTTCAGCCCACACTGTCCATGAGGAGCTGGACTTGGGTGCCATGGGGAGGTGTAATGGGGACACTGGGGATGGTGGGGATGTCTCCCAGTGGCACCAGGCATGTAGGAGCGAGGCGGGGGTACATGTTTTGGTTGGAGGGGGCATGGGCAGGGCTCCCCGGGGTGTTCCTGAAGGACAAGGACAATAGAGTTGTAGAACAGTTTGGGTTGGAAGGGACCTTCAAAGCTCATCCAGTGCCACCCCTGCCATGAGCAGGGACATCTTCACCCAGATCAGGTTGCTCAGAGCCCCGTCCAGCCTGGCCTGAGATGTCTCCAGGGATGGTTCATCCACCACCTCTCTGGGCAACCAGGGACAGGGTTTCACCACCCTCAGTGTAAAATATTGCTTCCTCATGTCTGGCCTGAATCTCCCCTCCTTTAGTTTAAAACCATCACCCCTTGTCCTGTCACAACAGGCCCTGCTACAAAGTCTGCCCCATCTTTCTTACAGGCCCCTTTTAAGTACTGAAAGGCTGCAATAATGTCTCCCAGGCTGAACAGCCCCAACTCCGAGCCTGTCCCCGTAGCAGAGGGGTGCAGATCTGAGGGGTGCGAGCAGGGGGAGAAGGGCTTGCGGGCTTGCGAGGGGTGGCGGAAGGCAGCCAGGAGGACGGCGCTTCTCGAGGGTGCTGGTCGGGGCTCCTCAGGCACCCGAGCGGGGACCCCTCGATGCCGAGTCGGGGTGCAGGTAGGACCACCCCCGTCCAGCAGGACTGCGGCGGGGGCCGGGCTCCCCGGGGCGGGGGCGGGGGCGCTGGGAGGGCTCGGGGAGGCGCCGTCCCTCCCCTGGGCAGTTTCTCGGCGAAGCTCTTTAATAGCGGAGCCGCCCCCGGCCCCTCCCCGTTGGAGCCGGCCCGTGCGGCACGGCGCGGCCGGGGCCGGGGCCGTGGGGCGCAGCTCGGGCCATGGCGGGGGGCGGCGGAGGGGCTGCCGGCCGGGCCCGGCTGCTGGCCGTGCTGCTGGCGGGGCTGCTCGGCGGGGCGCGGGCTTTCGGCGACGAGGAGGAACGGCGGTGCGACGCCATCCGCATCGCCATGTGCCAGAACCTGGGCTACAATGTCACCAAGATGCCCAACCTGGTGGGGCACGAGTTGCAGGCGGACGCGGAGCTGCAGCTCACC
Source organism: Nesoenas mayeri (assembly GCF_963082525.1). Lineage (NCBI taxonomy): Eukaryota > Metazoa > Chordata > Aves > Columbiformes > Columbidae > Nesoenas > Nesoenas mayeri. The sequence continues at coordinate 204,990,743 of NC_137541.1, forward strand.
ACCTTCACCCCCCTCATCCAGTACGGCTGCTCCAGCCAGCTCCAGGTGGGTCGGGGCGCCGGGGGTCCCCTTTGTGCATGGCCGGAGTGGGAGAGCGGGGTTGGGAGAACTGGACGGGCTGCTCATCCCCATCCTCATCCCCATCCTCATCCCCATCCCCTCGGCTCAGTCCAAAAAGAAAACCCAACCGAAAGTCCCGCTGGGTTGAGCGCTGTTCCTCGGTGCCTGGGACGGGCTCGTTCATCCCGGTGCGGAGGGGCAGGGGCGCGTTGTCCCGGCGGAGCTTCGGGTGTTGAATCCGAGCTCTGCGCCCCTCTTAGCTGAGAACCCCAGGGAGCTGCTCCTGAACGCTGCCGGCTGGTGGGAACCTCCTCCGAGGCTTCCACCGCAGGAGTTTCTTTCCCAGGCGAATGGTGAGATCCCGGTCCTCCCCACGGGCATGGATTTCATCAAACAAAAACCAGCTTGTTTCTTGGGACAGAGCTCCCGAAGCAGCACGCAATCCCGCTTACACTGTCGCGTCACAGAATTGCGATTATTCAAAAAGCGAAGGAAACTACAATGTTTTATTACTGCTACATACGTGACCTTATTGTAAAAGAAAAACCTATTCTTTTAGGAGGATCATGAACCAAAGTAATTCAATAAAATGCCTTTTCTTCTGTTTGTCTGTTAGCTGTAATATCCAGGCAGTGCCCAGAACAAATATATGTATTTGTTTAAACCGCTTCAGTTTGGTTTTTTGCTTTCCTAAATTGCACCCTTGAGGTTTAGATCTGGCTAAATCCCACTCGCTTTATTGAAACTGATGGGCTAAATATACACGGAGCTAATCTAGGGAGTAAAATGTTCAAGCTTTGGCTTCGGACCACATTTGAACTGAAAGAAGACAACATTGTTAGGTTGTTGGTTTGGTTGTTTTTTTTTTTTCTCCTTTGTTTTTATTGTTCTTGGTTTATTTGTTTTATGCTGCTTCCTGTTTTTTAAGGCAAAGGACCAAATATTGCTGCTAAAAAGACAAAAAAGAAAACTTGCTATATTTTAACCTGTTTAATTTTCCCCTAACGCGCTTGTGATTTCTGTTTCTTCCAGTTCTTCCTTTGTTCGGTCTATGTCCCGATGTGCACAGAGAAGATTAACATCCCCATAGGTCCCTGCGGTGGCATGTGCCTCTCTGTCAAACGGAGATGTGAGCCTGTTTTAAAAGAATTTGGATTTGCCTGGCCGGACAGCCTCAACTGCAGCAAATTCCCCCCCCAGAATGATCACAACCACATGTGCATGGAGGGTCCAGGAGATGAAGAGGTTCCCCTGCACAGCAAGACCTCCCTCCAGCCCGGAGAGGAGTGCCACAGCATGGGATCTAACTCGGAGCAGTACATCTGGGTGAAGAGGAGCTTGAACTGTGTCCTCAAGTGCGGCTACGACGCTGGTCTCTACAGCAGGTCAGCCAAGGAATTCACGGATATCTGGATGGCTGTGTGGGCCAGCCTTTGCTTCATCTCCACTGCTTTCACAGTCCTGACCTTCCTGATTGATTCATCCAGGTTTTCCTACCCGGAGCGCCCAATCATATTTTTGAGCATGTGCTACAATATTTATAGCATTGCTTATATTGTGAGGCTAACTGTGGGCCGGGAAAGGATATCCTGTGATTTTGAAGAGGCAGCAGAACCTGTTCTTATCCAAGAAGGTCTTAAGAACACAGGATGTGCTATAATTTTCTTGCTGATGTATTTTTTCGGGATGGCTAGCTCCATCTGGTGGGTTATCCTCACATTGACGTGGTTTCTGGCTGCAGGACTCAAGTGGGGCCACGAAGCTATAGAAATGCACAGCTCTTATTTCCATATTGCAGCCTGGGCTATCCCCGCCGTGAAGACCATCGTCATTTTGATTATGAGACTAGTAGATGCGGACGAGCTCACCGGTCTGTGCTATGTCGGGAGCCAGAACCTAGATGCGCTGACGGGCTTTGTCGTCGCTCCGCTTTTCACCTACCTGGTCATTGGGACTTTATTCATTGCAGCGGGACTGGTGGCCTTATTTAAAATCAGGTCTAATCTTCAGAAAGATGGAACTAAAACAGACAAACTGGAAAGGCTGATGGTCAAAATCGGTGTTTTCTCGGTGCTGTACACCGTCCCAGCAACGTGTGTCATCGCCTGTTATTTCTATGAAATCTCCAACTGGGCCATTTTCCGCTATTCGGCAGATGATTCCAATATGGCAGTGGAGATGCTCAAAATCTTCATGTCCCTCCTGGTGGGGATTACGTCAGGTATGTGGATCTGGTCAGCCAAAACTCTGCACACGTGGCAGAAGTGCTCCAACAGACTGGTGAACTCAGGGAAGGTGAAACGGGAGAAGAGAGCAGACGGTTGGGTGAAACCTGGGAAAGGGAATGAGACCGTGGTATGAGGAAAGGACAGCACCCCGATGGTCCGACCGCTCCCCCGTGGAGGACTGATTGTGTGTAAGTGTTGCCGTGAAAATGTTGGGAGCAGCGTAGGGAGATGGTTACACAACCTGTCTCTGGGGGATGGAGAAAAAAAGCCTTAAAGAACAAACAGCAAAAAGATCACACTGCAGATACAATAGCCATAAACCATGCTGCCCAAAATAGGAAAGCCCAGAGAGGCTTTAAAAGCTGTGAAATAACCAAACACGTTGTCTTCCTTTTTTTTTTTGTAAAGCAGGTTGCAATGTACTGAAGTCTTTAGAAGCTGAGGGACTGTAGCCCACACCTGTGGGATGTTGTTTTCTTTTTCCTGTAGCTAATGGAGGAAAGGTGGTCCGGGGCCAAATTCTGGGCTGATGTAGGGCCCAGATATCGGAAGGTGGAGCATCCAGGACCTCAGTTAGATGCCTTTTTTCTGAGTTCAGCGTCATGAAGAAGGCGCTTGCCGAGGCTTGTGTCTTTATGCCCTGGGGAATTCTGTTGCTCCCATATGCTGCACGAGTAAGCCAAGGATCAGGTCCTCCAACAAATACCAAGTGGACTTTCCAGGTCTGAGAGTTACCCATTATGAGTAGGATTTAGTGAGGTATTAGTGAGGATGATTTTTTAAGTTGTCTGATGGTCTAATAATAATTTCAACACATTATTTTTACCATCTGTAACCTGGTCTGAATTGAAAATTGGCTCTGCCTTGAGTGGGAATTTGGACCTCCCTAGGTCCCTTCCCACCTCAATTATTCTGTGGTTCTATCAATATTTCTAATTTTTTAAAGGCTTTACTCAAGACCATTGGCAGAAGTAGAGGAGTCAGTGGGGGCTGGGAAGCTGTGTATGGTCTTCTGCATCAGTTTTTGTTGTCCATTTGCCTCCATTCCTGTCCGTTCAGGTGCTCCTGCTATTTCCAATGCTGCTGCATTTAATAGCTTTAAATAAAGTCTTACATCACAGCGTTCCTTCCTCTAGGAAAAAGAAAATTGAGTTGAGGGTCTCTTCAAACAATGCCAGTTTTCTCCAAGTAAACTTATCTGGCCCTCTCTGGAGACCCATTGCATGAAGCAATTAAGTCTTAATATATTTCATTCAGTGCGATGGTATCTCTGCAGACGCCAGTCTGGGGAGAAGCGAAATGTTAAGTTCCTTGGCAACCTCATGTTCACACAGATCAGTTGTATAATTATGTGTGTCAGTTACAATTAAAAGAACATTCTCAGCCCATGACATCGCAGTACAGCTGACTGCCTCACAATGATGCTCCCATTGCTCACTGACAGCTATGGAGACATTTTTTTTAAAGTATTTTTTACATGCAGAATGTGAGCAGACATTCAGTCCTCAGGAATGAAAAGAGACATTTCCAGTTTTTGTAAAGAGATCCCGAGAGAAGAGACACAACTTCTTGGTGAATAATGTTTCACAGCAACTATCGGGTTTACTTGTCCTTTATTTGAGGAGGCATCGGCTTGTGCTTGTCGGGAGCTCGAACCTTGTGTTGGAGGTTTGTTTGGGTAATAAGAAAGGTGATGCAAACAGAAATAGCCCAGAAGCACTCCAGAGAACACTGTTCTGATGCTCTATCCCTTTGAAGGACCTTTGTTTTTATCCGTGTGCCCTAAACATTTGCTTCATTTGTTTGTGTGGAACCTGTCCAGCTGTGGAGCGTCCCCCCCAGTACCCCAACTTCGGTACCCCAACTTGCGCGACCTTCAAGGGCAGCTGAGAACAGGCACCGCTTTATTGCAGTCCTGGCTGTTCATGCAGGTGCCCCATGTGCTTCCCAAACCACAACCCATTCCAGCTCTGGCCGTGAGCACTAATCTGTCACAGAAGTGTGTATTGTTTCAATGTCAGTGTTGGAACATGTGCTTGAGGACTTTTTTTATTTTTTCCCTAAAAAAAACCCCAAAACAACACAACAAACCCCAAACAAACCCTAATTGCAGTCTTTGTGGTTGGGCACCCTCTCCAGCAGAACAAGTGACAACTTGACACATTCTGCTCAAGACGCACAAGCATTGTCTTGGCCAACACCACATACCAGCCGAGCCTTTTCATCCTCTCCATAAAGTCTCTCACTATTAACATTGTGTTTGGATCTGGTTATTCTGTGGACAAGGAGTTCTTCAGATGGATGAGCTTCTCCGTTGTGTGATCTTGCTCCTAGCCCGGCGAGGGATGTAAAGTCAGCAGCTATATGTTGACTTTCAAGGGATAAGGATGGAGTAGGAGCCTTGTCTTGTGACCTCATATCAAGCTGTGCCAAAGTGTCACATCCACTCAAGTGTCCTTCCCTCTGAAATGGTTTGGATGCTCTCCTGGCTGATCTGGTCCATGTTTGACCTGACTGATTCAATAAACGACATTTTTAACAATGTTATGTACACAGTAGTACCTTGTTATCAGATCTCCAGCTGTGTTATCATCTCCAACTATGACCCTGTGGACTGTGACAGATGGATGTCCCTGGTGATATGAGATGCTGGAAGTGAGTTGGGTAATGGTAACTCTGCATAGCCCTATGAAGGACCTGGGAGAATGTTCCATGAAAGAGCATGAGGCACTCAAATACTGTGGGGAAGGGGTGGGCTGGGGAGAGGCACCAGCTGATATTCCCAAAGGAGCACCTATCCCAAGCGGTCAGGGGGTCAGCGTGCCAGCCCAAAGCGAGATTAAACTGTTGCAGTGATGAAACCATCCCATAAATGTGTTTGTTAATCCACATGCATTTACCTTGCTCCGCTTCGGGGCTGTATGAGTGGGAATTCACAGCAGATAGACTAAAACCCGGTTACCAAGAGTGAGTCTCTGCAACTCGTATGTTCTCTCGTTTCAACATTGTCATGAATTTAAAGCCAAAAAATGTGTGACTAATCTTGTCTTGGAAATGCAGTTACTGCGGTTATACAAGTAGAAACTTTGCAGCAGTTACCTTCCCTGCCCAGTCCCTACTCCCTTCTTTGCCCCAGGCTTATGTTCTTCTCGCTGCAGGTTTTGGAAGCATCAGCTGGAGAGGTACAAGCTTAGCTCTTACATTAAACAGACAAGTTAGCTACTTTTTCTGAATTTTAAGGAAATATACACTGATTATTTTGGGGTGTACAGAAAATATATCTGCTTTGATGTATGTACTGTAAATTTCTAATTTATCACTGTAAAAAAAAAAACAAAACAAAAATTTTGCTATTTAATTTTTATATCAAAATAAAATTTTAACCTCTGTGGATAACTAAGGTATTCCTGGCAGCCCTCACGTTTTTGACGAGTTTGTTTCTTAAATTGGCACTGTTGAAAATGCTTTTTTTTCCCCCTGAAAATCTGAAATGCTCACACTGGGGTGAATGGATGCTCTGAAGGGGTTAATCCAGCACCGTTTGGATCTAAATGTGAGTTGTGAGAAATAACTGAGAACAAAACATCATTGGACGGCGAGACTACAGGACTTGCACATGGGGTGGACAGAAACCCTTTTGAAGACAGTGCAGAGGTTCTGGGCGCTGGCTGGGGATGCAGATGGAGCTTTGGGCTTGTCTGAGCATGTTCCCAAAACTGAACAAGCGGGCCAGGTGGAAGCTCAACCATCCGCTGCTCCAACACTGCTGGGATGTGGCTCCTGGGCAGAGCAGAACCTCTATAAGGCTCCTTTTTATTGTTGAATACATGCACCCAAAGATGCACTGAGCATTTGGATGTGGGGTGCATGGCGGAGGAGGGTGGTGTAACCACCTGCCTGTGGGGTATATGAGAACCAGAAATAGCTTTTGAACAGGCCAAATTCTGCTCCTTGTAATATGCTTGAAATTAATTTGAATTTGCTCCTAAGGATAATGTCAGCACTTGAGAGAACAAATTCAATTGATTGTCTACATTTTCTGGCACTGTTGAGTTTTGTTGTTGTTGTTGTTGTTTTCTTTGTTTTGTTTTGTGGTTTCTTTCTTTTTCTTTCATTTTTTTTTTTAATCTTATTAATGCTCTGCTTATTTTTCATTCTTTTGTGTCATTTATGTTCACAATTAGGATGTGCGGTGGCAGTGAGGAGTTCCTTCTTTATGTGTACGCCCCTCACCAGTTTCTCTGACGCTGATAGTACTGTTTGTGCTATTAGTCATCATCTAAACCCACTTAATCATCTCCACTATGAAGCGTTCTGTGTGCAGGATTACTTAATTAGCATAATATTATTCTAATAAGAACCTAAATCAGACTAGAGTGGATAATAGTGAGGACGCACTATAAAGAAGACAGCAGGAATTATCACCTGTGCATCTGTAGCTAACCAAGTTTTGAAGGGCTGCATCTAAACCTGGTAATTAGAGGGATTTTCTCATGCTTTTGGCAGCTTATCACTGTAATGTTCTCAGGGCGGTGATTAATGAGATCTCTGACTCCCAACTTATAATTAGGAGTCTTTAATATAGCTACAGTTAAACATAACAAACATAAAAGAAAGGAGCTTTGTCTGTCAGGGCTGTTCACGCCACCAGAGAACCTCAGACGTAGTGCACGAGATAGCGCTGGCTGCTCCAGGTCTCTCTGATGGCCACTTGTCCTTGTGCACGTCCCCACATCAGGCATCTGAGAGCATCACTAGTGAGGTGACAGTGAATTGCTGGAGTGGCTCTGCATGTGGGACAACCTCCCTGAGCCACTGGGACAACAAATCAGCCCAGGTTTGCCTATGGAGAGGAGTATGTGACTGTATATCAAACTTGTAAAAGGTAGACTTTATCAGGACTTTTTGTTTGATTGGTTTTATCTTGTTTCATTAAAGCTGCCTTTAAAAAGAGCAAATGTTAGGCCTTCATAGTGAAGGAGACCACAGTTCTGCTGCCAGAAGTCAGGAGCATCCTAAGCTCCAGTAATGTGAAAATGTGGTATTATGAGACTCCGGCTTTGGTGGTGGAGTTTCCACCACACTCCATCCTCAGCCGCTCATTCCCATAACCGCACTGCATTTCAGCTTCTCCTTCATTTTGCCAGTGCACTGCAAAGCAGGTCAGCAAAAAGATTTGAGTTAAAAATAACCATTGCTTTCTTTTATGCTGGAGATTTACATTTATCTTGGATCATGTCAGTGATCTGGTTTATGCAGCAGCATCACCAAGAGCTGCACTGGCCCAGCCAGACAGCGTGAGCTGCCGGGTGACCAGGGGTCTGGCTCACGCTGCCCTTGCTCCCCAGGGCAACAGCCTGTGGTCCTGCTCCCCGAGCCCTCTCACCATCATCGCTGCGAGGGCAGAGCTGCATCTGCCTGTGGGGATGCAGGAATGGGTGAGAGACAAGTGGCAACTACCCAAACACTGCCAGCTTCCCCAGCTAAAATAGCAAATCCTTCATTAATGCTGTTGGTGACTCCCCAGGTTTGATGCTTTGCCTGGGATAATCGCAGAATGTCAGGGATTGGAAGGGACCTCAAAAGCTCATCCAGTCCAATCCCCCCGCTGGAGCAGGAGCACCCGGATGAGGTTACACAGGAAGGTGTCCAGGCGGATTTGAATGTCTCCAGAGTAGGAGACTCCACAACCCCCCTGGGCAGCCTATCCCAGTGTCTGTCACCCTCACTGAGAAGAAGTTCCTTCTCAAATTTAAGTGGAACCTCTTGTGTTCCAGTTTGAATCCATTACCCCTTGTCCTACCATTGGTTGTCACTGAGAAGAGCCTGGCTCCATCCTTGTGACACTCACCCTTTACATATTTATAAACATGAATAAGGTCACCTCTCAGTCTTCTCCAAGCTAAAGAGCCCCAGCTCCCTCAGCCTTTCCTCACACGGGAGATGCTCCACTCCCTTCATCATCTTCGTTGCCCTGCACTGGACCCTCTCCAGCAGTTCCCTGTCCTTCTGGAACTGAGGGGCCCAGAACTGGACACAATATTCCAGATGTGGTCTCAGCAGGGCAGAGTTAGAGAGGGAGGAGAACCTCTCTGACCTACTAACCACACCAAAGTCCAGCTTTGAACTGCTCATCTAGAGGTGAAGGCCCCCTTAAACAGACCCCCAGCAGCTGTGTCACTGATGCTCCATGGTGCCTTTTTTGGTACACTTGGGCTAACTGACTTCTAACATATGCCAGGAGTTTCCAGCCTCTGTCTCAACTTTGCATGCCAAGTGTTGGTGTAGTTTGAGAGCAAAGCAGAGCGCCTCTTCATGCTCGCAAAGCCAACGCTGGCTGCAGCACTGATGAGGCAGAGAGTGGTCCAGGCTGGAGCTGCGTCATGCCATCCTCCCACTGCACCTCACCAAAAAGAAAGGACGAGAGGATGGGTGTGGGTCAGGCAGCTCCCAGCTGATGCTGGGCTGGTACAGCAGATCCCCTATCACCAGTATTTCCTGCAGCTGGGAGACGATTTCTGGCCAGAGGTCCTGCACATCCTGGCAGCCTCCAGCTGCTCTAACAGCTTTGTGTTGTTAACAACCAGATGTTTTGTTTTACGCTCTGGGAACAGTCTACCAAACAGTCACCACGGGGCTGGGAGAGCACAAAGGTGGCTTAGAGGGCAAGGACGCATATGCTGAGGTGTCGCTGAGAAACTGCTCTGTTTTCCTAGTTTTTAGGGGAAGCAGGGACATCCCATGTGCCAGATGTTAGGTACAACACCAGAGGAAGCATGTTAAACTCCTAACACAAATATTATTGCACCTCAAAGTTTACTGTAATTTGTAACTTCGGATTTTGTTGCTGTGTTTACTTGTCAGGAGCAAAAGTGCTAATTAATTATATCCACTTCAGAGGTCTTGGAGAAGGGAGACTTAAAATTAAATTTGCCCATTTAAAAATAAATTAAAAAAAAAATACCCATGGCTTGTTGATACACTGATGAGATAAATATCTTCATTTTGTATTTCCATCAGCATTTAGCTGGTTTCCTGCCTGGTTCTCTCATTTCCTGCGCTTACTCTGAGGAAGCGAAAAACATCCTTCCTGCAAGATAGATGCAAATCATTTGACAATCTACTTCTACAATATAAAGTTTCAAAACATTATTATGCACAGCAACAGCCTGACATTAAATGTTTACATGGATGAAGCGAAGTATTTTCTTCTGAAACAACTCAGAGACGCTCTCACTCAAGTAGTTGTTAAGGGCTGATAAGCGAAGTGCTGTGGAAAAGCAGGAATTGAGCCTTTTCAGGGATTTTTCTTGCATTTTTGGGTCCTTTGCTGTGCAGCAAGGAGTGCCTGACATCTAGTGGCAGCTGCGTCCCGGCCCCAGGCCCTCGCCACTGCTCACTGACCCCACTCCCACTCATGTCCAGGACATTTCCAGGGGGTTGCTCGGGGCAGATTTGCTTTTCATGGCACTTTTTGTGTTGTTACTGTCAATATCTTTGCACTCCCATCAACACCATGACTTATTTTTACACCACCTCAGTTTTCACTGGAGGTCCAAATGTGGGTGTCTAAAGCCACATCTGCCCACCCAAAGCCTGGATTTCAAAAGCTAAGAGTAATCACGGGTGTGTTGCTTCTTCACTTTGCAATGTGAAAGGCTTTCAAGACGCCTCACAGCAAAGGGGGCTGCGCAGCCACCCTGCTGAAAATAAAGGCAAAGGGATATTTTGCCTCAAAAAAGGCTCCTCCAGGCCATTGACCCTGCTCACAGCTTTGGACATCCACAGTGCTGCTGAAGGATGATGTAGCTTATCAACCCAGCATTGCAGGAGAACCTAAAATCTCTGCCAGTCTGCTTGGAAATCCAAACCTGCAGAACAGAGCGATCCAGCAGCTGCTGCTCAGGCTGTTGAATCCCACGGCTGTGATGTCCAAGAGCTGCAGCAGGAGCGGGCTGAGGCTGTTTCAACAGTGAGTCCTGAGGCTGTTTCAACAGCAGCATCTGAAAATGTAGTCGCTGAAATTTACTGTTCATTATTCTTCTGGAAAATTTCAGGCTTCAATGCAAAGCCTTTTAAAAACTGCTGAGTTTCTAGAAACTATCATTACTTTTCAAAGCAGCTGCTGGGTGCTCAGTTCCTTTAGAGTAACTACATTTCTACCCCCAGTTTATAGCCTGACAGTTTTATTACAGAAACTTTAAGCATGCTAAGAACTTCAAACAGAGAAAAAATGGCTCCTTCTGAGCCTTTTCATAAGTCCATGAAGCGATTCATGCCTTTGAAAAAATGCCTGTGTTTGAAGCATAAATGATGTTGCGGTAATGACCTCAAAAAAGATGGAAATGGGAGAAACAACAATTTTTTACTTGAGGACTTCATCATTCATTCCTGTCTCCTTTTCCTCTCCTACTTTGTGAAGCATCCTTTGAACATCCTAAAGAAGAGGCAACGACCAACTGCTGCTGCAACAGGCACATGTAACAACCAGTTGGTATCTGCCCTACTCAGGGCTGGACCCCTCTGTAGCATATAGGATCATAGCATAATTTGGGTTGGCAGGGACCTTCGAAGCTCATCCAGTGCCACCCCTGCCATGAGCAGGGACATCTTCACCCAGATCAGGTTGCTCAGAGCCCCATCCAGCCTGGCCTTGGATGTCTCCAGGGATGGGGCATCCACCACCTCTCTGGGCAACCTGGGACAGGGTTTCACCACCATGACTTTCCTTCAGGCTCTTAACATGGAACTGATCAAATGGGTGTCCAGAGGCAATGGAGGGCAACAACAGGAGGTCTGTCCATTTCCTCCCTCCATCAAGGCTCCAAACCAGCATCTGGAAAGGTGCATATACCTCCGCTGCTGGTGTGAAGACTTTTCCCAGCAGCACATCTACTAGCTCTTGGCCCTACATGATGGCTGTACCAAGGATATCAGCTGAGGAAATAATGAGCTTATCCTCCATTTAATATTAATCTCTCCTTGCTCAGCCCTGGGCTTGCGGCTGGCATGGCTACAGCAAGTTTATAGTATTGCTCACAGAGGAAAAAAAAATGACCCTTTAACATATTAGCATGGCAAAAGGGCCAAAGGGTCATCTGTCTGTTACAGAAGCTGCCTGTTACAGAAGCCCGCAGAACATACACTCCAAAAAAGGTCATTTGAAAGATTTAACAGAATCTCTTCCTTGCCCTCATGCTAGTTATGTTTAAATGAAAAAGTCTCCAGCCTGAGATGATAGCCTTTCTTCTTTCTGCTGCCATTTGGCAGTGGGAAAGAGCTGGCAGGCCCCAGGCAGAAAGCAAAAAGCATTTGCAAAGTAACACACAAGAGAACCACAATAAAAACATAACATCTTTTTGAGAGATAGGGAGTGTAGGAGAGGCCTGGAAATGGGGAAGAGTGGTTCTCAGAGGAGGAGGGAATATATATTCAATGCTGAAAAAATCAGCTACAGGGGCCCCAGCATATGAAAGTTATGACAAACAATAATATCATTCCACTCACAAAACAATCATGTTTCTACAGCTGTGGCCTGACTGGAGCCAAAAGAGGTGAGGAGCCATCCCTGCTTCCCTGGAGAACAGTTTTATAACTGGAGCAGGGAAAGGGCCAGGTCTCATCCCGAAATGCCAGTAAATCATCCTGTCAGCATCCACAAAGCTGGCCCCCAGTTTGCCATGGGATGAGCTGGGTTTTGCTTCTGCAAGCTCTTGAGGTCCCTCCCTCTCCAAAATGCCCGAGAGCAGCGTCTGCATCTGTCAGAGCCCTGCCAGCGCCGGGATGCTCCAGGACACTGTACAGGGCCACATCCCTTCCTCTCCCTCTCCTCGGGGTATCAGGCACTTTTTTGGCTGTGAAAAGTCAAGTCTGACAGATGTGGCCACCAGCCCAGTCCTCCTCACTTGTGTGGCCTTTCCAGTAGCTCTGCAGCCCCACGGCTCCCCCCACAGCCTGGGCTCCCGTCAGGAGTCAGGAGTTTGCAGCCACCTTCCCAGATCTGCTACTGAGCTGCTGTCTCATGTCATTGAGAGGATGGCCCTGCCATGGTGGACTAACAGAGAGAGCAGGATCCAAGATCTACTATGGCTGTTGGGACATGAGTGATGACAGGATGAGAGGGAACAGCCTCAAGTTGCACCCGGGGTGGTTTAGATTGGATATTAGGAAAAGTTTATTCCTGGAAAGGGTTGTCAGGAATTGGAACAGGCTGCCCAGGGAAAAGAGGAGACTGAGGGGTGACCTTATTAATGTTTATAAATATATAAAGGGTGAGTGCCTTGAGGATGGAGCCAGGCTCTTCTCAGTGGCAAACAATGATAGGACAAGGGGTAATGGGATCAAGCTGGAATACAAGAGATTCCACTTAAATTTGAGAAAAAACTTCTTCTCAGTAAGGGTGACAGACACTGGAACAGACTGCCCAGGGAGGCTGTGGAGTCTCCTTCTATGGAGACATTCAAACCCACCTGGACATGTTCCTGTGCGACCTCACCTAGGCGTTCCTGCTCTGGCAGGGGGATTGGACTAGATGACCTTTTGAGGTCCCTTCCAATCCCAAACATACTGTGATACTGTGATACCATCCCTGGAGGGGTTTAAAAGACGTGTAGATGTGGTGATTAGGGTCATGGTTTAGTGGTAGACTTGGCAGTGTTGGGTTTACAGTTGGACTCGATGATCTTAAAGATCTTTTCCAAACTAAATGATTTTATGATACTACTTTGGCACCAGGCCATGCAGAGGAAGGCAGTGTGCAGGTATGCGAGGAGTGCCTGGAACCTCCACACCTCTGCTAAAGCAACAGAAGCAGAAGAGGCACATGTTTTTAAAAACTCAGCTTCAAAAGCCTTTCCCTACAACCTGAGAAGAACCCAACTAACCTCCTATCAACAGAGGAAAGGTCAGGAGGTTTGAGGATCTATTGGCCCAAAGAGGCACACAGAGTGGGGTGAGCAGGAGTGAAATCTCCATGTGAATGGATTCACAGCAGAAAGAAAACCTGGCACTTCACATCACATTCCCTACTGCACCTATTGGCTCATCACCACTCATTTAAGGAAGAGATTTCTTCCATGAAGAGAGGAGAAGAATCTGCCATATTGAAAAAATAATAAAAAAGACAGTGAAGTCCTTTCTCCATCCAACTTCTGTAGCTCATCGACAAATCTACACACAGATTTGACTAACAGTGTTTCTTTTAATTAAAGTAGATATGTACATAGACAGCCTTTAGATATTCCTATCTCAGAATCAAATTAATGAAGACAAAGCTCAGGTTAAATAATTTACTTCCCGTGACAGAGGCAGTGATTGCTGAGCCTTGGACTGGAAGGTCAGCATTTATGGACCTCAAGCTGCACCTCTTTCTGAAAGCCACCCCATGTTCTTAGTTTCTAGGATGCTCTAGAGCAGGCAGATGCAGGGCATTTCCATGACATGAGTGTGTGGCGACACTCTTCAAATCCTATTTCTTCTTGAAATGGGAACACATGCGGACAGACATATTCATTTCTGTCATTTCACTAAAAAGCTGTTGTGGTTGTTTTTGTTGTGGCTGTGGTGGCTTTTGGTTTTGGTGGGATTTTTCGTTTTCGTTTGGTTGGTTGTTTTTCTTTTTTAATTATTATACATAATGTGAGTATAATTTTAGTTGGATCAACTATTTCACCAACTTCACTGAACAACTTTAACACGTCAACAGGAAAAAATGATTTCGACTCTTGATTCAAAGTATTTCAATCTAAATTTTGTGGGAATAAATGCCATTTGATTGATTACTCCCAAAATATTGACTCTGATCTGGAGTGTTTGCTCAGTGACCAGCTTCAGAGCACTTTGAAATCATGGGGGTATTGTTTACTTGCTTGATGGATGCCAGACTGGTGAGCGGGAGGAGGGCTTCAATAAATCATTTCTGACATTAACCTTGCAGAAGCAAATTCCCATGAGTATTTGTGTTAGTTCTGCTGCTGATGCTTGTGCAAACAGTGCAGGACAGAATTCACACCACTATCTTTCTGTGGCTAGTTTTGCAAACAAAACCTCCTCATTGGCATTTCTAGGCAAAGTCAATGGGACAGACAGGGCAAAGCAAAATGCATTTTATTTATTAAAAAAACTGTTAGTGTGTCATTAGAAAATACTCATGAAACTTTCATAACAGACTTTGGGGTCAATAAAAAAATAAAATAAGCATAGACAGAATTAAGCAATGAAATAAACCATTTTTATTTGTGTAAATAATTAGAATGTTCCAAATGTCCAGGATCTGGCATATGTACTTTTTTACATGCATTGTTTTTAGTCATCTATGCCACATATTTTCCCTACATTTTGTTCTTTAGCATAGTAACTATGTTATTAAGATGGCATAGGTCAGACCTTCATGATCTGTCATGAGAAATGGCTGGATATGGAAACATCTGTTCCTGACGACAAACGCAGTAAGTTGGTAAGTAGCATGCACAGGGTACATAGTATAAATATACAGTTGTATTTTTCATTTCAAAGCTCACCTACTGATAACCTGGGTAGAATTGCCATAATCTCTTCAAAAACAGCTCCAGCAAAATTTCTGACTACAAAAGCTCTGGTGGAATGTCTCTCTGCAAGGACACAGACCTGCTTGCAATCATATGCGGGGGGGTGTTTAGATTGGATATTAGGAAAAATTGGATTCTATCTTAGGAAAGATTTCTTTGTGGAAAGGGTTGTCAGGCATTGGAACAGGCTGCCCAGGGCAGTGGTGGAGTCGCCATCCATGGAAGGATTTAGAAGACATGTAACTTATCTAGTTCTTAGCTTATCATGTTCTTAGGGACATGGTTTAGTGCCAGTGTTAGGTTATGGTTGGACTCAATGATCTTGAGAGTCTCTTCCAACCAAAATTATTCTATGATTCTGTGATTCTGTACTACGGGGAACTGTGACCACTTGGCTGAGGAACACTGAGGTCTACCAGCACATGGGGATGTCATCTCTCTGCCATGAAGGACTGGCTAAGACCTGACAACCCACTGATATCCCACCAGCTTCAGAGTTGGGCTCTTAGTTCCTGTCTCCTTCTAAACAGAAAGTCTTTTCTAACAGCAAGATCTGAAAACTCATTTTTACATCTTTTTTAGTGCTTCCCAGGCTCAGGAGTGTCATCCCCTTTGGATGTTCTGGAGACCCCGCATGGAGCTAAACCACTTTCCCATTCTCCACTACTGCTGTTGAAAACAACCAGGACCGTTTTGTTCTGCCAGTAAATTAAGTAGAAGGCTCTGACCTCCTTTGGAGAGCAGGACTTTGGGCCTGTTGACTGCCTAGAGAAGGCTGTGGGTGAGACTCTCCAGGTGTGAGATCTGAGTGGGCTGCTCAGCCCCACGTGGTGCTGATGGGGGGCCCAAGGGACCCAGGACATTCCTGCTGTTCAGTGTTTCTCTCTACCCACATGGTCCTGATGGGCACAAACCCACATATGGGTGCATCACCCAGGGTTTCTGCCTGCCAGGCCACCTACCCATGGATGGAGAAGAGCATCCCAAAGCAGCAAAAACCAAAAGAAAAGCTTTCCAGCCTGGGTTGTCTAGGTGCTGTAGCCTACACAGCTAAATAACACCAGCCTGCCCAGTCTGGGATGGATCTTTCCACCAAACATATCTCAGAGCTGGGGGAAGTTTTATTTTTCTATAACCCACAATGTCCCTCCCTGCAAGTAAGAGGTGCAAAACATCTCCAGCCTCAGCAGAGCCCTCAGTGCTCTGCTGCAAATGCTCATTAATAAAACACCACACTTTGCTGACTGCTCCTGTAACTTTTGTCACATGTTAAGCCCCTCAGCAAGGTGTTGGTTCAATGATTTCAGGGATCCTTTTCCCACAAAGATTGATTAAAGTTCTGCCTTTGACAAATTAACAGGAAAACTTCCCTGGTGTTTTGTTAGCAGGTGGTTCTTCCCACATCACCAGACCCAAAGTCCCTTGGAAATATGTTATTTTTACTTGGCAGAAAGGTGAAAACAACAGACTGAAATGTGAGAAACTAGCATGTGGGCTTGACAGACCACACTGCCCACTGACCCCCACATCACTTGTTCATCCAGGCACTTGCAGTCAGAGGGAGAGGAGCTTTTTCCCCTTCTGGGAACACTGGTCTGGAGAAAACATTCCCCCTGAGTCTGCACTCACTGTCCAGCAGTGGAGCCAGGACAGCCACATGTCACCCACCACCACCGGACTCTCTTCAGTATGTCCTGTCTGCAGTGGGAGAGGGTCCAGTGAAGGGCCACAAAGTTGATGCAAGGAATGGGAGCATCTGTCCTGTGAGGAAAGGCTGAGAGAGCTGGGACTGCTCAGCCTGGAGAAGAGAAGGCTGAGGGGGATCTCATCAGTGTATATAAATACCTGAAGGGAGGGTGCAAAGAAGATGGAGCCAGGCTCTTTCAGTGGTGCCCGGTGCCAGGACCAGAGGCCACGGGCACAAGTCGAAACTGGAAAGCTGCCTGGTGGAAAAGGATCTCGGGGTGTTGGTCGACAGAAGCTGAAAATGAGCCAGCAGTGTGCCCAGGTGGCCACAAAGGCCAACACCATCCTGGCTTGTATCAGGAATAGCGTGGCCAGCAGGATAAGGGCAGTGACCCTCCCCCTGTACTGGGCACTGGTGAGGCCAAACCTCAAATCCTGTGTTCAGTTTTGGGTCCGTCACTACAGAAAAGACCTTGAGGTGCTGGAGCGAGTTCAAAGAAGGGAACGGAGCTGGTGAGGGGTCTGGAACACAAGTGAGATGGGAGCAGTTGAGGGACCTGGGGCTGTTCAGCCTGGAGAACAGGAGGCTGAGGGGAGACCTTATCGCTGTCTGCAACTGCCTGAAAGGAGGTTGTAGCATGGAGGGGGTTGGGCTCTTCTCCCAAGTAACAAGTGACAGGACAAGAGGAAATGGCCTCAAGTTGCACCAGGAGAGGTTTAGATTGAATATTAGGAAAAAAATTCTTCATGAAAAGGATTGTCGGGCATTGGAACAGACTGCCCAGGGAAGTGGTGGAGTCACCATCCCTGGAGGGGTTTAAAAGACATGTAGACAAGGTTCTGAGGGACATGGTTTAGTGCCAGTGTTGGGTTCACAGTTGAACTTGGTGATCTTGAAGGTCTGTTCCAACCAAAATGATTCTATGATTCTATCATTCTATAATTCTATGAACATCAGGAAACACTTTTTTTTTACTATGAGGATAAACAAGCACTGGCTCAGGTTGCCCACAGGTGCTGTGGACTCTCCGTCCTTGGAGATATTCAAAATTCAGCTGGACATGGTCCTGGGCAACCTCTTGAGCAGAGAGGTTGGACGAGATGACCTCCAGAGGTCACTTCCAACCCCAACCATTCTGTGAGACTTTGACTCCTGCCAAAGACAAACCTGCATCTCTGACAGTGGGAGACATCTTCCATTTACACCCTGGAGACTGAATTTCTTGGTAATGAACATGGGACCTTCCTCCCAAGTCAATCTGCTTCCCACCCTGTTGACGGGGAGCATGCTCGCCAAACTGAAAGGCAATGGCTGTAAATTCAAGAGGAGCTTCTCATTTCTGAGCAGCCCCTTTCCTTCGGTGGCCACAGACTGGTGTGTTCTTGTGTGTAACCTCCACCATGCCTGCAAAAACAAGTCTAGGAAAACAAGTCTGCTGTCAGCAGCCTGCATTATGTGTTGAAAGTTTGTGGGATCTGCAAACTGAAAAAAGGTTAAAGGCTGTGTTCAAGCTAGCATCCTTCGTGAACCTTTTGTCCTTACATTAATCCAGAAATGAGGAATAATGAACAAATTCTGCTGTCAGTTTGGCTATGCAGCCTTATCCTATTCGCTCTACAGAGGGAAGAAAGAGGTGCATTTCTCCAAGGCCTAGGGTGCTCAGACTTTTATTAAATGCTGTAAATGTCCAGCTTTTCTGTATAAACAACCAAGGACGTTGCCCCTCAGGAGTGAAAGGACGGCCTTATCCCAAGGCACAGGCCTGGCCGCTTGGAAGGAGGAAATAATTTGTCAAAATAAAGGAAGAATGCTTGGAATTTCACCTGGTTTCAGAGTATGCAAGTGGAGTCTGCAAGCAGAGAGGGGTTGTTCAGAGATGCCACTCTATCTGCCTCTTTGCTTTCTGTATTCCCAGCTCTGTGGTGCTCAGTTCCAGATACCCTTTGGGTCCTTGTTCTCTTGACACTTTTGAAATGACAAATGCAATTTACACTGCTTAGAAGTAAAAATATTTGGATGTACGTTTTGGCATGGAAAGTCCACTTCTAAGTCTTAAAAATTATCACAAAGATTGCCAAGAGAAGTTTTTATTTCTCCTGACACGCTGAAGAGAAAATGGTGTTGGTAGATTATGAATCTCTGGCATCTCTTGATTCAGGGTAGATTTGGAACTATTTTCTCCTGGTTGAAGTCTAAGGGTTGAACGCTTTGTAGATTTGTGCTGCTAACACCCTGCCCAGGGCACACGGAAGCTCTCCTGGTTACTGGTCAGTCAAAGGCAAAAGTGCTCGACTCTAGAACCCACATCCACTCCATTGGCTTAACTGGGACCAACCAATGAGTGACCTGGCATGTATTAATCTACCTGTTCTGTTCCAGCAGCACAAATGCACCCACTGCCTTGGCTCCAGGCAGACAAAGCAGCTGTGATAAGGGCTCCGTCATGTCAACTGCACATGGTGTACTTCGGCAAGCTGCCACGCTCACAACCAACTCACCTTATTTGCATTTTGCTCTCATAGTGTGAAATATGCCTCAGCCAGTTATTTCGTTTGCTGGCATTTTCACAATGCCCCTGTGAAAGTTTGTACCTAAGGAAGCTCTTCCTCCTTCCTATTGCTCTCATGCTTTTTGACTGTGCTACTTAACATAGTTTCTGGGCCTTCTGGGAGAAGGTTCTGATGCACCTCCTTAGCAGGGACATCCCATGTAGAGAGCCAGAGGGAGATGTTTTAAAAGTTATTCAAGACTGTGACAATTTGTGACATGAAGACTTTCATAGACCATCCCAACTGGTGCTTCCAAAGGTGTCAGTCCCTTCTGAAACTGAAGGCTTAGATCTTTTTCTCCACTACCAAGGATCTGCCAGGCTTCCTCATGACTGTCAACTTCTACACTGGCCCAAAATTTGCCACCCCAGCCCTCTTCCTACACCTACTCAGGCCTTGTAAATCTTTTACTTTGTTAACCCAGTTTCTACCATACATTTACAAAAGTTTACGACCTTCAACTGTAGTCAATCATTCCCCATGGTCTCAGCTGTCTCTTCCCACCTGCAGCAGCTTCACCATGCTGCTGTTGCCTGTAAATGATTTACCCAGCTCTTGCAGAGGACCCGTGTCCTTTGAGGCACACAAAGCTCACTCGCAGTCCTGCTCTGGTTTAGACTTTCAGTTTTCTGGTGTCTTATTCAGATCTCCTTGTCCTCCCTTATGTCAGCACTTGCTCCTCATCTTCATACAGCAGGTTATTGGCTGCATTATCTGGACATGAGCTGTGGCACATGTACGTTTGAAGCGGGCAATAGCTCATGTGAATGGAGGTGTGTAGATCACTGGTGTGGAGTTCTGAGAATGTGCCCTATTTTAACACACCCTCACGCATATATATATGTTTGTATATCTGTATGTGGTCACAATGTTTGCATGCGTTATTAGTCCCCGGGTGTATTTTGAATACGAAGTTTGGCGTCAGTAATTTGGGGACACTCAGCTCTGTTTCCCATCTTCCATGTCAGTTTATCAGAACATTATTTAAGGGACAAAACAATCTTTAAAGTGAAAGTTATAAATATTAAATGAAATTAAAAGCTAAAGTTAAACATTGCATTTTAAATCCAAATCTTAAATGTGTTTAAGTACAGTGAATTTAAATAAGTGTTTGGTATAGACCTATTATAAGAAACACAGCTAGCCCCAGAGAGAATGTTCTGTCTCTGTACAGGGCTCCCATGCAGCTGTTCATACAGCTGTCATCACTGGGGCATGGGCAGGATCTCCACAGCATTTGCACCTAAAGCAGGGGTTTAAACCCCAGTCTGGAGGCCTGTGAATGAGTAGTTTAATGTTTCACTTCCCAGTGCTGCTGCATCTAAGTCTCTTCTTAGTTTTTTCCTGGTTTTTGAAGGCTTAGATGAGGTTGCCAATAGGAAACCTATTACTGCCTTCTCCAGTGGAGTTGGAATATTAAAATTTATATTTTTAGGAGGCTAATCAAGACCAGCAGCTCATCTCATTGATGGAAAAAAAAATAGTATAATGTTAGGGATAAACTTCTGGTAAGTAAAGCATCCCCTGTGATAAATAAACAGTTTATCTGGTCAAAAAACCAAACCTGACAGTAAAAGTTGCATTTATTGAACTCATCTGCTGAGCCTTGGATTAAGTTATAGGTCAGAAGTACTATCACAGCAATCACTGCCCAGCAAAGCTGCAGGTGGACTGCAGAGGCTTGAGGACACACAGACACACTTGAGGACACAGAAACAAGACAGAACACCCCAAACTTGCTTAGATGGGGCCTGAGAACGTTTTTTGACCCTCTTATGACCACAGATTGTTGCAGAGAGACAAGAATGAATTTTAGAACCAAACTGAGCAACTATGATAATCATCTAAACTGAATTTCTTTGTGGTCGCCACTTGCTCGAGGCAACTGTCGGAGCAGATCAAAGACCACCAGTGTGGATCAGGAGGATGGCATCAGGAAAGGGGATTCCTCAAAAGGCTTGCAGGGAGTCTGAGTGGGACAAAATCTTCCTTAAATACACGGGAATCCTTCGAAAATGTGTTTTGTGCCCTTTTCCGGTGCCTGGTGGGGTCTGAACACCTGCGAGGTGGTTTCCAAGGGGCAGTGGGAGCAGCTCCCGGACCCCGCAGTGTGACCACTAGGTGTCACGGCTGTCCCACGGAAGCCACCGCGTCCCGGCGCCCTGGAAGCAGCGAGCGAGTCTCTTTCCCTTGGCGGCTGCAGGAACCCCCTCGGTCCCGGTAAAACCCTGCGGGGGAGGCAGAGCCCCTGCCCGGCCCCCACTGAGGGGGAGCGGAGCTGAGGGACCCCCAGACTGTCACCGACAGTCCCCAGCGCAGCACGGGAGGGAGCTGGAGATGCAGGACTCATTTTTCAGATTGGCTTGCAAAAGAATGTCTGTAAGATAAAATGTCTCATAAACCAAGGTCCGTATTGCCCAGGTGCCTCAGTTTACATTCTGTGCGTGTGCTCCAGGAAAATGTAATATTCCTTTAATGTGGGTAACTGGAGTTGTACCCAGCACCTCAGATTAAATTTCACATTGTGTCTTACAGCAATGTTATTAAGAGTCACAAACCCTTTCCCCTTCTGTGGTGTGTTTTCCCAGAATGGGTTACCGCAGTTCATTTTTAAGCTCTATTTCTTCACGAAGGGAAAAATAGCAAATACTTTAATTTCCACACAGAGCACAGTTCTGGTATTTCAGAGAAAATGACCTGCTTTCTTCCTGGTCTTTAAAACCATTACTATATGAGGTTTATCTGTCCCTTTTTTCTACTATGTTTATCACCAAGTGTTCAGCCAAGCTTATGCTGGAGATTTCATACAGCTAGATTGTGTCTGCGAGAAAGGAGGCAGCTCAAACATTTACTCTGTCCCTGAAGCATCCTCTTCCTTGCTATCAAGCATCCTGCAGGTCTCCTGCTCTCTTTTAGCACCATCCACATCCTCACATCCAGCCAGCCCCTCTGTTTATTTTTCCACTGCTGAAGCTGGGATTACTGTCACAGGGAGACTGTGTGGATCAGCTGCTTCCCATTGTGATTTGCTTCATTATGAAAGCTTCTTTTTTGCGTGTGTCTGTTTTCAAGACGGCATGTGGGAAATGCACATCACCTCACAGCAAAGTAAATTAATATAGATCGAGATATATAGGAGATTCTCTATGAGCTGTTTTGCAAAGACGGTCCTGCAGCACATGCCAGGAGTTGTTAACACATCAGCTGCAGTGCATCCAACACTGTGAAAAAGATTTAGGAGGGACTAATCCCTTCGGTGGCAGAGCTCTGTTGGCCTTTGGGTGAATTTAGTTTCCATTGTCTCACATCAGACAGACTTGGCACCAGAGGAATAATGATGACAATAACAGATGAGCATTATCTAGGCAGAGCCTGACATGCCTGAGTATCACTCGTCCCTGTCCTGCCATCATTTCAGAAGGAGTTCCTGAGTCCATTTGGTTATTAGACATGTTCAGAAAATTGAAGTCAGCACAGTGGGGTGCCTCCCAGCACAAGCCTTCAGGCATCCTAATAGCTTTTCTTTCTTCTAATTACATATATCATTTCTGATGACAACCTCACGAAATGAAACATGATTTTTATTTTCACTCCAAGAGTCACTAAATGGACCCGCTGCTATGGTTCACTGTGATTTGGCGTGCAAGAAAAAGAACCGTGGAACAAAGCAAGAGAGGATGCTGTCATTTCATGATGCGAGCACAGACTGTATTCAGCTTCAATAATTTGTGCTTTCATTGATGGTATTTTTTCAGGAGGTTTGGTGGTCAGTGATAGGAGGTCTGGTGCCTTTATCACAGAACTGAACACAGGTCTGGGTGTGATTCACCCTCCTGTTAGGGGGTGACCGTCAGCCACTCATTTTATCTCTTTGCACCTCTGAGCATCACTCCTTTCCACCACGTTTTTATCTGACTTTCTGTCTTTTCTATTCATACAGTGTCTGGTACAGTAGGACAGTCTCAGTCGAGGCCACCAAGTGCGACAGCGATCTGATAGAGAGTATCACAAGCTCCTCTGATTTGGAAGCACTGGTGGGTGTTTGTCTCACATAAGTGCCAGGATCCCAGGGCAGTATCTTTGTGTGAAATCAAGAGAGATTGCAGATCTGCGTGGATGACTTCACATGGGAAATGCACAGAAGTCAGCATGAAAGGGGTATGAGAAACGAACAGAACTTGCTGTACTCCACTTAGTGAATAAATTGCCAGAAGTCTGCAATTAAATCTTGCAGATAAGAAGCCTTCTGGAACAGGGTTACTCTCTATATGGAGTGCTTGACAGTTAAAATTGAAATCTGTTGAACTTGGCTACATAAATATATTTGTGTTTCTTCTCATTTATGAGTCATAGTTGTCTATTTTACTTATTTGTGTGAAACGAAGCTGTAAGAAAAGATTTAAAAAGCAAGAGTGTGGCCACTAATGATGCTAAACATACCTGTCTACAAGAAAACTCAGTAAGGTGTTTGCAAAGGAATGGTTTTTGCATGTCAGCTGTGTTTATTTGTTTTATTACAGGAAAATATAACTTAAAGAGCATAGTCTTACATCTTCAGAAATTAATTATGAAATTTAGAATGCAGCTGGTCCCAACACTTAGCAAAAAACAAAAGAAAATAAAATGTACAAATAATGCTCTACATCTCTGTGGGATTTTGTACTCCTGTGTGGTCAGTCAGTCCTCTCATGAATTTTTATCATTACTGGTCTTGAGTCCCTGTGTTATTTACAGCCTGCAAAAACCTATCTGTCGAGGTTCAATGCCAAATATCACTATGAACAAGCAAAGCCACTTGTTTAATGCCTCAGGAACCCTCCGATTCAGCACAGAGAATACAATTAGATACCAGGATGTGCTCTTCCTGGGAATGAGCTCTATGTTTCTGTTGCTAACAATTAGCTTTTTTAACAGATGGCTTAGAAAATTGGATTTCATTTTTCAAGCTGAGGACATGAAGTAAATGCAACAAAAATTTGTTTTTTTAGACAGCACCTGGGGACAGAACTTGAATAAGTCAATGATTACCCAGTGGCTTTTAATCTGAGGACTGGAAAAGCTGCTTGTATGAACTTGTTTTGCATATCCAGGATCAAATCCAGAAAACCTCTCAAAATTTTTGATAAACAACTTCTCAACTTCAGCATGGGGTTGCTGGTCTAAACTGAGTGATTCAACTCAAAACAACCATTGATCATGGACCATTGATTGACCATACCATTAATCTTAGACATGAAGAGTATCTTGAAAGATTCCACTCTGCCAAAGTCAAACCAAGTACTTGAATTTAGGTCACTTCTTCCACTCCGATGGAAATGCCCCAGTCCCAAAGTTGTTGGTTATTCTGATGACTGTCTCACATTTTTCATTACAAACTCCAGAACATGTTCATTTTATTTCTGGTTGAGAACATGAAACATTTTCGTTCATCAGAATTCACAGGAAAGGAATATAGTTGTGATGCTGACTCTGAATTTTTACTACCAAGTTTGAATGTTGAAATATTTGCTATAAAATATATTTGCTGGAAATATATCCTTCAAAACATGAGCTCTCATAGCTCCCACTCACTTCAGCAAGCCGACCAGCATACTGTTTAATGCCCACAGCAGATGTCTGCCAATCCTTGTCAGGGTTTCATCAACACACTTTGATATCTGTATATGCAAAGACCATATCATTGGAATTAGGTGACACTGAAGACACTTTTGAGAAGAAAACTCTGAAGGACCAACCCAGTTCATCACAGTTATTAATTATGATTTTAATGACCACAATCCAGCAGGGATCCTGAAGCATACATTTCCAGTCCATGGCACTGTTGTGCAATGTGGTAATTTAAGCAGGCGAGACTAGCACACCATGTCCTCCAGTCCTATTTATACCCCACAATTTAACAACCAATAGCTCTGTAAAATGCAACTAGTTCCCATTCACATACCACAAAAGCAAAGACACCAGATTACCAAAATACCAGACACAAATTGTCATAACCAACGTCCACCCACGATCTTAAAAGCAGAAAAATGCAGCCCAAATAAATCATCCCTTGAATGTATGAAATGCAAAATTGCCTACAAAATTAGGTCTAAGAGAATTTTCAAAGCTGAAACCACATAACGTTTGACCAGGTCCTCTTCACACAAGGGTGCAAAATCTGGAAAGTCTGCCTCACACCATAATGTAACAAGGATTTACCTCACCCACTCTAAGCATGAGAGTTAGAATGAATATTTGAACACCTACTGCTTGTCAGCAAAAAACAACCTGGCGGATCATGCTCAAGATGCTTTGGTAGGACTGCTGGGATGGGACAAATCTTGCCAAGAGAAGAGCACCTCAAGGCAAAAAAGATGATGAAGGGAGTGGAGCATGTCCCTTATGAGGAAAGGCTGAGGGAGCTGGGGCTCTTTAGCTTGGAGAGGAGGAGACTGAGGGGTGACCTCATTAATGTTTATAAATACATAAAGGGTGAGTGTCAGGAGGATGGAGCCAGGCTCTTCTCGGTGACAACCAATGGTAGAACAAGGGGTAATGGGTTCAAACTGGAAAACAAGAGGTTCCACTTAAATTTGAGAAGAAACTTCTTCTCAGTGAGGGTGACAGACACTGGAACAGGCTGTCCAGGGGGGTTGTGGAGTCTCCTACTCTGGAGACATTCAAAACCCGCCTGGACACCTTCCTGTGTAACCTCATCTGGGTGTTCCTGCTCCATGGGGGGATTGGACTGGATGAGCTTTCGAGGTCCCTTCCAATCCCTGACATTCTGTGATTCTGTGAAGGCTTGAGAGGTAAGTAGTTCTCGGGAGCTTCTCGAGAGAAGACCAGTTGAATGGGATATCTGAAGTCAGAACTGAAGGACAGAGGCAGGTGAGAAAGAAGGCAGGCAGAGATTTTACACAAGATCCCAATGCTTATGGGTAATCTCTTAATTACCCAAAGATCTCAGTTGCCCTATGACAACCACGACCATAGAGCAGACTGGACAGAAACCTCCTTTCCAGGCAGTTGTGCTGGACAACTGGTTGCAGTAGAATGTAAAATCAGAGCCTTTGAGAGGGTTTGTAGCTTCCATCATAGCTATGTTTTTATTTAGTTAGTTGTATTACTATCTTATCTGTGAGATTTTCCACAGTGCTCCTGAGAAAGTCACACAAAGGACACAGGGACCACCAAACCCAGTTTGAGATGTGTTTTTGTCAGAGCAAATCCCTCTAATGTCAGCTTTTATATAATCTTTGCGGTCTAGAAGCTCAGGCAGCACTCAATGTAGCAGGTTTTTCTGTCTCTCAGACTTCAGAAGCCAAGATTATTGGAAAGAAGCAGTTAAGAAGGAAGAACGTGAGACAGGATTTAATCTGCAATTTCAGGGGAGTTTCAACAGAGATTTATCTGTTTATACACTTATTCTGGAAAAAAGTTCAGACGTAGCATTTGTATCCATAGATTACATTTTTTGCCAAAACAGCCATAAGTTTAGATATATCCCTGCAACTGTAACTCCAGCTGTGTTCAGAAGAACCTTATGTTTATATATGCAAATGAATACACATAAATACATATTTCTGCCATGTATTTTTGAAATAACGAAGAAAGATTTTCCACATACACAGTGAAAGGCCCAGGGAGTTCAAGGCTTTTGATGGCAGCTGCTTTTATTTATCTCAATTATACCTCTGAAGGTGTTGGTTTCATCCTGAGCACTGGTGACACTGTCAAGTTTTTGTAAGTTGGCTAAAAACTGTTTTACCACCCAACTTCAAATATAGCTCATGATCCATACATCTAATCATGCTATCCATAGCAATGTGAAGGATGTTTGTATGGGAATGCACTGGAGATTTAGGTTCAAATTCTGACTGTCACAGGAGCATCCGTGCTACGCCCCATGGAAAGTCCCTGGCAGCCTACAAAATGCTGCACAGACATGTCATTTCAGGTAAGTTTTTTAAAATCTGTGCCTGTATGTCACCTATAAAACTGGGACAAAAGAGTTTGTTTTCTCCATTCTTGATGTTTGCAAACTAGAGGATTTTTGAGTTCGCCTCTAACCATGGGGTAAATTTAAGACTGGACAGAAAGTGTTTTTTCTGCCCTGTGTGAAAACACTCACAGTTCAAAAATGTTCCCCATCTTTCATCCAGGCAAAACAAACACCTTTGGAAGCAGAGGGGAACCTTGACTGTAACAAAAGCCCCAAGGCTCTGTGCTGTAGATGACACAAAACACAGATGAGAATTCCTTCCTCATGTGATGATCATTTATGTGAAAAACACACGGCCAAGAGAGACTCCTTATCAGCACCGGCTCAGCTCTTGGAGAATCCAGCAAGGTGTGTGCTGGTTACCAATGCTCCCTGCTCCTCCACACCAGAGAAGAACAAAGGAACTTCACATTATATACACTCTGAGCTTTCACCGTTCACACGCCACTTCCCTTCATACTCTGGAGAAATTTAATTTCATAGGAAGACTCAGGGTTTTTGTTCTATCATTTTTCAGGTCCATTGAAGGAAGGAGGGAGCCAGCAGGAGCAAGATGCAGAAGCCACAAGCATGAGGATCTTCTTGCTGTAGCTCTCCACCTTATGTTTATCACGGAAGTACTTGAACATATGATGTTCACTGCTTCTCTTGCCTGGTGAAAAAAATCCAAGTATGAAAAATCAATAAAGAGAAAAGGTTCTTACAGGGCTAAACTCATGCTATTCAACAGGAGACCACCGGCTTTAGTGGTCAGGCTGTCTTAATGTGTTGAATATTCTTAATTAAATATTATCTGTATGGTGCTATAGCATCTATACTGTTCCCAGGTTCTGTAATGATGGAGACTTGGCAGAAAGAATATTAGGGAAATAGAGATGGACATAAAAAAGCAGCATGATGATAGTTTTTTAATGCTTTTCTCCATGCAGGATTTGTTGGTCTGTCCAGGACCCAGAATTCACCTGAAATGAAAAATCACATGTAGACATTACTGATGTTTAGTGAACTCAGATCCTAATACAATTTTCATGTTTTCATCAAATTTTTACTACTCAGAAAAGATTGAATAATGTTATTTTTTACTTTATCTTTCCTTGGTCCTTCTCCCAGTCTGTAGGAACAAAACTCGTGATGGATAGAGGTATGAAATAATCCTTTTTTTCTGGAGGAAAAAAATCTTATCTGCAGCCCAAGTTATCCATCTGTATTTTATTTGAGCAAAGAGACAAAACCAAGATAATCCATTTTCAGCCAAAAGAAACAACCTTGAAAAATACAGCCCTGTCCTCCAGCTTAGTCATCCTGCATGTTGCCCATTTGATTGGATTTAGAGCAAAACAAAGAACTAAAAAGAATAGTGTGTGTTGCATTAGGATCTGTACCAAAGTCTGTAAGGGGAGCCAGAGAAAAAATGACTCACACCCTGGGAAGAATTCCACCTGTTCCCATCCAAATTATGTTACCCCATCAGGCTGGAAGCAGCCGATGCACTGGTTCCCATGGGAATATTTCCTTCTCAAACAATATACACATTTAAACTGACTTCCTGAGTCTGTCCTATTTATGATAATATTTGCATTAAATACTGTCTTGTAACCAGTGCAGAGCCTGGTGCTGAGTGAGCTCTTTTTCCCCTGCAGACCAGCTCTGCTCTGATTTTTGATGGAAATTAAGGGTAACTAATGTAAGAAAGGCATTACTATTGCCAGGACTGGGAAAGCCATTGAAAAGCCCTCCTGTGAAAAAGGTTTTAATGGGTTACAGAAGAGAGGGAGAAGAGATTAATTTTATTGAAGAGATAAGCCAAAGACCATGGAATTCAAAAGAAAGCCATGCCAGGTAAAGAAAGGCTCACAGGATGGTTATGGCCTAAAATGAACCACCTAGAGCATTTTATTACTATTTCTTCCAGTAACTGAGAATCCATTATCAAAAAGCTAGTTGGTTATGCACGAAATAATACATCATCAGTTATCCCAGTGCCCACTACAGCTGTCTCTCCCTATGCTGCATGGCTACAAAAAGAAATAGAAATAGCAACTGACCACAGACAGGCAGATTTCACAGGTGTTTTTTCAAGGTGCCTCCAGATGCCTCAGATTTACAGTTCTGTATGTTCCTTTGCTTGGTGACTCTGATGGTGAGGAGCGACAGCAGTGACATGCTTCTGCGCCACTCTTGGTGAAGCAGTGAGAGAATTAGGCACGATATGTCTATGCAGACACGTGCAGGCAGATGTGGGCTTGTCTTGCTGTGTTCTCAGCTAGTCAAACATCAACAAGATGGATGTGGTTCTGCTGTGTCAGATCTGTATCCATCTGTATGGACTTCTGTGATTATCTATCTTCTGAGGTCCAGTTCTGATGTTGCCACTGATTGGGCTGTGACTGCAAGATCATTTCTGCATTCCAGACTGTCTTCTACTTAAAAGATTTTTCAAGAGTGAGGGTGTGTTAAAGGATCTATCCCTAGTTCATTAATCTATTTTTGTGCAGATGTTGGACTGGTTGTGAAGAGAATCGCGTCCAATCCCTAGCACAGCTAATGTTGCTTTTTTTTTTTTTTTTCCAGGCATGCCATTTATTCTTCTATTTGCAAAACAAAGATAAATATTTCATCACTTGAAGCAGGTTTTATGAAAAACATCTGTCCTGTGAAATGTGTTTGTGAACTAGGTTTTTATTACAGTGATTGTAAGTAAACATCTACCAGGTAAGTGGTAAGACTTGCTGCTAGCTTCAGTTCCCATAAAATTGCTGTTGTTGTTACTATTACATTGTCATTACCTATTCAGAATTTCAAGAAAATGAAGAAAGTAAGCCCTAGTGCAAGACCATTTTTCTATTTTTGAATAGTGCCGGAGAGTGCTATACACTTCTGTTCCTCCATTTGCTATTTATTGAGGGAAGGCATTTCACTTCTTCAATCCTAACAATTAGAACACTACAGAATGTTCCTACATGGT
Source organism: Nesoenas mayeri (assembly GCF_963082525.1). Classification (NCBI taxonomy): domain Eukaryota; kingdom Metazoa; phylum Chordata; class Aves; order Columbiformes; family Columbidae; genus Nesoenas; species Nesoenas mayeri. The sequence continues at coordinate 205,020,761 of NC_137541.1, forward strand.
TGTTCTTCAAATAAAACTCATAATCTCTAAAAGAGAATCCAATGAGCCTTTAGGTTAAGGCCAATGAAACTCTCCATTTCATGTTCATAGCATAGATTTGAGGCAGATGTTTTACATTTTTCATGCCTGAGTCATGGACTGAATGTCTGACTATTGACCCATGTTTTGGAGTGAAAATGTCAAGAAATCCTTTGCGGTAACTGTAGTTTCCTGTCAGCTGGAAAAATGTTGGAAACTCTTTCTCATGAACTTCTGTCCCCTACTAGCTGTATTTCCTGGCCAAGACCTTTCTAAGTGGGTTGGCATGGGGATGAGCTTTATCTAATATGCGATCACTGATTAGAGAAAAAGGGAATGTAAGTGGCAGCTTAGACAAACCTTAAGGAAACTTTTTTCCTGACTTAGTTTTTTGAGACAGGAAGGCATATGGGAAAAGAATGCAATAATTTCAATTCGTGTATTATTCAGACTAGCGCTGTCAGAGAATTTACTAGTTAACATTAATGATTTAATTTGTACTTGGCAACATTCACATTTCAGATGTTCTCAAGCAGATTAAGTTTTGTAGTGGTAAACAAAACCAAAAAAACCAAACCCTCATGAGAGCTTGAAACAGCCTGAAAAGTTGAATATTTATGTTGTCAAGACCTGATATGACCTCCATTAAAATCTAAGGAAAGAATGAAACTGAATTCAATATGTGATTGATCAGGACTACAAGTGCTTTCTATACCACAGTGGTTTTAATTATGAGGCAATAAAGGCAGAGAGAGAAATGTTGCAGCCAGTGGTTGTGCCAGACTGGCAATGATAGTCTGAAATCTCCTGCCCCATCAGTATTTGTTGACCATATGGCATATGGCAAAAGAATGCAATAATTTGTTGACCAGGCTTGGTAAAAGCTAAATGAGCTAATGTGACATGTTGAGGTAGGTTGCCTCTTAACTCACCTGAAGATGTTGAGAAAAGGAGGTCTAGACTGAGGACTCTGGATAATTAACCAAGAAGCAATTAAGTCAGAGATCAGGTGGCAAGTTGATTACATGGTTTTATGGTTCCTTTTTGAGAGGGGAAGGATGGGGTTAAAAAAATCAGTACTAGGTCTGCATCTCTGTGTAATGTATTTGCACAGAAAGTTGTGCGAACCTAATTCATTCGTGATCCCAGATTTAATGACAAATCTGCTCAGGCTCCTCGCTCATGATTGGTATGACAAGAATTCAGATCACTGGTTTTTGCAGGTTTTTCTCTGGAGAACCTTGCATTTATCTTCCTGCATAAGACACACTGCATCAGGCTCTATGACACTAAAGTGCAGGGGTCATAGTTTCAATTGGTCTCTTTGGAGAAACCTCTGAAACGAGAGGTGCTGCCAGGACACATTTTCCTTTCTTCTGAGGTATTTAGTCCAAGTTCTGCTACACAGTAGACATAATAATGGTGATGTAACTGATTGAAAATCTGCACAAGTCCTTGAAGGACCCCTCAATGCTTCCTCTTCTCTTCAAAACATTCAGCCAAAATAAATAAGAAATGATCTTTGTGATTTCTTATCGTTAGATTGGTATTTCTTAAGTCCGATATTTACAGAACAAGACTCAGCCTGTATGATGAGGAACAACAAGAAAGAAACCCTCAGCTCTGGTCTCCGTAGGGCAGCCACTCAGCACATACACTTCTCAGGGGGTTCATAGAGTCATGGCCAGCATTTTTGTTCTGAGGTGTTGAAGAAGACAAACCAGAGACCAGTGTTCCCATGGACTTTTCTCTGATGTAGCTAGTCTCAATGTTGCTGTAGACACCTCCTTTCTGTCTCTTTTTGAGCTACAGAAGATCAATCAGCTGATACTACTGATTTTATTAGTTGCTGATGGACATGCAAGATTCCAAACTGGATTTTACCTGGAAGGTTAAGCAGCTTCATGGAGGAAACTGGGAGGTGGATGAGGCCAGGTGCCAAGCCCAAATGCATAGCTAGTCATTGCAGTTTGTTTGTACATCCATTCTGTGTGTGGAGGAACATGCACGTAATGAGCCAGACTCTTCTCCTCTTGCTTTTACTGGAGGTAACAAAGATTATGGTAGTACAAATAAAAAGCTGTCTTGAGAAATCTAGATGTAAAGTGAGACTCCACAATTAGTTATAATATTAGGCATTGGCATAAACAGAGAAGTCATTGCCAGTATCAGAATTACATGGTCAATGTTGGAATAAGAAGAAAACCAGCACAATATCATAGGAATCTACAAGCACTAAGTATTATGTGGAAAGGAGGACCAAGAAGTTTCAGCCTTTATTCCACAGTTCTGTACATCATTGCAGCACGTTTGCGCCTTCTGCAAAGACAAATGACTATAAAATGACATTGGGATAATTCAGATTTATCTCTTAGTCCATAAGTGCTGCTTGGTTAACTGAAACTTCCCAGTCTGTTTGCTTTAATTACCTGCTCTCTCTCACAGTGGATACGTACATGCAGCATCAAAGCTTAAGACAGAAACCCAGTGTGTATCATGCAGTGGTGGCAAAGGAGGCACCTAAAGAGCTTTGACAAAGCATGAGAAAATGGCCCCTCAACTGTCAAGTAGAAAATTTTCCATGTTGGGGCAAAGCTGCTTTTATTTTGGCTTGTAGAAGATATTTTATGCTATGTTGAATTAGAAGAAGTTAATGGTCACCCCCTAACTGATTCTGAATTCATGACCAGGAGACAAATGATTTTGGGCCAAAACCAATAACTTTTCATCAGGTATTTTCCAATGTCTAGCACAATAGATTAAGATTATTTAGGGACAAGCACAGGACAAATAATATAATAATATATAATGTAATAATAATGTAATATATAATAATAATAATGTATGTAATATATAATAATAATAATATAATGTAATAATATAATAATAATATAATGTAAAGAATAAACAAACATTCAAGACACTAAGCTGTATAAAATAAGACATCTCATTTTCAAATCCTTTTACTAAGATAATAAATACATGTGGGCAGGGAAAAGATTTTATATAAGACTTCATTTGCTTCATCAAGCAAAATTAGGTTATTCTTGCCACAGTGAAAGCACAAGTGATTCATAATTAATTCTGTATTATAGACTCTTCCCTTAAATAAATGAAATTTCTTTTACCAATTTATGTAAAAATAATTCAATGCCTGAATGAGCTAGCAAGAGATGTTTTGCTTTTCGAAAAGATTTTCCATTCTTCCACCTGAAATAACACGTTTACAAAGTGAAAATATAGAGAAACTTTTCTTTAATGGTGCTCTGAGCCCAGAGTTCTAGCAATTAAAACAATCATCAAATGCAAACTCCATTCTTCAGTAAAAGCCTCAAGTGATGCCCCAGCAAGTGGTACAAGGCACAAGCTGTCCCCAAACTGATACCCACTATGTGCATTCCTAGAAAAAGTAAGACGATTTTGTAGATAATAAACCTTCTTTTCACTTGAGAAAAAAAATAAATAATTGGTTCCATTTGTGATATGCTATTCTGTATCAACACAAAGACTCTGACTGTCCGCATACAACTTTCTTGTCCTCTCTATTGAGATGCATCTAAAAGCTTTTCACACTGTGTGTCTATCCTTCTCCTCCCCCGCCGCACCCACCATACAGCAGGTGATTTTTATAAATCATTATCATACAGACTGATGTAACAACATGTAACAACAAAGCCATTATGATCTCGTTAACAGGCTTGATTTAGCTCTGATCCAAGTTCCAGTTTGCAGAAGACGCCAAACAATTTTACAGATATAGAGACAAGACCTGTCAGTCAGCATGGAACGGTCATGTTCAGGAATAAAGAGCTCTCTGATAACTGGAGCTTGGCCAGTCCTTCCCTGGTGTAGAGCCAAATCTCAGACCTTTCATCTACTGATTTCTTATGTCCCCAAAAAGGAGATGGTGACAAAGCGAGTAGGAAGGGGAAGTAGAATAACAGAAGGAAAGTTGAAAACCTCCAGTCCCTCTGTACAGCTGTTCAGAACATACTGTAATCATACCTTTTTTATCACTTGTCATACAGCATTTGTCAACAAAGTAATCATTGAACAGTTTGGGTTGGAAAAGACCTTCAAAGCTCATCCAGTGCCACCCCTGCCATGAGCAGGGACATCTTCACCCAGATCAGGTTGCTCAGAGCCCCGTCCAGCCTGGCCTGGGATGTCTCCAGGGATGGGGCATCCATCACCTCTCTGGGCAACCTGGGACAGGGTTTCACCACCCTCACTGTAAAAAATTTATTCCTCACGTCCAGCCTGAATCTCCCCTCCTTTAGTTTAAAACCATCACCCCTTGTCCTATTGCAACAAACCCTGCTAAAAAATCTGTCCCAATCTTTCTTATAGGCCCTATTTGAGTACTGAAAGGCCAGAACAAAGTGTCCCCAGAGCCTTCTCTTCTCCATGCAGTAACAATCCAGCAGTAGTGATGTGTTTTTCAGTGCAAGCAGTCTAACGTGAAGGATGGGTATGGTAACAGCTCAGCTGTATATATAAAAGCAGTGTTGGCAGCAGAGGACATCTAGTGGTGTTTAGCTGTAAATTGTAAGAATAAACAGGAGGATTCGTGAATTTTTCTGCTGGCAATGCTGGCTCCCAGGGTAAGGTTGCTGCATTCAAGTGCTGCCTTCAGGAAGCATTTGTAGTCCTGCTCTTTGCATCTCAGCAACATATATCTGCACTGCACAAAAATAAGGTCCTTGTGTACAAGGGCTAGAAGTGCAGTTATAATCTAATTACTTCTATAGAATCATAGAGTTATTTTGGTCGGAAGAGGCCCTCAAGATCATTGAGTTCAATCACTAAATACATAAATACGTATGTAGGAGGAAATCTACTATAAGCTTGTCTTTTAATGCAGTTATGGACTAAGATTATTTGGGTGTGTAAGAATGATCACTTATAGTTTTTACTTAAAAAATTATAATGTTGGGATATATCAGAAAAACTTGAACTAAAAGTAAATAGCTGCTGGCATCACATAAAATAGTGTTACCCCTTGGGATGAGACAATGCTGCACAAATTCAATGAATAGTCACATTCCCAGCAATATCTAGTTGAAGACGTCCCTGATCATTGAAAGGGGGTTGGACTAGATGACCTTTGAAGGTCACTTCCAACCCAAACTATTCTACATGATTCTATGATTCTGTGCTTCTATGATTCTATGATCACTATCACATGCCTGCGTATCCCATTATTAGCCACTCCATATGCTCTTGCGTGCTTAATCTAAGTCCACACAGAGAAAGCTTCTCATAATGCCTTTGCCGTAGAGCTGGAGAAGGATGGCTAACTTTATTTATTTTCTTATTTATTTTCTTATTTATTTAAAAATGCAGTTGAAAAAGGGAGGAGAGGAGAGCTGTTGAAAAACCCGTATTTTTTGTTTAGCTACACAGCAAGTATCCCTTTGGGATGGATTTTCAGCACAGTACCCCCTCTGGCCCTTCTCCAAGTCTAAAGTTGCAGTTAAACATACACTTACATGCTTTGATGGACTAGTACCAGAATGTCGAGTACTTCGCACAGTCAAACTTCCAGTGCATTTGTATAATAAACACAAACAACACCAAAAAGTCATCAGAAGTTCCAACTGTATTCTGAGAATTTACTTCTGTGCTCATGGAAAATTAACTCGAGTGCTGAGCAGAAACCAATCAATAGGTAGAAATCCAATGCATGTGGCTGACTGTTTCGTGAAGTTAATATTGTGAGTGCGTCTGTACTTTTGCACAGAATATCCAGCCTGGTAAACTTAGAACTTTTAAAATTACCCTGTTCCAGAAGACAAAAGCAATTTGACACTTATGTGATTGTCCATATTGTCAAAACTCATATAAAAACTTATTTTTCTTGCAGTATTTGATATTTTTGGGGGGGAAAAAAAAGAAAAAAAAAGAAAAGAAAGAGCATCCAATCCAAGTCAAATCTTCAAGTGCTACCTCTTGAATATTATGAGCAACAACTCATTTGGGCTGAAATATTGACCTACAACAGTAAGAGAATCTCATTTCAAGGTAAAAGAAAGTGCTAAATGTCAGGATATCCTAACCTCCCTAACCTGAAAATTTATGTTAAGGGAATAACGTTCCACCAGATTGCTCTTTAAAGACCATCCATCTCTTGTTTCATCTGATGTCCACTGTTTCTTGCCCTCCCACCATGAATTATTGCGAAGAGTTTGGCTTTGTCTTCCTGACGACCTCCTGATAGCTATGGGGAGGCTGCTATTATGTGTCCCCAAACCTTCTCTTCTCTATGCTGACCAAGCCTGTTTGCCTCTCCTCACAGGGCATGTGCTCCAATGCCCCTGACAATTTTGGTGGCCCTCCACTGAACTTGCTCAAGTTTATAATTATTTTTCTTTTACTGGGGACCCAAAATCTGGTCACATCACAATATTCCATGTGTGATCTAACAAGCACTGAATAGAAGGAAATAATGATCACTTCCCCCTAGCTTCACTTCTGTTAGCACAGCATGGTATCTTGCTAGTTTTCATTGCTTCCAGGGCACATCCATGGCTCATGTTTGGGTTGTTATCTATGAGGACCTCCCAGGACCTTTTCAGCAGAGCTGTTTTCCAGCCTGCAACACTGCAATGAGTTCTTCCTTCCCAGGGGCAAGACTTTGCAGCTATCTTTGTTCAATGTCATAAGGCTGTTGTCGACCCATTCCTCCAGCCTGCCTAGGTCCTTTTGAATGGCATCCCTGCCCTCAAGTGTACCAACTGTTCTCCCCCAGGAGTTTAGTGTAACCCACAAAGTTGGTGAGGTGCACTCTGTCTTCTCCTCCAGGTCATTGATAGAAATTCTAAAAAAAAATATTCCTGTCAGGACAAATATCTGGCTAACTCCAATTGTAACCAGCTTCCAGGAAGAGTACAAACCCTTAACCAAGCTCTTTGAACCTGACAGCCCAGCTAGTTTTTCCGCCTCACACAGCAATCCATCTACTCAGACCCTAATAATCCAACTTGAAAAGAAGGATGCTGTGACTGTGTCATAAGCCTTGCTAAACTCAAGGTGGAAAACATGCATCATTCCTCCTTCAGCCTCAGACCTAGGTGCACTGTGTAAACAAAGTTTACACTGGGCACATCCATGTACGAGATATATCTATATATAGATATAGAGATATAGAGATATAGAGATATAGAGAGATATATATGACTCATCTCTACTATCTTGTTCCAAGTAAACATTGAGTCACTTAGATGAACAAAATACTAGTACAACATGCTGAGTTAATCTTTTTTCTTGATATGGACTTGATACACAAGGGACGAACTGACACAATGTCAGACTTCGTGGCAATGAGACAGTTTATTTCACTTAGAAGACTACTCCAGAGACTTGGAAGCATGGCTACAATCTCTTCAGCTGAACATTTTTATCTCTGGATCCCATCAGTGTTGTTTTTTAATAGACCTGATATTATGTGATTTGAGACATTAATGTATCATTTCCTTTATTTTTAGCTCTTGGAAAAAAAAAAAAAGAGAGAGAGAAAGAGTTAAATGGAAATATGAGCCAAAGTAATGATCATTCCTTTGTATTTCTTGAAAGGAAGTACCACTTCTTGTTTGTTTTCCAACATAACTTCGCATAGTGAGATTGAATATAGGCATTGAGAACCCGGTTGCTGTCTGAAATAACTTCCTGCCACTCATGAACTCTCTCATGAGAAGAAATCACTATGATACAAATAAGAGTAGTTAATTTTACCTCGCAAGCATCAGTGTCAAAATTGGGGAAAAAAAATCCCCAAACTCTATTACCTATAGAAGAAAAATTTACCATTCCTGTCATCCTGTCCCTTACACCATATGAAGTTTCTGATGCTTCAGTTGAAGGGCAGCAATAAATCTGCCATAAATGTATTGAAACTTCTGCTCATTTGTTCAGGAATGAACAACAGGGGACTGGGACAGGACTTCATTAATGTGGATATGCTGCTAATGGAAAAGTTGCTATTTCATCCAGAAATTGAGCTACACTCAGATTTTCCTTCACCTCACTGCATTCAATCTGACTTTAACAAAAGCAAGTGCTAGATTTTGCACCTGGGACATGGCAACCTTGGCTGTACATACAGACTAGGGGATGAAATGCTGGAAAGCAGCTCTGCAGAGAAGGATCTGGGGGTTCGGGTTGATGGCAACTTGAACGTGAGCCAACAGTGTCCCTGGCAGCCAAGAGGGACCTGTGTCCTGGTGCATCCAGCACAGCATGGCCAGCCGGGCAGGGAGGGGATTGTCCCGCTCTGCTCTGCACTGGTGGGATCTCACCTGGAGCACTGTGTGCAGGGCTGGGTGACACAGGATACAAAGGAGATAAAGCTACTGGAAAGTGTTCAGAAGAGGCTATGAAGTTGCTGAAGGATTTGGAGGGGAAGCCGTATGAGGAGCAGCTAAAGTCACTTGGTTTGTTCAGCCTGGAGAAGAAGAGACTGAGGGGAGAGCTCATGGCAGCTACAGCTTCCTCACAAGGGGAGGAAGAGAAGCAGGACCTGAGCTCTTCTCTTTAGTGACCACTGACAGAACCCGAGAGAATGGCAGGAAGATGTGCCAGGGGAAGTTTAGGTTGAACTTTAGGAAAAGGTTCTTCCCCCAGAGGGTGCTGAACACTGGATCAGGCTCCCCAGGGAAGTGTCACGGCCCCAAGCCTGATGGTGTTCAACAACGTTCTCACATACATGGTGTGAATTTTGGGGCTGTCTTATGCAGGGACAGGAGTTGGACTCGATGATCCTTGTGTGTATCTTCCAACTCAGGACATTCTATGATTCTGTGATTCACTGTTTTGTTCTGGCCTCCTTGCTGGAACTCTGCTTCCATTAACAGAGGGGAGGACTGAATGAGCCGTCCACGTTCTGGATCGACAGAAAATTTCGAGATAGAGTAGGAACAGAGAGGGACGAACAAAGTCTGGAGAGATTAACCCATTCTTCTTTGTGAACAGGCAGGAACTGGCCGCGGTTCAGCACCCTGGTCAGCGCCGCCGCCCCCGCCGGCAGGATCCGGGCCGGGCGGGGACCGTCCCCGCTTCGTGGAGGGCAAACGCCTCCTCAGCCTCTTCCACAAAATCCACAAAGCCCTGGCCTTTACGGAGAGGTTGGAAGGGATTTAGACGTGTTTATTTGTGCACTTTTTGTGCTGGGGTGGAAGTGTGTTCGTCAGCTTTTTACGCATTAATACTTGAACCAGCTGAGAAGAAAGCAGTTTATGACTTTCTAGCCCCAGTGGTTTCTTGATTTGTATTGAAACTGCCTGCAAAAATCTTAGGAAATGTCAAGTTACTTTGTTATGACATTTCAGGCTTTTTTTTTTTTTTTTTTCCCCCCACTTTGGATAACTGGCACTTATTATTTCTTGTAGTGTTGTTTCAAAAGAAAAACATATCAACGAGCAAAACACTGGTGAATTCCTTAGGACATGCTCATAAATAGATGTCAGGAATTCAAGACATCCTAGCACGTTGCATGCTATTAAATGGGAGAGGAAGATAGGGGAAGAAAAAAGTCTGCAACATGGGAGACATTAAGACCCCTGAAGGTTTACTGTGTTAAACTCACATGTGTACAGTCCTCTTTGGTTATTTACCACCTGATCATGGCTATCAGGCTATCTGAGATCCAGTTGCCCACTGGCTCCTTCCCTCCCTACAAGAGATTATTTCTTTTATTTAATTTCCCAAGGAGATAAGTTTGTTGTAGTTACACAGTCACTACTCTGAGACAAGATAAATCTCGCCACTTGCTCGGAGTTAGGTGTCCTGCTGCCCTGATGCTCTGAAAACCAAGTGCACTGGTGCCATAGGCTGACACAGAGTCTTCATTGCCCATCCTCTTCACAGATATCTCAAAGACACACCTCTCTCTTGCAAAGACTTACCCATCCATCAGCTGTTGGGGTCTCCCAGGAATTCGGCACACTCTGCTCCTTGTGTTTGCAGCCTGTCTTTGCAAAGGTTTCTCACCTTCCTCCATACGCATAGGTGATGCTCTCCGGATGTAGAGGTCTCCAGTCCTAGGAGACCCCACAACACCAGAGAGCTTGGTGCAGGAGGACAAGAGAGATGTGACTGTCTGTAGCCCCCATGCACAGACAGGTGACTGTGGGAAATGGGTGGAAAAAACCTCTCTGGGGGCAGAGTGGTGGTGAGGACCTGCCACCCTCATCCCAGGCACGGTTGGAAATGACAACCCACCCATTTGGGAAGCAGGGATGGGGACACCCTCAGCCATCCACACTGCGACAGCAGTAGTTGCAACTCCCCTCACCCCTGTGGAGCACGGGGAGGTAACGACCCCCCAGCCAGTGCCCGCGGCATGACTGGGATGACACGGGGGCACACACATCCTACCCAGCCGCCGCAGTTCCCGCCTTCCCGAGGGGACGCAGCCGCGCTTACCGCAGCTCCCGCCGCTGCCGCCGGCCCCGTTCCCCCCAAGTGCCTCCGGGAGCCCCCCCGCCGGAGCGGGCCATGCTGGCGGGACCAGCCGGGGCCGTGCGGCCGCCGCCGCTGCTGCTGCTGCTGCTGCTGGCGCTGCCCGGCCCGGGGCCGGCGGGTGAGTGCGGAGAGGGGAACAGGGGACAGCGCGTCCCGGCCGGGAGCGAGGGAGGGCGGGGGCACAGGGGCAGAGGGGACGTTCCCCGCACCCCCGGGCCGCGGGGTTCAAGCCCAGATCCCCCCGTCCCGGCCGGGCGGGGCAGCGGTGCCGCAGCGGCCAGAGGGGAGAAGCCGGTGGGGTGGGGAGTTTCTAGCGGGGTGATCAGAAGAGGTTACAAAATAATAATGGACAGAATAATTACAGAGGGTACTTTCTTTCTTTCTTTCTTTTCTGTTTTGTAAAAATCTTAGCCTTTTCTGCTGGAGTGGTCTGGAAAAGGAACTTGGATGGGAGTAAATTCCTTGCGAGATCTTGATGCTTCGCATTGATTTTCCCCTTTTGTTCGTTGGGCCCTGACAAGCTTAAACTAAGCACTTAAATGATGCATTAATGCTCTTGTATAAGAACAGGCACTCTCAGGTAGTTCCAGCTGCCCTCGCTGCCCATTCATTCCTTACAGTGTGTGTGGGCAACTGTCGGGGAAAAGCTGATGAGGAAATGAGCTGAACCTGCCCTGACCCCCCCAAGCCAGCAGCCCAGTACCTGGGCTGCCCCACACGGCAGGTCCTCAGCTGTTTAATTACAGCGCTGTTGTTGTAGGCTTATCTGAAGGTTTTTATTCAGCAGAAGGGCTGGGGTATCTTGGTCTCTCCAGCTCTCCTGGGGTGGTTTGTTCACTTCTGCCTGTGCCCACATGGTCAGGGGCAGCTCTGTGGCTGCTGCATCCTCCTGTCCTCACCCTCAGGTACCCTGGACACACAGAGTCTGCCTTGCCTGGAGGACAGGCCTCTTGTGGTGGTGTTCTCTACATGCCCTGCCTTGGCAGAGGGGTTAGTGCTCTGACAGACAGCCATGGAGATGCAGGACACCTCTGGGGAGCCCTTGGGTGTTGGTAACCATTCCTTGTTTGTCTTCTGCTATCACTGTTTGAGCCTTTGTACATGGAGAAGGAAGTTTGAAGTAGGGCAAGAAAATACAGATAAGTTGGTGCCAACAGGTTCAACGTGAACTTCTTAATTCTCATCTCCTCTCCTGTCTCTATAAGCCATTTGCAAAAGATGGGGGCATTGCTATAACCATGTATTTCTTCCCCAGCCCCACATGTTCTGCTAGAAGAGTAGATGAACAATGTCATGGATCTCCACAGAAGGATTCTTCTCATATCCCACAGCTGCAAGCACATACCTCAGACTGCCAAGGTCTTTCAGGCAGACTTCTGTGCTACTTTAGATATCTCTCTCCTATCAGTTTGGGTTTCTTCATCTGTGGAAACAGGATATGTTATGTGATCTTTGGTGAGAAACACACAGCTGAAATGTCTTTATATTTCTTACATAAATTGCCTAGAAAAAGGCAGGAAAAATATCATTATTATTGTAAAGTATAACTGTGGGGATTGGAGACATTCTTACTTCTAATTTAAGAAGCTTATAGAAAGATAAGAGCCACATACATGTTTCCAGGGATAAGATTTCAGTAGCCTGAAAGTGAAATTTCTCCCTGGCACATTGAATTGTGGACTCTTAATGTAAAACATTACAGCTACCATTCCAGCTGGAAAAGGACATAAAAATATAAGCAATACATGTCTTAAAAGAAATGCTCAGTAACCTACCAAAAGGGCTAATGCTGATGGAAAGAAGAGAAATAAACAAAAAAAGAACAGCACACTTGGCCCCTTCTGCTACATGTTAAGCCATGTCTGAGCATCAGAAGTATTTTTACTGGATGAAATATCTGGGTTACACCACGAGAAATGAGAACAAGACCACCATCAGTGACATACCAGAATACAGCAGAAACAGAGTAGAAAATAACAGCAAAAAGAAGAAATAAATTCCCATGGACCACATTGCCATGGAGATTTCTCACACTTAAAAGTAACAATCCAATCTTTTGTTTGCTTGCAGACTTTTTTCCTCAGTTGATTATATTCTAAATTGATGTTCCTCTGCTGAGAACTTGGAAGAGGTGAATGTGCAATTAACAGAAGTTGTAACCAAAGTATAACCATAAGGAGTATGTTAAATACAGTTATCAGCCTGTCAGGATATATTATAACCCATCTTAAGTCCACTGGACTGTGCAATTCAACTAACATAGAGTAAGAGAAGAGAAGTTTAGCCCTTTACCATTCTCTTGCTGCCTACTGTAAGAAAATACTTTATGTTTTCTATATCAATGGGCCGGTCAGAGTGTTGTGCTTTGGGTAGGAAGAAACCAGCTGACATGTCAAAGGCTTTGGAAGGTACTTTTGGAGAGTGGTTAACGGAGAAAAATCCTTTGGACCCTGTGCCCAAATAAAAGGTACAAAAGAGTTATTGATGCAGTGGGACACCTTCCAGCACCCAGCGGTTTGTACCTATGGCTGAGGGTGCTCTTAGTGCCATATGGTTGGAGAGCTGGAATCCAGAGCATCTACTCGTGAAAGCACCACTGTTCAGTGCTACTCATAGAAACATTCTGCTACACTGAAATAAATCTTTTTTGAACAAATTTGTGCTGGAGATGGTCCAGGGCCCACTTGTGCAAGGAACTGGAGTCCCAGTTATTACATGCTCATTCGGCAGCAGGTAAAAGGCTCTTACTATTTAGGAAAAAAAATCCTGGTACATACTTTATTATAATCTATTCTGTCATAGTCCTCTCTTTTTGGTGAAGAGTTCAGGATGCTGCAGTTCATTCTAACATAGCAGATATGAGCAGAGAGGACTAAACTGACTTCTTATGTTCTTCTAAATCCATGTTGACATATGCAGTGATTTCACTGCAGCCGGGATTTCACCCTACTAGTATTAATTGGTTGACTCTTTATAGAAATGTGGGTACAGCTGGAAATACAGAGCATAATTCAATGGTATCTCTATGCCAGCCAGGGAAGCACTGAGCAGAAAGGGCACTGCTCCACCCATAGAGCGAGCTTAGCTGCCCAACACAAGGCTCCTTAGCTACATTACAGTGTCAGGGTGACAGAGCTGTGGGAACCCTGCTGCCAGGGCCACCTTGTCCATGCTGCGCTCCATGACACACAGAGGTCTGATGTGCTCAGTTTCTTAAACAGCACTTTTCATGTAAAAACCTTTTACTCACCTATTTACACCACTGACTCCTAGAAGTAATTTTATTTATGTATTCTGTTATATATGAAAATGGACTAGTTATCTTATTCTTGATGAAGGTAGTGCTCTGTGAGCCATAAAAACAATGAGCTTTCTTACATGTCATGGCTGTTTGCTGACTTCTTTAAAAATGGCAGGTTTTGACATCCAGTAGTCATTTGCTGAAGTGCATCTAGGAGACAAGGAACTTTCATTGCTTTTTAACCATATTTTCGGGCTTCCAAGGCGTTTTATTTAACTTACAGTATCTTATAGAATCATTTTGGTTGGAAAAGACCCTCAAGGTCATAGAGTCCAACCATGACCTAGCCTAATTCTAACACTAAACCATAAGAACCTCATCCATACCCCTTTTAAACACCTCCAGGGATGGTGACCCCACCACTTGCCTGGGCAGCCTGTTCCAATGCCTGACAACACTTCCCATGAACAAATGTTTCCTAATATCCAATCTAAACCTCCCTTGGCACAACTTGAGGCTGTTTCCTCTTGTCCTGTCACTTGCTGCTTGGGAGGAGTTGGTCTGATTCATGTAAATCAGTGGTGAGAAGCTGAGCCATCTCCTAGATACAGAAGCTAAGACTTTAGCCATCTTCTATTCCCATGTAGAGCCCATTTCAGTTGTCACAACTTTTTATGTGTGATTTGTAACCCCTTGCAATGCAAGGAGTGCAGTCATTCCCATTTGAGAGTGAGAATCTTGGTATCTCAGTTTCCTCAGTGATATGTCCAAGGTCATATTAGAAGTTTGTGGAGTATTGGGGTAAATCAACACTTCTAACTAAAAGAGGACCAGGAACCAGACCCAGGGACTGGGCAGTTGGAACTATTGCTTAGCTGATAGTTGTATCCCTGACTTGGCTTTGCTTTTCAAGGATATCTTCTAAGCCACCACCTACTATGAAAACAGAGTTGCAGCAAGATATCTTCATTTCATATGTTTGATGTGTATTTTAATGACCACTGTAGATTCAGAAGCAAATTCAATATTTTTAAAAACCATGAAACATAGCTGAAAGTTTCCTAATATGCTGATGATTAGTTATATATTATATTTTATTTTCCTTATAAAAATCATCCAGATTCAACCATAGGCATACAATCTTGCTTTAGTTTGTTTGCAGGGGAGGTAGGAAAAATCTGGTTTGGGATAAAGAAGCTATCAAATAAACTAAATACTGGGCTAGGCCAAAAAAAATCTGAGTAAATAAAAGAAGCCAAGTACTAGCAGATTACTTACTTGGCTGGGAAGAAACCAAACTAGACAGAGATGAGACTACATTAGAGACCTCAGCTGAAAAAGGAAATTTATAATGATTGAGTTTACACAGGTCATCTTAAAATAATTGCAAAGCCTCTGATCAGCCTCAGCATGCTTTACTGTTTATTCAGAATTTCTAACCTCCAATAAATAATTACTGGAAATCTCTGCTCCCTCAGAATCATCAGAAGAGACATATCTCTGCATAGGAAAGTCTAACAGGTCTGCACTGCTCTTTTATAGATATCTGCTCCCCAGGATTTGAGGCCCAGACATCTGCTTGGCTCCTGTAAAAAACAACTCAGGGATACAGAATCATGGAATCACAGAATGGTTGGGGATGGAAGGGACCTCTGGAGGTCATCTTGTCCAACCTCCACACTCAAGCAGGGCCACTTTGAGCCAGTTGTCCAGGACAGTGTTTTGAATATCTCCAAGGATGAAGAGTCCAGAGCAGTTCTAGGCAATCTGTGTCAGTGCTTGGTCACCCTTTCAGTAAAAAAGATAAAATTTCCTGATGCTTAGATGGCACCTCCCGTGTTTCATGTTGTGCTCATTGCCTCTTGTCCTGCCAATGGGCACCACTGAAGACAGCCTGGCTCCATCTGCTTTGCACACTCCCTTTTGGTATTTATATACATTGATGAGATCCCTCTGTGTCTTCTCTTCTCCAGGCTGAACAGTCCCATCTCTCTCAGCCTTTCTTTATAGGAAAGATGCTTCAGTGTCTTCATCAACTTTATCACCCTTGGTTGAACTCTCTCCAGTATGTCCATGTCATTCTTGCACTGAGGAGCCCAGAACTGGATCCATTACTCCAGGTGCAGCCTCATGAGTGCTGAGTAGAGAAGGTTCACCTCCCTCCCTCTTCTGGCAATGTTTCTCCTAATTCAGCCTGGGATATCATTAGCCTTCTATGTGGCAAGGGCCCATTGCTGGCTCATGTTTAACTTGGTGTCCACCAGGACTCCTTGGTCCTTTTCTGCCAAGGTCAGTCCTCAGCATATAGTGGTGCCTGGGGCTGTTCTTCTCCAGGCGCAGGACTTTCAATGTCCTTTGTTGAGCAGCGTGCAAGACATGCAAGAACATGTACAAGATGGACCCTAGCTGCACTCAGCCTGAACAAAGGAGGCAGCTTCCCTGTGCTGGAGCAGGCTGAAATCTAGATCTTAAATCAAAGGCATGGCAATGCAGACAGGTCATGACCCAGTTCAGCAAAGACTGGATACCCCCTGTGGCATCCGTGAAATCAGGATGGATGATTCCAGTTACTTCTTGTCCCACTTCTAACTGAACATGCCAAAGGAAGAACCAGTTTTGAGATATTTCACTATTTCCTGCCTCATCCAGAAACTAGATACAAACAAGTAGTTCCACAAGCAGCAGCAGTGATGGTGCCTGGCTTCCCACGAGCTTTTATCTCCTGTTTGGATTATCCTGCATCCATGACTGTGAGCTTTGTTCCAAACATTTCCCATGGTGTGGATACTATACTGCTTCTCCTGCCACAGAAACCATTCCATGAGCCCTTCCATCCATAAGTGAAGCGGTGAGATAGACACACAGGCTCATGCAATCTCCAGACTGTGAAGAATTGCACTCATAATGATCGTAAAATGAGCAACAAAGCGGTAGTTGTTCCAACCATCGCAAGCTGTGATAATAATACTATTCAGATATTTTTCTTCCACCGATTTCCTGTAGGAGCCAAGGGAGCCTTTGCTTGATTTTTTCATCCTTCATTGGCATAGATGCTCCTGGGCTTACACTAGACATGCCATAACTTTAATCCTGTTTGGCAAATTTTACTCTTCTATCTGGAACTGGACCTGGAAAAAATAGTTTAGAAGAAGCATGTGAAAGGAAATATTTAGAAAAAAAGATTATTGGAAAATGTGCCTATTTGTTTAGGATTTTGTAAATATGGGTGGCAGATGCTAAGAATGACATATCGCACTAGATGTTTTATTTACATTAGGAAAAGGAAGCATTAGGGTTATAGCACAGCAAATCTATTTGTTAACATTTTTGGCAGGTGCTGAAGGGAGGACTTACACATAAAAATGTAATTTCCATAAACTTCGGAGTATGCGGGGAAGATTAATCATCCTGCAAGCTCAGGTCAGATGCTCAGCTGACGTAAAATGATGTAATTCCACTGGACTCAGAGCAATTATGTTGATTTATACTAGCTAAGAATATATCATACCTACCCCTCTATTTAATGTGTTTTCCTAATTAGAACTGATATCAGAACATAAGCAATGTTCAGCACTCTTTCAGGAGTTAGTCCATTATTTTAATTGTTAGTAGAATAAAATCCCATAACACTCATACCCTAGGTTGAAATCTAGTAGGTAACTGGACATTACTAGAGGAGGACTTATTCTTGGGAGTCTCCGTTTGTAATTTTTGTTCTCAATCATTCGGAAATTAAAACCAATTATTAACAGCCTAAATGGCTCCAAATAAAAATAAGCCAGGATTCAGCTTGGAGAAGGTTTGGTAGGATCAACATGATGATAACATTTTCTGGGTCTTGGGAAAAAAAAGTAATTAAATAGTTAGAAATAACTTACAAATAATTATAAGCCTCTAAATCAAATCAAATCCCTTTGAAGTTTGCTAGCGTACCTTAGCGACCTTGTAAATTCGTGTGACTTGCAAAGACTTTCAAGAGTAGTTTTGGAAGTGCTTGAGACTTTCAAAGCTGCCCGTGAAAAATACAGAGACAAAGAAATATTTTCAAAGCCCTTGAATTACTTCATCTTCCAAATTATATTCTCAAAAATGGTTGAGTACCTAGGAGCTTCAAATACAGAGAAACAAGTAAAGTTTATGTTGGTTAGTGATTTTCCAGAAAGCACCCAGGTGCTTGGCCAGTTGCTTGAACACAGAGACTTAAATCAGCAGGGACAGAATAACTTGATCAGTTAAGACTGTGTCCACATTGACTTCCATGGACACACTGCCAAGGCTACGATTCTGAAGTCAGTTGGGTGTTTATAAATGAAATGTTACCAGAATTTACAAAGCCTGTTGTGGGTGTGCTCTGCAACCTGAGTTCCCAGCAGGAAAATCTCCCTGAGCTGTGCTGAAGGTGAAGGGACGACAGCAGAAATAGATTTGCTGCAAAGGGGAATAAGAAGAAATTGGTTATATCTCCGTGGTGTTGGAAATCAGCTGCTGGGAAAGCAGGAGGCAGAAATAAGTCATTGTAGTGAGGAGAAAGGATTGCACTGAGATGGGGTGTGGGAGCCATTTCTACAGCTTCTCCTGGTCCTGGGTGGAAAAGGAAGGGCTGTCACTTCATTTCTCTTGGTGCCCTCATGGTGATGCTGTAATTTAGAGACGGTTTCTGCAGACTGCCTATGGAAGAAAGTAAAGCCCTTTCTAATCTGCTGGCAGTTGCTGGAGGTGTGTTTTTTTCCCTGATCGTTTTAGACTCAACATCCCCATCCTATTGATTCCACGACAATAACTTTCTGATTTCTGACATAGAGCAGTTTTCCTCATCCTATTCAGTGGAAAACATTGTCTGTTCCATCATTCACAGACCACAAAGAAGATTATCCCCAGAAATACCTCCACAACAATGACTGGCCACTTCTTAATCTTACACACCTGAGAAGAAAAACTGCAAAACAGTCTTTTCAATTTGAAATGTTCTGTTTATTATTGTATATGATAGCAACGATCTCTCATATCAGACATTACCAGAAATTCCAAAGTTGTGTTTGCAATACATCTTATTCATCATTCCCCTAATGATTTGTTTACTCCAAGAAAATTATATTCATTGGAATTTTGACTCAATGATACTCACATACAGTCTTCATCTTTGCACTAGAGGTCACACTCCAAAGATATTTAGGAGCTTTAAAAAGCAGGTAAGAGATGGGATCTTTTTTCTAAGGTGCTTTTAAAAATCCCACTAGGCGAATCCGTGTTTCTTTAGGCATGCAGATACAATAGAAAGTCTTGTCTGAGTCTTTAGACAAACAGGCTTATGGAAAGCTGAGCTGATTAAAATGCGTTATTAGATATATACTGTAATCCACAGAGACCAGTAAGTGACTATTCTCAAAACATCTACTGGCCAGAATATGTAATACATTGTTTTTAGGTGACAAATACACCAGGATTTTCCTGCTTCCTTTGGGAACTTATGAATCTAAACTACCTCAGTGGAGCTAATTGTTTTTTCCTGCAATTCATCCTATAGTTTCCTTTGCATAACTTCATCCTATTACTCATAGTCTTACCTCATGGCCTGTGGTCCCTCTGAAATTTAAAATCACATATATTTGTATGCAATACAAACATAGCTTCTTTCTATATCCCCTAGCATTGCCATTAGATTATGTTATACTTGGCTAGATTAAGAAAATCTTTTTTTCTAACATCATTATTCTTGTGTCATTAGCATGTAATTAATTGCTGGTTTAGTCTAATTTTCTGACATTTCTTTAATGCTTTTGTGTTGCTCAGTTGCCACCCACCTGAACAGTGTATTAGCCTGGACTGGTTGCTAAGTCAGTGCTGCAACAAACCCACAATATAAATTCATGGATTCTAAACAAACAGACATACAGTTGGTCTAGATTGTGCTTAAAAGGGACAATTCAACCTATACCCCTTCCTAGACTCCATTTGCTGGAGTCTTCTAGCATGAGGACATTATCTCTCTTTTTGCATGGCGTTTCTTTCCTTCACAACTGTATTAAATGTGAAATAAAAGCAGTGTCTTCATCAAAATAGAGTGAACAGGCTCTGCAGAGTTTTGCATTTGAATGGAAATGGAAAAATAGCAGAAAACACCTATCAGAGCTTGTAACCCTCCATTATGATATTGAGTTACACACAGAGAACAGAGCATCCTTTTCAGTTATGAGGGCAGAGAAAATAATATGCAGGGAACATTCTGCAGACAGGATGGGTGAAAAATGTGAGAGTTACGTTTGACTTGTGAAGAATTTTAGAAGTTTATACGGCATGAGTCTGGGACTCTCGGTACCGCATAATAAGGCTAATTCCTGTACTTCTGGAGCTCTTTCAAAGATCTTAAGCTCACAGAGCCAGAGCGCAGCCTTTCATCCCCTTCTCAGCTCCAAGTACCTTGCCCAGCAGGTGTCATCTCTGTAATGGCAGGAGATGGAAGCCGCTGCTGCAACTTTTCTTCGGGAGGTTTGGAGACTCTGTGGGGATCGCAGTCAGAGTGACAAAAGTCACGTCACCGAAGAAATTGTGGCACTGCAGTGTGGTACAGGTGTGTGTGCTAGAGGAGGAGCTGGTACAGAGGTCCACGCTGCAGGGCAAGGCCACCACATCACCTGCCTCCCCCTTGCAGTGTTCAGGCAGACGCTTAAAAGAACCATAAGAACTTTTTTAAAAGATAAATTATTACATCTTTATATTCACCTCCTGGCTTCTGCAGCTCTTTCTCTTCTCACTTCACATTTCCAAGCCCTTTTGCAGGGGCAGGATGAGCACAACTTACAACTAAAGCTGTGGAAATGACCGTGAAGTTTGAGAATGACCAGCAGCAGGATGCAGAAGAACAACCCTACGGCCCAGCTCAGCAGAGCAGCTGGGAAATGTGACCTGCAGATTTTGGTAGTATAAATCTCAACACTACAACCTGTGTTTAGAGCCAAAGGCTGTGTTTACCCATTAAGCCACTTATTTTGTTAACTAAGCAGTAAAAAAGTGCACAAGCCTCTTTCCTGGTCTCTGGAGGACTGTTAGCTGTCATCTCCCAGGACTTTTGCAGCAGATGTCCCAATAAGTACCAGCAGAGCTGCATCTTGGTGCAGTTGGCACCAGGGCTGCTCTTGGCAATTTGTCCGCTGGTTCTGACCACTCTAAATCCTCCAACTATTGCATTACCCTGTGATTCAGGATGAATTCTTTGACAGTGACTTGGAGGACTTAGAGTTGCTACTTGTTTTACAAGAAAGGCTATTAATAGAGACAATAAATCAATGGGAATTATTGTATCTATTTGGATCATTGGAAGTTCCATTACACTCATTTTTTTTTCCAAATACTTTCTATTCCAGTAGACCAGGAAGCTTCTTAATCTGCAAAAATAAGCACAGTAAACTTACAAAAAACTATAACCACAAGGAACATCCCCAAGATAAATGTTATAATTTAAAAATATGTTTTCTTATTTGGGTTCTTTAATAACTTGAATGACTAAAACTCAAGGAAATGTGAGGAGCCAGACTCCTTTTGGAAGTTCGTAGTCCAGCCAACAAAATCCACATGGTGGATATCTCATAAAATAAATTTTGTGAGGGAAGTCAGTCATTTTTAGTGGCATTCATCTGGCAAAATTAGACAACGCCTTATAATTTCTACAGTTTTGCAGGACAAATAAATGAGATTCAGAGCACAATCTCCTGACTACCTTGAATCTGACCCAGACTCAAAGCTCTAAGAGTGGTCCAAAACCTCATCTAAAACAAGGTTTCACTTTGGATCCAAATTTCGTAACGTAAGCTAAATGAAGATAGAAGCAAGTCCTTACAGAATATGAGGAGGTAAGTTAGTATTCATACTACTAATTTAGGTAAAGAATATCTCAGATAAGACAGAGATTTTAAAGAATGAAAGTTAATTTTATGTCCTGCTAAACAGCCTGGACAGTCCCTTCAGCAGAGTTTCAACTCCTATCTGAAATACAAGGACACTATGCAAAAGGCAGCAAAATATCAGTGGCTCTGGGGTAGACGCAGCATGTGAACAGAGGGTCACATTTAGGGGAGCGCAGTTTGTTGATACAAAAGTTCAACGCAAAGCGCGTTTCTTCTCTCCTTGCATTGAATGCTTTGGGGCATAAACTTACAAGCTCAGAACAGCAGAAAAAGTACAATGAACTTTATTAGCAAACTACTTTGCTTGCTAGGCTAAGCAGAATGATTATTATATGGAACGGGTAATTGGAAAGGTTTGGCAATTTGAAACTAGATTGAACAGCTGAAAGCCATCCCGAGTACAAGACATTGTGGTTGTGTACTCTGCAGCTGTGGACTATGTAGATGTTGTGCTTATGTTATATATTTCCTGGAATACTCAACACAGGAGTTTCTGAAATTAAAACTTTTTATTTCTGTGGTAGTGATGAAGGTGTAAGGACAGACGTGTGCACCCTGTTAACTTGTATTTTCTGGTAACTTTTAGAGAAGATGGAAGAATGCAAAAGCAGACTGTAGGAAGGCATGCAGCCAGCATTTCTCGTGCTCTTTTTGCTTTGAGTCCTAATAGGTGGGTTGTCTCCACATCTTTTAACAGAAACCAAATATAACAACAATTGACTTAATGAGTCACTTTATATGTTTATTTTCTTAGGGGATAAAAAGGGTAGGACTCTGATGAAATCATTTCTTTCAAGAACAAGATGAAAAAATGCTGTTGTTCATGTCAATTCTGGGATTCTAGACTTTAGTGTGAACCCAGTTCTGTCCCCTCTGTTCAGTTTGAGCAGTTATATGGAAATTAATCTTCTGGCATCTGCTCATTTCCCAATACAGATATGTGGGTTTGTAAAAATAATAGCGATTTGTCTATAGCATCAAAGGAAAGAAGAGCTGAAAAGAAAGGGAAGGTTGTAAAACAACCATGGGAGGCTCATGCTCTTCAAATTTGCTTCTCGAGGCAACTCTTCATTCTTGGAGATATGGGTCAAAGATGGACATCTTTGTGTTGGAACACAAATAATGTCAAATATAGTAGCTATAGAGTGCCTGCTGGTTGTCATCTGCATTTGGTGGGCCCAACAACACAGTGCAAGACATCAGCCTCATATGTTTGTACACCTGCTGTAGATTGTAGCATCTCACACTGAGAGAGGAGTGAGACACATCAGTCCATAAGAGGTAGCTGGGAGCAGAACACAGTGTCCCTCTTTGCTCTTAATGTGGCTAACTCCCCTGAAAATGCCCCATGGATAAGACACTGAAACTATCTCACCACACTGCTTTTGGAAAAATGCATATGTTACTGAGCATTGATATTAACATGCTTAATTATAGGGTTTCAAATGAGCACTGCGGAAGGACCAGATAAACAAATACATTATCACCAGGTGGCTTAGCAATTTTAACTTCAGGATTCAAGCTGTTTAAATAACCTTATTTCATAAAATGCAAAATTAGCAATATTTTCTGCTCAGGTGGCAGCTCATGGGAAACAAGATTCTCCAGGCAGTTCATGTTTGCTTTGGTAGCAAAACAAAAGTGTAAAAGGCAAGAGTCAGAGAAGGACAGCAGTCAGACTTGCTTTAAGCACCTTGTGAAATATGGTGCCTTTTTGAAGCACTCAGTGCTGGACTGATAAGACTACATGACAATCTGAGTTTCCCTATTTCATACCTGGGTCCTTGACTTCGAAAAACAAACAAAGGAACTTTGAAAACACTGAAATCTCAGTTTCATGGACAAGTAAAAATAGACCATGAAGAAAAAACAAAACTAATACCAAACTAAAACGAAAATGAAACCAAACCCAAATGATCTTGAAATTCTTTTTTTTTTTACTTTAAAACACCATAAAATTCTGGACTGATGTCATGGATTTTGAAAATTTGCAAGTAGCTGTGTTTTAGTAAAGCTTGAATTCAGTTGGCTGCACAGCTTACTGATGAATAACGTTTATTTTTTAAACCAGGAGCACCAAAAAATGATGTAGTGATTGCCCGTTGCTCCTGATCCATGCAGCCGTACCTTTCACTCTCTTACCCTCAATGAGGATCCCTCTGTTTCTCTTCAGTATGTTTAGTTGAGTGTGGAGTCATGCAAGCTGGAAACTGGTTGTGACTTTCTATGTCCCCAGGTTTCTGCTTATCTACAGGCCCATGAATGATCCTGCAGAGCTCAGGCTTTCCTGGTGCTGCTTGGTCTTTTGGAACTGGCAAATCTGCCTGGTTCTTATGTCTGTAAATGACTATTCTACCGCTGCAGCCTGCTTGAGCGTAAGTAATCCTATTACAAGTAGAATTTGATCTTAAACCTGAAGATGGAGCCAAATGGCAAAAAGCAGACAAATCATGCTCCACAAAAATAAGTGCTCTGCTCCTACATTGAATTCTCATTTAATTTACAGAAACCCTTAAAAAAACCAAAACATTTAGACTAGTATCTTGAGTAAGTAAGACATATTTGGACGGTCCATTTCTTTTGTAGCCAGTTCTCCTTCGGAAAGAGATTATTTTTTGGCCATGAAGAAGGCAGCTTCAGTTAGTAATATGGAGTTTAAAGAGATATTTAATGGAGGTTAGCGTTGCTCTGAAGATACGTCAAGTCGTCTTCTTCAGTTGCTGAAAGCCATCACTTGTGAGAGTAAATATACAGAGGTTCATTCAAAAGCACAGCCACTTTCTGAGATTTTCATATTCTCCTTGGTTCAGATTTGAAAAATAAAGTATTAAGCTGTATTTCTGAGGGGTTCTGAATATCCTGGACTAGCTCCATGGGAATGAGAGCTCTTGTGTCACAGATGGCCACAGAGAAAGGGCAGGAAAATCATCATCGCTGTGCAGTGTTTGTCCTGGCACGCTTTGGTGTCTGCCTACCAGCCATTGAAGTGCAGTAATGCTTTTCAGGACTATAAAGCTGTAGCGACTTTATTTGAGTTATGATAAAATTCCTCTTCATCTAAATACATGGAGGGGCTTCTATTTTTCCTGTTACTTCTTTAACAGCTGTGGATTCTCAGTCTTATAAAACACCATCTGGAAACCAACAGGGTATCAGGCTCCAACATACAAACGCTTCATAGATCTTCTTGCACAATACAAGCACTATGAGAAATACGCAATTGGGATAAGAAGTTTAACATTTTTCATGAAAGCTTTAGATTTTGCTCTCTTGAGTAAAAGGCAAATTGTTTGCATGGTAGTCAGGGTGAGGGGTCTAAATATGCATTTCAGTGCTAATTGGAGTGACGAACCCGTGTCCTACTTCTGCAGTGATGTGCTTAGATACAAATCACTAATAGTGACACAGTGCAGCTAAATCCTGTTGTATTTCCTTAGCATCAGCACCACCAGCCTGAAAGTACATGGGGCCTAAGCTTATATCTGTGTTCCACGAACACTTCTTGGTACTTCTTCCTCAAATATCTCCAGACTTTTCTTCTCCTTCTTTGTTTCTACTCTCAGTTGATCATATCTCCTGCTTTCCAGACTGTTGTGTTCATTCTCCCAGATCCAGCTGATTCACATCTGGGACAGAAGCCTTTTTTTTCTTCTTTTCTGTCTTTATGTCTGTAGAACATCTCACACCCAATGGAGATACCAAGAGAGACTTCTGCTAGCCAGATGGGGTGAAGGAGTTCTGGGCAATCTGCTACCTGAAGTTATTGTATTTTGCTCCTCTGGTACATTCTTACAGATCCTGGGCATTGTGAAATTATTAATGACTGAGCACAGGCATCTCCACAGGCCAAGAAGCGGGTTCATGCTGCTGTGCAGGATTTGATGAACAGGTGGCTGCGTTTGGCTCCGATGAGCTGCAGGGTGAATTGCAGGGCTGGAGAGAGAAAATTGCAGGCAGGGAGCTTTGAGAACAGCTGGAGACTTTACTGCTAATTGCCTGATCTAGTGAGATGTTCTTGGCATATAGCTTTGTGACAGAAGACATTACGGTGTTGATTACCAGCCAGGAATACCTAAACATCAAATCTACCTTGTGCAAGGAGACGGGAGAATTGTAGGCCTTTTGTGTGGGAAGAGGTCTGGGAGGCACACAGGACTTTTTGCAAGGAGCCACATGATCTTGGTATGTATCCTCCAGGGCCATATACCTTTGGTGCATTCAACGGGGAGATAATTCCCAGTTTTCACATCATCACATCTGAGTAAAGAACATACTGTAGCCTGTGTGTTTCTGCTTAGCACCAGAGGAATTTTGAAAGGACTTTGTGTATCCTCAAAAATCTCCTGAAGCTCACATCCTAGTAATGAAAAATTACATTATTTATAGTAAAATGTGCTTGTCCAGCTTCACTTGACACTCATCCCGTTCCTTTGGGCGTACAAACCTGCTAGTTCAGTCCCACACCACAGCCACATCTCACAAACATTTACCACCTCCCAGGGTTTCCTTTCTTCAGCCTCTTCCAGTCTGGGGAACAGCAGGGAGATGCAAACCCCATCTCTTTGGTTAGGAGGATACATTTGATCGTTGTTTATAGTAAGACTCAAGAAGGTGGTGGTCTAGGTCTAAAGACATCTGCCTGTCCTCAAAGAAGGACGCCTGAGTCTATCACAGTATGCAGCCAGGTAATGTATGTTATTTACACATTACTTGGTACTCACCCCACTCCAGAGCTCTGGTCTGTGCCAGCACCATGTGAATATCAGCACAAGGAAAGGGTTGGCATGAACACAATCATCTGCGTTCTGGGTCTGATTTGTAGAGCTGCAGTCCCAAAGGAAAAGGAAAGCAGAGGGGAAAGGAGCAGCAGCAAACCTGACCTGAGCCTGCAGCTGAAAGCCAGACTTCTTGTGGGCTGAGTACTTGGTTTTTTTGTACAAATGCATTTGATTGTCTTTAATTAAAACAACTGCCTATAGAATGCCTTGTTTCTGCTTACAGAGTGAAGTAGGACTTTGCGTATATTCTTTGTGTACAGAAAGGTTTCCAAAAAAAACCATTCAACTTGCATGGTGCATTTGTCTTCAAACAGAAAAATGAAAATCTGCAGTCCTGGGCTGAGCACACGGGTCAAAATATATACAAATATAGCAGTATCTTTGTATGCATAAACCCATAGGTCAAAATATATACGAATACAGCAGTATCTTTGTATGCATAAACCCATAGGTCAAAATATATACAAATATAGCAGTATCTTTGTATGTACATTCAGCCAATCTATTATTTGAATTGCCATACTTCCCGAGTCATCTCAACAAGTAAAATGATTCCCATCTGAAAGGCAAGTATACACCTCCAAAATGAGTCTGGTGGGTTTTCCATATCTATGCTTTCTCAGTCCCTAGCCTTATTTCTCCTTTTCTTAACCCTTCCCATCATAACAATTTGAAGTACTACAAAAACTGTTGAAGAAATGAAATTCTGAACTGATGAAACTGACTGAATTATCTGACAAACTGTTGTAGAAACATGCAACGTTAGGGTCTATATATAATTTTACCTAATAAATAAGGTGCATCTGGCATTTCCATGGTGTAAGACACTGTGTTTTATGCTGCAGGATGAATTTGCACAATCTTTTCCTGGATTCCACCTCCTCTTCCCACTGTCTGGCCCCTACAGGGACCAAAAGTAGCCAGGCTGATGAACTCTGGGCCATGAGCTCTGCCCTTCATGATTGCTGAATGTTATTTATTGGAGCATACCAGTATTTTCTATATCTCAGAAAAAAGTATATGTTACTAGAGTCAGCGACTCAGAATTTAAGCGGTGATTCACCACTAGTTTATTTTCAAGGCAACATCCCAGAGACTTCTCCCTAGTGCCGGGATATGAACTCTCTATTTGTTACCACATGGCTATTTCAGCAGAGTCCCTGCACTAAGGTCCAGCACCGGTTCTCACAAAGCCAACAGGCAGGCATTCACTTCATGGCAAGTCTGTAGTCAGAAAGGTCTAAATATCAGGCCTGACTGGTACTTTAAGGCCCTAAAGAAGACAAAAAATCCTTGGGTGCCCAGGTTATTCACATATTCTGCAGCTTTGCTCCAGCAGCATGCCTGTGTGGGTGATAACAGTCTCTCCTACTTTGCAAAGAGCCAAGTACTGAGCTTTGCTGGGCTTAGGTCATTCAAGAAAACTTGTCCTGACAGAAGAGACATCTTTTAAGATGACAAGCACTTAACCTCAATCTGATCTAGGCTGCACTACACTCAGATGTGGAAATGATATTTCGATCCCACTCATTGCAGACAGTACTCGCAGTGACTTGTTATTAAATTGTCTTAAAATGCTGATCTCAGCTTCTTTCCAAATCACTCCATATATTCGTGGGGAAGGTTAGTTTTAACGTATTTGTTTGTATAAAATAGCAAAAATCCTGTGAGCACTTCATACATGTGCCACTGCATGAACAAAACCTTCATCTGCTTTATCTTCAGTAGCACGTAAAATACATTAAGACAGTTTTGTTCTGAAAATTTTTATAGTGTGAGAAGGCAAACAGCAGAATTTTAGCAGATGAGAAGAAGACAGTCAAAGCACACACAATACAATGTAAGTGAAAAGCCTGTTTTTCCAAAGGTGTCAGAGCAGATTGGTTTTATTCAGCTACAGGATAAGGTGGGTAAATCAGGACATTTGTGGAAACTTTAATTTTAGATGCTGCACAAAAAACAGGACTGTCCTCCACTCTGTCCAGTATGTGCTGGCTGATTTCTTACAAAATAGGAGACAATTTGGTCTTCGAGAGGGATTTCAAAGAGAAAAATATTATAAGTTTAAGGCTGAGTGAAATGTAAAGTGTAAATAGGATCATGGGAAACATAAAGTTTACTTTATCAGAAGCAACTTGATGAGGGACAATAGCTGGCCAGACAGAGCAGAGTTATGAGAGTCTTTGGATGTGAGGACACACTGCTGGAGCTTACTTCACTTCACAAGCGAAGCCTGAGGTGCAGAGATCATAGAAACATAGAATAGTTTGGGTTGGAAGGGACCTTCAAAGCTCCTCCAGTGCCACCCCTGCCACAAGCAGGGACATCTTCACCCAGATCAGGTTGCTCAGAGCCCCATCCAGCCTGGCCTGGGATGTCTCCAGGGATGGTTCATCCACCACCTCTCTGGCCAACCTGGGACAGGGTTTCACCACCCTCAGTGTAAAATAATTCTTCCTTATGTCTGGCCTTAATCTCCCTTCCTTTAGTTTAAAACCATCACACCTTGTCCTATCACAACAGGCTCTGCTGAAAAGTCTATCCCCATCTTTCTTACAGGCCCCTTTTAAACACTGAAAAGCCACAATAATGTCTCCCCGGAGCCTTCTCTTCTCCAGGCTGAACAAGCCCAGCTCTCTCAGCCTGTCCTCCCAGCAGAGCTGTTCCAGCCTCTGATCATTCCTGTGGCTCCTCTGGCCCCTCTCCAACAGGTCAGCATCTTTCCCTCTCCTGCGCAGTCTTTCTCACCATCCCTGACCATGGGACTTGCCCTTTTTGCTCCCTTGGTGGGTCACTTTGCTGACAAAGAACAGCAGGACCAGCACTGTGGGTACCCGAGCTGAATATCTCTCTGCTATTACAATTGGAGGCAATGTAACTTAATAGGAAAAGTCAATACAGCAGAGAAAGGACAAGCCTGAGCAGCCCTCTGTGCTGTCCATTTGCAAAGGGACCAGCCCTGGCCCGTGCTCACATCTGTGCGGGCAGAGTTAGCGTGTGATTAGCATATCATTTATTCACTGAAACAGAGGACTGGTACGCCAGCAGCAGCTCAGACGAGTGTGATCCCAGGGCAGCTGCATTCCCTCTTTTGGAGGCGTTGCCATGCACATGTTCTATATTTGCTGAGATGCAGAAGCAAACAGATAGGTTTGGTGAAAAATGAACTTGTATTGTACTCGGAGCAGCTGAAAACGGTACAGAGGGAAATGAATACCTCCCAGTGGCATTCACCCTTGTGTTACTACCTGAATTCTTTGGCAGTGCTTCACATATGCGAGGGCTGGTCTTGGTGTTCAAGCTATTGCTTGTTCATATTGCAGGAGCAAGAAGTTGCCGCATTCACAGACTCACCTTCCTCATTCTGAGGCACTGGGCACCCATTTAATGAGTCCTTCCACGACAGAGCTTACACTTCATATATATGGCAAAATAAAAGGGCAATGAGAAAAAAAATAGGTGGAAAGGACAAAGTAACGGTGAAATTATCATAAATTTAGCTAGTTACAACCATAGCAAATGTAGCAAGAATCAAGGCTGATGTTCTCACAGCCTGGCTCTGCTGGGGAGTGTTTTGTCTGGCATCATAACAGAGGTGCGCTTTTAATTAGTAGGATCTTGAAATCAGTGGGATAGCGACACAGTAGGAGTAGTGGCTGCACTTCAAGACCTCCCATTTAAAGTAGTCTGAGCACTGGAGAAAAAAGTCTTAGATGAGAAATGTCAATAGAAGCCACAGTATATTTCAGACTTCTAAAAACTTGCATTAGAATTGCTATTCTTACTCGCAAGATGAAGAATGGAAAAATCTGGCCCCTATTAAAGACAGCCTCTTGATTAAAATGGCGATTTTCGTGCAGCTTTCAAAGGAAAATCCTATTTAAAGCTCCCGTTTCCTCATTTTGATAGATTCCCCTGGGAAATGTACATAAGGATAACTCCTTTAGAAAATACAGTGTACTGTCCTTTGAACTTTGATGAAATTTCACATGGAAAATATAAGAGCTTGGTATTCTTTTTGCTAATAGAGTCAGCAGAGCAAGACAGGTATGCAGGATGCAAATATATATATATATATATATATATATATATATACTTATATATATATACTTTTATATATATATATATATATATATATACTTTTTAAATCATCTATGCCAAAGGAAAAGAAACAAGCTCAGTGTTGAAGATGACCAGGAAAAAGGGAGTGTGTGTCTTGTCTCTGTTTTTGCTTTGAGAGCAGGATTCTGCACTGTCCGGTTCTGAAAAATCATCCAACCTTTGCTGAGACAGTATGACTCTCCATGCAAAAACCAGATGTGCAGAGGGGTAAGGATGCTGCATCAAGCATGAGCTCTCTTTATGGTAGTGATTAAAAAATAATGCTAATGTGAAATGTTGTCTATAAAGGAATGTTGATAAGCCAGGAACTGGGAAGATAAACAGAAAGTAGGTTCAGACATAGATATTTTAGAGCAATCTGCTCACTCTCTTAACCCAAGCAGAAGATTTTATGGTAAGTATACATGTGCTTAACATGGTCAGCAGACTCCCAACTGAGGACAGTAATGGGGACTGCACTGTAGAGCAGGGGATACCTGGCATTGATTAGTACACGGAATAGCAACTCAGTGGACAAGAGTAACATGGTCTGTGCTGCTGGACAAATGAATCATTTTTGAGCAGTGTTTTGGGGAGAAAATCATGTATTGATCAGCAAGAAAATGAACAAACAAACAAACAAACAGCTAAATAATACCACTTGTCTGCGATGGATTTGTCAAGTGACAGCTCTTGATTGTCCCAGGTTCCAGAGGTTTTTGCTCGTATGCAGCAAGTGTGTAACCCCAGGGTAAGGGTCAGTGACAAGGATAGACCAAATGAATTGATTAAGCTAAATCAAGATCGAACTGTGTCAAACAACATCTTAAATCTCAGGAACAGAAGTACTCCCGGACCATTTTCAGGGCCTAATGACTCAGGTGTTCCAGCAGTCTATCCTCATATTAACTGTATTGATTGTTTTTTTTAAATTTCCCATGCGACCCATAAGGATGCTTCCACAGAATCAGATTCAAGAGCTCGTTTATTTTTTCTTTTTCCAAGAACAAAAAACGTAATGTGTGAGATTCATTTGACCAAATACAGCCATCTGTTTCTCAGCTAGTCACCCTCCAACTTCCTTTAGAGTCTGCAGAAAAAAAGCATTAAGAGGCAGAAATTTGTCTCATATTAAAGTCAGCTAAAAATTAAGCAAATTGACTGTGCCCTCAAAGAGTATGTTTCTTGCTTTTTTTTGCAAACAAGTTGAGAGACACTACCTCAGATGTTCTCATGTATGCTGAAAATGTCTAAATATAGCTAAAATGAATGCTAGTGTGCCCGATTTTGTGCCTTTTTTCTTTTTCTTAAGTACCACCAATGTTACAGGGGATTTTTGCTCAATTCCTGATGTAATTTCTGATTTATGACTACTCTGTCATTACTAGGTGAGAACACAGAACTGCCTCCCTTCTCCACAGCAGGAGGAGACCACTCTGTTCTGGAGGATACGGTGTCACCAGCTCTTAGTGCTACTGTCATTATCATTGTCACCGTTATCATGTCGGGGAGTGCTTACTTGTGTTTCCTGAAATACATCTGCTCTGGATGCTGCAAAGCTACTCAGGTAGTACCAGCCAGAACACTCGATCACAGCAGGCTGGAAGAACAAGTCTAATCTCACCTCATCAGAAGACTTACTGAGCAGTGGTAAGAAATATCTGTAACTAAGAAGAAATATCAGAAAGCAGAGGAGATGTGCTATTCAGTGAATAATAACAACTAACAGACCCCTACTTTATACCAGAGAATTTCCATACTGTACTTTGGGTAACTCTTCCTAGGCATAAGAAAGCTTCTTCACAAGTTCACATATTCCAGTACTATTTGTCTTTCATTCTCTCTGATAACATTTGGTTTGTTGCATTTTTCTTCACGCTTCTGTCCTTTCACATTGGATAATGGACTTGGAGCTCCAGAGATCTACTGTTGCTACAAAGTGTTCTGTCTCGGAGAGAGAGACAAAGAGCGCAGGACTGGACACCTTGGCAACTGTCTGAATTTGTCATCTTTTGAAACTGTAAAGGCAAACTGGACGCTCTTTTGAAGCTCTTAAAACAAGTCTTTACTCTCCATATAGAGATATCTGAATGATATACTATAGCTTGCATTATATCAGGGGTCAAAACAGGTGGTCTAGTGATCTTCTGACCTCATCTTCAACTGATCTTCTGATCTTAAGCTCTATGCCAACAAGTACCCACATTCCTGTTACTCACAGGTCTTTAAAGTCCATGTGTCGCTTTTTCTTTGCTGTTGAAACATTTAATATTTGCCATGGAATCAAGCTGCTTTTGGGCAGCTATCAGAACTACAACTATACTGACCTTTTATTAAAACTCTCAGCTGATATTCTTGCCATGCCAGTGCTATTCTTCCAATTACACATCCTGTCCAGTGACTGAAACATGTGGGGAAAAAAAATACATCTGGATGAAATAAAAAATGAATCTGAAGCTTTCTGACAAAAGACATTTTTATGCTTTCCTGGGCTCAGCTGAGAAAATGAAGTTCAGAAGAAAATATCAGTGGAATGGTTCTCCTTGGGTCATTTTGGCTTAAGTGGAGAGAGAAGAATTGAAAAGCTTTTTGGAAGATCTGGTTGTGAGGTTTGCTGTGCAGCTCCCAAATTAAAAGAAGTACAGATAAATAAAGGTAAATATCCAGAAATGGCCTGTTTGAGACTTACCTTTGAAATGTGTGTTGTTTCTCTCTAAAAAATTCGCTGAGCCAAGTATTTGCCCTCTTGCAAAGGTACCTCTCCAGGAGACATTGCTTTTATGCCAGCCTCTCCTTTTCCCCTTCAAAACAAAACCTAAACAGTTCTGGCCTTTGTTTTTACAGTAAAAAATCTTGAAAATGGGATATTTGAAATGCCCATGAGGAAAATTTGAAACAGGAACTCTTATTTTTACAAATCTGCCTGTGTGCAATGAGCCAATTCACATTTTTTGAAGAACTGGGATGCCAGCGCTGTATTCCAGGCAGGTTTTGGACCTGATCTGTGTCCCTTTGGCATCCAGTGCTCCTGACCCAACCGCAAAGATGAAATACAAGAGCCAGGACCATTGTTATGCTGGGAGAGGGCCAACAAAAAGCAGTGAAGTTCTGCATTCAGATCTGGATATCATTGCGTGGATGAATTCCATTATTTTTATTCAGATTCCACCTGCAATTGATCAGCAGTATTTATGCTTAGAGCTGATATGTTTATCTTGCTAAGTCAAAGCTGTATATTGTGTTTTGCCTCTTAAATCTCTATGTATTTCAGTGGCTCTGTTTATCTGTGTCACTGATAGGTTAACCAAAGAGCTGATTTCTGTCAGATGAAAGACTGACCTTGAGAGATCTATTAGAATCACAGAATCATCAAATCCTAGGTTGGAAAGGAGCTCTAGGATCATCTGGTCCAACCTTTCTTGGCAAAAACATAGTCTAGACAAGATGGCCCAGGATCTTGTCCAATTTAATTCTAAAAGTGTCCAATGTTGAGGAACCCACCCCTTTTCTGCAGAGAATATTCCAATGGCTGATTGTTCTCACGGTGAAAAATTTCCTTCTTGTGCCCAGTCAGAATGTCCCCAGGAGTAATTTTCACACGTTACCCCTCACCTTTTCCATGTAAAAAGGGAGTCTCCATCTTCTTCGTAGCCACCCTTAAATACTGGAACATAGTGATGAGGTCTCCCCTAAGTCTACTTTTCTCAAGGCTGAACAAGCCCATTTCTCTCAGAGGCTTCCCAGTCCTCTGATCATCATTGTGGTCCTTCTCTGGACCCTCTCCAGACTGTCCACATCATTTTTGTATAGCAGGGACCAAAACCAAATATCGTGTTCCAGGTATGGCCTGAAAAACGCTGAGTAGAACAGGATAATGACTCCTTTGTCTCTGCTGGTGATGCTCATGCTAATGCAGCTCATTGCCCCACTGGCTTTTTTTGCCACAGCAGCACATCGGTCACTCATTTGGAGCTTATTGTCCACCAGGACCCCCAGCTCTCTTTCCATTGAGCTGCTCCCCAGCCGGGTAGATCCCAGCCTGTGCTGCGCTCCTGGATTACATTTTCCCAGGTGCAAGACCTTACACTTATCCTTGTTGAATTTCATAAGGTTCCTGCTAACCCACTCTTCCAGCATACCCAGGTCTCCCTGCAGGGTGGCTCTCCCTGAAGTGTCCACTTCCCCACTCAGTTTGGTGTCATTGGCAAACTCCTTCAGGGTGCACTTGATCCCACCATCCAGATCACTTATGAAGATGTTAAACAGTGTCAGGCCCAGTATTGATCCCAGGGGACCCCACTCAGGACAGGTTGCCAGTTTGAAAAGGAGCCATTTACCACCACCCTCTGGGTACAGCCTGTCAGACAGTTCCCCACACACCCCACAGACCACTTGTCTAGACCATAATGCTGTAATCTACTTAACAGCTGTGGATATTGGTGAAGAAGACAAAATAAATAAATATTGATCCATCTTTCATTGTATAAAATGTCTGTTGTGTTTCTATCTGTAAAAGTTTCCATGTCTTTCATTTCACACCAGATAGCTGCTTGTGAACACCAGCTAGCAAGTGTCGGCAGTCTGAGGAAAACCCATGAGTACTGCTGGCAGCTATCGACGTATGCTGGTAGTTGTTAATATTTTGACAGCTGTACTGGCAACACAATATTTTGTATTTTGTTTTAATTAAAATATTTTTCTCACATCTTAACCATTTCTGACTGATACCTTTAAATAAAGTCACCAAATGCACAAACTTGTTTTTGAATTATTAATGTGCTTGGCTTACTTATTTCCATCCAAGGTATCTGTGGTATCCTGGTTTTACATAAAGGAATTGCTCTCCTCAGGTTTGTTTTGACAAACAATCAGCCTGCTGCCAGGGCTCTTCTGGCTGAGAAAAAGGATGTTCCCCTCCATAGGCTGGACTTGAGAGACTGGGATTTCTTGCTCTTCTAAAGATCTTCTATACATACACCTCATAGCAGGACTAACACCTCCAAGGACCCCTGCGTATCTGCCCAGCATCAGTGCAGCCCAGGGGAACCACACGGACATTCCCCATCAAACCCACTGGGCAAGTCATTTAACATGAGTTAACCAAAGAGGAAACAGAAACAGTTTAGAGGTTCGGGTACTGCTCTGGGTGGTTCCAGTCATGGGCATTGCTCCCTTTCCCTGGGATTTGCTTCTGTATTTGTCATTAATCTTCAGAAAAGGTGGCACAACTGAGAGCAGACCAGGATCCGCTACTCTCCCAGGTCAGCTGCCCAGTCACCTAGAAAAACTGATTAATTTTTAATATTTTTATATAGCATGGGACAGCAGTGCTGAGCATCACAAAGGCTGGAAGGAGACTGGGGAAAGTTAGCAAAGTAGACTTGGGTATCAGAGCTGAAAAGCCTTCGTGCCAGTGGCTTGCAGGGAAATCTAAGCCCTTAAATCTTAATATTTTTTAAACTTCTTTTGCAAAAAGTGATTCTTCCTCCTTTGGTCATGCTCCATCCTGAGGAAAAAGGCCCAGCAAAGGGGCTACATCAACAAAATAGTCCCGTGAAGGTATCCACCAGAGGGAGATACATGAATGCAGCAAAGCCAGGCTGAAACACAAATGGTTATACACAGGCTGGGAAGAGCTGCCCCTCTGCTCCCCAGGACGGGCGAGCTGCTCCCCGCAGCTGCTGGTAAAGAGCCTGGGCTGGATTCAGCAAAGTACTGACCCAAATCTGCATAATCTTAAGTCAATACTCAGTGAACTCTAACGAATCGCTCTGTGCATTGCATTAAGCGAGTGTTTTATTAGAGTGGGGTCAAAATACTTAGCGCTTCACAGGATCATAGGAGGAAAAGAAAAGACTCTGTTTACACCTCGGCTTTTATTTTTCCCTCACTGGTTCACTTGTTAGAAAGAAAGCGGAGCCGGGGCCAGCCCCGTTTCTGGGAGGCCCGGGGAGGAAGCCTTGGAAGCAAACCCAACTGCTTCCACGTGGGAAGAGTCTTTGATGAGGCTGCTCCGACATGCAGCTCCCGAAACCTTCGCTCTTACCAGATCCCGGGTCCTTCTCCCAAAGAGAAAAACAAGGAAATGATGACACCTCTCCACCCAAAATACAGGATACGTTTCTGTTTCAGCATGAAGTCTACACGTGAGATCTTTTTGTCTAATTCGTATTAACACTATTTTCAGCAGAGAGGAACAGTGCATAACAAATTCCTGCCTCCCTCTGCCCCTGAAAGCAGGCAAAGGATCACAGTACTAGCAAATTATCCTGGAAATATCCCAGATTAAAAATACCATCCTAGTGTAGTTTCTGTTTTTTGTTTATTAATGCATCTCCTGGGTATCCTAGAGTCCTGAGCAGTTCTTGACAGAAATTTGAGGAAAAGCAGAAATGTTCTTTCTCCATTCTGCTGGAGACTTCAGCCCAAATTCTGCTTTATATTAGAATAAAGGAGCGCGAGGAGTTAATCCCAGTTATGCGCTTTGACACAACTCCTGGCTCAAGGTTAGCGAGAAGATGTTAAATGAAGGTGATTCCTGCCTTGATGAGATTATTTTCTAATAAGGGAAAAAAAAAAAGCACTGCAATATTAGTAAAGGACGAGGCTGTCGTTTCTGTGACCGAAAGAACTGTCAGGGAACAGAAGTAGATGCAGAGAGGATTTTGCCTTTGGACATTCCTGAGCCTGAATTCCAGCCCCAAAAGCAGCCGGCCCCCAGCCCAGGGCAGAGCCCTTTGTCACTTCTCCTCCCTCTGCAAACCAGGCGTCTTAATACCCCCCTTTTTCACAGGAATGCTGAAGAAAATGCCTTGAAGATGAAGTGCCTGTGTTGCTGTCACGCTGCCAATTCTCCTGTGCTGCGCAGATTCATATGGTAACAGGAGCCAAGGTCAGGGAAGCATTAGTCAGCCTGGATTTGGCAAACGGGGGTGTTGGTGTCCGATAGCCCTCGCTTGCAGATTAGATTAGCGTGAAATGCCCTGACTAGGTTATCCTTGAAAATCACTTCAGCTACTGCAGGAGGTGGCTGTTCATTGCATTAGCACGGTTGAAAGCAGGACAGTTACTTTCAAGATACATTTGCTTCACTGGTTCTGATTTTCTGGGTGGTTAGTGCTGGTTTAAGCCTATATGATTTGAAGGTATCTTCACTCACTTTAATGGGGTATTAACAACCTGTTCATATTTAAGCTAAGATTCTGTCATCCCTTTTCTCTTTTAATTTTATCAAGCACATCCAAAGGATGTCTACAGACATTTCAGTGATGGTTTGTTCTCTCACCGTGGAGGTCTTGGCTCTATCTGAGGGCGTAGGTTTCTGTACAATAAATTAGTCCAGAGAGACCATGATTTAACACCCACCAAGCCTGTACATCCCTGGGATGCAGAACTGCACATAATACTACCTTGGCAAAGCATGGCATCCACATCAGTGTAATTTCTTAGTTGACAAGCTCTGCCATAAGCAAGGCTGATGAGCTTGTGTGCAGTGTCCTCTGCCTGCTGTGTTCCCAGATTTGGAGGCAGATAGCTGGGCCCCAGCCATCAGGCACCACGCTCCGCTGCTCATGTCCTGCCTTCACTGCAGGATTGGAGAAAACATCTGGGATGGCAGCAGGTAACCTCAGTCCTGTGACAGGAGATGAGCAGGTCAGGTCTTGGGAGGCTTGTTTTGATCATATAAAGAATGTCCTTTGTAAATCTAAGATATTTACTTTTAAAAATATTTTCTTGATAGAAAGACAAACATTAAGAATGAAGAAGAAAATGCCAAGTGGGTTCTCGATGCTGTTTGCCAGTCACCTTCAGTCTGCTGTCACTTGTAGTCCAGGGGAAAGGCGAGCCTTTTGAAGCACTATTATTAGAAATCTAAATATTTGCCCTGCCTCTCCGTGTCTCTGTCAGTCTCACATAAGACACCGGCTTTTCTGTTCACAGTCGTGAAAGTGGAAGTCCTGATGCCAGCCGTGCTGTGCTCACCAAGAGGCTGGGACACAAATTGGTGAGGAGAGAATATGGATCTAAGTCACATCTTTATTTCCTGCACCTTTGCTTAAAATATTGCAGATCATAGAATCACAGAATAGTTTGGGTTGGAAGGAACCTTCAAAGCTCATCTAGACCAACCACCTGCCATGAGCGGGGACATCTTCACCCAGATCAGGTTGCTCAGAGCCCCATCCAGCCTGGCCTGGGCTGTTTCCTAGGATGGGCCATATTAAATCATATAAAAGGATGCTCAGGTTGTGGCGGTGAAAGCAAGGACCACACTGCCTTGCAGTGACATGGTGCTTCAGCTCTGCTCTCTTTGCAGCCCTTCTCTCCTCCTCCCAGTGTGCACAACAACTCTTGTGGCAAATTTCCATTCCCTCTGCAACAGCGGAAAAGCACAAAGTGAAATACCGAGATTGGGCCAGTGTCACTATTTACTGGTCTTGGGAAAAATGCCAATAAATCAAGCCTAGAGCTTTTTTTATTTAGTTCTGTGTGACTCTGACAATAAATATATTTTTTATAGGCCTTCCTCCTCCTCTACATACCCTGACCCTCTTTCAGTAAATTACATATGGTACAAGTGTGTGAAACAATCATCCCCAAAAGGAGACATCTCTCAGCTCCACAGTCATTCTGAGAGAAATCTGTTTTTCTCTATACAGGCAAATCAGCTTCCAAAAAGCAACATGTTTCTGGAGGAACAATATTAACAAAATCAAAGTGCGTGTGAGGAAAAGCCAAGTAGAGGCCAGGAAGACATTCAGCTGTCGGTAAACACTCCCTCCCCTTTATCCCCCACTGCTCCCTTGTCCCCTTTTCTGCTGGCACGGAGTAAAAAATAAATCCCGATGAAGCCACAAATGACACAAGGCATATTTAATTTTTGCAGTGAAACCAGTGTGAAAGAGCGTTGGGTTGAATTAAAGCCATAGAAACGGGGGATAAGTCGAAGCAGTTTGTGTAGAAGCATCCCAGGACAGCCACGACAATGCTGAAAACTGCGATGGAAACAGGGCCAGGAGTCACATGGAGATGAGTCCTCACAAAGAGTAATTTCTAATATAATCAAAGTCAAAATACAGCCCAAAATGAGGTTCCTGTAAATAAAGGAAAATTTTATTAGTTCCAGATGGCATCGTAACACTAAGTTTCAAAAAAAAAATCAAAGCCTACATGTTGAAGAAAATAACCATCCCCTTTGGCCCATCCTACAGACTGAGGTATTGGCATCAGAGAGCCACTCTGGATATGGAGGTGGTTACTCACATATATGCTCTGGTTTTCTTCCTTCTTGCCTTCTCCACATTTCTGTTATAGTCTGGTCTCTATACATTTCACCGGTGAGAATATAGGAGTCCTTCTTTTTCTGCCTGATGAATTTTCAGTGTTTCAAACCTGAATAAGTCACAAATTTTCATCTGAAAAGTCAGCTGTACTGCGCACGGCTACTGACAGCAACAGAAGTCAAGGTTATCCGTGTCTTGATTATCTTTGAAGCAAGAGAGCCACGTTTATGAGAAAATCAAGTCTGGCTCTGCTGAACCCAATCGCGTAACTTTGATTAGCTACAGCGGGTTCAGGATTTCACTCTAAACATCCCTCCTGCAGAATATAAACCAAACCTGAATCTGAAAGTCAGGTTTGGCTTTCTCGCACTTCTCCTTTTGCAATAATCTGTGTTTGGGCTTCCATAAACAATTGTTGTTCTAATCCATAAACCAGAAACCATCTCCAGTGCTGTGAACTGCAATGTTCCTGCAAAGCTCACGAGAAGAAACAA
Organism: Nesoenas mayeri; assembly: GCF_963082525.1. Taxonomy (NCBI): domain Eukaryota; kingdom Metazoa; phylum Chordata; class Aves; order Columbiformes; family Columbidae; genus Nesoenas; species Nesoenas mayeri. The sequence continues at coordinate 205,061,039 of NC_137541.1, forward strand.
TGAGAGTTTATTTTAGTCAATCAAGTCAGTGTGTATACGCAGGAATCCAGTTTGCTGCATAAGCAAGGACCAGACATGTTTACATGTTTCCATAGTCACTTAATAGCCACCACATACAAAATTCCCGAGTTTTCCATGCTTTCAGATAAACAAAATTCCACCTGGATCCTAAACGTCATCCTGCTCCCATTAAGATTTCCCTAGCTTTAGCTGACATCTTGGGTTCAACAGAATAGTAGCTGTGCTTAATTTGTCTAAATACTTGCTCAGCTCCTGCTGCCTGTTTGGCTGGCTCAGTTTCTATCTGTACCTCTAATAGTCCATTAAGATAGTCCATTCACATTTTCCTTGCCTTGGTCTGTGTGTGGCAAATTCCTGTTTACGAGCTGCCACATGGCTTTTTGCTGATGCTTCTTTTCTTTCCGCAGCTGGGATTGCAGCGTCTCTTCCAGCACCAGCAAAAAATGTATTCAAACACCTTCAGAAACTTTGCAGATTATGGTTTCTAGTTTTATTAATTCCTTTGTTGTGTGTGGGAGTTGTTGACTTCTCAGAGAACAATAGTAACAAAACTATCTGAAAATACTTCATGGGGAACACAGACTGCTCTAGTGGCATAAAAAAAATACTTTTGTGTGGCTGTGGGCCCTTTCTGAGGGGACTTCCTCTACTGGTCTGTGCTGCACTGTGCTGGTCCAGCCTTTTATTCTAGCAGAGCTGTGGCAGCTGAAACCCTGGCTTCTGCCTGGGGGGTGTCAGGGAAATACACTGGTTGTACCCCTCCTTCACATCAATGTGACACAGTTGTCCAAGATCATAAGTCCAGAGCCTTGACCAGCAAGGGGTGACTCTTGACTATGCATCCCTCAGCACCATTGTGAATCACCTTCAGACAGCAATGGCTCAGATGAACCAAAGCAAGACCAAAGTGATGCTGGTCAAAAAGGTGACATTCTTTAAAGAGCTCACTGGGACACTTGTTCAGCCTGGAGAGAAAAAAAGGCTCCAGGAGACCTTATTACAGACTTTCAGTACTTAAAAGGGGTCTGTAATAAAAATGGGGAGAGACTTTTTAACAGGGCTGGTTACAATAGGACAAGGGGTGATGGTTTTAACTAAAGGAGGGGAGATGCAGACTGGACATGAGGAAGAAATTTTCTACAGTGAGGGTGGTGAAACCCTGTCCCAGGTTGCCCAGAGAGGTGGTGGATGCCCCATCCCTGGAGACATCCCAGGCCAGGCTGGACGGGGCTCTGAGCAACCTGATCTGGTGAAGATGTCCCTGCTCATGGCAGGGGTGGCACTGGATGAGCTTTGAAGGGCCCTTCCAACTCAAACTACTACATGTTTCTGTGATTTTATGACATTGTTCCACAGCACACATCTCCCACTATCCCCATGTTGAAGAACCTTGGATTTCTTCTCAGAAATCGCAGGACAAAACTCTCTAAAAGCCCCTTATTTCCTTCCTCCTAGATGAAGCCTTGATGACCAATGCCTTCATGACCTCCTTTTTGACTGGCTGAGATTCCCTCTTTGAATCTGAATGTGAAGACAATACAAGTCCATCTCAGCTTGCTTTCTCCAAGTTTTGGGCTTCCACGCAGGCAGGTGTCTGCACTGGCTCCCAGGCAGCTGCTGGTACCAGTGATCAAGCCCATTTAAGTGGAATAACAAAAAGCTGAGATGATACTCAAGACAAAACAAAGAAGTAACAAGGGAGTATTCATTCTCCTTTTTTTCCCCTGCTCCCTGGAGTCTGGCTGTTAGAGGAGGTCAGACAAACTCAGTCCCTGAGCACCTTTAGGAAATTAAGTAAACCCTTCCTGCCTGGATCATCTCTGTCAAAACGTGACTCAGTGTCCGTCACTGCAAGCAATTGTTTCTGTATCAGCTCCAAGGTCATCTCTGGATTAAAATATTTGTAGTTTACTTTTGATGAGTATTCACCACCTGAAGGCAAATGAGGAAGGCATTACATTTTCCTTCAAAACACTCAGCGTTTACATAGCTCTAACTAGTCCTTCCTCTGGGACAATGTCACTTACCTAAAGCTGAACTTCCTAAATAAAGCTAAAAGCAGCTACTCGGAAAAAAACCTCTATTTCCCTGAACACTGGGAAATGAGGGAAATGCCATTACACATGGAAAAGAAGGACATTCAAGTTATTATAATTTCCAAAGCTTTGTATTACAGTTGTCGCTCTTACAATAGCACCTATATGGAGCAATTCAGATAAGAACCCTCCTGAGATAAGCATTGTGCAAAGTCCTTATGGTACAAGGCAATCCCCATAATAACAAGGAGATTAATGGTTAAGAGACTGAAGTATTTCATAGCTGAATGTCCTGTCAGTAAAGTCGGATAATAAGCCTTCTTTTCACACACCATTTGCCTTCAGTGAAGGAGAATAAATTAACCTGCACAGTGCACCGTGCTAATGACTTCCAGTAGTCAGGTTGGGTCACTGGATAAATCTGCACGGGAGACCTGGGGCAGACAGGAGCTCACCTGTCAGGGCTCAGAGCAGGGGGACATCAGCCGGCTTTGGCCCTAAGGCTGTGTAAGCCCGTCAGCATGGCGTTGAGGTTGGGTTCCTCTGCCCCGCTGGTGCAGCCGAGGGGAGCGAGCAAAGAGCAGCGGGAAAGGATGAACCTGTAGATAGAAAGAGCTAAAGAAGAAAGTGGTCAAGTGACTTGTCGAAGGTCCCACAGAGGCACTGGCTGGGGTGACAACCACAGTTGTGAAGAGCAACAAGACAAGGGCTACAAAGTTGGTGAAGGGTTTGGAGATGAAGCCGTATGAGAAGCGGCTAAAGTCACTGAGTTTGTTCAGCCTGGAGGAGACTGAGGGGAGAGCTCATGGCGGCTACAGCTTCCTCACAAGGGGAGGAGGAGGGGCAGGGCTGAGCTCTTCTCTCTGGTGACCAGTGACAGAACCCAAGGGAATGGCAGGAAGATGTGCCAGGGGAGGTTCAGGTTGGACATGAGGAAAAGGTTCTTCACCCAGAGGGTGCTGGACACTGAACAGGCTCCCCAGGGAGGTGTCACGGCCCCAAGCCTGATGGTGTTCAAGAAGAGACTGGACAACGTCCTCAGACACACGGTGTGAACTGTGGGGTGTCCTGTGCAGGGACAGGAGTTGGACTCGATGATCCTTGTGGGTCCTTCCAACTCAGGACACTCTATGGTAAACCTCTTTTTTTGCAGGGTGAGCAACCCAGCTTTGTCTGATCTGGGTTTTGAAAACATGTTGTACAGACAAAAAACTAATCTTTTGTTTCTGACTATGCTGGCTGCAACTTTACCAAGACTCTGTTTTTTCTTGATGAATTTATTTATGGTTTTCCCTATTCCACCAGCAGAGTCCAGGGTGAAGTGTTAGATACCGGTGGAGAAGGTGAGTGCACACAGAAGGAACGCAAGGGCTGCCAAACAGCATCTGCGTCTGCTGCTGAAGGCTACGTCGGTGCTGACATGCTGGGTTATTTCTGCTGTGATATTACCCGGGTGTCTAATTAAAGACAAGGTTAAAGACACAGCCTGAGATTTAAAGTTGTGAATGCCTACAAGTGGAGATTTCAGATTTTGCTTTAGTGTTTAAAAGGTCAGAAGCATTATAGCTCCTGCTAATCTCCACTGAGATGCACCCTAAACACTCTCTCATGTAACACAAGCCTGGCTTTAGGACACTGGGACAGCAGTGGAGTATCCCCCTGCCAGGGTTAATCAGAAAGGTTGTAGTAAGGAGAAACTTAGATTTTTCATATTTAAAAATGTTTGGTAAAAAGTTGTTTCTTTTTTAATATAGGAAATTAAATGTTTTTTTATTGCAACCAAGTCAGTGTATTGTCTAATGCGTAAAGTGCAGGGATAAATAATATTTTTCCATTAGGCTTTATTTGGAAATCAAAAGGAGCACAAAACCATATTTTAAATCTAGCTACTTATCCATGCCAAAGAGCATAAGTCACACATGACGGTATTCACAGAGAAGCCAGCAAAGCTTGGAGAAATACTTTGGTGTTAGGTTTCTGTTCCATATCCAGAATCAGACAAACCAAACTGTCTAGAGGGTGAAATCCGAGAACAACAGTGGTCAAGATTTTCAAACTCAGGTGCCTAAGAGATAATTTTATTATGGGGGACTTTGATAAAGGATAATGTAATTACTTGAAATTTTGACTCCTACAACATTTCCAAAAGGTTTACAGGCACCAGAAGCGTTTACTGCAAAGCAAACTGGAGTGGGATTCAAGTACCGATTTGTAGGTGTCTGCATGCGAGCTGGAGAATATGCTCATAGTAAATACAGGTGGTGCCTCCAATAAAGTCATATTCAACAGAGTCTGGAAGTGACTCCACTGACTATCAGGTGGTTCCTTGAGGGTGAATCGAATTATGCTGAAGGCCAGATTATGCTGAAGGCTCCATGGCCTGCATTAGCTGGGTCTCCATTGAGGATATAGGGAGCATAGACACTTAGAGCTCACATACACACCGGCACTTACATGTTTTAGTGTCTAACTGAATCCCATACCAGATGTTAAAATGTGGACCATCTGTGTCAAGTTGTCTCAAGTTGTGCCTAAAGCAGCTGTGTCTCAGGTACATCTACTCCATACAGAGACTACTCCTTTGTGCACACCATGCTCTTCCCACTGCACATCTATTTTTTCATAGCAAGGAAACCGAGGTTCTCAAAGTACCTCTGAACCAAGCCCCAGCAGTGAACACCTTACCTCAAAGCTAAATGCCAGAGGAGTTCATAGTTCTATCTGCATGGACACCACCACCCACTCTCAACCTGCAAGAATCACCTTACTTACCATGCCTTGCGTCTACAGGCTTAAAACCTGAGATTGAAGTTTGTGCTCTGACCATGGGAAAACAGTCAGCGCTAACACTGACAGCCCAGGCTATCTACTTTGCACTCTGCTGGCCTGAAAGGTATTGAGATTCCTGACCAAAATAATTTCCATGTTTCCATGAAAGCCAGTCTTAGAAACCAAACATACACAAACACTGTCCTACCAGTCCTTGCAGCCTCCCCTGGCACATCTTAGAACTGGCCTAAGGTTCAAAATACTTCTAAGAATTATCCAGATTCCATTTATTTCTCTTTTTTTTTTTTTTTTCATCCATTTTCACAACCTTTTTTCCATGGGCAAATCACAAGAGAAGCCTATGCACTAACTCTTGCTACATGGACCTTCAAATCTCTGCAGGGTGACACTGGAAATCAAAGGCTTTTTATATTCACTAAGTTGTCTGCATTATCTAATCTATATAACAAAGGACAGGAAGAGAGGGAAAATCAGCTCTGAAGTCTTGAGAGTTGAAGAGTGGGAAAATCAGCCCCAAAGTCCTCAGAGTTAAATGTCCGAAGGGGTGAGGAATGCTGACAGAGGGGGAGGCGTTCGCCTGCAACCCAGCGAGGGACTGCAGAGATGCTGCAATTGCACTTAAGCAAGGCTGTCCTGGTAATGAGAAACACCCAGAGCACTCAGCATCACCCCTGCTGTAGAGGACATAAACGAGTATGTACAATGACTAGTGGGTTCAACAGAGAGTACCCAGTTAAACTGTTGAAAAATGAAAGAAAATTTAAAAACTGGGCATTCAGGGCTCCTCAGCTCTGGCGTTTGCTCTACTGTTCCTGGGGTCCAACATCCTTAAGAGCTGGGGCTGAAAGGTTGAGCAACAAGCGATATGTGGCCCATCGCGCAGCCCAGCCACACCAGCCTTGCGTGATCCCGCAGGGATGATCCAGAGCCTGGAAAAGTGTCCTGGGAAGGGGTGGGCCCCACCAAAATGCAAGGGACATTTTTATAACCTCGCTCCTTGGACTGAGAAAACAGCAACAAGCCAATCACGAAGGGTCGCATTGCCAAGTAAGGCACTTGAAGCTAATGATATAAATATACTTTGAACAAGACATTGTTATCAAGAGAGGAAGTATTAAGAGCTACAGTGACCAGGCAACACAGGAGAAAGAAGGATAAACAGGGACTGAGATAAGGTTAATGAAGAATGACAAATAGAGCCAAGTGGCTTTTTCCTGTTAAAAAAAAAAGAAAAAAGAAAAAAGAAAAAAGAAAAAAGTTATTTCTGCTTAACGAGCTTCAGGATGGAGAGGGGAGTTTCCTCAGCCACAGAGCTGCAAAAAGTGATCCCCAGCAGCAAAAGAGAGCTGGCGTCACAGAAACCCAACCTCTGTCCCTGGCAAAGGTGAATCTCTGGTCCGGTGCAGGTCAGGCTGCTCCCCCTGGGAATCCCACAGAGGATAACGTGGATTATTCCCACAGGACGCGGTGCTCCTGTGGGGCACCCAGGGCAGCACACCCAGGGCTTGGGGAACTGCTGTGCCTGGAGCCACGGAAAGCCAAACACGATTAGATGCAGGTTCAGCCCTGTGAAAACATATTTGATTGCCTAGATTTCTCTTTTTGTTATTCCAGAACAGTTCCAAGAAGGATAACAAACTGAAAGGATTAATTAAAGAGTGAGAATTAATCGAAAGCAGAGCAGTGCCTTCTGGCTAACAGACCCTATTGCACTTGCAGCAAGAATTGTTTTCATCTCTCCATGGTGTGGTTTTAATTTCTAATAATTGAACTCCCCGCAGCCATTTGCGAGCAAAGTTCTCCGGCTGTCACCCGATCTGAACCTCTCCACTGATGCCTTTCCAGTGGAAGGAAAATGCAGCAGGCTCGGGAGCAGTGCTGGGAGACCAGGAAGAGCCCGTCCCAGTAACTGGCTGGCTCAAACAAAACTGAAGCCAGTGGAAAGAATCCAAATTACTTTCGAGGATGCTGGCTCAGGGCTTTTGAGATTTCGGGCCAAGATGACAGGGCCCGAAGTCACAGGAGCAGAGCAGGTGTGAAGGTCAGGGAGAGATTTATATGATAGCACCCGATGCCTGTTGCACGTTCCTCCGGCAGAGCAGGGTCTGCCTACCACCACACTGTCCTGATAATTAGTGAGCTTTTGCTAAGCACTGTCAGGACCCTGAGACCAACCGCAGCCCTTAATTAACTGACCTGACCGACAGAACTCTCTGCACCCGTGCTGTTGCCTTGTCTGCAGTCCTGTCTCTGGCCCCATCTCCACCTGCTCCTGGACAAACACTAGACCTTGCCTTGTCTGATGGTCACTGGATGGTCAGCAGAGCTGGTCACTGCTCCCAGCCCAGCTGTGACTGCACCCTGTTGGGGACAGTACTGTCCCTGCTGGGGACACTGGCACTGTGCCTGCTGGGATCACCCTCAGCTTCCAGCTTGTCCTCCCTCGTGGAGCAGCCCCGCTCATACTGCTCCTGAGCAGGCACTTAAATATCATATACCTAGACCAGAGGACTCCATGAGTAGCTAATGACAGCTCTTGCAGGCATCTTGAGTGCTTTCCGTGCTCTGCTTCACTGACCTACGAATAAGGCAGCCGGGCACAGTTCTCCTCACTGCAAGCCAAATCAAGATGACTTGACCTTCAGGAGCACCATGAAGACATATGGATGATCTCCAGATGAAAAGGGATTCAGTTTCCAGGCCTGCCAACTCAACCTTCCACCCAATTTTAAGTCCTGAAGAAAGGCATTAAGTGAAAGCTTGGGTTTACATATAGATATAATCAGGTTAAAAATAGAGTGTTATGTAGTTGTAAATGGTATGCTGTTTACAAACAAACAAAACCAAACCAAACAAACCCAACTTCATGCGAACACATCCATACTCTTTCATAGTTTTTTCTACCTCAGCTCAGACAAAAGGACCTGGGCATTCTTATCATTCAGTCTCAAAATCACATTTGGAAACTCAGAATATGCCATTTATAGCCTAATTTATCCAGCAATAAGGTAAGACTGTAAAGACCCATTTCCTGGAATTGCTCTCAGTCTTAGCACATTACTATCTGCAAAATATGTGTACAATGCAGAATACTTGCTCCACATGACGTGCAAGTAGATCATCACTTGAAAAATGTATCTGAATGGCAAAGTATTATTAGTGACAACTTGCATTTTGCTAAGGCTGAAAAAATTTGAAAAAGGGCTAGTTGCAATAAAAATATGGGTGGGAAACTCTTAGTAGCTGTTCTCTGCAACATGAAGATTTATAACCTCTTGCAGGAGCTGCAGAAGGACTTGGTAGCTATTACCTCCAGACAATGAAACACACTGCACTGGAAAGTGGTGGTTGCTAAGAATATCTGAAATGGCATCCTTTGTCTTTCCACATGGACCGTCTTTTGACCTCTAAAACCAGTTATTCTCATTGCTTTTGTGCCATGCAGATATAAATGTTCATCACTACATCATTTTATTAGCATGTGCGTGTACATGAGCTGAGACGCAGCTTCAAAGCAGCCCATTCTTTAGAGCTGAGATGTGCAGCTCAGGCAGGCCTGTGCCTTGCTGCACAGCTACCACATCACTCAGGATACCTGGTGACAATTTGTTCCGATAACATTTCAAGTACCCTTTTTAACAATAATTTAATTTTGTGTTTTCACAAAAAAGGCAGATGAAGGCTGCAGTGGAACAGCTCCTTGCGCAAAATACCTTCTGAACTCCAGACAAGCATGTTTTAACAGACTTGCCGTGCATATCATTTAACAGGATTTCCAAATGTACAGATGCTATCCAGCTACCATCACTTTGCTGGCAGCAGCTTCACAGACCTTTTCTAAAAGGAAGACCTTGAGTTGCTGGAGCGAGTTCAGAGAAGGGAACGGAGCTGGTGAGGTGTCTGGACCACAAGTGTGATGGGAGCGGCTGAGGGACCTGGGGCTGTTCAGCCTGGAGAACAGGAGGCTGAGGGGAGACCTTATCACTGTCTGCAACTGCCTGAAAGGAGGTTGTAGCATGGAGGGGGTTGGTCTCTTCTCCCAGGTAGCAAGTAATAGGATGAGAAGAAATGGCCTGAAGTTGTGCCAGGGAAGGTTCAGATTGGATATCAGGAAATATTTCCTCCTGGAGAGGTTTGCCAGGCATTGGAACAGGCTGCCCAGGGAAGTGTTTGAGTTGCCATCCCTGGGGGTACTGAAAAGACACGTAGATGTGGTGCTTAGGGACATGATTTAGTGGTGGACTTGGCAGCATTTGGTTTATGGTTGGACTTGATGACCTTCAGGGTCTTTTCTAACCAATATGATTCTGTGACACAGAAAAAAAAATAAGCTATCAAAAATGACAGCACTATAAAAACATGGCCAAAATGATAGCATTTGGTAAAACGATCATCTGCTCATTTAAACACCACAAGCATTTAATATCCTGTAGTAACTCTTGTTTTTCAAACTTTTTATGGTTCTGAAATATTTGCAGAACAAAGGTCCCAGAAGTCCCAAGTGAGGGAAGAGATCCATTGCTGCAAAAACAAACCCAGAACTAAACAGCTCATCGACAAATTCAGTAAAGAAATGCCATTTGCTCCACTGTGACACATGCTGTCCATGTTTTGAGCTGCCTCCTTGCTCAGCAAAGTCCCCTTCCTTTGGACTCATCCCTCCTTAGACAGAAAAATGGGAATTAACTTTAAATCCATGCAAAAAATCAGGAAAATACTAACTTGCTGTGCAAGGATTTCACTGTGCAAATAGCAGAGGGACATGACAGATCTGAACATGTGGAAGTGCTTCTTTGCCGACCCAAAGGTTTTATCAAGCTAAACCAGGCTTATTATTGAATTTCTTTTTGTATGCTGTAAATTACTGAAGAGAGGTCCCAGATTTCAAAATCTGGACTCAGTTTCAACCTCCCAAAGTGCTGGGCTGACTGATTCTGTGGTTATAGTTCAACTGCTGTCAAGGAGCCAGTTGCAAAACTGGCATGTGGTTCCAGCCCTAGATTTTGATTATTTTTGGACCAAGACCTGGGTGCGTCTGGAACTGGGATTTTACATTATGTCTCTATTAAGTAACGTTTTGCAAATGCTCAGCCCAGAAGGAGAGAGTACATTCCAAGGGGTACAGACTATTTTAAAACAAAATTGTTTTTTAAGTCTCAGGTTCCCATCTTCTGCATCATGAGGACCTGTGCAGCACTGAGAGTTGCTTGCAGCTGGGCAGGAGCTGCCTGCATCCCCCAGCCCAAGCCTAACCCTTGATGGAGAAGCCACAGACCCCATCTGAGTCCTCTTCTCCTCCTGCTACCATACAAAACATGAGCCGTCACTAGCAAATTCTGCATGGGTATCCCAAGGATCATAGAGTCATAGAATTGTAGATTAGTTTGGGTTGGAAGGGACCTTCAAAGCTCCTCCAGTGCCACCCCTGCCATGAGCAGGGACATCTTCACCCAGATCAGGTTGCTCAGAGCCCCGTCCAGCCTGGCCTGGGATGTCTCCAGGGATGGTTCATCCACCACCTCTCTGGCCAACCTGGGACGGGGTTTCACCATACTCAGTGTAAAAAATCTCTTCCTCATGTCTAACCTGAATCTGCCCTTCTTCTGTTTAAAACCATCACCCCTTGCCCTGTCACAACAGGTTCTGCTAAAAAGTCTGTCTCCATCTTTCTTACAGGCCCCTTTTAAGCACTGGAAGGCCACAATAAAATCTCTCCAGAGCCTTCTCTTCTCCAGGCTGAACACCCAACTCTCTCAGCCTGTCCTCCCAGCAGAGCTGTTCCAGCCTCTGATCATTCCTGTGGCTCCTCTGGCCCCTCTCCAACAGGTCCATGTCTTTCCTGCACTGAGGGCTCCAGAGCTGGACACAGGACTCCAGGTGGGGTCTCACCAAAGCGGAGCAGAGGGGCAGAATCACCTCCCTCCACCTGCTGTTCACGCTCCTGACGCAGCCCAAGATGTGATTGCAGACAGCCCAAGATAGGATGCAGACAGGCCTTCCATACTGGCCACATCATGACTCTAATGGCAAAAAGGACCACGGGATTGTGAACCTCTGTGTGCAACCCCACCATGGGGCTGGGACCAGGCTAATGCTTTCCAAGCTTGGTACAAATGCCCAGCCCTGCCATTCTTCATCATGCCAGCTAGGCTCCAAAAGCTGAGCCTTAAAAAGGGACTTTCCCAGCTTAAAACCCCCTGAGCAAAGCTAATTCCATAGCAACAAGGTCTGGCCGCAAGTGATGGAAAGAGGGAAAGTGGGAAATCTGGTGACCTTCCCAGCTCAGTGCTTTTTTGGCTGAACCATGTGTGATGATGGGTGGATGAGGGGAATAACAGACTTGTGGGTTTTAATTAAGCAATAAAACCATATTTTTTTTTTTTTAATCAAAGGAATGGGAAAGCCTCTGCGTGGCATTTATTTATCTCTCGGTTAATCCGTCTTATGGGTCTGAAAAACACATTGCATCTGTGGTAATTTTTACTGTTTCTGGCCATGTGAGCTTTGTCACTACACATGTCTGGGCCTCTTGAAAATACATTCAATAAGCATGAACTAATCCTCACACTAGCCCAGTGAGTGAGTGTGGCTGAGCATCCCATAAAATGGCTCAGACCCCAAGGACAGGGTGGGTGCTTGTATTGTGCATTTTCTGCATATTCAACAAAATGACAGTTTGGGGCTACCTATGGTCTTGTGGCTCTCTCATATCACGTGAGACATTCATGAGGCAAAAGACACAAATCAGTAAATGGTATTTCCCCAGGGAAGGGTCACAGAGGCACAGAGAAGAAGAAGTAGTTTCTTCCATGGTAGAGAAGAAATCTGTCTCCTGCTTTACGGAGCTGTGTTAATCATCTGTCCTCTCTCCCTCTTACCACTAATGAAGTCAGTGTGTCTAATCAAACTTGATCTGGACGGATTATGATTCATGTCTTACCTAAAGTGGCTGTCAGAGTTCAGTAGCCTTTTAAAAACGGAGTTCCTTGAAATACTGATACATACAAATGTTACTCAATAAAGATCACTCTTCTAAAATCATTACTCATATTAATTACAATATGATTTCTTTCTCTTCCCCTCCTGCTTGCTACAAAGTGCTAACAGACCTGTGAGAAATTAAAGTGCTTTTTAACTCTGGATTGCAAACCATCAACACAGCTGCAGATTCATTTCCACTTGCAGATACTTTTTGGTTAATGAAGTTAGAGCCAGAAGAAACGCAGTTTGGCTTTGATGTTCTAAACAGTTTATGGGCCTGACTGTTGGAAGGGGGAAAAAAATAACCTTTTATTTGTACTTTGGGCAAATTAATTTTTGAAATAGCTGAAAGGCAGACAATGAGCCTTGCACTATCATGCTTGCAGAGCTGCTTTTGAGATTGAAGCTAAACATAAAAACTTCTTGGATGGGAGCCTGAAGTGCTCCCCGGGGAATAATTGCACAACAGCAGAGGGTTGAACTAGATGATGAAATAAATCTTTTTTTGCCATTACTGTCTCTGATGCTAAAGTTATTAGAGTGCTACTAAGGACATGATAGCAGGAGAGGCTTTTAAGACTCTTGTAAGACTTGTGAGGGAAAAAAAAGGCTAAAAATCCAGCAGCTGTAAAAGCCAGGGGCACTGCCAGGCCTGCTGGCACATTGTGCAGTTTGGGCAATACAGCAATTCTATGAATTTTTAGAATTCCCCAAAACCACTAGCAAAAGGACAGAACAGCCAAGTGACATCCTGCAAAGAGGGAGAAGGCTCAGGAGCTGCCATCAGAGTGAATTTCTAGGTAGGAACAAGGAGCAACTGAGAGGATGGAAAACAAATCTCCTGACAAGAGGACAAAACCACCCAATGCGGTTGTGAAGGACAAGACACCTCTCGTCTGCTTGCTCCAGCTCATGTCATATTTTCAGGGACCGGAGCAAGTGGATGGAGAATTATCCATTGCCTGGAGGCAACTGAGTGTCTTGAGAAGGGAGGCAGGAGGAGTGTCCCAGCTCAGAGCTGCGGTCCTGCAGCTCCACAGAGAAGCTGTGAGGGACGTGAGAAGGGCAGGAGCGGGAAGGGAAAGGAAAACATGACCAAGGACTCCGTGTAGTTTGCTGCACCTCAGAAAGACCCTGAGTGAGCTGACACCCTGATTCCAGATGTGCCACAAGGGCCAGCAGAGATGCAGGAGCCTTTTTTCATAGCCTGCTGTTCATACTCTAATGAAACTTGCATTGAGAAGACCTTCTGGACCATTTTTGTGAGCTTATTATAGGAAAACAGTTTGGGGCTGCTCTGAAGCCCTATTCTCTCTCTGGCTCCTTTAGACACCCCATTCAGCAGGCACCAGAGCATCTTTGTGTCATTTTCCTTCCATGTGATACGCAAGGTAATAGAAAAGACAGGATAAATCTTGGTTTTTCAGAGGTAAGAGGTGAATTACAGGCAACAGAGTACAATGAATAAGAATGGAATTCTCAGGGAAGAAACTTATATCAAAGGGAGATGTGGAAGCCTGTGGAGAAAACTGGTGGAAGAGAGGGAGTGAAGCCATGCTCACAGTTCAAAGGGAGCAAACCCATAGAAAGCAGTGAAAAATATATATGTCACTTTTGAGAGTCTTGGGTGGGGAGATGCTGCCTGTGGAATCAAATTGCATCCTATTGCCCACATTTCTGGAATAACAGTCACTGAGATATCATAGGTTTTATGCACATGATGATCCTTAAGTATGCTGAGAGTTTAAAAAAACGTGGTTCTGAATTTCCCCCGAATAGTCTGCAAGGTCCTGAAGAAAAGCCATGAGCAACTTTTCATGTGATCTGGGTTGTTTTGAAGGTGGTGGTGGGAAAATTTCTCCACCCACAATCACAGCCTCAAATCTTGCTCAGTAATACAGTGGTATCCTGAAACACTTCTTTAATGTGGGAACTTCACAGCATATTTAAACAGCACACATCACCAGGGCATCAGCTCTAAAGGAGCTGATGAGTACAACTGATGAGTACAACAACACGCACGTGAACTTTGTAAGATGGAGAAGATAGAGAAGCAATGGAGGGAAAAGTTGATGTTGTGAGCTGCCCAGCCAAACCAGAACACACTGTGGCTTTGAGATTTGTGCTAGAATATCTTGCATGGATTTAGAAACATCATACATAAAGCGAGAAATCAGATAGTAGCTAAATGCTACAGAAAGCATCTGGGAGGAAACAAGTAGACAGGAAGGAACGGAGGCATTTCTCATCAAGGTTCCAGGGATTTGGCACCAACGTGGGCACCTACAAATGGCGTCAGAAAAACAGGAAAACCTCTTTGAAGGTCAAAGCAATTTTCCCATTCCTGAAGCAATACAGAAGGGATTTGGTGGAAGCAGGAATGCCTTTTGGTGAATGTGGTGGTTCCTGCTTGTGTTTGATGTGGTCAGAGGATCAGAACAACAGCAAATGTGGAATGAGATATAAAGCACAGGTTTCCTGACTTCAAGGTGGTTTCCAGACCAGGTGATGTGATACACGGCCGTGTGCCCAGAGTGTTGTAGTTAGCATAATAAACCCCCACTCCTTGCAAATAGAGGGGGAAGGTATTGAAACTAGGTATGAAAAGTGAACTTACAAAATACAATGAAAATATGCAAAGCCCCATAAATGTGCAAAGCTATGCATGCCTGATTAAGGACTTAATTTTTTTTTTCAGTACTGCATTTAATTATAGTTTCCTTAATTTATTTGGCCTGTGGCACAGTAAATAAAGTAGCAAAAGGAAAGGAGTGACAGTGCTGGGGACCATCCCAGGTCTGCCTGGTGATTAGGGCTTGTATTTTCCTTTGAGGGCTTCCCAATCCTCCCCAACATCAGTGGCTTTCACTGGATCCCAGAAAATCAGAACACTTCTCAGAGATGGGCAGAAGCCCTAAAGTTGTGCTGTGGAGCTCACATTTGACTCAAAACCCTTTGAATTTTAAGAGGAAACAAAGTGTGTTCTAGGCTGACCTTTCAAATCTATCTATAGTGCTTTGATGTGACTAGACCAGTGTCTGAGCACCTTCCAAATTTAACAATTTTAGCTGTCAGCTACCTTTCCAAAACAGGAAAGTTCTGCCCTCTTGTAACTGAGCTAAGAGCCCTCAGCTCCTTTTGGAGACAATAGAGAGAAACAATATTATTCAGTGATTCATCTGATCTATTTTAAACATCAACTTCAGGGAAACTTGAATCGTGACCCACAAATGGCTTCTCCTCTCCATTGACTGTGAAGAAATGTTTATCACGTCATCATAGACATCTGCATTTACTCAGCCCAAATTGCATCCAGAGAAGCTAAAGCCCAGACTAATTCTCTTTATTACACTGGAGTTTGACATTTAAATGTCTTCCAAATCTGTGCATGGTTACATAGACAGGGAAAGTAAATCCAGGTCTGAATTTCAGGCTAACCTCTGATCACTGGATTATCTTCCTTCTGGGTCTTGTATAAAATGAGAAATGGTTTGGTTTTAAATTCTCTTTCAGTTACAACTAAATTCTCCAAATAGGCCAATACGGTTTGAGTTCTTCTGTTCAATAGAGCATAAAAATCCATGGAAGGTTAAATCTTAGTACTTCCTCCCTGTTAGAACTCTTGCTCAGAATTAAATTGTCAGATCATTTAAAACTTAATCCTAAATGTAATTCTCCCAAATTTATGCCACACTAAATCTATCTAAAATCACATCTGACCAGATTATTTTGCTTCAGATATTTATATTTGATTCTTGTCAGAAAGCTCTACAGCTGTTTGAGTTGTCATCCTCTGCCACAGGTTAGATGAAGTGGTGCAATAGGGTGAAAATTATTTATAGGGTTTCTTTGTAGTGATACCATTCAGTTATTCGAGTTTGAAGTAAATTTGTCTTCTAACTCAACTAAAACACCATATTTCCCAAGGAAAGCAATCATCTTGCCTTCCTCTTCCCTTCAGGTATGCCTCTTTTCCTTCATGCCAGTTTTCTTCCCTCTTCTACTGGGGCTTTTCTTCTCCACTGGGGAGGTGGAAAGGAGGTTTCCACCAACTTCTACTTGTAATTGCACAACAGTTGCCAAAATGAAGAATAGGTGTCCAGTCCACCTTTCACATCCTTTTCACTACCTTAATGCTCTTCACTGTCTTCTCTAGTCATCCAACTCCATATGCAGCTCTTCCTGGCATTGCCTCCAAACCACTTTGAGTGACTCTGGAGCTCTTGACCTAACCTGTCTCAGATCCTCTGCTCCCTAACTGCAAGTCTCTGAGCTCTTTGACTCTGCCTGTTATTGAGGTTCCCTGCTACTGTCCTTTACAAGATCTTGCTTAAAGGTCCTAAGATCTTGGAAAACTCAAGCTGTAAGGTAGTGATGTTCCTAATGTTCAGATTTCTGCTGACATATGCTTGGAAACTTCACTCATTCCTCAATTGAAATAAGATGAAATAAATTGTTCACAGGTTAAAAAAAAAAAAAAAAGGCAATATTTTGGTGTTAAAAAAGGCTTTTATAGTACTGCTGGATTTGGAAGAGGTGCTTCTATTTATAGCAGACCAGATGTTTGCAGCAGTTGCATTTCTCTTCTTGTTTTCTAAAAGGCTGCCCAATTCCAAACAATCTCTAAGCTCTCAGAAATAAATAAAGAAAAAAAAACCACTATATTTGCTCTACAGAAGCTGCTTCTGTGCAAATAGCTACCATCTTTGAGGAGTCTGTCCTTAGTCCACATGATCAAAGCTTTCACTTTTTGTCCACATGCTGACATCATTTATACTCATGAGGTTCTGGTGCTAACCAGAGCCTGGCACTAACCTGGCTGCAAGGGCATTGAATCTACCAGGCCCCTATGACTGCTCCAGCTGAAGATATTGGGGACAAATATTGACTTTGCTAATGATGAACTGTGGCTGGAGCTGGAACCAAGGGCAAGGACTTGTATCTGCTCTGTTCCAGCTGTCCCAGACTCCCAGGAGAACCAAGAAAGAAGCATTTTAATTCAACATGGAAACATTTATTATAGGAGTAGGAAAAGGGAAAGAATTAGTGGGCAGCTAGAAATTTGAGATTAGGAAGAAGTCACAGACAAATTGAGAAAGATCTAAATTTTAATGTGAAACTGACCTGGGGGATCTGGTAGGGGACAGGTAGTCAAAGATACAGCTTTGGAGTCAACGAGGCTGAGGGGAGACCTTATTGCTATCTACAACTACCTGAAAAGAGGTTGTAGCATGGAGGCGGTTGGTCTCTTCTCCCAAGTAACAAGTGATAGGACAAGAGAAAATGGCCTCAAGTTGCACCAGGGGAGGTTTAGATTGGATATTAGAAAAAAATTATTCTTGGAAAGGTTTGCCAGGCATTGGGACAGGCTGCCCAGGGCAGTGGTGGAGTCACCATCCCTGGAGGGGTTTAAAAGGTGTTTAGATGAGGTTCTTAGGGACATGGTTTAGTGTTAGAGTTGATTAGGATATGGTTGGACTTGATGATCCTGAGGGTCTCTTCCAAGTGAAATGATTCTATTATTCTAATGCAGAGGTGACATATAGGCTGAAGAAGGGAATGTGGACATGGGGACATGAGGAGCCAGCTCAGACCACTGGTGATAGGAACCAGCCCAGGTGAAGGAGTGAGGTTAAAACGAGGAAGAAAAGCCAGTAAAGAGGTAACTGGCTGTGGAAGCAGCTGAGGACTGGACTGAGAAGCCTGGTGAGTGAGGCTGGGAGAAAGGTTTTGTATTCACTGTCTTCTCTAAGGAATTTGCAGCTTCACTAAATGTTTCACATAGGCAGAGGAGGAGTATTTCCCACTGAAATAGTGCAGGGGTGGAGAAGGGTTTCAGTTTAGTACATTCACAGCAGACCTGCTTACCATTACCTCATGATTTTATCTCTAATGCTTTCTTTTCTCTGACTGAATGGGATTTTTACTGATTTATAGACCAGCTCCTCCCCATGGCAGACAGGCTGTCTCCAGGCAGAAGCCCACTCTTACCAGCCTCCTGGTCTAGTGCTTTCATAGACATCTCTTGACTTTGACCTTACTAGAAGAAGCTCTTGGTGTTCGGACAGTCATTGGTCAAGAGGAAGGTCTGAAAATCACCCATCACCTTGTGGATAGACATGATCTAGCAGCTGGATCTCACACAATATAAATCCTGTGCAGTTTAAGATACCAAGGTTTGTTGGTAGCCAGACCATACAAGATCTGGTGGATGTTTGCATTTCTGACATGAAGATAGCCCTTGAGCTTGACACTTTGATTTTGTTCATGAGAAGGCAGCTCCCTCATTATTTGCATTTACGTGAGGATGGATTGCATCCAAACATGTCCTTATCTATCTTCCTTTCCTTCCTAGGCTGAGCTTGCTCATGCCCATTGGTATTTGAAGAGTTATTCAACACTCAAAAAAAAAAACCCAACCCAAAAGCAATAGAGCCAGCTTCATTTCCAAGTCCCTATTACTCACCTCACCTTCTTTATCTCTTAGATAAAGGCTTTAATGGATCTGTTTTGCTAGAGCATTTGAGGTTGGAGGCTATGAAGAACTTCAAAGGTATTTAATAGCAGCCTTGTCATTGATTTTATGGAAAGACCACATAGTCTGATTAAAAGTAAACTCTGTTCACAATAAATACTGCACGGAACTCTGCTGATCTATTTTTACTGCATCACAAATAAAGCCGAGGAGAGGGGGAAATCCCACTGAATAAACAGGACGTGTGGGAAGGATAGAGCCTGTCTCCATCCCATGTTACCCAGGTACTCATTAACTCTGTGATAACCAGTTAAGACAACACAAAGTGGAATGTCTCCAGCACCAGATGGTAGTGATGAGGAAGAAAGAGCAGTGCAGTAGACAAGATAAAACTTGGCCAGAAAATATACGCAGGAATTTCTGTTCGTTGGGGCAGAGATTGGAATCTGAGAGTCCTAAGTTTAACCATTCCTTTGTTGTCAGGAAGTGTCTGAGAAGTATAAGGACAAAGATAACTCCCATCCCTGGCCACATATAGCTGGCCCACCCTCAAAAGGCCCAACTATCTAGTGATGCAATTTCTGATTTAGTATGTGGTGTAAGACCGTGGTTCATGTGTGCTGCTGACCAGTGAGGGTACCAGATGGATCCCTGTAGAACAGTTTAGGTTTGCAATCTCCAAACTGTTCCAAAGTTCAGAAATGTGAGCATCCTCTTGGACTGCACAACTTTAATTTGAGGTTGATGTACATTGATAAAACTCTTTAATTAAATAGTACCATGTACTTTCCCCAGTGTGTCCAAGAGCATTACAATATAGCCTCATCCTTTTCCACAAAGAACGCAGTATTTTTTTTTTAAATGAACAAAAGGCAAATTTAGGCAGTAGTATTGTGAAAGGTTTATCCTTTAGAAATGATCAGTTACCTTAAATATTTTTCTGGAGGCATGAAAGTGAGCCATTATAATGAGGAAAGAAAGCATTTTCCCAAACTAATGAAAAGTTTCTCTTTGAGCAAGGCAGAAGAATTTTATTGACAAGAATCCTATGTACTTTCATACATCCACTGTGTAGATAGACAGATATTTTTGGAATGCATCTCCCGATGAGATATCAGGGCTGTTATTAATTCTGTCTGTCATTTTTATTGAAAGCCAAACAAATTGCATATAGTGTATTAAGAGCAAATGTAAACCTTTAGTGGTAAGTAGCATAAGAACCTCCCAGATCAAAGCAAGCCATGCCTTCTCTTTGACACGCGTTTTAATATAACATGTTCTGCTCCGGTAAGAACATTTAACAGGTACGTATTATGCTCGAAGCTGCAAAAATATGTGCAGAACACAGAAGCTGCAGACTTTGATTTCCGTGTTTATTAAAGTATATAATAGCAATGTTACTTAGTCTCCTGTGAAGCATTGTGTGACCTGAAGCCACCATATGTCTTAAATTCAGAGGGATCATGTGAAATGCAGACTGTTCCCATTTCATTTTCCACCTACAGATCTTTCCCAAAAGCAAGCATGCATTGCTGGGCATATGGTTTCCTATGGCTTGTCCCTTCAGCAACAGGATTTCTGGAAAATTAATGCACTTGGAAGCAAGCGACTACAGTGAAGGTGCCAGTGTTTGGTACAAACATAACAAAAAGTCTCCCTGCGCATCAGTCCAGAGGCTGCATCACGAGGCAAGACATTGCTATGGAGATTTGGGGGCAGCTATCAACAGAAATGAGCAAAACAAACCAAAACCCAAACCCAAATAATCCAAAAAAGGAGGCAGGGAAGGGTCTTAGTCAAACTTAAGAGTGATCAAACAGGATTTGCTCAGGTCAGATGGGGACGTGACTCTGGCTGCTGCAGTGGGATGGTGCTGGAAACCACAAATCCCAGCTCGGTGCCAAGCAGCCAGGACTACCCAGGCTGCTCCTGCTGCCCTGCGGTGGGGAAGCAGGGTCCTGGCAGCCCCCAGATCACACCATGTCACCCCATGTGCTGGAGATCCCAGTGAGATGGGGCAGGGGAAGATGGCGATGCTGGGAACCAGGTCCCCCTCGTATACCGGAGTTGAGAGACCTAATGCTGACCCCATAACTTTGATTCCTGATTTAACTCCTGTGTTCAAATATGAAAAATATTTCATATTTCATTTCATTTCTACTAAAGCCTTCCATAAAGGAATTGGACTAGATGATCTTTCAAGGTCCCTTCCAATCCCTAACACTCTGTTATTCTGTGATAAACTGCCTTCACATACCACTTTTATAATTTCTCCAGATTGCAAGAGTCAAAACTGGGAAGAAAAAGAGGGCAACGCTATTTTTTATGGGGCAAAAGAAAAGATTCTTCTATTTTCAGATGTCTCACAGTCCTTTCAAGTGTGGAGGAAGATATTATGACAGCAGATTTTATGATTCTTGGCTTCAGAATCACATCAAAATAGTGTTTTATCTGACATCAAAAGAATGAGCTGTTTTATCATCATGATGATGCTAGAGATCTTGCATCTGCTCAGATTGGTAACAATGCAAATAAGGCAGCTATAGAGAATCAAAAAAATCACAGTTATGTCCTTAGGCTTTATCTGTGGTTCATCAACTTCTAAACAACCAGCTATATGAAGAAAGAGATCCAATATCCTGTTTATGTTCTGGATTAGAGCTTAATAAAAATGAATGTACACAACTTTTAAGCTCAAGCCATAGATAATTTTGACATTTTGTCCCATAAGGCCTCCCATTATCTTGACAATATTACACTAAAAGCTATGATGTCCCAAAACTGTAATATTAATTGAAGTATTTCTTTCTGGTGAGCATTTAAATAAAGACTAAAGCAAGCGTGATGAAATAGGCCATCTATTTTGTACATAATTTATTGCATTGCTCAAGCAATGATTTAATTTCTAATAATTTGTTTTGGTGGGCCTCGTCTAACCGGCTTTCAGCAAAGCAATTAAAATGGTGCCGTGTAGGGAATTATTAGCAAAAGGGTCTGCCTGAAGCAGAGACAAAAGGTGCTGAAAGGGGAACCGTCAGGGTAGAGCGAGGTTACAAGCAGAGTTTCTCAAGCATCACTCTTAGCCTGTGTTAACTAAATACATTCACCAGCAACATTTACACAAGAAGCAGCACATTAATGAAATTTGCTGATGACACAAAGCTGGGAAGAGCAGCAGAATATCTCACAGGAAGAACTCAGGGAGCCGGTTACTGGAAAATACCCTAAAGATATTTCATTATACAAGGCTTAAGATCATGTACTTGAAAGGGGATTGTGTTTCCTGAATGAGGTCTGGTGGAAACAAGGAGACAGAATGTCTGTTTTTATGGTGAAGCCTGGGAAATGTGAATTTCTAATGCAGATGTCTCCACAATACCTACAAGATTGAGTCCAGCCCAGGCAGTTAAAGTTCTTAGCACTGGCAAGAACAGCAGTGGCCACATGTACTTAGAAAAATATTCTGTGTAAACAGTTCTTTCATTGGTACTGTGAACTGCACACATCTCACAGCTTCTTTAAGGTTATTCTTTCAGTTTTGATTCTTCTTCCTGGTAAATAATTAAGTCCCACAGGATTTACCACCTCAGACATTTCAGAGGCATTTCAGAGTTGTGCCAGGGAAGGTTCAGATTGGATATTAGGAAAAAATTCTTCCTGGAAAGTGTTGTGAAGCACTGAAACAGGCTGCCCAGGGAAGCAGTGGAGTCACCATCCCTGGAGGGGTTTAAAAGATGCATAGATGAGGCTCTTATGGACATCGTTTAGTGCTGGAGTTAGGTTATGGTTGGACTCGATGATCTTAAGGGTCTCTTCGAACCTAAATGATTCTATAATCCGCACCTCTGATGTGTTCCCAGCACCAGGGGTTGATTTCCCCCACCCACACGCCTGGAGAAGTCTTTCCTGCCCTTTCATTGCCCACAATGATCCCTCAGAAGGGCTGGCTGGAGAGAAGTGCTCCCACACGCCTGGTGACATTTAAGCCGTGTGGCAGATCCCTTTGCTCCCATCCAACACAATAGCAGACTTTGGTGGGTGCGGGACGAAGCCCAGCGTGACATTTTCTTCCACCCCACGCTCCTCTGCTGAGCGAAGCTTTTGTGAGAAGGCAGAGGCCAGAAAATCCCTGTTGTTCCACCTGTTTCTGTAGCCTCCGGTCCCACGGTCAGCTGGCCGTACAGTGGTGTGCACCCCTCCACGTGCTACTTATTGCCAGCAATAAAACAAGCTCCTGTGTGCTTCATTCGGAAGGAACAAGACCACAATAAACTTAGATAAAAAACTACTTTTGAACCAGATAATTTTGTTGAGTGCTGTTGATAAGCCATGATATAATCTTCCAAGCAGTGGTATCACCCTCCTTCCCGTGGGGAGCAGAACACCTCCACAGGAAAAGGTAACTGAAGCAAGTTAACTAAAATTCATAAGAAAAAGAGGCTTTTCTAGAAATCCACAGAAACCAAAGATTTATTGAAACATCCTGCTTTCAAATAAGTTTTTATCAGAAAGGTTTATTTGACCCAGCAGGAAATTTTTATTCAAGACCCAAGCAAATGCCACCTGCCTGTCCCAGAACAATGAGAACAGCCAAGCCATCGGGTGGGCACCCTCTTTGCCACAGGAAAGCACAAACACAGCACTTGAATGGTTTTCTGAAGTGTACCTTATCCCCTCATTTTTAAGGATCTCCATTCTTTTTCATCATGAAGTTTTCTTTCCCAAGGATGGACAAGAATGGAAAAAGAAGGATGGAAATAGTGAGAAAGTACCAAAAGAAACAGTGTTCCAGCTAGCTCAGGTTTAAACTCATCTAAGCTACCCCATTTAAACCTACCCCTTTCTGCATGGTGGCAAATATAGTTCAGCATCAGCTCAGGAGTGGGACGTTATGTTAGACAAGCCTTTATTGAACTTTTGCAAACGTGACCATTTTTGTTCTCTTCTGACCTGCCCATAGCAGTAAATACATCTGGCTTCACAGGTAAGTAGACGTAAAATAAAAATCTAAATCATCATTAAATCAACTTCTTTATGTGTGCAACCTGTGGAAAATCACCAGATCTATGACAATGTGGCATAAAATAGTTATAGGAAATTGTTTAGGATAAGCTGGAAAAAATTATTATGCCTTATTACTGCTGTCACTCCAATAAGAGCGAACAACCTCCTTACTCCCATCACGTGTCAGTGTTTTGTGAACATGCTCTTTGTATTAGAGGTGGCCAGGCTTGCCAGAAAAACACTGTCCTCACCAAATCAGCAGTGATTTCCAAACTGAAATGAGTGCAAATGAGCAAATGTCAGTTAACATGGATCAGATATTTTCATCATAGGTGCTCTTTAAATGAAGAGTTTTGTATCATTATCATTTGCTTGGTGAACTAATAGAAGTGTTAAACACCTTGTACATCTCTGCTGATGCATACTTATCTTGTAAATGGAATTTACTGTAAAAAAAATAAACATTGTCCATTAAGTTTGCAGATGAACACTCATTGTCTCCCTTTAGGCCACAATCACCTAATTACTGTTAAAGATCTTTAGATAAAGAACAGTATGAGCCTGCTTCATGACTCGACGTATTCCCATTTAGTTCAAAATCAATCCACACCCAAGGCATCACTGATAATTTTATCCTGGGAATAATCAGTGTGGATAATAGTATTTGTAGCATGTTAAGATGTTTCTCTTCTCTTGTTCAATTATTTACCTGTAAAATCCCACGCTACTTTTAACAGCAGGCACAAATCATATGCATTGCCATAGCCACCATGTGAGATGGGGAAAAAACATCTTCTGGGTGGGAAGCATCAGGTTCCTAATTCCAGTGTCACTGACATGCTTTTCTTGTGTACCTGTAAACAAGTCACAGTCTAAACTTCTGGCTTCAGATTTGGTATTTACACCCTTGATTTAAAAGGCTTAATTTAGTTCAGCTCACAGGTTTTTCTTCTATACCTAGCACAATAGGAAATGGAAACAAACAGTATTATTCATAAAAACTCTACATGCATGCATATCCATACTCATGCATACATACACAGCAGCCAATTCACGAGGAATCTTGCTCCTATGATACGAATCATTTTGCCCTTTCAGTCTTTGCTGCTCTTCTCTGTCCTCATTTTCCTTTTTACTCCAGGAAAGCAAAGAAGTTTTTACCCACCCATCGTACTTTATCCACTCTTTGAAAGCTTCTCTTCTCAAGGCCTGCGCATATTGCCTTGGCACGCTACCAAAACCTGCTAACAAATGGCAGATTAAGTGGAAACACGGAAAAGAATTTCAAGCATGTATTATACTTGCTTGGAGTTCAGCGTGCAACTTTTAAGACGAGGGCTGCCCTCTAAACAGGCAGGCCTGGGAATTCAGTTGCAAAACAATCACAGATGAGAGAAAAATACCTTTCCTCTGAGAAAGAAACGTGGTGATATTCTGCAGTCTTCAGCAGGCTAAGTTCACCCTGTGCTCTGGAAGAGCTCAGCGTGGTCTGTGCTTTCTCGAGATTTCAGTTTCCATCTCCAGCACTGTTCTCTGAGGGAGTTATATCATATCAACTAGAATTTTTCATATGTCAACCTCTTAAAGATGCAGGAGCAGATTTTAATCCTTTCTATTCACAACCAAAACAGTCCCTCTATACCCATCTGTTGTCTTGCCTTAAGATACAGGAATAATGAGGTACTGGATTCAGTTCTGCAGACCCCTAGCAGTCACCACCAGTTGGACAATGACATTTCTAGTGTCATGCCTGTATATAGTTTAGTTACTCATGTTTCCTTGATAAGCCATTTTGCCTACATGGCTGCCTTTCTCACAGTTCAAAGTTCTGAATTTAAAAAAGCTCTTTTCACAGCATCAAAGAGAATATACTCAGAATGCACTTTCCATTCCTGCATTTTCCATGGCCCAACCCCACTCTGAGTGAAGATGCTGGCAAAATCACCACCAACTCAGGCGGGCACAGGTAAAACAATGCTGACCTTTGGTGCAACAATTCTGCCCATCTTATCTGAGATTTTCCTTTTTTTTCTAAAACCAATCAGGAATGTTTGCATAGGGTGTACAGTAGAGACTCTCCCACACTAAACATTCTGTACGCATTAAAACAAACAAACAAACCCCACTTGCTTGCATTACTCTGGCTCCTTTGCCTTCTGCAGAACTCTACTCTGCCAGCCATCGCAAGAGATGTGCTCTGTCCCTGTACTGGGCACTGGTGAGGCCAGACCTCAAATCCTGTGTTCAGTTTTGGGTCTCTCACTACAGGAAAGACCTTGAGGTGCTGGAGCGAGTTCAGAGAAGGGAACGGAGCTGGTGAGGGGTCTGGAGCACAAGTGTGATGGGAGCGGCTGAGGGAACTGGGGCTGTTCAGCCTGGAGAACAGGAGGCTGAAAGGAGGTTGTAGTATGTAGGGGGTTGGTTTCTTCTCACAAGTAACAAGTGATAGGACATGAGGAAATGGCCCCAAGTTGCACCAGAGGAGGTTTAGATTGGATATTAGGAAAAAATTCTTCCCAGAAAGGGTTGTCAGGCATTGGAACAGGCTGCCCAGGGCAGTGGTGGAGTCACCATCCCTGGAGGGGTTTAAAATATGTGTAGATGAGGTTCTTAGGCATATGGTTTAGAGGTGGACATGGCAGTATTGGGTAACAGTTGGACTTGATGATCTTAAAGGGTTTTTTCCGACCTATATGTTTCTATGGGAAGATCTTAGTCTACAGTTGGACAAAGTAGTTAAGAATACAGGACCAGTGGATGGGAAATATGTCCAATAAACTAGGACTGATGTTCTCAAGCCCACATGACGTAGCTTGAACATTCAGAGATCAGGAAAGTTGTACGGGTGGCAATCCCCAAACCAAAAAGCAGAACATTTCTGCACTCCAATGTTCCTCTAAAAACCATGGGTATTGCTGTCAGCTTCAGGGGAACTTTTTCTTATTGCATTAACCAAAAGAAAAAGAAGATGGGCCTGATTTATGACCTTATACTGGCTGGTTCAAATTCCTCTGTAGTTTATTCACCCTAAAGTTAATAAAAACAATGTGACTTTTTAGTCCAATAGGGTATTTGCAGCTCTAACTAATATGAGCTCATGACTGACTTCGGAACTGCAACAGTTATACAAAAACTAAGATTGATCATTACCATCCAAAGACACAGAGTAATTAAGCGTACTAAAGAAAGCAAACAAACACCACCAACAACAGAAGCTTCTAACAGGCGGGGAAAAAAGAAAACTGAAGGAAGATAAACAGCATCAAGGACATGAATAACTCTGTTCTATTCCTGAATATCTTTACAAATAAGCAACTGAAGAGAGATTGAAAGTGCAACCCAAGTATAGTACAAATACAAGAATGTCTGCATTGAAATTCCATAACTTTTCTTTATTTACTGTGATACATTCAAACAAAAGTGCTCCAGATAACAGGCGTAGAGTAAAGGAAATTAAAATAAAAAGGCAGAAAAAGACCATCAGATACATATGGTGATTATTCATATTTCAAAGCATTAGTAACTGCTTGTATCTGAATGCACCAAAAGCCCACATGAGGGTCCATGTTTTTGTACGCTGCACCTATAAAAATAATAATCATAGGCAGCTCTAGCAAAAAATGTTTTTCAGAACTAGAGCCAAAGCCATCACAAAAAGATAAAGCACCATCAGGCATATGTTTGCAAATGCCATAGTAATTAGTAGAGTGTGAGAAAGACTTAGCTGAGTTAACATTTTCCTTGTATTTGTATCGCATGGGGAAGCTCTGCTTAGATTCATTCACTCCCAGCTCTGCCATTTCACACCAGGGACTTACATTCGCCCCACAACACCAAGTGCCACGGGCAACTCAGCAAGTTTGAGGAGACAGTGAGAGATGGATGGAAGAGAAACTGGAACTGGAGCCAGTGTCTATCCTCCCATTTCAAAAATAATATTGGCATGGCAGCATTGTACTTAACCGTGTTACCGCAATACAGTGGCACAATCCACCTGAGAAACACTGTTTGTACAGACCACACTGATTTCCCAGGGCTGTTTACTGAGCTACAAGTATTTGGCTGCACTGATTTTACCTTCAAAAGACAGTTCTTCTTTTAAACTCCAATTCTGCTATAGTCAAAATGTAAGTCACTGTTATCTGTAAGAGACAGTAGAACATCCTTTCATAGCAAACTCAGATTGCACCCTATAATATGGCTCTATTGCAGCTGCAGAATTACTGAACTAGGCATTTGCCAAGAATTACTTGTCACTCAACAATTGTTTGGGGAGGAGGATTCCTACCCCAAACAACACAAGAAACAGAAGTCAAGATGCCATACAAATTACACTGTCAAAGGGATATGATAGAGAGAGGCACTTAGAAATCAAGAGTCCCTCCACCTGGTGTATTTTCAGGTAGAACAGCACAGGTCTTCACCAAAAAGAGGAAAAACTCAGTAGAACCTTTGTCCTTTAACCTGCTTTGCAGGCAGTAATTCAGATGGCCAGCAAGACCAAAGACAAACTTCCCCTCTAAAAATCTGAGCTGCTGACATGAGATTTGCTTTAAAAGATGTAAGTAGGTCGTTACAGAAAACAAACCTCTGTCCCCATGCGCTTTCTGTAACAGGATATTCATAGGGATCCTGCTCGATATAAGGCTATGCCCTATAAAGACTTAAGACCATGTATGATTTGTGTTTCCCAAAGCGGGATGCAATGACACTGTTCATATGACCAACATCATCTTCACAGTCAAGTCCTTTTGACATCAAGGTCTGTTTGCTCAAAAAGCATATTTCTTAACTATGTTGCTAATAAAGTCTCAAATCACTCAGGCCAAAAACAGGTTAGAAGTGTTATGCAGTTATTTACCCTTCACGCTATTTGTGTGGCATTCATCTCCCACAGCGCATGCCTTGCCCTTCACACTCCCTTTCTCATGCAGGAACACAAAGCTGTAATGTTTGGGTTGCAAACACCATTAAATGCCCCTCTCCAGCCCCCAACAGCATCGAAATATTTTCTTTTAAAAGTTCAGATCAAAGCATCTCTACTAATCCTAGGATTTATTAAAACAAACATTGTAGGCATGAGATAGTCAACAGTGTCCCTTTTATAAGAGTCTTTGGAGACGGTTCTGATTTCGCACTGTTTACTGATCCGCCCCTAATTTATCTTCAGTTGCTCAGCTGCAAATTCAGCAAGTCCACCTGCTCCTTCCCCACCCAGCAGATGTTCCTTTCTCCCCAGTTTCAAGCTGTAATGACAGCACCACACAGCCCCTGTCCTAAGAACAAAGTGGCTTGCTTGAAAAGCTCTGTATCACATCCCGATGTCACAAGATCATATCATACACATTTGCAGCAGAAGTCTAGCCTTTCCTCATAATTAAAACCAGTCATTAAGTGCTTTCAAGAGTTCCATTGTCTTTATCCTTCCCTGCAGTCAAGGTAGTTGCCTTTGATCCAGTAACAGATCTGTGCGTATTTGAGGGGTGTGATGCGAACGGCCACATTGAAATCCTGTGGGGTGCCGTTCATGTCCACCCACTGATGGCCCGAAAATATTCCAATAATTTTACGCTCCCATTTGTGATTCTGCCTCTTCCACATCCTCACGTACACCCCAGATCCACTGGCACCCGGCTGGGCATCGCACTGCTGGTACAACAGGTCATACGTCTCATCTTTGACATCGCAGAAACGGTAAACCAGGTTTCCCGGACGATCATTGTCGTAGCCGGAGAAGTGAATCCTCCCTCCAGGCAAGTGTCTTGCTGGTGGGCTCACGCCTATCTTCATAAACTTTCTTTTATGAGGCTTCTTGAGCTCCAGCAGGGCATAGTCATAATCCATGCCAATGTCATTGGCATTGCCTTTGATCCACCCTTTGGGGACATGTGTCCGTTTCACTCGGATCCACTGGAATTTCATTTTCTCAGGCATTGCTGAGTTGGTGATATTGGCCCCTTTGCTGCCATCTTTCACTTTGGGCTTTAGGAACCCCACCCGCAGTTTCTGAGCTCCTTTGACATAACTCTTGCCGTCATGGATACAATGAGCAGCAGTAAGAACATGCTTTTCAGCCACGAGCGTCCCTGTGCAACCTGTAGATAGCTTCACCGATGTGGAGAATGGGTAATTCAACAAGAAGTCTTTCCCAAAAATGCTAAATCTGCTGTCATAGCCATAGATCTGCCTCTTAGTTCGAGTTTTGCCTTGAGCTCCATCACCGCCATTGCTCAGAATATATATGCCCACTTCAGTTTCAGTGAGGCTCCCATTAGCGTACAAGGTTTCATAGGACAGGTAGTTCTTTACCTCTTCATAAGTTGGCAGCGGAGAACTTTTGTGGCACTCTGGGCCACAGGGAGATGTCACTTCCAGTCTGGCTTCAGCATCAAACTGCGGCTTCTCCAAGTTAAGGGTAGATCTTGGCAGGATAACTGGAACTCTGTAAGATGGCCAGGTTGGTTTCCAGTGGGAGCTGGAGGGCACCACATCTTTAGCAGCACACAAAAGGAGGATTAATGTGGACAAGGCTGCCATTCTGAATATCGGTCTGTGGAAAGCAAAAGGAAGTCCAGTTACTCACCCAAACACGTTGCTTGCTAATCACTTATCATATAATAATAGTCAAGAGATTTGAATGGAGCCAACTATCATGAAGCTCATCAGGCTTCTCAGCATTAAACTAATACCTTAACATGTATTTTGAAACAAACATGCCAGGTTAACACTGAAACACGGGGCATTTAACCCTTAGGTGCATTGAGCCACCAACTCATAGGCAACACCAGTGGGAAGTTATTATGTTTGTCTTCATATGATGTGAAGAAAATTCAGACTCAATATGTAAATTCCTCCATCATAATATTTCTGGCAAAGAGTAAATGTGTCTGTCATCAGCTACATTACAGTATTCTCTGAAAGCTCCCACCTACTCTGACTGTACTGACAGAGGCCCTTAAATCACAGAATCACAGAGTGGTTGTGGTTGGAAGGGACCTCTGGAGATCATCCAGTCCAACCCACCTGCTACAGCAGGTTCACCAGAGCAGATCACACAGGAATGTGTCCAGGTGGGTTTGAATGTCTCCAGAGAAGGAGAATCCACAGCCTCTTTGGGCAGCCTGTTCCAGGGCTCTGGCACCTCAAAGTAAAGAAGTTTCTCCTCATATTCAGATGGAACCTCCTGTGCTTCAGTCTGTGCCCGTTGCCCCTCATCCTATCATTGGCCACCACTGAAAGGAGTCTGGTCCATCCTCTTGACACTCACCTTGAGATATTTATAAACATTAATGAGACCCCCTCTCAGCTTCTCTTCTCCAGGCTGAACAGACCCAGCTCTCCCAGGCTCTCCTCAAAAGCAAGATGCTCACATCGTTTGTTGTCTTAGCCAGAAACACCAAACTGATGGTCAGAACAGGCAGGTGAATGTGACCGCATGGGAGACTCGCTTCCCCTTGCATGTCACACCAGAGGAAGGTTTCTGCTCCACGCAGCATTCACTCTCCCCTGGGCTCACACAAGAAAGGGTGATGTGACTACACGAGGGCAGCTAATGAAATAAGTCGACAATTCTTGTGGGAATTTTCAGTTAGCCTACTGGCTTATTCCTTTATGAACTCAATTAATTAGAAATGCAAACCGGCCCCCTCTGAGCACAGGGAGGCAAATGGGACTGTAAATGTGTTTACGAACCACAGGCAGAGTGCCTTAGACTGCAGAGAACAGCGTGCACTAGTACTGTGTCAAGAAAATGTGTAACTTTAGTTTATTTGAAAATTAGCCATACAGCTGGATCGCTGCAGGAGGCACTGCACCCTGGGCAGGAAGGCAGGCAGGATCTCCCTCATACAAAGATTATTCAAACAAAACCTCACAATTATGTTGAGCTTACACATATTTAAAACCCTGCTGAGGTTACGCTGATCACAACTGCAGGATCATTCCTGAAATACCTCAAATGAGTAAACCAAAGCAAATCACACAGGAGACGACCACAGCTATCTAAGAATAAAAAAGAAAAATCCTTCTCTCCCGTGCTTTCTGTAGGAATACTCCATCCCTAAGCTGCACCAAAAAAGACTGCTAAAGTCTGAAGGTGTCCAACCCAAATATTGGGCCTGGATTCTTCCATGGTTGGTAGCATCCTCTTTGGGAATGGAGGCTATAATTAAAGCACACAACCTTCAAAATAGCAGTTGACTCATGCAGCATATCAAAACATTTCTATTCCAAAATCCAGATGTGGATGAACAGAGCTGATGCTACTGATACCCACAGAGGCAGGTACTGACTGTTCCAGAAGCAACCAGACATTCTGTTGGTAATATCTGCATTAACAAACAGGATATCTTTAAAGGGATAGATTTTTTTCTTGAAGGGCTAAGCTCTATAGAAGGTACAATTTTATACCTAAAGGGTGAGTACATGAAGCAGAACTGCATAATTTTGGTTGTCTCAAAATTGGAAAATACTTGCTGATGTATTCAAGGAAAACCATCAGCTCCTCTGGATCCTTCCATGGCAGAGATTAATATTTGATGTGACTGGGTTTTTCAAGAATCAAATGAGATAGTCTCGTGTTGGTGCAAGGATGGTCCAGGGAACACTGGCTGCATATCAAATACACTTGTCGCATAACAGTGATTAGAAAAACACAGAAAAATAAGGTATTAATAACAGGGAAAAATGACACCAGTCCATCCCCACAAAGACAAAATGCACTAGTGTAAGTCAGCTGTTAACTGTCCTACTTGTGACAGTGAGGACTGTACACAGAAATGATTATTGGTCTCACAATTAGGAAGCTGAGAACAGACTAAATCACAGTTACACTCTGCATCAGGTACATCAGGTGCTGTGCATCTACTATTAAGAGCACATATTTATAAGCAGTCTGCTCTCAACTGCTTCACACCAAAGTTACTCCCACAAATTACATTTGCAGCTTTCCTGATAGATGGAATCTCTGTCTAAAATGCACCACCCGTGCCACTTCTCGGATCTAAAAATCATTCATGCTAACTGAGCCAATGCTGGCCTTATAGCTGGCAGGGGAAAAGTTGTAAGTCTCCTGTCAGTTGTTATGTGCACAAGCGGCAAGATTCCCTTGTGCCTGTCAGTGCCACAACCTGACAAAGGGACCGTGTGCCCAGCAACTTCTCTGTTTCCTCCCAGAGCATCCTCGGGGCTGAAAAATTACCTCTCCCTGCAACCTGCTCTCCCTTTCCTCCCTGTCATGTTGCTGCAGCAACACTAGCATTGGGAAGGCGGCTGTAGACAGCAGAGGGCAGCCGCCCTGCGAGGAGAACAGGACAGGAGCTGGGACTCATGCTGGTCCCCCCAAAAAGCCACAGAGGATGGTATCTGGGTCTGTGCTGCGACTCCCTGTTCCTGGGCAAACCTTCCCACACCCCTGCCCTGCTGCTTCTGTGCTATGATCACATTGCTGATATATGGGATAAAAAGCCTTTTCATCAGTTACAGAACTTTTCTGTTATTTCAATGTTATTAAAACCTAACAATAATATACAGTTATAAGGTTATACCTGACCACAGAAGCTAAACAGTGCTCACAAATCAAAGCATTTACTGAAGTCTTTGTAATCCTGCCTCATCTGGAGGTATAACTGGTACTAAATCAGCTCTGGATTGCAGTAAATAGAATAAATATGTCTTATATATAACAAGATGCCACATTAATGCATAGTACATCTTTCTGTGTAGATCCTTCCACTATAAAAAACAAAAAGGTTAAGCAGAAAAATGAGGCAATTTAAAAAGCAGCCTACATTTAAAGTGAGACCTACCAGTTAGCCTCGTCTTTCTTTTTCCTTTTTTGGTTTAAAAAAAAATCTGCAAAAAACAGAGTTAACACTCTCTGTGTCCAGCTACTTACTCATGGGTGATCCTGAAAGATGCTCTCAAACAGAATGAACTGGAAAGAAGCGAGCACTTCTCTAAGTGGCTATCGCAAAACGATACTGAATGAATTACGATGTGGCGCTCCGCTGTAGTACTGCTCTTCTGTAGCTATTTACACTGTGTCATAAACTCAGTCCACCCTTTGACT
Source organism: Nesoenas mayeri (assembly GCF_963082525.1). Classification (NCBI taxonomy): domain Eukaryota; kingdom Metazoa; phylum Chordata; class Aves; order Columbiformes; family Columbidae; genus Nesoenas; species Nesoenas mayeri. The sequence goes on from NC_137541.1 coordinate 205,094,415, forward strand.
CAGTACAAAGCCCCGCTCTGACATCCAGCCTAGGAACCCCGTAGAAAGCGGTTTGTACATAACCACACTTGCTAATGGCATTAAAATTGTTTAGAGAATGGAAACAGTGACAGCTACCCCGGGGCTCCCCACGCTGCCGAAACACTTTACAGACACATTTCCCTGCCTGCTATGGGCATTCACGCCTTGAGAGAGATGTTGGTGAGAGAAAACCGCCTTGTTCAGGGTGGACATGAATCATTTTCTAATAAGCAAGTAATTTTTCTGGAAGAGTTCACTGCTTCGGGGGTGGTTCTTGTAACAGATGGTTAAATAACAATAAATCTTGGAAAGTACAGTATGAAAGCCCATGAAGCAAACAGTCTACTTTACATTTTTGAAATGAAGAAAGTTTTTCCATGGTGCTGGAAGCCAGAATGATTAACATGGAAATGAAAAGAGAAGAAAGAAAAAACAAGCCAGTAAGAGAGAAAAACCTGCCTCAAACCAAATTATAAAGGTGAACTAAACTACTGTCACTGCCATGCCAAAGTGCCTCATCTGCTTTCCTTCAGTCACAGAACTTGTTAAAACATAGCAAAAATAATTGAGTCTCAGTTTAGGAACTACAGAAGCCTTCCTGCCACTGGAACCTAACATCTCTATTAGCCTGCCCGCAATGCTGAGGGTTACGCTGCCTTCCCCGACGGTCTGAGGGCTGTAAGAGGAGATGTCTCGGAAAGCCTGGAACGAACTTTGATGCTGGCAGGCCAAGGGTGCCTGTTAACACATACAACAGGCACAGGGGGTATTTTGACACGTATGTCAGTGACACACGCCACACACAGAGGAAAGATATCATATTATGTGTTTACCACTTAGTCCAATTCCTGCAGAATAATTTTACTGCCTCCTTTCTTGTCTCTCCCTCCCTCCCTGCATGTGAAGCAGCTTCAGTTTTGCTGTACAAGAGCGAACTGTTACAGGTGGGATGGTGATGGTCGGCTTGAACAAACCGGTGAGCTGTAGGCGAGGACACGTATCCCCATGGCTACCAAACCACCCGGGACCAGCGGGACCTCACCGGCCCCTCGGACCGCAACAGCCGCCGGCTGCAGCCCCGCCGCACACTCCAAGAACCGCTGTTCTCAGCCGCAGTGATGAACCCCAGCACAGGATCAACCGGAGAGCAACTTACGACGCTTCCCAAGTGCGAAACGCAGCAAAAGTCGATTTTTTTCTTAATCAGCTGTTTCCTTACCAGACGCCCCTTCAAAGTTGGTCACCGACACCAGCTCGCAGCGCTGCCGCCGCTCCGGGCGCCCCAGCGGCGGGGACGGGCAGGCAGGAGCCGCGTTATCCCCTTTTGTTCGCCCGCTGCCGGAGCGGCGGCGCCCGGTTGTTGCGAGCGGGGTTAAAAATGAAGCTCTGCGGGAAGGGCTCGCCCCGAGCCGGGACAGCGGCTCCCGCAGCCCGGCTGGCGGCAGCGCCCGGCGGGGACGGCCGGTCCCCGCAGCGCCGGGCTGCCCTCGGCTCCGGCAGGTGAGGCGCTGGCCCCGGGACACCGAGAGGCGAGACCCCCGCCATCCTCCCCGCCGCCCCTTTGTCCCCCGGGGGTGACCCGCTACCTACCAGGTCCCCGCGGCGGCGGCGTCTCCGGGAGCCGTCAGGCAGGTGGCGGGGCCGGTCCCATCCCTCCCGCCGCCTCCGCGGGGCTCGGGGGCGCCTCCCCCCTCCCTCCCGCCGGGCGCCGGCCCTCAGCGGCGCTGCGGGCGGAGCGGGGCGGGCCGGGGCGGAGCGGCGCCTCCCGCAGGTGGCTCCCGCCGCCGCCTCTGCCGAGCCCGCTCCGCTCCGCAGCGCTCCCGGCGGCTTCTGCCCGCCCCGCCGCCCGCCCGCGGGGCCGGGGTCTGGGCCGGGGTCTGGGCCGGGGTCTGGCCGCCCCTCCGCGCCGCGCTCCCCCGCGGCAGCCGCCCCAGCGCACCCTGTGGAGCGGCACCCCTATTGTTTTCACTTTTACTACGATTTTCATTTATTTCCTGTGGAAAACCACATTTTTACCCCATCCTTGTTTTTATTCGCGGGTGGGAGGTGTCGGGGTGAAGTAGTGGCACTTCCACGGCCCTGAGGACACCAGGTTCTTTGTCCCCAACGTCTGGATCCAGCGTGGCAGGAGTAGGGTGAACGCCCGGGGTCCCTCCTGCCTGGGCAGAAGCTCCAGGAGCTCTGGGGTCTGTTGCCTCATCAGGCAGATATTTGTCAGACACATTCTTTGCACGGGTTTTAATTACTCATTCTTCTTGAACCTTTATAATGATAACTGGCAAGAAAAGAGGAAAACGGAGCCAAGAGGACAATAAAAATCCTGCGATGTGTTTTAACTCCGCAAGAAAAATCCACAAAAAGTTTTGCCAAAATTCCCAGCTGATCGCCATTACCCCAGAAAAGAAATACAAATTTCACAGGAATCAATTTTATTTGCTGTCTTCTGCTGACCTCTTCACCCCACTGCTGCCCTTACAAAGGACCAGGAGAGCCTGAGGCACGGCAAAAGCTCTGTCCCACGCACAGACCCTGCGTGAGGAGCTGAGATGTTAGAGGATCTTATGTTCTTGTATTTACTTGGGCCGAGCACCAGCCCTGTTTGGGTCTGTGGAAAGGTTTTTACAAATGGTTGGAAAAAACAAGTGCTACAAGTGTCATAGCTACTCAGACAAGTCTTTCTCTACTGTCACCTTACAAGGTGAAGGAGAGGTCTTGGGGCAAACATCTCCAGCAGAAACACAGCTGGAGAATACAGCTGTGTCAGGAGAAGCTGGGGCTGGTGACACCGGTTTAGCTGCTCATGGGCCACCAGGTCATACAACAGCAAGGAAAATACCTGGAATATCAGGCAGCAGCTAACGAGTAAAGCTCTATCAGCAATACCGCACTAATCACAGATCCCTTCCTTATCTGGACTCTGTGTCACCTCCAGATTAGATATACAGTCCCATTGCTCAAGGAGCTTTGTCCTGTATGCCTCTGCTGTCCTGTATGGATGGAGAAAGTGGCCCATGTCTTGGCAGGGGTGAAAGCACTGTGAGGTTTGGTTACATGGTGGGATTCAGGACTGCAGCAGTGGCCTCTTGCTTTCCACGGGCTTCCAGCCTCTTCTGTCACAAGTGCCACGAGTGCTCCAGTGCCCGCCCAGCTTTCCTCTCGCAAGTCTTCTTGACTGTAGTAGGTCACCACACCAAACAAGGCCTCTTGATGACTTTTACTCTTCTGACAAAGTGCAGATTGCCCAATAGTCATTTCCAGATGAGTGTAAACTCTCCACTGAACAACTGCCTATATGTCCGTTTACTGCTTTATCTTAAGTGCATCAGCCTTCCTGTATCACACCGCTGTTTTCAAGAGTCTCAGTGGGAAGAAGAAATAAATATTAGCATAATTGTTTCCTTCTTTGTATGTTTTTCCCAGTTTTTTATTGTCAGCATCTGTGAATAAATTCTGACTGACCAAAGGATTGTTTGATCTCCCGACACAAATTCAAATAGACACAATCCTAGAAGACACGACTCTGATAGAAATGTTCACAGGAGACAGCGAGGCAGAGATGCAAGACACTGCAGAGCTACATATGGTTCAGAGGGATATGGTTTAGAGGTGGAATTAGTGCTAGGTTAACAATTGGACTTGATTATCTTAAAGTTCTTTTCCAATCTACACAATTCTGTGATTCTATGGTAGGTTTCACCTCTCTTAACTGTAGGGGTTTGGGATGTCCTGGGCCATCTTGATACAACACAAGACTACAGACCTTCCCTGTCTGGAGGAGAAGCTGAAAGTCAGTTTGGATGCCCTGAGGCATCTCAAATAAGATTAGAAACCTCATTCAAACTGTAAACACCTGCATGTAGAGATCTACAAGTGAGGTGTCCACCCTGTGCACCATAATGCCCATGAAGAGAAAGAGGCACTGTCAGAGTTTAAGTGGTCTGACCTGTGTTAGGGACTTAAACGGAAAAAGAGAAAGGTGCTGCATCCAAACAAAGTGCCTACATAAATGTCCATAAGCTGGAGACCTCCCACCACACTTCTCTTGTTTTCCTAGTGTCTCTGTCTTCCTGTGACTGACTGCTGTCTCTAATCCTGATTAGGGGAAAGGATTGTCCTCTTTTTGTGTTATGTTTGTACAGCACCTGCCACCGTGGGGAGCTGGTCCACAGCTACCCGTCCACAGTCTTTCAGTCACGCAGATTATAAGAAATTAGGTGCCTCTATGTACAACACAGATCACAGAATCACAAAATCAACTGGGTTGGAAAAGACCTCAGAGATCATCGAGTCCAACCCTTGGTCCAACTCTAGTCTGTTTACTAGATCATGGTACTAAGTGCCACGTCCAACCTCACTTTAAAAACCTCCAGGGACGGCGAGTCCACCACCTCCCTGGGCAGCCATTCCAATGCCTGACCACTCTCTCTGGAAAGAATTTCTTCCTAATATCCAGCCTAAATTTCCCCTGGCAGAGTTTAAGCCCATGCCCCCTTGTTCTATTGCTGACTGCCTGGGAGAAGAGACCAATCCCCACCTGGCTATAACTTCCCTTTCAGATAGTTCTAGAGAGTGATGAGCTCACTTCTAAGCCTCCTCTTCTCCAGACTAAACAAGCCCAGCTCCCTCAGCCTCTCCCCATAGGTCTTGTGCTCAAGTCCCTTCACCAGTCGTGTTGCTGGATGTATAGAAGCCACAAGGCTTGGTGTCTACAGAAGCTCTCCTGAGAGTGAAACCTTAAAGTGTTAGGCAAAACTTGTTTCATGCCAAAAGCAGTAGAGAAGAATGTTTAGTTTGAAATTTTGTTACAAGACATTTGGTAGCCACAAAAAATAGATTTTTATTATTTTTACGGCATACATTGAACCATAAGTTCTGAAAAGACAGTGTGTTTGGCCTGTCCAAATGCCTGCCTTAAGGAAAAATGAACCACTGCTGATATCTCTCCAGCAGCTATAAAAAAATCTAGTGTTTTAACTTCCCAATTCAAAAGAGGAAAAAAATACCCATTGTAGATTTTTTTTTCTATAATTCCCAAGAAACAATAACTCTGGTGGTATAAAAGTGTTTTTGTAAAAAAGAGTGAAGTTCAAGATGTCAGTGTTACTGTGAGCCATTCTGGAGGCAAACAGCAATAAGTGACAACATTCATAAAGGTGAAGAGGTATCAGCTGTACTATATTGTCAAGTGATAACACACATGCTGACTTTTCAGCACCTTGCGAGTAAGCTGAAAATGAAACAGTCCACAGGTGGGAGCCCTAATGAATGGCACTGTCAGGAGATAATTTCTCATGGTTGAAGAAATCTTTTATTCTGCAGGGAAGTGAAGTAACCTGGCATTATGGGCCTGTGCCAGATTCCGCTGCAGACAATGGAGTGATTTCAGAGGCCACTGAGTCTGGAAGGAAGAATGACAACGCACAATTGGCTCAAACGAGTCCTCCCATTGCTCGCAGCTGATGTAATGCAGCAGAAAAGGCCTTGGAGTTCCCCACTGCAGTGGCAGCCGTCCAGCAGGCTCCCTTCTCCTTGCCCGGGACAGGGCCCACTGCTCACGGATGCCCTGTTTCCCAAAGCTCATTCTCACTGCAATGGGAATCATAGAATCATAGAACAGTTTGGGTTGGAAGGGACCTTCCATGCCACCCCTGCCATGAGCAGGGACATCTTCACCCAGATCAGGTTGCTCAGAGCCCCGTCCAGCCTGGCCTGGGATGTCTCCAGGGATGGGGCATCCACCACCTCTCTGGGCAACCTGGGTCAGGGTTTCACCATTCTCAGTGTAAAAAATTTCTTCCTCATGTCTGGCCTGGATCTCCCCTCCTTTATTTTAAAACCATCACCCCTTATCCTGTCACAACAGGCCCTGCTAAAAGGTCTGTCCCCATCTTTCCTACCAGCCCCTTTTACATACTGAAAGGTCACAATAAGGTCTCCCTGGAGCTTCTCTTCTCCAGGCCAAACCACCCACAACTCTCTCATCTTGTCCTCATAGGAGAGATGCTCCATCCCTCTGATCAAGTTGAAGACAAGGTGAAGACACTATCCTTTTGAAGATGGTCTATTTGGAAGGCAAGGATTACACAGAGTGGGAGCTGAGTTCAGAGAAGCAAGACCCATCCTCATCTCTGCCCCTACCTCACTGCAGGACTTTGGGAAGGCTCTGCTACCTTGGTTCCCAATCTGTGCAATGAGTGCGAGAGTATGCCTTATCTCAGGGCAGTGTTGTGAAGACAAATACAGTGGTGACTGTCCCTGTGGTGACTGTCCCATGTCTGGGTGCTGTGATGACAAGAAGGGGAAGGCCAAACATTTTCCTCAGATACGTTGCACCATAAGATGATACCACTCAGAGAGAATGAACTCTTTTTCTCAGGTTTCCCAAGACTGGATGCAAGGGTGGTGGGGGAGGCGTGTTTTCCTAGTTCCCAGAAGTCAGATGCTTTTACTGTCATCTTAAAGGAAGCATGCGAAGACTGAGAACCTTAGTTGTTTGGTTTACGAAAAAGATTGCCAAGTGGGAAAAGTGACAGCTGAATGTACACAATGTCTTTCCCATGTTGGTAAAAATGTTGTCATCAGCGACTGTGATGCAGTGGAGCAGAGTTTAAGGCTCTAGCCTTGGAAAGGATTCATCTGCCCAAATAAAGACAACTAAAAGTGAGGCATGACCACTCTAGGTTCCCTTTGCAGGCCTTCAGGGGCCACCTCAGAGAGCAATTTATTACATCCTAAACCAGGACATAAGCAAGGCTAGACAATCACTCCTCAAAAGCACTCATTTCCTTCCATTGCCTACTAGGAGAGGTTAAATCTAACTTATAGATGCTAAAAGTTACACAAAATGAATCCCACTCAGAGTGTCCATCCTCTTTCTGGATGAATACAGTGAGCTGGAGCAAGTACAGAGAAGCCCACCAAGATGATCAGGGGACTGGAGCATCTTTGCTGTGAGGACAGGCTAAGAGAATTGGGGTTGTTCAGCCTGGAGAAGAGAAGGCTCTGGGCAGACCTTACAGCAGCCTTCCAGTACCTAAAGGGGATCTACAAGAACGCTGGAGAGAGACTTTTTACAAGTGCATGTAATGATAGGACAAGGGGTAATGGCTTTAAACTGAAAGAAGAGAGATTTAGATGAGATAGAAGGAAGAAGTTCTTCCCTGTGAGGGTGGTGAGGCGCTGGAACAGGCTGCCCAGAGAAGCTGTGGATGCCCCATCCCTGGAAGTGTTCAAAGCCAGGTTGGACAGGGCTTTGAGCAACCTGGTCTAGAGGAAGGTATCCCTGCCCATGGCAGGAGTTTGGACTAGATGAACTTTAAGGTCCCTTCCAACCCCAACTATTCTATGATTCTATGAATAGGGATATTTGAGCATATTCATACTAACAGGGCAAGGTTTCTACTGCACAGTTCCACCTGCACACATACCTGTGCAAATAAACAGCTTTGCCTCAGGCAACTCAAGCTCTACAGAAAGTTTCTGAAATTATTGGGAAAGTAAGCTACTACTGTATGGGAAACACAAGAGGTAACAACAAACTGCAGATACAATACATTTAGGAATAATTTTGTTGTATTTCTCCCCTGCCCTGAATTCTCAATTGAAAGGCTTATTTGGATTATCTATAATATATCTGTCAGACAAAGCATGGGATTCTCTTAATTTCTGCTTGAAATAGACTATATTATGTAGAAATCTTTGATCAAACTATGAGATACATAGAAAGAAGAAAATGAGGAAAAACATTTTGAATTCAGCTTGGTTCAAAATTCACAGTTATATATATTATAGATGCTCTTAACTATGCAGATCTTGGGAGTTACTGCTAATTGTATTACTGAAGACATTTCTGACAAGTGATATTTCAACTGAGAGTGTCCCTTTAATTTCATGATAGCAAAAACTTGTTGAACTAAAGCAGGCACCTGGATTTGCTCCAACAAGATGGATTCTTGTAAGACACTACATCTTCACCATTTGGATAAACAGCATATCGATACAGTGAAGTAATCACAAAATAACACCTTAAAAATAAAACAGCCACTTCAACTGCACACCCTGAGACCTCCAGGAATTTTCTGAAAAAGGGAATCTTCGGTGTTAAGCAAAACTGGATCACATTCATCACTACAGTTTCTGTTTTCATGCTAGCCCGTGTCTATCTGCTGGGTTTAGATTCTGCTGTAGGTTTCACTGCTCCGTTTGGTAGTTTTGAATCCACCATGCACTCATTTAAGAATAGTCAGGAGGTTGTTGAGGGTATAAATTCTTCCCCATGAGGGTTGTGAGGCACTGGAACAGGCTACCAGAGAAGCTGTGGATGCCACATCCCTGAAGTGTTCAAGGCCAGGTTGGATGGGGCTTTGAGCAACCTGGTCTAGTGGAAGGTGTCCCTGCCCATGGCAAGGGGATTGGAACTAGGTGATCTTTCAGGTCCCTTTTGACCCAAACCATTCTACAATCTATGATTAATAAGCTGCTTTTGCAGATTGTACTCATCTTGTGCCCAGCTTGTTTGAAGAGAAGCCTGTGTTCAGTGCACACAGCAAAGGAGAACGTTCTCCTTGCAGTAAGAGCCCACACCTGCAGAGCAGATGAACTGGGCACAGTGTTCAGTCTAACTTTCACCACCTGCCCATTAGCCTTTGCAATGATGTTGCTCAGCTAATGCTGGGAAGGGCCTTTCCTAGTCCTGTTGTACAGCAAGAATCAGTGGGATTTCTAATAAGATGCTTGAGCTCAGACTTAGTTTGGTGCCTGGCCATGTTGCACCCAGCATGAAGGCACCCTGAAGTTCACAGTATGATTTGTAGGTGAGGGACTGCATCAAGTTTCAGACTACGTGCTAGCTATGGTCCACCTGGCAACAAAAGCCCATGCAGATAAAAGGTTCCTCAGGGAGAGGAAGGGTTGAAGGCCTGGACACATTCCTGTGTGATCTGCTTTGGTGAACCTGCTTCAGCAGGTGAGTTGGACTGGATGATCTCCAGAGGTCCCTTCCAACCCCAGCCTTTCTGTGTTTCTGTTATTCTGTGCTGTTCTTGGCAAGATCATCCTGCAATGGATGTGGGGGCACCTACAGCAGGTGTATCTCCACAGCTTAGGGAGACAAAATAAGGAAAACCAGGCAGGGACCTGGACTATTTTATCAAGCAGTTCTGCCTTAATTTCTCAGTCAAATAAGCCTTTGCTGGTAGATTTTCTGTGAGTCCACATAACAGCTGTGAAGCAGTGCTCCTAAGGGGAATGAACCAGGGTGGACAGGACGTCTGATCAGCCATCACATCCAGCACATGGGACCGCCTGATGCCCCTGGTCTGAAACATGAAGAGCAGTCGTATTAGAACCAGGAGAGCTCAGTTGTGATTGGCTTGGGAACAAATAAACAAGATTAACCTCGGCTAAATTTAGCCACATTAAAATGATGCCTGTAGCCTAAGGAAGGCCAAGTCAGAGGAGAGGAGGCATCTCCAGAGGGCAATTCATCTTACCCATGTTAGATGCTGCAGTTATTATGGAATGAACTGCACTCTGAAATTATTTCCTCTTGGGTATCAAGAGAGGCAGCCTAGACAGCTCATGTGGAGAGGACAATTGGCTTTTAGATGACAATACACCATTCGGAGTTAAGTGCTCCTCATCAGAGAATTGCCCTTGGGCAGCTCTTGTTCACATCTTGTCAAGATGAGCCTGACTTGTTTTCCAAATGTAGTGTATCCAGCTATGAAAACAGTGATGATTTTTCTCCTAAGTAGGTAGCCTGTTTCACTAACCTATGATCCTTTTCCTTCCCTTGTGGCAGATGACATCTTTCATTTGCAAGGTAGTAATTGTGATTTTATGCTTCTCAGCTGTGCCTGCAGCTGCAGTAATTTATTCAGCTCTGGCTACCTAGTTCCACGTGAGACATAGACAAATTGGAGGTGATTAAGGAAAAAAATATTTAAGGTAAATAGAGAAAACTCATATAATTTATCATAGGGTGAATCTAACAATCTACACTTGCAGCGCAGAGTATAAAGGACCCTAAGGAGGAATTATTTCATGTGGCACTAAAGGGTATGATGAGAGCATAATGCAATGAGATAACAAAAGATGTATCTGGGCTAAATGTCACCAGAAAAAAATTCTGACTGTGCAAACTGGTTGTGAAATAGTATCTCAGGGGATTTTTTTCCTCCCCAAGGATATATAAACCCTGTGAGGCAAAACAGTAGGGAAGGGAACAATCTCAAATGTCATGTAGCAGTTTAGGTAATCCAACAGGTCTTTCCCAGAACTAACTACTACAATCTACAGTTCAAAGCTTAGAAGATAAGAGGACCGTTTGATGATATGTCTTGCAGAGACATATCCCATAAGAAATCTTTATAGCAAGTCTGGATTGCTTATAACTTATTTCTGACACAGTGTGCATTTGAGTGCATTTCAAAGCTCAAAAATGAGCATCGAAAAATAGTCCTGTGCTGCTCCATACTATGTACCATGGCCTGTAAATATTTCCTCTCTCAAAAGTACTCAGTAAAACAGTTTATTTCTGAAATGTCCAATCTATGCACTCGGTCTATGCTCTTTCAGTCAATTTGGGTTTCCTTCCATACCAAGCAGAGAGATATAAGTAGACAAATCTAATTTTTAATGACATGCATACAGCCTCGCACAAGCCAAAATGGAGATACTACAGACCTGAGTCTAGGACCTCAACAACACACCAGGAGCTAAGAGATGCATAAAACCTGTAAATCATAGAATCATAGAGTAGTTTGCATTGGAAAGAACCTTCAAAGCTCATCCAGTGCCACCCCTGCCATGAGCAGAGACATCTTCACCCAGATCAGGTTGCTCAGAGCCCCATCCAGCCTGGCCTGGGATGTCTCCAGGGATGGGGCATCCACCACCTCTCTGGCCAACCAAGGGAAAGGGTTTCTCCGCCCTCATTGTAATAAATGTCTTCCTCAAGTCTGGCCTGAATCTCCCGTCCTTTAGTTTAAAACCACCACCTCCCGTCCTGTTGCAACAGGTCCTGTTAAAAAGTCTGTCCCTGTCTTTCTTAGAGGTCCCTTTTAAGTACTGAAAGGTCACAATATCATTTAGTATTTAACATAACTTTCTCATCCTCATAAAAAAAATGAAGACAAGCAGGGTATAGGTATCTGCTTACATTTAGCAACAGCCTAAGACACTAAGTCTGAGAGGCATGTCGTTTAACTCCATGGCATCGTTCCATGGCCACCCTGGCAGAAGACCTCCTGGGAGCTGAAAGGAGGTCCAGACATCCACACAGCTACTCCCTGAATGGCAGCTCAGCCAAGTTCAGGAGAAGTCAAGGATCCCATATAACTACTGTTTGGAGTAGTGGATCTGGGCCATGAGGAAAGACTGCAGCCAGAAGTACCAGCTCTAGGTGCTGCAAACCACTGTGTCTGTCTTCACATGACAGTCAAGTTACCCACACAAAGCAGGTTTTATAGCTGGAAGGAAGAACTCTCATCTGGCCTGACATCCTGCACAAGCTGGTGGCCTTCTCTGCCCCTGGTCACTCACCAGTCTTGCTTGAGCTAGAAAAACATTTTAGAACAATAAGTCTTGAGCTAAAAATTACCACAGTGTAGGTACACATTACAGATTTGGTTCATCTTTGTCTAATTATTTCCATTTATATTTCAGCTATTTATCAAGATGTGTTATGTCAAAGGCCAAAATATACTTTATCAGTACATTTACTGTTGTTCTAAAGACTTAATCCAAGGCAGTATTGCTCTTTGACAAAATCTATTTCCATAAATCTTAATTATATTACTTTAATATTTTGTGAAATATATCAATCTGATTATGTGGTCAGAGATTGGAGACAAGTAGAAAAGCTCACAGTTGTCTGGGTGACTGAATATATCCTAGCCAAATACTCATATCACCTTCACATTCTTCCAGACTTTTACAGTTTTCCTTCTGCTTTAGGACTGATTGAAAATAGACCGTGATGGTCAGGAGAGCTTCTTGACAAGCTTTTAAAAACTCCTGATTTTAAAATGTCTAATTTTAGTAACAGCTGCAAGCAATAATATTTGACTCTTGGAATGATACTTTTGTTAGCTGGCAAGGCTAATATATATTTTCTGTGTTGATTTTTCGGTATGCATTTTCAGTGCATGTAATTCTCAGAAAGTCCCACTGCCACTGTGGGAAATCAGAATACATCATTCAGACACTGCCATTTTCCATATACATTGCAGAGAGATGTTTTAAGTAGATATTTATCCTGTGGTTCAAAAACATTTGAGATCAATGTTCTCCTTTATCAGAAAGAGGCAATGTCATTTTTGACACACAATTTCTGCTATTTTGAGATCACTACTTGCTGGCTTAGTTATAGCAAGTGATTTAAACTGATGACAGAAATCCTGCCACTAACTGCAGCAATATCTGTTAGGTCAAACTGGTGTTTATTAATGAACAGGCAAATTATTCGTGTTCATTTTCCACACTCCAAGCACTAGCCTCAGGAAAATGAAATATTTTCTTCTTTGTAAGTCTCTCAGTTGCTTTGCTTGTTTCTTTTATGATGTTTTAATTTTGTGCTAGTGAGTGTACTTTTGTTCTACCTCTTCACTCTGCTGTTTTTCTATCAGCTTAATACTCCAGCCTGGTCCCAGACAAGTCTATATGCCTTTCTCTTGATTTGGACACCACCTAAACTGTCCCATTTCCCTGGGAAAAGTAGCCCAATATTTATCAGAGCTTTAATTTGAACTATTTACTTGGCTCTTACCTACTTTCTGCCTGGTGTTTACCAGTTCTTCCAGATCACTTGAACATTCTTCTTAGGGGCTCCCTGATGCGATCTCAGCTCTCAGCAGTACATGGGATGACCTGTCACTAGTATTGATTTAGACCATCAGTAGTCATTAAATCTGTTTAGAGGACCATGGGATAATTTAGGTTGCCTCTGGTGGTCTTCTAGTCCAGCCTTCTGCTCAGAGCAGGACCAAGTCCAAAGCTGAGCCTCAAATTCACTTCTTAAGCCCAATAAAGGCCCTCTCTTGTGAAATATCCACGAAATGATCATCCGCTGCCTTTGGACAGGTTCTAAGTTCTTTATGGGAACACGTGCGTCCTCACAGGTTGAGATTTCCACGATGATCTACCCCATACCCTCTGTTCTTTTCTAAATGTCTTGTGCGCATGTGGCTGAAGAAAACAATTAATAGCAAGTTGAGTGGTTATGTGCAAGAATGGCTTGATTCTGTTCTCAAACACAAGTGAAAAACAATGAAAACAAGACTTTTTTTCCCATTTTCTTCAGATGTCTTACAAAAATATTTTCCTGCAGTTTTTCTTATGCTGCTTACCAGATTTTATATATTTATGTATTGTGTTGAAGCTGGGTTGGCAGACCTGTGGCATGCAGCAGGTTAATATCCTGAGAAGTTACTCAAACTCCTAACTCTAACTGAAGAGTTGTGTTCAATACCCTGAAACAGAATGAAATAAAAGAATTTGTGGCATACAGGAGATTGACTTAGATAATGCAGTGCATCTTTTACTGTATCAGTTTGAAATTATGAAAGGCAGGGCTTATAACAAACATGATGTCTTGACTCAAAATGTGCAACACGTATGCATGACTCAAAGTAGGCTGGCTTTGCTGATTGAGAGACATACCATTAACTTATTTTAAAATAAATACTTAACAAGCACTCATTAAATATTTCCTGCATTGCCAGCATGAAGGAATAGGGATACAATTCTCCATTGTACTGCAACAGGCATGATTATACACGGAAAGGCAGTTTTAAAATAACAAATTCTCCATTATGTTTCATTAAATGCCAGCTGCTCGCTACCAGCAATGAACACAGAAGGGTCTGTGACAGCAACGCTCCAAGTTGTACTTTGTCTAAGTGTACATTGCTCATAGTATTGAGCTGGTAGCTGCTGACCTGTTCCATTATGTGACTCCCAAACAAACTCTCTTTTACCCTTGCTGTAAAGCTAAGCACATTTTTCCAAAGTTCTTAGCAAATATTCGCTGTATCCCCATTTACAAAAATAGAATGCAGCAGAAATTCCGAACAGAGCCTGTCGAGCTGGACAAACCATCACAAATGTTTAAATATTTGATTGGAGAAAAGCCAGATTTTGAATGTCATGGAGAGCGGCCAGTGCCAGGCATCCAATTCTTCCCCGGGACCTGAACGTTTGAGCTGGAGCTAATTGTTTACCCAGCCTGTCTGCCCGGGCAAACAGGCTCCTCGCAGCTCGTCGCTGTGAGTCTGCCCGGATCCCCGTTCCTCACCCTTTTTGTACTTATTAGGCTTATAATAAAGGACGGGACCGCAGCAAGCACAGACACTAACAAAGCCAGGGGAATGCCAGGCCTGGTCAGAATTAAACCAGCGTGTCATGAATGCTCTTGTTCTGAATGTGAAGACAGAGTTTCTGTGGTGAAGAGCAGAAGGAGGGTGCGATGGAGCTGAGTCCCCGGCATGGAACTCAACAGGGAAAGCTGACAGCTGATGGAGCCTTAATTAGGACCTGACGACCTGATCCTGCAGGCAGTGTTCCCGTTGAAATAAATGGGAGCTCTGCCTGATTAAGAACAGTGTTGTATTATATTGTAACATATATTATTTGTATTTGTCCGGAATCCACAAGTCCTAACTCAGTTTGGAACTGCATCGTGCTGCTATGCATTATAAAAAAGAAAAGTATACTTTCTTTCCTATTTTGCAATAAAGATAGAAAAAACAGTTTGTTTGCCAGTGTTTGCACATCATGTTACTGACACAACCTGGAATAAAGCCAAGGTCCCCTGAACCCCCATCCAGTAGGCAGTATTACCCTACTTTAATTAGGTTTCTCAACTACATCCCAAACCTTACTATTTAACTCACCTTTGAATTTTATATTCATTCATATTCCTGTAACAGCTTTATGAGACTGAAAGAGATCCTATAACACAAACCCATGTGCCATTTGATGAAGGACAGAACTTTTAATTTGCCTCTAACAAGAAGTAGTTGCTGCCTTAATTCTGCAGTCATGTTTTCCAGTGATTTCCAAGGAAAAGGTCCTTTGGCGCTTAACTGGGAATGACTGCATATTGGCAAAGTCTTTTTCACTTAGAGGTCTTTCGGTGGCCAAGAAGATAGTAGTTTAGTCCAAAAATTAAAAAAAAAAAAAGAGATTTTTCCAAAAAAAAAATGAACGCAGCCCACTTCAAATACTCAATAGAATCAGGCACTGCTCCTGTCTCCAGCAGAATAAAGGGAACAGCAATAAGCAAATGATTAAATGACATGTGTGTAGGTAACTGTGCTGATCATTTATTTCTGCCATCTCTGGCCTTCCCAGCATAGGTCTGAACTTTTGTTTGGAGATAAAAGGCCACACAAACTAGGAAGGGTGCACAATGCTGCCATAAGGGAATTAGGACCAAGTTACTTGAAACTGAGGTGCAATTTGACAGTCTATGGGGGTGCAGTGCAGGGAGCAGCCAGCACTCTGGGAGGCAAAAATGAATTGCTGGGGTACAGCAACCAAATCAAAATCACAGGTGAACCTGGATATCTCAAGGACAAGGAGCCAATGGCCTGGGAGTGCTCAGGCCAACTGTTCTAAAATCATATAATCATAGAATAGTTTGGGTTGGAAGGGACCTTCAAAGCTCCTCCAGTGCCACCCCTGCCATGAGCAGGGACATCTTCACCCAGATCAGGTTGCTCAGAGCCCTGTCCAGCCTGGCCTGGGATGTCTCCAGGGATGGTTCATCCACCACCTCTGGGCAACCTGGGACAGGGTTTCACCACTCTCATTGTAATAAATGTCTTCCTCATGTCTGGCCTGAATCTCCCCTCCTTTAGTTTAAAAACATCACTCCATGCCCTGTCACAACAGGTTCTGCTAAAAAGTCTGTCCCCATCTTTCTTATAAGCCCCATTTAAGAACTGAAAGGCTGCAATAAGGTCTCCCCAGAGCTTCTCTTCTCCAGGCTGAACAAGCCAAACTTCCTCACAGCAGAGCCATTCCAGCCTCTGATCATTTCTGTGGCCTCCCCAGGGATGTCAGCATTTCTCTTGTTCCGTGGCTCAGGGACACATTATCTTTTCTGGGTCAGGCAGCCTGAAAATATCCCTCTGGTGAAAACAGGCGATTCAAAGCCTGGCAGCTCAGCGGGTTCCATGCCCTGTGTACACGCCCCTGTGAAGCCGTGAGAACACGAGGCAAGGCTGGAGGAATCTGCAGGGCTAACAGCAAGGGGGGAACGGGATACATGGCTTTTCTCATCCAGAGGTGAGGAGGAGCTGTGGGCAGCGCTAATGAGGAGAGCAGCTGCCTCTACAGTCACCTCTGGGTAAATCCTTCCTGCCAAAAGACAGCTCGCTCCTCCATCATCTTCTCCTCAAAGCTGGAGACTTTCTTTCTGGAAGTCTTCTTGCACGGTTCCTGGAAATGTATCATTGTGGAAAGCTTTTATCCACCTATTTGCTGAATTGTACCAAGCACGTATATGTATAAGCTAGCTGCCTCTCTCATTGATCTCTGTTGACATTGTATAAGAGCAAAACAAAGGATATTTTGACTTAGTATCTGGATTTCACCAGAGAAAGAGCCATACATTTATTTTGTCTTTGTCTATCTATATGATAATGCAACTATAATTAAATCATCAGTCATAACTGCCTGAAAATATTCTGACAGCATATTTTTTTCCTGTTTCATCCACATTGAAAACTTCCTCTATAACAGTGCTGACTTTGATGATATTTTGGTCTGACTCCTTCCACTATTTTTTCATTTCACAACAACTTGTTGTGTCCAAACATATTTTTTTCCGTATTCCATTATATTAATACTCAAAAAAAGCTAAAGTCAGAATAGCATTCTTTGTTCTTACCATGACAGAACTGGAATTAAAATGTTGGAATTTCTTATGGAATGGAAACTTGAGGTTTCAGCTACATCTACTACCATCTGTTTCATGGAAAGGGAGAAAAGTTTCCCTTATATCTATTCCCTTTATTATTTTAATATAGATTGAGACCTTAAGAGCAGGGACTCACACCTGTTTTGTAGAATCCAGCTGTATTCTCATAAAAGCAGTAAGACATGGTTGTGTCATAAAAGGATCTTAACCTCCATGAAAAAATTTTGTGGGAAATCAGAAAATGTACTTCCAGCCAAAGTCAGTCAATAGAGATTCTGTCTCTGCTGTTCCGATTAATTTAAACGTCACAGGTCATGGAGAGGAAAATGGAATACATTATCATCGGCGAATAAGGTTGGCAAGCTATCTCAGTGAGCTGGATGGAGCCAGGAATGATGCGCACAGCTCCGCTTACCACCCCTTTGCTCCACGGGCTGAACTTCCTCCTCATTTTCTGGGAGACTGTGTTGGATGAACAACTCTGCCCCGTCTTTTTATTTATAGCCATGAAAAAGCCAAAGTTTTTGCATGCTTGCATCCAATAAAATAGAAATTACAATGAGAAACCCAGAACTACAGCACCTTTTAGTAGATAACCATTTGCACAGCGCTTGCCCATTGTGAGCTGGGAGGCAGAGACAGTTTTTTCCACACCAAGTAAAGGTGAGAGAGGCTGGTATTTTAGCTTGCATCACATATCTTTTCCACAGTCCCAAGCCAAACCACTGCTGTAGATTTCCCCCCTCCCACTCGCTGGACTTTCTAACATGAGAAATCTCTTTCCGTGGAAAGCAGTGGTTACACAGTCACACGGGATCCCGCCTTACTCATACTGCTGGCTCCTGGCTTCCCTTTGTGAAACCGGGCAGAGATGCCAGCGTTCCCCTCAGGCTGAGATCTCCCCCATAATCATCATCAGCAGAAGTCAGGAGGGAGTAGACAGACTCCAAAAGACCCCCCCCCTGTCATTGTAGAAAGTGACTTTTATTTGACCAAACAGCAAGCAAACATCTCATTGCATATTATGGCACATGTGCTGCCAGAAGAGCTGGGGATATAAATCTGAAGACCAAACCGCCCATGCTCCCTGAAGACTCTGAAATCTTTTTGTAAGACAAAGCTGTTCAGTTCTGAGTCTCAGACAAATTCCAGTCCAAGTACAGTGTACTTCTCTGCACTCCTTTGACAGCAGCAGCTGGACACTTATCTCTGACCTACAAGGACCCACAAGGATCACTGAGTCCAACTCCTGTCCCTGCACAGGACACCCCACAGTTCACACTGTGTGTCTGAGGACATTGTCCAGTCTCTTCTTGAACACCATCAGGCTTGGGGCCGTGACACCTCCCTGGGGAGCCTGTTCAGTGTCCAGCACCCTCTGGGTGAAGAACCTTTTCCTCATGTCCAACCTAAACCTCCACTGGCACAATCTAGATGAGAGTATTACAATGCTAAGCAGAGTGTGCTTTAAGGATTAGTTTTATAGAATGCCTTGAGAATGTCATACTATAAATTGCAAGCTCATTGAAAACTGTGAGCATATCCACCTAGACCATGGATGGCGAGAAAAATGCTTGGAGAAGCCAGATAGCCACAGCACCATCAGGCCATGAACAGCATGTTCACTGCTCTGGAGAGTGTTATGAAGGCAAGCATAGCTCTGGGCCCTTTGATCACCCTCCAGTTCATCTGAACAAGGTCAGCATTAGGCACCTGCACTGTATTTTTGCCCTGGAAGGTGATCAGCAGCCTCAGTTACCTATGACTTAAAGGGCTTGATGTGCTTTATGTGCAGTATTTAAGACTCTGCCATGGATGAGGAGTAGCTGAGGAGGGGGGGTGTTCAGCCTGGAGAACCGGAGGCTGAGGGGAGACCTTCTCCCTCTCTACACCAGAAAGGAGGTTGTAGCAAGGTGGGGGTTGGTCTCTTCTCCCAAGTAACAAGCAACAAGATGAGAGGAAACGGCCTCAAGTCTTCCCAGGGGAGGTTTAGGTTGGATATTAGGAAAAATTCCTTCATGTAAAGGCTTGCCAGGCATTAGAACAGGCTTCCCAGGGAAGTGGTGGAGTCACCATCCCTAGAGGTGTTTAAAAGACACATAGATGAGGTTCTTAGGGACATGGCTTAGTGCTAGAGTTAGGTTATGGTTGGACTTGATCCTGAGGGTCTTTTCCATCCAAAATGATTCTGTGATGCTATGTGAATGGGTAGGTAGGGCATGCTGTACTGAGACAAGGAGAAAGGTCTAGAGAACTCACTCAGACATTTGAAAGAGAGAAAGGGCAAAAATGTCTGTTGTCTGATGAGTGTAACTGTTCCTATTGTCACTGATTATGGGTTCCTTCCAATCATATTCTATGATTCTATGGTTAGGAAGAGCCACCCAGGCTCCTAGTGCTAGAGTTAGGTTGTGGTTGGACTCGATGATCCTGAGGGTCTCTTCCAACTGAAACGATTCTATGATTCTATGACCTTGACAAGATGGCTTTTAACTCCAACATAGATAGTCTTCTGTAGAGGGTGGTGCAGAGAAAGGGAGGATATGGGACAAAGTATCATCAGAAAAGGAAATTGGTAGGCCCATGCTGTTCAGGGTATGAAGCTTTTAGAAGCCCCTCTTTGAGATCCTGAAGGCGATTCAGGGCAGTGGGAACAGCAGCAACTCTATCAGTGGGTTCACTGGAAAGTCTGCACAAAGTAGATACCGGCATGGAAAGTTAAGTGACTCTTCATGGAGACAACTGTTGTGATACACCTAATGTCTGTTTTTCTCTCCCATTCCTATTAGAATTGGCATCTAATGCCCAGACAATGACTGCTGAATTGTAAAGAGGTATATGACAACAGTAAGAGACATTTTCCTTCCTCAAACAGCCTCTAGTTCCACCACCAAGTTCCCAGACCCAAAACAATCTCCGTGGTGACTGGACGGATATAATGTGAAATAAATGAGTTTCAGGCTTCTGTCCCCCCACTTTGGGCTGCTCTGACTCATGGGAGCCCCCAGTATTGCCTACAATACCAGAGTGGGTTTGGTTTGGTTTGGTTTTCCACTGCATTAAAGCAGCAGTAATAACAGAGTGTCATGAGACCAGCACCACGCAGAGGAAATCCTGCCAAGTGAAGCTGTACTCACGGACAGCTCGGAAGCAGCAAGGATGGAACTGTCCAGAGACTAAAACATTTCCATGTTAGACATATGATTTAATACTTGTTTAAGCTAAACATTAATATGGGTAGAGCAACTTTCAAAACAGAGCCAGTGCAGAGTTGATCCAAAAGTCAACAGGACTAAAGAATCTGGAGCAAAAATCTGAGCCAAACCACTGGAGCTGATAATGTCTGGCAAGAAAATTCACCTCAGAGAAGAGCCTGAGGACAGCAAAACTCCATTAAAAAACACAAATCAGACCTCGCCTTTCACTGACTGTCTCTCTGCCTTGATTCTGACCAGATGTGAAAGACTCATGGTCTTGGAGGCCTGGGATATCTTTTCTAAGAAAGCTCTGCAGGACTGGGATTGCTTCTGCACTTGGGGATTCAGCTTCCAGACTGACCCTGCCAACGGGAGGCACAGGGACAGAAACCTTTAAGTGAGTCTGACCCAAAATGTATTTGCTGACAGAGAGCTGGTCTTGAGCTTGCCAGCTATTAATTGTGCTTTGACAAATTAGAAAAGCTTCCTGTCATCCGTCAGGGCACCCACTTCCCATTATTCTGGGCTAGCAGCCTGTAAAATGAAGTGGCAAACAGAACTTCATTAAAACGAAATGAGACACTTTCTCGGCTGGCAGGTTTGGAAGAGAAGGAACCGAGCCCCAGGGGTTGCACTTCCAGCTTCATCTCTGACTAGGTATGTGGGGAAAAAAAGGACAGAAAGTTCTTTCAGCCCTCTGTACCTCAGTTTACACATCCATCAAGCAGGGATACTACTACTCAGAATTCTCTTGAGAACATTACGGAAATTAATTACACTTTCATAAAGCATTCTGTGATCCTGGGTGGATGCAAAGTATTGAATTCTTATTTCAGAACCGTCCAGATTAGCTGTCAAAAGCACTATATACTATTCTTACAGTGACTGGAGAACCAGGAGAAGAGTATTAAAATCAATATCTATAACTTAATTGATTTATCATCCTGCAGAGTACAAGGGAAAATACATTCTGCCAGTCTAACCCACACACCTTGGCTCCCCTTACTCACCCAGATTCCTCTGCCCTGACTGTACTGTGGCAGCTGCATAGGAAGGTAACACCGAAGTCTTCCAGTGCAGACAGACAGACACCTTCAGGATTGATTCAGTTCCTAGGTGGGCTGACTCAGACTCTGCAAGTGTCTTTATCTTTTCCAGATCTTAGTCTTGGTCTGCGTTAGTAAGTTAAATGCATCCAAGCTCTATCCCTGAGGTCAGATGGCACCATGCAGCTGCCATCCAGGTGAATAAATTCTCCTGTTCTCCAAATCAAGGTGTCTCTGTAGGGACCAGTAGCTGAGAATTATCCCAGGCTGATGGGTTCCAGGGCATGACCAGGGACTGTTGGCACAAGCGCCCTCCACTACACCAATTTCAGGGGCTGTTCTGACAGTTCAGCAGCAGTTCAAGTCCCTGTGCCATGTAACATTCCTTGGCTTGTTTAATTTATTAGTGGAGGCGTAGCCTTAGATGTACGAGATAAGTGTCTGAAGTTAGCTGAGATCTGCTAGGACAACACAGCTATGTGAGGGACGGGGTTAACTCTTTCTGTCCTGAAGCCATGAGATGATCCTGCTCACAGAATCACAGAATGGTTTAGGTTGGAAGGGATGTTTAAAGCTCATCCAGTGCCACCCCTGCTATGAGCAGGGACATCTTCGCCAGGTCAGGTTGCTCAGAGCCCCATCCAGTCTGGCCTGGGATGTCTCCAGGGATGGGGCATCCACCACCTCTCTGGGCTCATCAGAAAGGAGGGACAGCTCAACATGTAAGTTGACAAGGTGAGGCTATACAACCTAGATACTTCAGAGGAACTCAACATAAACTTGTTTTGGAACTCAGTGCTCTTGAAAGTGGATTTAAGTGGATTTAAGCTGAGTGATTAAGCCCACGCTGTGCTCGCAGCCCTGTGCTTGGGACCTTCCAGAGCCAAGCAAGGTTGTCCTGTTCATGTTCTCAGCTGTTACTGGTCACCTGGGTCAGGGCTCCTCATCATGCTCTTTTGACGAGTGTTGCCTCTTGACTAGTTAGTGATTGTTGTTCCACCCTCTTCCTGATCATGGTATCTGTAGGTCTGCTCAGTAAAAGCACCAGATACATCCACCTCAGAAACGAGACAGGGAAAATGAGGGAAGATTGTCTCCCTAATGACACAGAGAGTAGACTGGTTCCTGGAATATTTACTGAGCCACTGAACCCAAACTTATATTTTATATTCTAGCTGACAGTTTTTCAGAACTTTTCAGGCACTCTTTTTATGTGACAGGCATTTTACAGCCCAAATCCTTGAGTCTGTCACTAGAAACCCACTCTGCAAAGGCAACATGGCCAGCATCTGGTCTCCCAGCATGCAAAAAGCAGCTGCTAGTGGCAGCAGAAGAGAAACAAAGGGAAAATTGTGTATATAGTCCAAAATGAAGGTACCTTTAGCATTGGAGAGGACATCTATTTACATATATTAATATTTCTGTGATGAACCATACCTAATACAGCTATTACAGCTTCTAAGGATAAGGTGCTGTGTTCAAAAACTTGTGGTTACAATTAGTCAGAGCTCAGGTAGATCATATGAAGTAAGAGGCATAGGAGTATTCACATCTCTGAGCCTACTATGCTTAATCCTCAGCATTTAAAATATTACTTTTAACTTGACTTAAAATATTAACAAAATGAACTAAAACTTTACATGCCAATTAAGAAAAACTGCTCTAGGTTTGGCTCTTGAGGTGCTTTGATTTGATATGAATGTAACTGTTTGGACTGCATGGGTAGTAAAAGGCACATGCCTCAGAGTGGCAGCTTTGATTCCTTTAGGGCAACCAGCATCCCCTCAATGCAAAGGATTAAATAAAAAATGAATTAAGAGGCATCCTACAGAGAAAGCTGGTTGTGTACTTTTCACTACGGACAAAGCAACCCTTCTCCCCACTGGTAAAACTTTACCCTAGTGCAGAGACCCAGCACAAAGCCCAGACGCCACTTAAACATCCTGCTGAGGGGCTTATGTGTTGGCTGAGCTTTGTGCTAAGCCTCAATAATGGACTGAATTTCATCCACAAGAAAGAACAGGGACAAACTGCCTTTAGTTTTTACCTGTGTCTGATTCTGTATTTCCACAGTCCTTTTTTGGTGGGAATTTGGAGTCAGCGTCAGATGCAGGATGTGGCTTCAGATTTCACTTCGTACCTGAAACCTGCCTTTGTGATGAAAGGGGCATATGGATATATTATCCATGATAATATTTCTTCAATGTAAATGGACACTTCGCATGAAATACCTGCAGACCAATTACCACTGATCAAAAGCAGTGCCACTTGTCTGAAGGACATGATGTGATACGAGTCATTTTGGCTTAGGGCCTCCCACAGGAGATATAGTCTCCCATATTCAACTCGTGTCTTCATTCCCATGCTGAGGCATCACGTCTGTAGCATGGAGCGAGCTGGTTCCTAACCATCTCAGACTGATGCATGTGGTTCCCTGGGACCCTGCTACAGACTCCAGGTGGGTTGCTAAGACTGGTTCTTCACTCAAACATCATTGTACTTTTTCATATGATGGCTAAGTTTGTGCCCCAGATTCTGCCCGCAGCAAAGATGGTGCAGATGCTACTTGCAGCTATTCTGAACATCCCGTAATCTATTGATATTTGCAGCCAGGGCAATCATGTGGGTTGACTGCTATAATAATCAGTGCTTCTCCTTGCTGGGTCTGCCCATGGTGGAATTTCTATACAGCTGCTTCAGCCTTTTCTTCTTTGGCTGTTGCTTCTTGTGGACTTTCATAAAAGGAAGATGAAGTGGAAGCTGTTAAACTCTCCATCTCATCACACTACAAACATATTTGGAACAAGACCCTGAGTTGCATCCTGGAGGTAAAAGAAGGGATTCAGGAGCCAAGCCATGGTATGTGTGCATGGGGGAGACTAAATGTCTCTGTTTATTTAGATTTAAATATGGAAACATAAGAAAAAGTTTAAGCTGGGGATCAGTTGCAGAATTCAGTTCAAAAATCACGACAGACATAATTTAGCAGTGTACTTCCCACAAGTATAAAGATACCAGGCAGTAAATCTGCTCTCCAAACCCAATCCATGTTTGTGCTGAGGTACCAGCCCAGGTGTGAAGCAGCGCAGCTTCATTCAGCACTCAGACCTGCGCAGCTGGATGCAGCACTGGGCAAAAGCCAGTGGTCAGCTGCCAGCTCCAAGCTTCGCCCTATTCAGTCAAGGAAACCAGAGGTTCTGAGAGGCATTTTTGCAGTCTTTCCATACCTTTTACCAAAAGTGTAATATTCCATGGCAGTTAGCCCCAGGACTGCCACAGCACAGTGGGCAGAGGACAATAATGTCCAGCATCTTCTTCCGAAGAACCTGCAACACAAGATGTTTCTGGGGACAATACCAGAAACCCTGTAAGAAGCAGTCCTGTGTGTTCTGTTTTCAGAGGAACTTAGTACTTGATCACTGCCAAAACACCTGATCTGGATTTGGTTTTTTTTCCTTTTGAAATATTTTTCCTGTTCTCCGGATATTCTTACCAGCCATGTAAATGTATCAGCCCTTTCAAGACTCCTGCTAAACTCTTTATATTAATGGCTGTGTCTAGCCTAGTAAATTAAACAGGGCCATGACATCATGGCAAGTGTAGAGTCCTGCATCTGGGCAGGAACAACCCCAGGTTTCAGTGTAAGTTGGGGAATGACCTATTAGAGAGCAGTGCAGGGGAAAGGGACCTGGGGGTCTTGGTGGACAGCAGGATGACCATGAGGCAGCACTGTGCCCTTGTGGCCAGGAAGGCCAATGGCATCCTGGAGTGTATTAGAAGGGGGGTGGTCAGTAGGTCGAGAGAAGTTCTCCTGCCCCTCTACTCTGCCCTGGTGAGACTACACCTGGAATATTGTGTCCAGTTCTGAGCTCCTCAGTTCAAGAAGGACAGAGAACTGCTGGAGAGAGTCCAGCACAGGGCAACAAAGATGATTAAGGGAGTGGAGCATCTCCTGTGTGAGGAAAGGCTGAGGGAGCTGGGGCTCTTTAGCTTGGAGAAGAGGAGACTGAGGGGTGACCTTATTAATGTTTACAGATATATAAAGGGTGAGTGCCATGAGGATGGAGCCACGCTCTTCTCGGTGACAACCAATGATAGAACAAGGGGCAATGGGTACAAACTGGAACACAAGAGGTTCCACTTAAATTTGAGAAGAAACTTCTTCTCAGTAAAGGTACCAGACACTGGAACAGGCTGCCCAGGGAGGTTGTGGAGTCTCCTTCTCTGCAGACATTCAAACCCACCTGGACACCTTCCTGTGTAACCTCATCTGAGTGTTCCTGCTCGGGCAGGGGGATTGGACTGCATGAGCTTTTGAGGTCCCTTCCGATCCCTGACATTCTGTGATTCTGTGATCATCTCTAACACTGGCACATGCTTGTCCACATTGGTTCATGGTCCCTGGACATGGATCATCATCAGCTCGCAGGCAATACCTGAGCACAGTGTAGAGAACAGCAGATGCTCGGGACCATTCCCAACAGGCAGGCTGGGTGTGGCCACCTTGTTTTTAGGGGGAAAAGAGTTCAGTCATGTGGAGATGAATCATAACATGCCCTTTGGCTTCATCCCAGGCAACAGTCACTGGTCTGTTACTTTTTGTAACACAGCTGTAGCAAGTGAGACTTTTCAATAACAAGCTCTGGGATCCAATTAAGCAAACTGTGAAAAGCATCACTGGCTGCATTTTGAGGAAAGTGTAGATAGTACCCTGGTCCCCTTCAGGGGCAGAACACAACATTTCTACAAAGGTCTTGGTGCTGTGTCAAAGCACAGGCCGTGTCAGATTTCCAGCACACTTCGCAAACTTTATCAGCAACCTAAGACTAAACATGCACCGAGAAGGCTGAGCACTGTCCCTCCCAAATACCTTTCCCTGCCTGTTGGCACGTTCGAGGCTCGTTCAACACAGCTTGGCTTGAACATGATCAGTTATCTTCAAGGTAAACACAAATAACTTCTAACCTGAGGTGCTTTTACATGAGTAACCAAAGGGGAAGATTTGGAATCCCGAGGCCAGCCACCGCCCTAAATAGGTTTTCAGACTGACAGCAAACAGGTATTTTCACAGAGGCAGAGAACACCTCTGTGCTCCTGCGTGCCACTTGTGTAAAGAATTTGGGTGCTGGAAAGGACTGACTTGAGGACTCTGCTTCTTGCCAGCATTCTTTATTCCCTCTTGTTTCAGCTGTTAAAGGCCACTGAACACACATATCTGTGGGTACAGAGTGTGCAGAAGGATACCTAAGGGTGAGTGGATTGACTGGTCCAGGTAAAAGGCAAAAAGGCAAGCCAGCATCACTATGGTTTGTAAAATCAAATATTGAGATAAGAACATACATGGCTAATTTTGGTAGAAATATTCTTCTTAACACACAAGAAGAGGTTCATAAACATCTGAGAGCCAATTCTGTAATATTTGTTTTGTTTCAGCATTGTATGTTTGCCATGGAAATGTCAGTTCTAGACAAGGGACAAGCAGAAATGATACACATTGCATTCCAGAAAGCTTGGGCGTTACCTTTCGCCATGAGCAATTTTGGTAACGCTAAATCATCTGCGGAGGTGAAGATCAGCAGAAAGCTGACTGAGCCATCAGATCCCACTCACTCCAGCCTTGTGGAGATCCTCAGTGTCCAGCTACAACTGAACGGAGGGGGAGGGATCTTTGTTGGGAAAAAGTGGGAAAAACAGAAAAGCTTCTCTGTTCAGCTAGGTGTAGAGGCTGGGAGTATATAAAAAATGGTTTTCTGGACTGCAGACATTAAAGTCTATGTTCATAATGGACTTCAAACACCAAAAAAATCATTTAGGTACAGACGTCCAACAGCAGAGTGCTGCTGGCAACTTTGGAGCCACATCAGCTGCTGCTTAACGCTACAGGAAAAATCCTCGTTAATGCTTAAGAAGAAATTTTTTGGTATGCAAATAAAGCCTCTTACATCCTGCCACCACCTCATCGCTAGGAGTCTTTAATAAAGACGAAGTTCTGGTGGGACCCTCAACGTGGGAATTTTTCTCTTCTTCCCAGGGCTCAGAGCGCATCTACCTGCTTGGTCTGCTAGAAGAGTGGCTGGGGCAGGACATTTGGGAAGTGCTTCTGCTTCACATGCTGCCCCTGACCTGTCACAGCATCACTCAGCTGGGACACGTGGGAAGCTTCTGTTTAAACTCCTTCCTTGCCTGAATTCAACCACATTCCAGGTGAGTGGTGTCCTCACCAGGGGCTGCCTCCAGTCACTCCAGGCTTTTTGAAACTACTTCCACTTTGTACAACCTGTTATACTCAAAGCTGGCTCAAGCAATTCTGCCTGACCTTAAAAAGACGTATGTTTTTAATTTAATATAAGGTGGAAAGTCAGAGAGCTGAAGAAAGACCAGTTTTATAAGAACAAAGAAGATGGCACTTGGAGCAGTCACCAAAGGCCACAGCAGCTGGAGAACAAGTCCCTGCTGTGAGAAGGTCTTTGAGTAAAGACTTTGTGGGCATCAAGGGAGTCCCCAAACCACAGGGCTGTGGACATTCCCCACTCAGCATCCTACCTTCTTTGTTTTCACAGCCTCAGAATGCTCCGTCTTCAGAAAATGGGCAGTTTAGCTAAGCGCTGCTACAGAGAGTGTGAGGGGTAGCGTCTTCAGAGCTGAGCCACAGCTATACGTTATCTTGAATCTAATCTCACTTTTCACAGAATTATAGAATAGCTTGAGTTGGAAGGACCCATAAGGATCATTGAGTCCAACTCCCTCCTCCTCATAGGGCTACCTAAAACTAAACCATATGACTAAGATCATCGTCCAGATTCTCCTTGACCTCTGACAGGTTTGGTGCTGTGACCACCTCCCTGGGGAGCCTGTTCCAGTGACCAACCACCCTCACAGTGACAAATGCTTTTCCTGTATTTAAGGCCCACAGTGTTCCCCTAGTGTGCCTTCCCCCTCTGTTGCCTCCTCTTATGAAAAACCAAGAGGTTTCAAGGTGCCTCAGCATTAGTTTTCCTTTTACTGATATTCCATAAATGTGTTTTGATGAGGAAACGGCGGCCTAGGCCCTTCATTTAGAAATTTCTTAATGATTCTGAGTTCTATAGGTTAATAGTCCCAGCCCAGTCCTGCAGTCCAACCTGAACCTGGTTTGAAATGTCTGCATCCTAACCACTCATGCATGTCCTTTTTCACAACAGGAGGAAATTGTCCACAAGGTCTCTGTTGGCCTTTGTAACACAAATGTGAAAATATTTGCAGTCAAGCTAAGGTGTAGAAAATGCATCCAAAACAGTATTGAGTAACCCTGCTTGAGGAGAGAAGTGCCTATAGAGTCAGTGGGAATTGATAGTGATGTCTCAAAGGACACGGGAATACCAAGGGCAAGGCAAACCAAAAAAGGCATAAGCAAATATTTAACTGAAGACTGCAAGAACTTTCCCTTTTAGGTAAATCACTCTTGATATCTGAGTTCATTCCAAGGTGAAAAGGACAAAAGGCAATTAAGTGGGCATCACCCGAGTAATTCCAGAAGCAAACAGTGTTGCTTATGAGAAAATCATTAACAAAGAGTGAGAGATAAGCAGTTTGAAAAAGAATTGGGTAACTGATGACACTGTCTTATATAGAGATGGGAAGTGGATGTTCTGTTAACCATGTCTGACTGAGGCAGTCTGCTCCCCTGGCAGAGCCCTCTGCAAGCACTTTCAACAGAGAGGCAGACGTAAGTATGTTTGGAAAAAAGAGCTGTGAGAGATGCATCCAAATCCTATTCGTGGGGAGATTAGAGTGAGTTTTGCCTCTTGAAAATTTATGAAAATATTTACAGTCAAGTTAAGGAGTAGAAAACATGTCCAAAAGAGTATTGAGTAACCCTGCTTGAGGAGAGAAGTGTCTATAGAGTCAGTGGGAAATTCCAGTTCTGGAGCATATGTGTGTATTTCCATCCACAATTCCATTGGGTTCCTCTGTTGCATTCACATCCAGGCCTCAGCAAAGTAGCTGGATGCTCCCAGGAGAAGAAATATAAAGAAATATAAAGCCAGACAGGTAGGTCCATGTCTTGTCTTGATCTATCAACAGTCACAGGCTGGTGAGAAATGTGTTGTGTGACCCCCTGGAAAAATCAGTGCTTAGTTTCATTAATCTAATGGGACGACTTAGGAAAAACATGCCTGACTGTTTTATTAACCCCTCCTTGCAGGAGGGTTTGGTTAATATATGGTATGTACATAGTTCTTCCCAGAAGAGTTACTGGTAGGACAGTAATAATTCAAGACTCCAGAAAGTCAAAAGGTGAAAAAGCTAAAAGCTGTATCTCTGTATAAAATCTGAGCATGACTGAAATCCACTGGAAGGTTACTGCTGCCTTTGCTAAGAACTGGAGTTCACCTTCTAGAGACCTAGTTCCTTTTAAAGTCTTTCAGATGACAAAAATCTTAATTTACCCCTGTTGGTTTTAAAGCTTCACAAATGACACTTTTATCAGGACTTATTTCACCATAATAAAAATCTCTTATACTTTGCTTTAACACTGAGCATTGTGCAAACTCATTCTGGCTGAAAGGATGGTCATTTTTTTCTGCTGGATAGTTCTTATGACAAACAACTAAAATATGCATCTGGAGCTCTTGGGCCTATGGGACTTAAACCATTAAAATATTTTTATGGGAAAAAAAAATTATGAGTACAAATAAAAAAATCTACTCTTTTGCTCTGAGTGAAAGTTCATTCAAGGGTATAGTATTCAGGGCACACAAAGCCACTATTTGGGCACACAAAACCGCTATTTAAGCATACATTTGCCCCAGATGCACTGTTTACATGTATGTATGCTGCACATGCATGTGTGTGTGTGAAGTTCACATGTATTGAATTTGGCCACATTTACTTCTGTATCCAATGGCCCAGTTTGAACTGGGACCCACTGGTTTTTGAATAGGAAAGAATTAAACTTGTTAAAACCAGAAAACAAAGCGATAGAGCCTTTTTCACCCCAGGTGATGCTGTGTAAACACAAGGCTCAATTCAGCTGTTAGAAGGATAAGTACTGGGTATCTTGTGCCTTTGGTGCTTCGCTAAATTCAGGGACAATGCAGTGGTTATTTTTAAGATTACTTCTGTATCATAATTGGACTGAACATCTTAAAAAAATGTCCAGTGACACTTAGCTGCTTTTTATTAGGAAAAAACTCAGTGTTGAAGTGATTTTCTAGATAATCTGTGACCTCTGCACAATTTCAGCTGTTATTGAAAACACGTTCTGTGATTCTCAAATGCTAGAGCAAAGGGGGGAAATTAAAAATTATCACAGGGGATAGCGGGCAGTTTGCTTAGACCAGGGTGGGACTCCAAGTCTAATAGTTTTTTCCAAGAGAGTAAAGGGCTTGAAACCTTCTGTGCTCATGGTCAAAACCTCCCTCACTAGCTAATAAAACAAGGGGTGTGTTTTGGACAACCTCATTCAGACACAATTAATATAAAGATAAGTGAAGTTCATAAAGGATGTTCCTGGTTCAGTGGGATCCCGCACACTTTTACTAATCCTTTACAAACAGAGCAGGTGAGTGATCTCGCCATACACCAGCAATGCCAATGACTGGGATGGAAGGTATAGCACAGAGCACATAAATGGCAGGAAACGTCTCCTGGAATGGCTTAGCTGAACTCAAATATCTGCCTGGAGCAGAAAAATAAGGGAGGTTTCTAACCTACTGAGAACATGGACCATAAAGGGAAAGGTTTACAATCCCTAACTCCTCCTCCAAGTAAGGGGCTTTTGATTTATTTACATGGCACATTTTATAATACATGAGGGATATCTTGGGATCCAGGCTTGGATGAAACAAAAAAAGTGTAGCCATAGGTATGAAACTCATTCCTGTCTCTTGTTCCCAAGGCAGTTTCATAACATTCATATTTCTTACTAATACAAGGTCCAAAGAAGGAAGGAAAGATGACTTTGGGAAGTTGCTCAGTGTATGTCGTAAGGAAAGCCTATGGAATATATGGGGAAATAACTGACTGTAGACTGTCAGTGCCAAAAACAAAACCATCGTGGCTTATATGACTATTTGAATAGAAGCAATATGGTTACTGCACTTTGCCGTCTGTTAGCTAAGATGCACCTCAGCCTGTTTTTAAGCCTGTCTGAAGAGCTAATCAACTTGCACTTGCTGAAATTCCTGTTGTAGTGCCTTGGAAGGGACCCACCTTCATGTTAGAGTCAGTTAACACATTTTATCTTGCAGGTTTGACAGGTGATGTTGTCACATATGGTGTGTACAGCAGCTCAGCTGATGGGCAGTGATTAATTAAGCTGCAATAACGCAGCCCATTTGTCGCATTCCTGCAGCCCCTGTGTTCCCCCTGAACCCAAAAGCTTGAAGCCTCAATTCTGTTCTACAACATGAAACCAGGTACTCTGACCTTGCCCAAGGAACCCTCAGTAATTCCATTATCATCATCTATCCTTCCCTTTCACTGCCCGTTCCCGAGCATTAGTATGAAGCTGCTTGATAACACAAGTTGTTTCTAAAAGATGGACCCAATTTGAATTATAATTACTTTGAAATTGGGTCCAACTTTTTGAAACACCCTGTATCTCAATAGAAGGGGAGTGGTTAGTAGGTCCAGACTGGTTCTCCTTCCCCTCTACTTCACCCTGGTGAGACCACATCTGGAATATTGTGACCAGTTCTGGGCCCCTCAGTTCCAGAAGGACAGGGAACTGCTGGAGAGGGTCCAGCGCATCTTTCCTGCACCTCCCGTGTGAGGAAAGGCTGAGGGAGCTGGGGCTCTTTAGCTTGGAGGAGACTGAGGGGTGACCTTATTAATGTTTACAGATATATAAAGGGTGAGTGCCACGAGGATGGAGCCAGGCTCTTCTTGGTGACAACCAATGATAGGACAAGGGGCAATGGGTTCAAACTGGAACACAAAAGGTTCCACTTAAATTTGAGAAAAAACTTCTTCTCAGTGAGGGTGACAGAGCCTGGAACAGGCTGCACAGGGAGGTTGTGGAGTCTCTTTCTCTGGAGACATTCAAACCCACCTGGACACCTTCCTGTGTAACCTCATCTGGGTGTTCCTGCTCCAGCAGGGGGATTGGACTGGGTGAGCTTTTGAGGTCCCTTCTGATCCCTGACATTCTGTGATTCTGAGATTGGTCTTTGAGCAGCTGCTTACACTGGCTCTCTACATCAGCTCTTTCCATGCCCTACTCCTCTTTCAGGTCTTTCTATTAGATTCATCAGGGCAATGTATAGAAACTTCCTGTACCTTTCCCTTTGTCTTTTCCCTCTCCATGCCTTCTTCCTGCCACCTGTCACTGTCCTCTTGTTCCTGTACATTTTCTCAATAGGTATCACAACTATTTCTGTAGGAAATAGGCTCAGACTTGATGTGTTTGTTGTTTCATGGTGTGTTTGTTGTTTCATGGTGTGTTCAGACAGTCATGTTGGAGCCAGGAAACAGGAGGAAGGAGCAGGGCACAGAGAAAAGTAGAGGCAAGGAAAACAGCCAATGACTTTCAATGGTTCTTCCAAAAGACAGTTGATGCTGCACCAAGGTGTTTGCCTCTGTGTAAATCATATCTTGGGGTTTAAACCATGCAATGGAGCCTGCTTGTTATAGGTGGCATAATAACCCAGGGAACAAGCTGGTTCCTTCATCCTAAAGTCTCTTAGAAGTTCACCTGAACGAACATGTGGCTCAGAGCTCTACCCCAGGGAAAGCAGACACTGAACTAAAGGAAAGACACTGATGGTTGTTGGTGTCATGGGACTGCGTGATGCTGTGCAGGTTCCATCTGGTAGGAGTCATTGTCCTGGGCAAATGTGTGTAGATACACACCAAGAGATTAATCTTAGGCCTAATTTACAATGAGTTCTGATGGTTGCAAGCAGTGGAGCAACCACTATTAAAGATTTCTTTTTCTTCAGTTAGATAGGTAATATTTGTTCTTAATTCTTATCTAACATTAGGAAAATCTCAAGGGAATTTAAAAAAAAAAAATAAAAAGAAATCTGCTTCTGACAGGTTGTCTTACCAAGTCAAAAACCAGGCAATTTGTATGTGAATTGAACATAGAAGAACAGACCTTTCTGTAGTCTGATGTTTATATAGAAATAGGTAAGTGATCTAGATAATATGATTCATCAGTCTCCTAGGAATATTCCTGATGGGTGTATATTAGTGCTCTGTCCAGTCAGCTGAAACTCTGACAAGGGATGGAGATTCCTCTGGTTCCTATAGGTAACAGCTTCTCAGCCTAGCAGTGCATCCTGCATTAGAGTTCTTTGTTCTCTTTTATATTGGGGAATTTTATTACTATTTATTTTGTATTATTTACCATAAATCTATTCATTCTGTACTATTTTCCAGTAATACATTATGCAATGTATACAACATCTGGAATTTGGTGTTTGTTCTCCTGTCCCTTCCTTGTGGGTGAAGGCGAACACACCACAGGATACTCCAGAAAGAGCTGGGACTAAGTTTGTTCAGGTTTTGGCATTAGTTTTACTTTATTATGTTCATAATCCTGTGGATTTGTATTAAATATATTTGCGCTACTTTTTGTTTCATTTTGTGAGATAAGACCAGTTTAGTGTGCCTGCTTTTCAGGCTTTGGAATTCAGGCTTTGTCCACTTAATGAAACAAACATATCGTCCTCAACCAGCAGGACTGGCCGGGGGTCAGAGAGGTGTCAGGGCTCCAGACCCATGTTTGAAGTCCAGCTCTGCCACAGCTTCCTGTGTGGTCCTAGAATCACAGAATCAATTGAATAGTTTAGGTTGAAAAGGAACCTCCAAAGCTCACCCAGTGCCACCCCTGCCATGAGCAGGGACATCTTCACCAGATCAGGTTGCTCAGAGCCCCGTCCAGCCTGGCCTGGGATGTCTCCAGGGATGGGGCATCCACCACCTCTCTGGGCAATCTGGGACAGGGTTTCACCACCCTCAGTGTAAAAAATGTCTTCCTCATGTCCAGGCTGAACCTCCCCTCCTTTAGTTTAAAACCGTCACCTATTGTCCTATTGCAACAGGCCCTGCTAAAATGTCTGTCCCCATCTTTCTTATGGGTTCCTTTTAAGTACTGAAGCTTCCTTCTCCCACACGCTGCCTGTCTCACTTTCTATCCCATCGGATTTCAGAGGACCTCACAGATTATTTTTACAGCACAAATCTTAAGTGCCAGTATTATCTCAGGCATTTGGGCCGGATTATCTGCAAAGCGGGGTAACAGCAAGACCTTTTGGTAGCTGAGGTTCACTCTTCTGAGCTACTTGGGATCTTCCTCCCTTCTCCTGTCAGCAGCCACATCCTCCAGTTACTGCTCCTGAGCCACAGAACATTTTCTAAACCTTCCCAGCACCCCTCCCCACTCTGTCTACAGCTCCATTAAGAGGATGTGGCTCTGCTTTAAGGAATTATTCCCATGTGAATTTTGTGTGAGAGTCTCAAAGAAATCCTCTGCTCTCCCAGATGACACACACTCATCTAACGCACTGGAGAGCAAAGCAAGCCCAGTGTGAGCTGACTTCACAGCTGCAAGGCTGGGTTGCCTACACCCACCCCACATTTTTACCTCCAGGTAGGTGAGATGAGAACCTGTCCCAGTGACAAAGTAATCCAGACATAAGGGGGGAGAGGACGGGACAGCATGTACCTACTTCTCAAACAGCTTTGTGGTGTAAATAAAAATGCGTTCTTCTATTTTCATTGTCTCCCACCATTGCCCTTTTTATATCTATAAAAAGAGGTGTGATCTTTCTTGCTGTGTCTCTGCCATGATTGCAGGCAACACACAGCCACCATCCCACGTTGTTTGGATATAGCCTGTCAAATTGGAAGGAATGAGTCAGTGTTGCGCAGAGCAAGAACACGATTAACACCTATTTCATCTGTGTTCCTGTCTCCTTCTCTTGCAGATGAAGGTTTTGAATTGTTGGTATTTTCAGCACGCAGCCTTCCAGGTGTCCTCTGCACTGCCTTACCTGTGCATCAGTACTCAAAGGATCCATACACATACATTCAGAAGCACAGACTTGCCCTTTAGGATAGCTAGGACAGTTCTTGTTGTCACCTCTTCAAGCTTTGGGAGACTCCTCAAGCTGGTCACAAGAGAGAGCCAGTGACACCCTCCTGCTGCAGTCATGGGTTTGTTTTCAGAAGCAGAATGTTCCTGTCCTGCCAAATTGGATACCTGGCACTGGGACCGCAGACGGGATCGTGCCCAGGGGATGCTTGTGCACTACAGACTGTTTCCTATAGGTGGGGTGATTCGTTTAATGCTTTGTGGTGGTTCTTCACATTTGCAGGTTAATTCGGTAGATGCAGCATGACTCGGGGCAATCCAACAAACTCCTTTCAAAACAGGTTTTTGACATGTAATAATGAGAAAAATATTGTCTTCAGCATTCAGACAGCGGAAGGAAAATTTCCTGTTAAAGGAAGCTATCAAGACAGTGGGATTGCTACAGGATTAATTAATGGTGATTTAAACCCACATTTCAGCTGTTTCTCATCACTCATTGTCTCCCTCCAGTATCCCAGGGACTCAGGATGGACAGACCCTGTGGTCACAGCTTTGTTTGTTATTTAGAGAGGGAAAAAAAAATCTAGTGCTTCAGGCTTTCTGCACTCCAAGAATCCTCCCTTCTCTTCATTCAAAGCTTGTCTCAGAACCCTCTCTTGCTTCTGTTAACATCCAAAATCTTTCATGTGACAAGAACATTCTCTGTCCCAGCGCTAAAGGATCCCTCTTATTGTACGTTGCAGCTGTAAATGTTTTGGGCTTAGGCTCATGAACACGTTGTTGAGGGACTGATTGAGACAGAGGTTCACAGAGCATCGGTCACATCCTGCTAACTGCTGGAGAACACTCCATGGGAAACGGGGCCTGACTGCAGGGAGCTTGTTCACCGGCGGCTGGGATGAGGGATGCAAAGGGCTGTTACCGCAAAATAGCTGAAGTGTTATAAATTCTCCACTAGCAAACCTCCCAGGCAGCTGGTGACGTGACCGTATCCTGTTATTGTGCTCCCCAGCAAAAATCTCAAATATTCAAGTAGGGCTACTATCAGACAAACAAAATAACCCCGAACAATAGGTAAAACAACTCAAAGGCTTATAAACTTCTGGTATTAGCCTTAAAAGATAATAGCTCACTATAAACAACACTGTATTCTGAAACTAACTTTCAACACAGAGAAGTGACTTGGATGTAACTGTGCTGAGAGTGGATATAAAATGCCAAATGTGCCTTTGGTCCTTCCAGCCCATCAAGTGTCAACACAAACACACTTCCCATGCAGAGTCTTTGCTCAGGTGTGATTCATGGCAAGCTAAAAAAAGTTTCATGTGCAGTTAATGACCGACATTTATGGGCATGAGGAAGAAGTAGCTGAAAGGACTATTAAACCAAGTCATCATAAGCTATTCCTGCTGGTCAAGGTTCATTAATTTTTTTATTAGTCTTGCCTGCAATTTCTGTATGTACTTTTTGCAGATGATCTTCAAGCTGAGCCAAAATACGTATTATGAATTGTTTTGACCTTGCTCAGAACAGCTTTATATGTTTGCATGCGTGCCTGTAAAAAAATGCTTTCTCATAACCCATATCTGAACATTGCCAGATGCGTTTGCCACATTGTAAAATACAGAACACCACTCACATCCAGGGATTAAAGGCAGCGATATTTAATGACAGGGACTGAATGTGCTGCTCTTGATCATAGAGGGCCATGTCCTAAGTGCTCGGTTAAAAGAATTTTATACCACCAATGTCTCTAGATAAATCCAAGCATGAAAAGAAGGTGTAACATCACAAGCTTTCACACAAACCAAAATGTAAACTCTGTATTCAGCAGAGACCTTCTTAGAGGTGGTGGATGCCCCGTCCCTGGAAACATCCCAGGCCAGGCTGGATGGGGCTCTGAGCAACCTGATCTGGGTGAAGATGTCCCTGCTCATGGCAGGGGTTGGACTAGACGACCTTTGAAGACCCCATCAACCCCAAACTATTATATTTCTATGGTTCTTGCCACAATCCCTACATCAATTCCTTTGCTGCCATCACTTTCTGTGCTAGACATCATTTCAGAGTCACCTGCTGTTACTGTGTGCAGCTTCCCCAATTCCTGCTATAATGTCACAAGGATTATTTCTATTTGTATCTACCACGCTTCAGTCAGAAGACCTATGACACTCGCCGTTGTAACAGTTCAATAGAAAAGATGATGACACCCAAGAACCTATTGAAAACCTAAATGGGAAATATGGCCTCAGTTTTAGGGCACCAGGCTGGATAGCTGAAATTCCTCTGTTACAACACAGACTTCCCATGTGATCCTAAAAAATGTCACTGATTAGCTGTGGTGCTGGTCCCCTACTGAAAACTGGGAATCACAGGAGGCTGGAGCAGATTGAAATGGGAAGGTTTTGACACCATAGTTACAGAGGGCTCCTCGGGAGCAATTCACAGCTGATGCAAACAGGACAATTTCATGCCTCAAGTTGTTCAATTACAAATCCTGGAAAGATATACTGTGAAAAAAGGCCAAGTTCAATGTCTATTTAATGTTTCACTGCTGTTTTTATTGGCAGATGCTCTGGTGATCAATATACTGCAGAGCAGGACTGTCACTCCTCCTCAAAGTCATTAGAATAATGCATGACTCTGCAATCTTTCCAGCACATCGTGCACCATGTGGCTTATCAGCAATCCCGGATATTCCTTACTCTTGTGTCTCCAGAGGTGAAATACATTGTCCCCTGATAGAGTTCAGGGAACCAGCTCACATGCAAACTTTGGCATTGGAGTCTTTCGAGGATTTGAAAAGCATGTAATACAAAGTTTAAATTTCTTTCTTTGGAGGCATACTTGCTGAAATACTAATGCATTTTGGCCTTAGTTCTGTCATTAAATGTAAAACGCTGTTTATTAATCTGTGCATTGGAGATCAGACCATGAGAGGAGCAGATATGGTTGTCCTTTACTTAAACTTGATCGATCATTGAAATTGATGGGAAAAAAACATGTTCAGAAAGAGAAATAGAGATGAACAGGACTAACAGTAAAGTCTTTGACACAGTCTCCCACAGCATCCTCACAGCTAAGTTGAGGAGGTGTGGTCTAGACAGTAGAGTAGTGAGGTGGGTTGCAAACTGGCTTAAGGAGAGAAGCCAGAGAGTGGTAGTCAGTGGTGCGGAGTCTAGTTGGAGGCCAGTATGTAGTGGAGTGCCTCAGGGGTCAGTACTGGGGCCAGTATTATTCAATATATTCATTAACGATTTAGACGAGGGAATAGAGTGTACTATCAGCAAATTTGCTGATGACACTAAGCTGGGAGGAGCGGCTGACACGCCAGAAGGCTGTGCTGCCATCCAGAGACCTGGACAGGCTGGAGAGTTGGGCGGGGAATAACCTGATGAAATTTAACAAGGGAAAGTGTAGAGTCCTGCATCTGCGCAGGAACAACCCCAGGTTCCAGTATAGGTTGGGAAATTACATATTAGAGAGCAGTGTAGGGGAAAGGGACCTGGAGGTCCTGGTGGACAACAGGATGACCATGAGCCAGCACTGGGCCCTTGTGGCCAGGAAGGCCAATGGCATCCTGGGGTGTATTAGAAGGGGGCTGGTTAGTAGATCGAGAGTGGTCCTCCTTCCCCTCTACTCCGCCCTGGTGAGACCCCATCTAGAATATCGTGTCCAGTTCTGGGCCTCTCAGTTCAGGAAGGACAGGGAACTGCTGGAGAGAGTCCAGCGCAGGGCAACAAAGATGATGAAGGGAGTGGAGCATCTCCCTTATGAAGAAAGGCTGAGGGAGCTGGGGCTCTTTAGTTTGGAGGAGACTGAGGGGTGACCTTATTAATGTTTATAAATATATAAAGGGTGAGTGCCATGAGGATGGAGCCAGGCTCTTCTCGGTGGCAAACAATGATAGGACAAGGGGTAATGGGATCAAGCTGGAACACAAGAGGTTTCACTTAAATTTGAGAAGAAACTTCTTCTCAGTGAGGGTGACAGACACTGGAACAGGCTGCCCAGGGGGCGTGTGGAGTCTCCTTCTCTGGAGACATTCAAAACCCACCTGGACATGTTCCTGTGCGACCTCATCTGGGTGCTCCTGCTCCAGCAGGGGGATTGGACTGGATGATCTTTTGAGGTCCCTTCCAATCCCAAACATACTGTGATACTGTGATACTGTGAACGGGGACTTATCCCCTCTCTCCATGTTTCTGTCCACAGTACCACAAATAGTACCTACCATGATCTTCTCTCCAGGGCTCATGTTTCTCA
The DNA here is from genome assembly GCF_963082525.1 of Nesoenas mayeri. NCBI lineage: Eukaryota > Metazoa > Chordata > Aves > Columbiformes > Columbidae > Nesoenas > Nesoenas mayeri. Next base: position 205,133,895 of record NC_137541.1, read on the forward strand.
CCTAAGGTATTGGATTTTTTTGTTCCAAAATGGGATATTGGTGGCAAACTGCATGTCACAAACCAAGAAGGACATCAGAGCATTGCTGTCCACATTGGCTTAATTTTGTGAATTCTGGCACTCAGGCAATGATTAGGACCTTAGTAGCCCAGCTTCGACTCCTCCAGTGTGTCTGTCAGCTTTTCCTATACCTGCCACTGCTTTTTGTGCCACCCTGTTCCATGATGCTTGCAGGGAAGCGCCATCTGCTTTCAGCTGGGCAGGCGGCCAGGAGAAGCACCACATCTCACTTTCATTGATTTTATGCCTACTTCATATCATTTATTCTTTTGTAATTACTTGACTCAAGACATTTTGATTGTACATCCATTAGAGCTACGTAATCCTGTTGTTTCCTATAAAATCTCTCTTCCTCATTCATTTCCTTCTTCTTGCTTGTTACAACCATCTTCTGCAATCTTCCATAAACCAGGTGGCAATGTTGAAAGGGAACAGGGATAATTTCTGACTTGGTCCTTTATAGGTCATTCCCATAACACACAGAGCCCCATAGGCTTAGGCGGAATGTCCCACCATGCAGAGAAATGCTCCCTGCCACAGCGCAGAGCACCCCTGCAGCCATCCTGCCTCAGCAGAATGAGCAAGAACAAAACAATATTGAGACTGTTACACCCATTTCTTTGCCCTGTAGAAATAAGATTTTCACCTGAGGTTTGGCTGTATTGTGTCGTGGACTTGCACATTCTCATGGAGGAAGTCAGCTCCAAATAGTGGGGTGAGAAATCCTGAAGCAAGCCCTAAATGCTGCAGCAAAGGGGGAACACTTGGGCATTGTAGCTCCAAGGCAACTTTTGCAGAAGGTCAGAAGGAGGAATGCATCCAGTCTGTTTAATGGAAACACCTAAGCTGTACCCTGACTTGTATCCAGTTAATAAGCGATCCTTTAAAAGTCAGAACCCACACGTAACACTGGAACAGGCTGCCCAGGGAAGCGGTTGAGTCACCATCCCTGGAGGGGTTTAAAAGACATGTAGGTGAGGTTCTTAGGGACATGGTTTAGTGCCAGCGTTAGGTTGTGGTTGGACTCGATGATCCTAAGGGTCTCTTCCAACCAAAATGATTCTATGATTCTGTGGTCTCCTTGGTCAATGGAAAGAGGTAAATGCCTTCGGAAACCTCCAGAGGCACCTAAATTTGGTACCTGAACTTAGACAAGAGAGCTGTAACAGCACCCAGCTCTCTGTTGACTCCACAGGAAACCCAGCCCGCAGTGCACAGGAATTGAACTAGGCTTTGGAAATTTAGGGTGTAAGTTGGTTTCCTAAATTACCCAGACTAAACCCCATCCAGTCTCTCAATAACCATGAGACCAAAGGCAAATCCCGCCCCAGGTTCAGTACAATTTGCAGTTCCTCCTCGCATCTGCATTATCTGTTTTAACCTCTGCTGCAGTGCAGATGTGCTGTTAATATCTGATGTGCGACTCCCACCAGTTCATTAATTAAGCCTGTTAGAGTAATTCAGGGTGATTATACACACCAAACAATCTTTATTATTATCGACTATTTATTATTATATCATAAAAATTCATCCAGCTACAAATAATTTTTTTACTTAAATAATTGTTTCAAATTTCTCCAGTGTATGAAACATAAAAAGCCATCTTTAAGTAGGACATGAAAACAGTGATGGGTTCAAATTATTACCAAAATTAATGAACAGAAAACTGGGTTTCTGATACTCTGCAATATCAGTAGGCAAAATGTCACCGGGGTGTTTTACCCTGAATGCCTCAGTTTCTCTTTGAAAAAAGCCTTTATCTCTCATAATGTTGTGAATCTTAACTGATTAATATTTTCAAAGCACTTTGTGCTGCTCAGATGAAAGACTTCTCTAAATTCAAAGTATTACTACATGTTAAGTTCATGTCTGGAGCAAATTTTTAAAACAAACCATATGAAAAGTAGAATTAAGAGTGGAAATACGGATCCAGCCATTAATTACTTCACATCAGAGAGTGGGCAGAGGGTCTCCTTTTATGTTGTTTATTTCAAACAAACAACTCTGGGAATCTCCTGTGGAAATGAAATGCAAAAACCAAAGCCCTTTCATGGGTATTTTTGGTTTATCTCCGCATGAATCTTAAATTCATCATGTGGAGAGAATGTGGAACACATTTTTTCCCCCCTATACACTCACTTTCCCACAATGAAGAAAATCCATTTTCTTGCACAGTTTGTCTGCTCCTTCGCCCAAGGGTAACAAAATAACCCAGAAAGCAGGAACACGCTGTCCCTGAACCCTGCTGAAAACTAAATAAATAAATAAAGGGAAAAGAGGGACGACTTGGAGGGTTCCCAGGCAAACCTGCCATATTTAACATCGTGTATGTAATGACCACAGACACATGAACCCAGAGCTCCTCATTCCTCAGCTATTGCTCAGCGGTGAGTAACAAACCCCAGCTCGGTGACTCACACGGGGCTCCCAAACGCAGCTGAGAGCGTCAGTGAGCATCCAGGTTTGAGAAAATGTGAGTGGGAAGGGGCAGATCTCTTGTGTCTGCCTGTGTTTGAACAGAGAAACCTGGCATGCCCTAGTGTCCTTGTGCACTTGAGTGACAGCGGGTGGTGCACAGACTGTCCTACAGAGGTTCCCAGAACATTCAGTATTTTGGTTCTGTATTTTGCCTTCTCTTCCATCCTCCTTCCAGCACACACACAGACCTCCCTCTTTTCCAGAGTTAATCCTTCAGTTACCAAGATTTTCACTTTCAGCACTTAAAAGGAGCCTATAAGAAAGATGGGGACAGACTTTTTAGAAGGGTATGTTATAACAAGACAGGGGATGATGGTTTTAAACTAAAGGAGGGGAGTTTCAGGCTAAACATGAGGAAGAAATTTTTTACACTGAGGGTGGTGAAACCCTGTACCAGGTTGGCCAGAGAGGTGGTGGATGAACCATCCCTGGAGACATCCCAGGCCAGGCTGGACAGGGCTCTGAGCAACCTGATCTGGGTGAAGATGTCCCTGCTCATGGCAGGGGTGGCACTGGATGAGCTTTGAAGGGCCCTTCCAACCCAAATCATTCTATGATTTTATGATTCACTTTTAGAGATACAACATCTAACCAGGAGGCAGCTGTCAGATGAAACCTATCTCTGGCTGCAGGAAAAGCTTTTCCCTGTGCATACTGATGTGGACACGCAGGGCAGGAGGCAGCCAGCCTCAGCCAGAGAAACTCATCTTTGCTGTAACTCGGTTTTAAACTGTGGTGAACAAGGCATGCACACCAGGCTTGTCATAAATGGTCTCTAAGGACTAATCCTAATCAATTTTACCTGTTTAAATATTAGACAGCAGCTCAAAGATATGCCTCCATGCTTTAGGATTACATGAGTCAGGCACTTCCAGCTGGTGATTCACAGCCCCTTAATTCTTATCTTAGGATGGGAGAAGTGCCCTCTGGAGACATCTTTTTTCACTCAAGATTAGACTCTGTTTGCCTATCTTAGACCAACCATCCCCTTTTCACTGGTTTAGCAACACCTGATGCCTTAGGAACATTTTATATGGTTTGAGTGCTCAAAAGGTCCTTCATTCATTTTCTTCTGTTACACAGTTTTATTACACCATGTTGGCAATTTGACACTCGAGCAGGTGACAGTTTGTCTTGTGATAAAAGAGATGATAGCACTTTCCTCTTTTTTGTTCTGGGGGTTTGGTTTAGAGAATTTGTTCCACTAAAACTCAGCTGCTCACCGCACCAAACCTCTATATATTCTGCTAATCAAACGTCAAAGGAGAGGAGGGTACTTAAGAGTTGTTCATGGCCATGTTGACATTCACAGCTCCATTTCAGTGAAATATCCAATACTGCACAATGCCAACAAATACTCCACACGTCAGGCTGCTGGATGCAGAATTTATCCCATGGAAATGTTTTGATCTTAGCAGGTTATCAGATTTTAGAGAAAATCTACAATTTGTGCGTATGCTTTGAACTTGGAGGGTCTCTCTACTTTTCCCCCCTGCTGTTCCTTCCATTGCTGGCTGTAGTGACATCGGGACATAGACATATAGTTTTACATCGATTTTGATAGGAGTTTTGGATGTGAAGATATTTTGATATCAAATTGCTTTTTAAGATTCTACGGGAGCGTTTCCTCATTTAAGAATGGCTCACCGCAGTCTCTGGTGACTGCAGATTTCTCTGTATCAGTGATGAATTGCCTCCACTCAGCCGTGGAGAATGGGCTTATTCATCAGCATCGCACACGCCAATAGGTGTTAATGCCGTCAGTCTGAGCTCCCTAGGGACGGACCTTTGGCTTGCTGTATCCTTCCCTCCTATTCTATAAGCAACATAAATTAGTTCGTCGTTTAAATTCATTATTAGCCGTTTTGCACAGTTCACCATTACAATGATCTATGTTTTCCCCAAGCGGCAGATGGCAATTCATAAAGCATTAACTTTCACCTGCAGCATGCACTGAAAATGCCTTCAGAAACCTCCTGGGCTTCTGCATGGACCCAACAGCCTGTACAGATGCGCTGGCAGCTTTTGCACATTGCAGCTACAAGTAGGTGCTGTTCTTATTTTAGCTACTAATTCATTCATTCCCTTTGCAATGTTGAAATTCCCCACTGCAACCCGAAGAACGTCTGTTTGAAAAACAGGCAAACAAAGAAAGCAAAAAACAAATCAACCAACCAAACAAACCAAAACCAAACCAACCAGCCAAAAACCACCGAAAAAACAAACCAAACTCCTTTCTGCCTGTTACAGTGCTATGATTGCTGTCTTCTCTCCCACCTTTAAAAACAAATCTCAGTCAGACACACTCGATTTGGCACCTTGTGCTGCAGGAGGTTACAACACCCGCAGAGCTGCTGTTCCCCCTTCACCAGAAGTGAATTTCTCCAAGCAGAGTCAGCAGATGCAAAGATCCACCCAATCCCCAGCAGCTCCAGCACAAACTCTGGCTTTGGACAGAGCTTGGCAGGTCACGATTTTTAATGATGGGTAGCAGTTCTGATAGGAAACAAGCACATTGATTAAAATTCCTTCCTACAGTTGGGTCATGTATGCAGATTCCATGACATAAAGTGTATTAACTAAATTGTGTTATATCCTGCTGGAGAGGGTCCAGCGTAGGGTAACGAAGATGATTAAGGGAGTGGAGCATCTCCCTTATGAGGAAAGGCTGAGGGAGCTGGGGCTCTTTAGCTTGGAGAAGAGGAGACTGAGGGGTGACCTTATTAATGGTTATAAATATATAAAGGGTGAGTGCCACGAGGATGGAGCCAGGCTCTTCTCGGTGGCAAACAATGATAGGACAAGGGGTAATGGGTTCAAGCTGGAACACAAGAGGTTCCACTTACATTTGAGAAAAAACTTCTTCTCAGTGAGGGTGACAGACACTGGAACAGGCTGCCCAGGGGGGTTGTGGAGTCTCATTCTCTGGAGACATTCAAAACCCGCCTGGACATGTTCCTGTGAGACCTCACCTGGGCGTTCCTGCTCCAGCAGGGGGATTGGACTAAATGATCTTTTGAGGTCTCTTCCAATCCCAAACATACTGTGATACTGTGATACTGTGATCCTCTCAGCAGAATATCCGAGAGCAATTTCTCAGCAAACTATCTAGATTGCACTTTTAGCAGTGCAAGCTTCCCAACATTTCAATTAAATGGCCTTTTAAAGTGTTAATTTCCTATTTTCTGTTTTTCTTGTCTCTGCAATAAATATGTATTTATAACTACAAGTACTCAGAAAAATGTTGTGCTTGGAATGAAGTGATCAAGTCAGTGATACAAGTCTGTTAAAACAAACTTCTGCTAATGTAAATAAGAGGCATATTGATGTTAAAAAAAAGTGACGCTGATTTACATCAGTCAAAAATACAGGCCTGTTGACTTCAAAAATGCTTGTCCTGATTTATTTTAATATTCATAAGAGACTCAAAGTCTCCTAAAATCAGACTCAAAGGCTTTTTGGAAGATTATCTTGGAGGTTATAGAATTGATTGAAGACTTGATGAACAGATACAATTTTGTATTGCCAAAAAAGAGTGCTTAATGAGAAACCCAGCAAACATTTCTGCTTTACTTACGTCAACAGCACGTTTTTATGCTACATGATTTTAAAAGCCTGTCACTTTTTGTTGTTGTTTTCTTTTATCATAGGACTCTGCACAACATTTATACTGACCTTACACCCAGGTTATTTAAATGGCAGTGAGGCCGAGAGCTCCCCTCCGGGTACCAGTCGGTCTGTAGCACAGTTGACCTCTCCAGCTTCTTCTCACTTTCCATCGTTTACTTTCCTTATCAGCACTTTATCTCATCCATCCCCCTGTGCAGAGCTCTGCCATGTGTGACGGGATGCACAGCAAAGGTCAGGAGGCGGCTGCTGCCCTCTCTGGACTGGACACCGCTCGGAAATGTCATGCCGGTGCTTTCCCTTTGCCAAAGGGTTTAAAGAAAGCACGCTGGTGGATGCAGCACGGTTGGAATTTCACTTGATAGCTACTGACTGCTAATTGCAGAGCTGACATAACTATACAGAGGCAGGTTGTGTTAAAGTAGATTTCTGAAAGGGCCTTGTCCATACTGGCACCAGTTTCTCTAAAAGCCTGAGAAATCTTCAACAGATTAATTCTTCCAGCCCTTAATCTTACTGCAGCTCATACTGGAGACCTGCCCGCTGAGGAACATATCCTTTGGGGTAGGGATGAGTATACAGAGTAATGCATAAATATTGCACTTGGAAAATGCTCCACCTAACATTAAAAAGGCTTCTCTTCTAGGAATGAGATTCAAAAACTGAAGGGGTGGCAACTGTAGAGAGAAGGGTGAAGAAATGCTTTGCATGCAGGCATGCAGGTTTCTTCATGATATTTTCTCTTTCATGAGGTCCAGGTTTACTTGGCTCTGCAGGCACTTTCATCATGTTCACTTATGTACAACCTGATATTTTCTCATTTTGCAATAGTCAAATAAAGCTATTTTTAAACCTAATGTTTTCACACAAATAGTATTTAAAAAACACATAGGTAAAGAAGTCAATGAATGCAACGTTTATGAAGTATAAATTATCATCTCTCATTAAAAGCTTCTCACACTGTCTTGTCCTTTTGTACAGATTTGTACTGCCCTACAAGACTTAGGAATGTCAGAACATGACCTAAAATAATTAGAACCATAGAATAGTTTGGGTTGGAAGGGACCTTCAAAGCTCATCCAGTGCCACCCCTGCCATGAGCAGGGACATCTTCACCCAGATCAGGTTGCTCAGAGCCCTGTCCAGCCTGGCCTGGGATGTCTCTAGGGTTGGGGCATCCACCACCTCTCTGGCCAACCTGGGACAGGGTTTCACCACCCTCAGTGTAAAATATTTCTTCCTTATATCTGTGGAACTGATAAAGTCGAGTGTTAATTGCAGTTTTGCACAATCAAAAAGATTGTTCAGAAACATGTTACGCTTACTTTTGTGGCAGCAAGTCATTATTTAAACCTCCTTTGACCAAATTCTGGTATGATAAATATTTGATTGCTTTAAAGCTAGAGAGGACTGTTAAAGCTTGGTTAGCATGAACTGCTAAACTCGCTGCATACCAGCTGCACACATACGTGTTCCTGTGCCATGACATATGTGAGTTATTCAGGAACAGGCTGAAGGTGATCACTGTGCAGGACTTTCACTTGTCATCATCCCACCTCAATCCACCCTCACAGCAGCCGTGAGTGAGGATGCTCATGGGTGGATCAGCTCAAACAGCAATTTTACCCCCTTGTTCATGTGTCTGAGTCTCTGATCACCTCCTTGACTTCTTTTATATCACAAGACATTATCAGGACATCTTATCTTTTCTGTGAGCTGCAACATCTCACTTAGCATCATGTTAACAACTCCATATTGTTAATGCAATCTTTCAAGTTCACAGTTTTTCAGCAAAAATAACAGTCCCAGTCAGACCTGTGGCACGTTACTGGTTGGAAGGTCAGTTGTGCTCCTTCAAATAACAAACTGACTTCTAAGGAAAAATATTATCCACCTTCTTTTTGTCTTCAAAACCTTCTGTTTAGACATGTATGATGCTACTCAAAAATCATATCATCATGCTAGATGTTCAAATGTACTCTTGCACTCTATAGAGAACTATTTTTGAATTTTAAATATAACTGCCAATATAACTGGACTATAGCAGTGTTCAAGTCCTATTGAAGCCAGCTGTGAAACCAAACCACCTTCTATGGGAGGAAGCCCAAAGTCTATGCCCATAAAGAAAAACCAAACAGCTGTAAAATAAATCAAAATAATATGCTTGTGTTTCCCTACAAGCTGTTTCTGCTTAGTAGAAATTCAGACATTAAATAGTGCATTACTTTTGCTGTTCTGCCCATTTCTTTTCAAGAATTTGGGCACTGAGGATCATGCCTGTGCACTATGTGGTTAATGTACTGCTTAGGACATCTGTATAAGATGGCATGAAAACAAAATAAACGCCAACATTTATATTAGAGAAGACAGGAGAATTTATTGACTGAAGTGTGTGTATCTCCATGCTCATTTTTCATTTTAAGAGGTGTAACCATAAACCATCATCATTATCACTTAAAACTGGCCAAAGCCAGGAAAGAGGTCCAAAGGCCTGATTAAGGCTTTAATTGCACAACTGCAGATGGTTTTTGTCTGGATGACAGTGAAATCTCTTGCTGCTGGAGAATAACATTGTGAGAGCATGTGTCAAAGAAGTAAACTCTGACAAAGGGATCCTAATGATAGATGACAAAGTAAGCAAGGGACTGACAGCCAGGACGGGTGGATCCTGTTCCCAGCTCCATCACTGTCTGAGTATGTGGCCATGAACAAGAACCCTCTGCATGTCCCTCTCTCTGTAACGTGGGGGAGAAAATATGGAGTTGACACAGTGGCATTAGCCATCCTTATATTAAAACCAAACCAAAGCAAAACACACACACAAAATACTTTGAACTTTGCTTCATGGGACAAGCTGCAGAAATAAAGATTTTTAAGACCAGAGAGGAATGTTATCCCATCACAGGGATCTGTGATTTTACGGTGGCATGGGATCATCTGGGGCGTTTCGTCTGTAACCTCAGGTCTTGTATTTGGCAGAGGTGAACAGATGGGGCCTGGGGCTGCTGCCTCTGGAGCTGGCCTTTGTGAATCCCTGTGGATTAAACATCAAGTGAATAATTGCGTGCTGTTCCAAAAGGCTGTTGGGATGATCCCTGGGGTGCCTTCAAACCCCCTGGTCTGACCCAGTCTGATTCCTTGCATATGTCACATAAATTGAGCTTATAACTTCTAACTGAGCTAAAGCATACCTTTATCTAGAACATATATATATTTTATTATATATACATTACAGATATTCTCTCTCCACATACGTATGCGTATATATTCATTCTATATAGCAATACGACCAAGAAGAGCAGCCTAAATGCTACAGCAGATGAAAATGTTATATCACCTATATGTGGAGCTCGCCGCAGCTGGCTCTATATTCTTCTATAGCATTTATAGGTTTTCTTGCCACTGTTTGCTGTGCAGAGGCGTCCCAATCAAAACTCGCGGCCCCTGTTGTGTTGGGTGTCTTGTATCATGATGAACTGAACAGCCCATGTGAATGGAGACTCTATAGTCTCTGCAAAATCTCATAAACCGGGAGACACATGGCTGCACAATGCCAAGAATTCTCAAGTAGATGGTTTGAAAACCACACCAATGTGAGTTTATAACTGCAGCTCGGTTCATTTCCTGAGAGGAAAGATAATGCTGTGAAAGAATAGACTCTATAAGGTCCCTCTTTATATGTTGGAGATTCATTCTTTCCTAAGTTTAAAGAGTATTTCATTGGCATTCTCTAAGATGCCAAACTGTTAAATGCAAGGCCACAGCACAAAGAGGTTTCTTAAATTACTGGAGGAATAAATTAGCTTTTATAACACGCTCTGCAACTTCAGTTGCATTCTGCAGCAACCCGCAAATCCCCGAGTGTATATAGAATCCCACTCCACAAACCATTGTTTCCTTCCTGCTGCTGAAAAATAGTTTAAATAAAATCCTAAGAGCTCAATGCTGAGTATAAGTGTGCATTTCACTGCTTTTATAGCTTTTTGGGTAACACTCTTCCTAGTCTTTTAATGAAGAATTTAACCATCGCTTCAATCCAATTTGCATTCAAGAGAGGCTTGCACGGTAGACAAAGTGCATTCATGTGCATCTGACAGCAAGCACTCTGAATCTTAGAGATAAAGAATCTTAATCAGGTTCAAGCTTTATTTTGCAATGCCAGGTAAATTTTAGAAACACAGCACTTGTAATTTCTTTCTCACTAAGTTGAAAAAAAACAGTTTAATGGCTATTGCCAGCCAATAGGAGATAAAAGATGAGAAGCCCCTTGGCAAGGCGCTATTCAGTGTCTGCACAACAGCAGGGAGACAATTCACGGCTGCAGAGAAAACCTCATTTATACCTTTATAAATATAGAATACATTCCTGCTCTAAGGAGCATAAAAGCTAGAATCTTGAAATGAAGGAAATAAAGTATTGAAAGAGTCAATACAATAAAAATAAAGTCAAAACTATATATGTGTGTGTATATATATATATATAGATGTTCCTGTGGCAGTGTGTGCATGAGCCAAAAATGCTCAAAACGCTGTGAGCTTGTTAAAAATAGCCCTTCTTAAGACCTTGTCCTATATCCTAAGTGGCCAACAGCGAGAGATCCTACATGCAGCCATTTCTGCAGCCCATTTACAAATGAGATACTAGAGGTACAGCACTGCCCTCCCTCTCCATCTCGCACTTTTTGCCGTTCTGTGGTGGAAGGGCTGGGCAGGAATTTTGCCATTTGACCTGTTGTGTAGCCCCTAGCAAGTGACGTCTCCATTTCCCTGCTTACATTTGTCCCTCTTGCACATATAGACCATAAACTTCTCACTGTGCAAAGCCCCTCAAATATCTCCAGGCACTCTTGAAATCGAGATAATAATTCTATCAATTCAGGGCCAGGAAAAGAAAACAGACTTCTCTTCTGACAGTTCACACACAGCTTTATGGTTTTGTCATGACCCTCAGTCCAGCTCTGACGGGTAGAAGATAGATATATAAAGATTTATATGGAAACTCTCTCCCAGGGATATAGTGAAGTTGTGCCGTTGGGAGAACATTGTCTGACCAACTCCACAGCAAGCTTTATTTTGTCGTGCTTTGGAACAGCATTAGGGTGGAGACACTGATTTATTTTTGAGAAAACTGTGTGAAATCCTTCCAATGATAATGAGTTGATTCCGTTAGCTCACTGAGTGCCAGTTTATGGGCATTTCTAGTTAAAAAAAAAAATAAATAAAAGTGTTCTGCTCATGTTTGTACAAAAAAAGGCCACGATTCGCAAGTTCTGAAGACGCACCTCGAAGAACATCTTGTAATGTTTAAAAAATTGGAGCCCAGCCCAAAGAGGTGTCACAGTTACCATCACTCGCTCAGGTCCAATGTTGGGAAATAACAATTCCCCATGTCGCTGAGGAACAGACCAAAGCTGTCAGCCTGGCCAGCAGTCCCCTGGCGTGGGAAAGGCCTTTTAATGTCTTATTTCTTCCTCCTACGGCTCCCTCGTCTTTCATCAAACAAGCATGGACCATAAATTTTATTTTTGTTATTGGTGTCTGCTTTCTGCGGTAGCTGTGCTGATGTCTGTGCTTTTACCTCTCATCTTTAATATTAGTTGGTCATCTACTTCTCCTCTGATGCAGAATTAAGTAAGGTCAAGCAGAAGGTTTAGATGATCAGGAGGCTGCATGATGCATGGGTTGTAGATAGAGAAGCCAGCAATGTCCTGCCTTGTTCTCAGACAGCGAAGTCTTAGATTTTCAGTATTTGCTACAGGGGAGTAAATTTAAGCAATCGGTTCTGCAAAAGACCAAATAAAAGTTATTCTTGCTTGGGTTGATCTAAAGATTCATATCTATTTCAGATGCTATTTTTGAACCTTCATTGTTAAATGTATTACATTTAGTAACTCAAACTCAAAAGTAAATTCACACAGAAAAAAATTCTTTTAAAAGTAAATTATTTTCTTATACTTGATTTTTTAAAATAAAACTTAAGACCAGTTAGGGTTTCAGCTTCACTGAAAAACTGGAACACTTCTGTAGAAATGAAAATATTCTGTGGTAACACCCATTTGCATCAGTAAAACATTACTGTCAAAAAAAGTTAATGTTTCATTAGATCATATTCATACTTAATATTTTACACTTTAATAGGCCTTTCTGTATTTCCAAAAACTTGGGAATTTAGTCCATCGCAGGTCTGAAACCCTCCCAAATTATTTGTTCCACCTAATTACAGTGACACAACAAGGAATTTTAACCAGTCCTGAATTTTCCGTCCCTCTCGTTCCATTCTTGTGAGGCTTGACTGTGTTTCCAGCTCTTAATAGGCATAGAAGATATAAAACATGCAAAGAAACCTGTCTATCATCTGCAGATACCAGGTTAAAAATGTCAAAATTATTTGAGAAAAACTTGCATTGAAAACATTTCAGGCTGCAGTGCAGATTTTTGGGAAATACTGTCTCTGTATCATTCAGAATGGAGTTTTTTTTTTATGAAAGAGGTAGTGCTGAAGCCCATGAATCACCTCCCAGGTATTTTCATAACACCATAATGAATAATGGTTCTGAGGCTCGACAAATCAAGATGGTAAAGCATTCTTAGATGTAGAATCATTTCAGTTGGAAGAGACCCTCAAGATCATCAAGTGCAACCGTAACCTAACACTGGCATTAAACCATGTCCCTAAGAACCTCATCTACACGTCTTTTAAACCCCTCCAGGGATGGTGACTCCACCACTGCCCTGGGCAGCCTGTTCCAATGCCTGACAACCCTTTCGGGAAGGAGTTTTTCCTGATATCCAATATAAACCTCCCTTGGAGCAACTTGAGGCCATTTCCTCTTGTCCTGTCACTTGCTACTTGGGAGAAGAGACCAACCCCCTCCATGCTACAACCTCCTTTTGGGTAGTTGCAGACAGCGATAAGGTCTCCCCCTAGCCTCCTTTTTTCCAGGCTGAACAGCCCCAGTTTCCTCAGCCACTGCGATCACACTTGTGCTCCAGACCCCTCACCAGCTCCGTTACCTTCTCTGAACTCGCTCCAGCACCTCAAGGTCTTTTCTGTAGTGGAGGACCCAAAACTGAACACAGGATTTGAGGTTTGGCCTCACCAGTGCCCAGTACAGGGGGACGGTCACTGCCCTGGTCCTGCTGGCCACACTATTCCTGATACAAGCCAGGATGCTGTTGGCCTTTTTGGCCACCTGGGCACACTGCTGGCTCATGTTCAGCCGCTGTTGCTCAACACCCCCAGGTCCTTTTCCTTCAGGCACTTTCCAGCCGCTCTTCCCCAGCCTGTAGCGCTGCCTGGGGTTGTTGTGACCCAAGTGCAGGACCCGCCACTTGGCCTTGTTGAACCTCATACAATTGGTCTCAGATCAATTATCCAGCCAGCCCAGATCCCTCTGTATGGCCTTCCAGTAGATCAACAATCTCACCCAAACATTAATATAAAGTTCTCTCATCAAGGACATATCAGTTACTAAACTGATAAGAACAGATGCTACACCTGACTTTAGCCAAAAGGCCGAGAAGCAAGACATACACAGCGGTACATACACAGTTAAATTATACTGAAGTTCTGTTCTTCTAGAGCATTTTCAACATGAAATTTAGGGATGATTTTTCCAAGGGTAGGTACGCTATATTTTACAAAACAGGCAAAGCAAACTGGTTTTAGTTTTGTGAGAGGTGAATCTCTCCCCTAGAAAGCACTAGATGGTGGAATTAAGTTCCCACAGGTAGGATGAGCTTGGCTAGACCCTCCAAGGCACAGTAAACACATTTGCTCTGAGCCTGGAGGTGGACACCTATCGCTGGGAGAGCTAACGATGCTGTTGGAGACACTTCTCAGCTGTGCAAAGCAGCCTCATTGGCGCTTTTTCCTCCATCACATAAATCTCCTCAAACAAGTAAATGGTACACTTTTGCAAAGCAGCCAGGGAAGTTTTTTAATCTTTGCTCACTAGGAGTGGCTCAAATATCCAGAGATTTAGTGTTATGGGCTCTCCTACAAACAGCAGTGTCAAATGTTCTGTTTGCTATGCACACAGCCACAACTACCACAAAGACAATGCAAAATTTACAGCGAGTCTGCAGTGGAGTGGAGAATAACTCACTCAAATTTAGGCTGGCTAAGAGCAATGTGGTGCTGGCTGCTGGGAGTAGGAAAGTTTTGACAAGCTGGTGAGATATTGACTTTTTTTATCCAAATTGATCCTCACAATTCCAAATTCTCACGGTGATGTAGTCTCAAAATTATTCCAACTTAAAGCTATGCAAAAAAAGCAATAATAATGGCAAATTCATTCTTGTGTCTTCCGTGCACTAAGAATCTCCCTGATTATAATCCGGCCTCAGCGATGCACATATTCTTTATTTCCACTGTCAGAGACTCCCCAGTAGTGCGTCTCTATTTATGGTCAACTTCTAGTATTTGAAAGGAAATGGGAAAACAAAACAAAGCGAAGCTAGATCAACAACCTCATGCTCAAAATGTATCTAATAGGATGGGGGGGAAGTTTTTCCCCTATGGTCCTAGTGGTTATTAAGTGGCCACAGTCCTCAAGCATGAGGTTTGTATATAATCACTGTCTTACAGCAGAGGTGTAAATATGTAAATATCCTGGGCATACTGAAGGCAATCCATGAAGCCACACACTCTGTGAGCAGAAATCATAAGGTCACTGAGTGCTTATAAAATGCCAAGGCAAGAAAGGACCACGATATCCATCTAATCAACATCTTTCACTCCACAGTCCATTCTTTTCTGCACAGAATGTATCATTTATCCCCCCAAATATATTAAAGCATATTAAAAAATGTGTCTGCACAAAGCAACACAAATGGTAAGAGAAGCTGGAGAACATCCCTCACCTCAGGCAGACCTGAGCTTCATGATGGGGACAGATGTATGGGAATAGCGTTGATATGAGGATGGAATTGAACCTGAATACTTCACTCTTTGAGGAGTAATCCAGCTGCTGGGTTTTTTTAATAAGTGGTAGTAGTGATTATGATGTCACCATTTTAAGGAATAAAAGAGCTTATTTCTTTGGCAAAATGGATGCAGGGACCTGCCTTCTTCAGTGAATATATAGATCATAATATATATATAAAATATATGTAACATACATAATGTATATGACATATATATACAGTGTGTGTATAGATTTCATATATTGGATGTGTAGATTACAGGTATACTGAAATGCCTAGCTACCCGCAGCTGCGCACACTCCAGAAGAAGGGACGTCTGACAAGCCCTTCCAAAGCTCTTCCCAACCACCAGCAGCTCCTCCGAGCAGCTTTACCCCCCTTGACGTCCCATGAGGAGGTCGCACTTTGCCCAGGGCCTACGGCACCCAAAACAGCGGCGCCCACAACAACCAATGTTGCCCTTGCTCTCCACATCACAGGCCCGGGCTTTTCTCTCATGATGTCCTTTATCAAGGCTAATGGAGAAAATACAAACCATAGAATAGAATCACAGAACAGTTTGTGCTGGAAAGGAACTTCAAAGCTCATCCAGTGCCACCCCTGCCATGAGCAGGGACATCTTCACCCATATCAGGTTGCTCAGAGCCCCATCCAGCCTGGCCTGGGATGTCTCCAGGGATGGTTCATCCACCACCTCTCTGGGCAACCTGGGACAGGGTTTCACCACCCTCAGTGTAAAAACTTTCTTCCTCATGTCTGGCCTGAATCTCCCCTCCTTTAGTTTAAAACCATCACCCCTTGTCCTGTCACAACAGGCCCTGCTAAAAAGTCTGTCCCCATCTTTCTTACAGGCCCCTTTTAAGCACTGAAAGGCCACAATAAGGTCTCCCTGGAGCTTCTCTTCTCCAGGCTGAACAAGCCCAACTCTCTCAGCCTGTCCTCCCAGCAGAGCTGTTCCAGCCTCTGATCATTCCTGTGGCTCCTCTGGCCCCTCTCCAGCAGGTCCATGTCTTTCCTGCACTGCGGGCTCCAGATCTCTCCCATAGACAGGACCGCTCCCTCAGGACCCGCCATGGCGGGCGGGCGAAGCTCCGGCCGGGCAAAACCCCTTCACTGAGACACCGGCTGAGCTGTCACAGATACCGGAGGCGACGCGCCCGCCGCGGGCCGAGCCCGGATCTGCTTCCTGGGTTTCCTTTCGCTGCGGCGGGGACCCGAGGGGCCGAGCCGGGCGCACCTGGGCTGTGCCGGGCCCGCCCGTGCCCGCTGACGCCGTCCCCGCCCCCGGCCGCAGCACCGCGGCAGCGCGATGGTGCCGGGCTGGGTGTGCGGCGGGGCGGGCAGCCGCCTGCTGCGGATGGCGGGGGCCGGCCGGACGCCGCTGCTCCTCAGCGTCCCCCGGGGCCGCAGCTGCCAGGCGGGGGGCGGCCCGGCCACCCCCCGCATGGCCGTCAAGAAGCGGGGCTACGACATCACCAGGAACCCCCACCTCAACAAGGTCGGTGCCGCCGGGGACCCGCCTTGCCGGGGTGCGAGGGAGGGGAGAGGGCTGGGCGGTGGGGAAGGTGCTTGGCACGGATCGCAGGTGTGCTGGGTTGTCGGTGTTCCGGCAGCGTTGCCCGTGCCCATCCCCAGGGTTCAGGCGCACTCCAAAAGGGGCTGAAACCCTTTGGGTCGTGGATTAATGAGGACAGAGCCCGGGGCGAGATTTATAGGTGGTCACCAGGTGGTTGGGACATCGGTGGCTTCTTCAGAGCCGGTCACCTGGCTTCCCCAGGCCCGCCACAGCTGCCGTGGTGGTGGCACTGGAACAACCCAAGCAAGGCTTTGGCCAGGACCTGAAGTCGTTTGCCCAAAATCAGCAATGAATGGGGCAGCAGAATGCGTGGCCTCTACTATAAATCCAATATCAAAATGTGGGGTATTTTGATGTACGTTTTATTGCACGCGCGGGAGCGGAACTGATTGTTTACGCCTTCGTGTTAAAACAGGCACGTGTGGTTGTTTTTGTTAATCTTCCTTTCATAGCACATCCATAGCAATGTGCGATCCGCTACCTAAACAGCGTAATTTGCTGGAATGAAGATGTACTCATGCTCGATACTGGAGGAAACCTCAACCTTTATATTTTGGTGAAAGGTTTTCAGCAAAGTCTGCAAGTTGTGTGAAACGAGACCCAGTAATTTAGCTCCACGCTACTTTTCCATTCCTGTCCATAATTTGAAGGAAAACAAAACAAAACAAAAGACAAAAACCCCAAACACAATCTGCATGCAAATTTTGGGATCAGATGTGTCAGATTCAAGAATGTTTAGTTCCAGTTTCTTGTATTAATATTGCTAGAAATAGCTACAAAGATGTTAATTACCTTAAAAATACACAGGTATTAAACATGATATTGATAGTTGATGGGGCTGTGAGTATTTGCCATCTGCTTAGTATGTAGTTATCTGGTAGATGAGCCTCCCGTGTCATCTTTTGGAGCGAAGACTCTGGATGGCAAGTTGTACATTGTGGGTGGGCTGGGTTACATCCCCAGGTACCATTTCTACATCCATTGAGGGGTCCCCAAGGACCAAGGCACATAATGACACTGGATGTCACGGAATACACGACACCTTTGTAGGCAATCTGGTTTGAACCATTATACAGTGTGTGTCTGTGAGACTGAAGAGGAATTGCCAACTGTCTCATAAGAGACAGTAATTCATCAGCATTAAGTGGTTTTGATGAGTTTTTCTTCAGCATCTCTCTTGTTTGGGTGTTTGATGACAGTTACAAAGAGTCACATAGCTAATGTTTCTAGTATTCTTACTTATATGACTTTGAACTGGAAAATTAATACTTTGGCCTTTGCTCAGTGTAATGCAACAATAACACACGAACAGCTGAATTTATTGTGTGTTTTAAATTGATCTTGCTACCGCAGAAGGAGATTTTGAACGTCACATTTGACAATTTTTAGGCTTTGCTGAAGTGTTTTCCCGCCTTCCAGTGAAATGAGGTATTTTTCTTTAAATGGAATCTTGGTCCATGTGGAGAGACAGGAAGAAAACTGCTTCTGTTAGAGGTAAAATATATTCCGGTGTGCTGTGTTTAATTGGCCATGAGAAATTTCCCAGCTGGTCTCCAGCCTGGATGCTTGCTGTTTATGTTGCCATGTTCCTCTGTGAGTACAGACCTTATGGTCGTTGATAGAGTCATCTACAGAACATCCAAGCGAGGACAGAAAGGGTTAACATCAGTGGTAAGAGATGAGGACTAGTAACTAGTAGCTAGTAACTAGTGTTTACTAAACGCTCAGGCTCTCTTTCCAAATGTTTTTAACCAGACTTCTGTTTTTCTGTGGCTCTTAACAGTTTGTTGCAGTATTTGAGGAATTAACTGTGTTCAAATGAAGTAAGGCCCGTCAGACAGTTGGTATGTGGTCAAGGTGTGATTGATGGCTCTTTGGTGTGCCACGCTGCAGTGCTGGAGGTCAGAACTGCGGATCTCGATGGGTTTTCAGCTGTTGTACTCTCATCACTTGGCAATTACTCTTTACCCTTTGGGTTTCTAAACGGGGTCATTGCAGTGGATCTTACTTCAAGTTTTCATTTGATTGAAGGCTGCTCTGCAGCCTATACATCTATACATCTCTTCAAGAACCTCTGGAAAAGTTTTCCAGTTGTGAGGCTTTGGTCAGCCAGTGCTTTATTCAATGTCCTGGCTGTTCTACAGATTTTGGGTGAAGTTTAAAGTGTCAGTGTAAAGCTCTGAAATGTGTGGTGTTAATTCAGTGCAGACTATGTGTCTCCAGCAGAATCACAGACAGGTTTACAGTCTGAGGTTATTGATCCAAGTCTTTGCTTGCTGACTAGGTTGAAGGTGCTTTGAAGAAGAACCAGACTCAGAAGTCACTGCTGACAGGTCCTCTGTAATACCCTCAGTACCAATAAAAGCAGGCTGTCCTCTGAAAGCTCCTCTGTTTTCCAAATCTGTCTGAGAAGAAAAAGAAAATAATACAAAAACTGGTGATGGATGAAAGAAATTTACAGTTGTTTCTTTCCGTTAGTCAGTTTCCTATTTGAAGTTGGCTGTTCTTTTCTCATGTAAAGGACTGGGATTCCTAAATATTGATCAAGAGTGGATTAAGCATGGATTGTAAATGAGTTCTCTCCAGTCTTAAAGTTATTTGGCCAATCTGTGCATCACGTATAAGAACGTGTTTGACTAGGCATTTTGGGGAGAATCTAGAGGGAAAAGGTGCCTTGCCGTTAAGGCAAGGCTGGGTTCCATCTCTGAGACTGGGTTTGATTATGCCTCAGACTTTCTCTGTGACATTGGAGAAGTCACATATGAGGAAATCTTGTCGAATCCTTGGACAGTAGGAGGAACTTTGAAGACAGAACCATTTATGCTTCATCTATCCTGATGAGACTGTATTTTTTTCTGTGCTATTCAGAGATGGTTCTTCCTTCTGTTTGTAAGTATTACAGCCCCTGTCTGACCTAAGGGCAGGACTCAGGAAATGTCAGCATTCTTTTGAGGGGTACTCGCGGTCTTAAAAGGCAATAGCAGTTGTTCTCAGTTGACAAGAACAGTCTTGAAAATAACAGAAGGATGAGGAAGAGCTTGTCTCGTGTTCTCATGAAGTGGTTCTTCTTTTCCTGTGTTTGAATGCTGCAAAATTGGAAACCCTAAAATTGTTAACAGTGTCAGACACCAAAGAGAACTGGTAAGAGTGTTCTGTGACCATCCAAGTGCAAGCAGGGTTCCAGGAGGATTTGGTAGAAGCTTTGGCCGTTGGAGAAGAGGAGGCTTAGAGGTGACCCCATCACTCTCTAGAACTACCTGAAGGGAAGTTATAGTCAGGTGGGGATTGGTCTCTTCTCCCAGGCAGTCAGCAATAGGACAAGGGGGCATGGGCTTCAACTCTGCCAGGGGAAATTTAGGCTGGATATTAGAAAGAAATTCTTTCCAGAGAGAGTGGTCAGGCATTGGAATGGCTGCCCAGGGAGGTGCTGGACTCACCGTCCCTGGAGGTTTTTAAACTGAGACTGGACTGATCTAGTCAGTGGGCTGGAGTTGGACCAAGGGTTGGACTTGATGATGTCTGAGGTCTTTTCCAACCCAGTCCATTCTGTGATTCTGTAAGTGATGTGTGACAGGTCAGGAGCAGAGCTGGACTTGCTGAGAGACAAGTCACTTCTGCTGTGGGGCTCCAGCCTGCGAGAAGCTAATTCAGTACTCGGGTCCTGGGAGGAAAGATGTGCCACCTCTTACCTACTACCTCATTTATCAAAGTTGCCTTGTGTTTGGTGTGGGCAGGACTGTGTTGTGTCCTTCCTCACACGCTGCTGGCCGTTCTTAAGATTTGTGATATTTTGCTCATCTCAGATGTGCTGCTCATGACACCCCAGTTCTTCCAGGCATTCTGTCAAATCCACATGCCCTCTCAGTGTTTTAACCAACACAGGCTGAGCTGTGTTTGTTCCCGGTTTGACCACACACCTGTAGGGACTCAAAGATCTTGTCCAAAATCAACTGTAATTTTGTTCATGACATCTGAATCTGACTGCGCTGTTCGGGTGGAAGGTTGACAGCACTTCACGGCTTTTGCTGGAAGTCCTAATTTTGAGATAAATCCTGCCTCCCTGGAGATCTACCATCACAAACAGATGCAGAAATAGAGGTTGCAGGTTTTTTTCAGAGTTTCAGATATTGCCATATTTGAAGGATTGAGATAATACACTCAAGTTCTCTGCAAGGTGCAGTGTAGAGATCAGAATCTGGGGTCTTCTGTGTACATCTGGATAATACCCTGTGCTCTTCTGATGTGCATGCATGCTCTCCATTTCTTTTCAAATGAATTACCAAAAAAACCCTCAGAAACCAAAAAAAACCCCAGAAATTATCAGTCTCGATCTGTAAGAATGAAACTTTAAAGAATTGCTGTAGGTTTCTGCAGTGTTTCTGGAATGTACTGCTGTACACATCATTAAAATGCAGAAAGTTTGTCCTTCAGCTTTGCAGGGACTGGAATTGAGCTGAGAGTTCTTTGAACATGGTGTCAGTAATTTGCCCCTGCAGCTGAGAAAAAAATGATGCATCTTGCATGTGGCTGGACTCGGCAACTGTGGTGAAACTGGCCTAACATTAGCTGGGTTTGTAAAATGATTGCATTTAAATGAAATTAGTAATGAGCACAAGAACAGTGTGTCTGAAATGGCAGCTGGCAAGATCACGTTGAGGCAGCCTTCTGTTTTCAGATTAGTAAATCTCTCTAAATCCGCAAGGTTATATTCTTACAGCTGGAGTTCCTGGTTGCCTAGCTCAGGTTTGGAGAGATGTAACTACTGAGGTAGGCACAGGGCTTTAAGTGGCTGCGTGACTGCCAGCATTTGTTAATGTACCATCTGTTCATGTTTTGTGAAGCGAGAGTATGAGGTGGGCAGAGTTTGGAGGTTCCCCTTTATTTTCTAGAAGCACATAGCTATTTGAGCAAGATTTGGGGGACAAGTTTTAGACTGGTCAAGTTCATTAAAAAAAACCCCACTGCAAGTTACTAAATACACTAAAACCACATCTGACTTAGAAAGTCCCCAAACTGAAAATAATGAAAGGACAGGCTTGTGCGGGGAAGAGTGTCTCCTATTTACCTGTGATGTTTACTCTTTGTAAGGCTTATGGTTGCTGCTGGAGACATGACACTCATGTAGATGAACTGACCTGGTAGGACTCTCATGTTTCTAGGGATATGAAATGAGACACTTTCATGGACGAACTCTGCAGCACATCGGCCACTTCAGACGCAAGTCAAACCACAGCTGAGAGAGAGATCTTCATCAAATAATCTGGAGCTGAAATGTGAGCTGGAGCACTGTGCACTGTGATGAGCCTTCCGTGGTGTCCAGGGCAGAGAGGCTGTTTTCATGTTTTTAGTGATTCTTTCACAGTCACAGAATGTCCTGAGTTGGAAGGGACTCACATCGAGTCCAACTCCTGTCCCTGCACAGGACAACCCCACAGTTCACACCGTGTGTCTGAGGACGTTGTCCAGTCTCTTCTTGAACACTGTCAGGCTTGGGGCTGTGACACCTCCCTGGGGAGCCTGTTCCAGTGTCCAGCACCCTCTGGGTGAAGAGCCTTTTCCTCATGTCCAACCTAAACCTCTCCTGGCACATCTTCCTGCCATTCTCTTGGGTTCTGTCATTGGTCTCCATTATTTCACCAGTCAAATGTAGGTGTATCACCATTTACTTCAGTGAAAGCAAACTCCAAGGGGATGAGGTTTGGCCCAGTGTTTTGGCAAATGTGGTGGTGTTCTGGCGATAGGATTGCTCAGCTAGGTTTGTTTTGGCCTTCATCCTGGCATGTGGAATTTCATTTTTGTTTGTTTAGTGTTAATATCAAGCATATCTTTATGTGAGTCCAAAGTATCTTTTGGCAATGACATTTCCTAATATTTTGGCACCAAAGAACTTGTCATTATGGCATGGTCAGCAAACTAATCCCAGACTAAGTCTACTGGTGCTTCTGGTATTGGCAGCAGCCTGCAGAAGTCCCGTTGCTTCCCCAGCTTGGATCCCAGTTCCTGTCCCTTATTATAGCCAAACCAGGAGGCCATCTGCTTTCTTGCCTCTCTGCATAACCTCCTGCCAACACTGTCACTGTCCTTGGGGACACCACTGGTGCTTTGGGAGTGGAGTTCTGGGGGAAGGGCTTGGAAGTGCAGAGGAACCTGGCGCTGCAGAGGTGAGAGGGTGCAGATGCAGAGGTGCCTCTGCTCGCCTTGTACTAACCCTGTAGTAAGTTGGTTGTTTAGCCATTGTAAATGCATTGAAAGGTCTTGGACATATTGGTTGGGCAGCTTTTAGAAGTGCTGAGTTTATGTTTGTGGTCACTGTAAGATACCAATAAAAATAAACTGCGTTTGGACCAAAATACTTGTTTTTGTTTCCTGAGCAGTTTATATTACAAAAATACCTTTAAAATTGACTTTAAGTTGTGGAAAATCATCAGACTGGCAGCTGCCTGTGTTGCTCTCTTTTTATCATGCCCTTTCTTTTAAAGAAGCCATAACCCCCACACCAGGCATGTTTTGGTAGGGCAGAGCCAAGACTGAATGTAGCTCTTGTTTCATAGAGGGGACAAAGTTTTTTGGCACTTGAATAAGAATTGCACTGAAGTAAAACAAACTGTTTGCTAAATAGTATGAAAATTGATATTATTGCAGTTAGAATGGATCTGGGGTAGAATGTTGCAGCTTGCTCAGCATTCCTGTCCATTACATCCAGTGAAACGTGTGGCCAACAGCCAGTTGATTACTTTGGAAGCGCTGTGGATGTAAGACCGAGCGTGTTATATATGGGGCTGGTCCTGTAAACAGTCATCACTGACCTCAGCAGGTTTAAAGCCTTGGCCTATGTAGGTAGCATGAAATATAATGTCATTGACGTTAGAAACTGTGTGCTGCTGCATGTTGAGTCATTGGTGCTCGTCAGAATTAGTGATGATTTAACTGAAGCTGCGGGGAAGGCAGCGCTAATTCACAAAATGAAGAGCCAGATTTTATGGCTTGGCTTTGGTTTGAGATGGATTTGCCATGCAGTAAGGTCCCTGCTAGAGATGGATCCAGTAGCTTTGTACTGCAGGATTTGTCCACTGAATTTTTGCTGGTACTTGCTGAACAAAACTGGACCTGGAGCAAATTCTCTTTGACTTGATTTTGTATAAAGAGAATGTAAACTAAATTCATTTTTAGCTTCTATAGCAGCCACCTCCAGAGGAGCACTGGAGCTGCTGTTACTGACATTCATTTGGAGCTGCGAAAGGAAAGATGGGTCTGTAATGAAGAGACAAACCAACCCAGCAGTTTCTTAGGAACAAGAGGTGGAAGCTGTTCAGTGACCCCACTGCTCTGATTTGAAGCCTGATGGTAAGAGAAACTGAGTGCTCGGGATCCTGAGGTCTGGGTCTCAGTGCACAATGTCCTTCCTTCTAGAGGTAAAAGCCCCCAGCAGGTCAGACAGTGTGATCCGTACACCCCAAAGGCACATAGACTGACACCAATGCTCTAAGAGAGTTTTACTTTAGTAGGAGCAGCATGTGGATTTTAATTCCTTTATTACAAGGTGAGAGTGTTTTATATAAAAAAAAATGCCATTCTGCCCCAGTTTTATCAGTGCAATATATTGAAGTTGGTGAGTGGCAAAAATGAGTTTTGTTAGGCTTACAGCAGATGTAGATATGCAAGATCATCTTAAAAAACTTACAGGATGGCCTCAGCTGTGTAGTTTGACCCTTAATCTTCTGTCTTTAATCACCACATATCCAGTTTCTGTTCTGTTTTTCATCTGCTGACACAATCAAGTGCAGTATGCAATTCCTCAAAATCAGCATAAATTCCATAGCTTGCATGTGCTGTGGGAACAGAACATAATAATTACAAATGGTACTGTGCATTTTTTTTATATTTAGAGCACAATAAATGGGATTCAACACAATAAGAGAGAGTTTTTCAGTTTAATACACAGTAATAATTTTCTGGCTGTACCCTATTTGTTTCTTGATGCTCCTTTCCCCGCCCCCACAAATAATTCATTGTTTTCATGGCATCTGCAGAACCCGACCTATAATCAATTTTTTTTCTCCTTACTAAGAAAGCATATTGGAAAAAGCACACATAGTCATTTTTCTATTCACTAGACGTGTTTTGCTGAGGGGCTTGCACTCCAGCTCTGTTCCACAGAGATGAATATGGGGGATGGAGATGTGCTTTATGCTCGGAAAGAAAGAATCAGGCACTGGAGGTGTGTTTATGTGAGAGCCCGGTCTGACCCTGCTGTAACCATGGCTGGTTCCTGGGAGCTGGGAGAACCAGGATTTAATCCATGGACTGTTAACAACCAACTGCACTCCATTGATACCCTTTGAAGGGGGAAGTTGGGAGTGTTTATAATATTTAGGCTTTGGGATAGTTTCTTTTTCTTACTTGCTCTAAGTGATGCTGACTTACCTTTTACCCTGGCTGAAAAAAACCAGAGGTTTTGCTTTGTCTTGTGCTTTTCCTCTAACTCTTACTTATTTTTTCTGTCTTTTTCTCACTGACTTAGCAGACTTGCTATCAAACCTTCAACAGCCTATTGTAGCTTTCGCCCAAGTCAATTCTTTTGGGACTGACTGGGCTTTAGAGCTGTTGTGAGCAGGTCAGACAGGCCTTGATGCTTGGGGAAGAATAAACACCACTATAATGCCCTCTCCTTCAATAGAAAGCTTAGCACAGCAGCAAACTTGACTACTTCCAGCTTATAATGTGTTTAAGTAGACATGATGAGCGTGTTTTTAATTTTTAAGCTCCTCTTCGAGGTCCAGGGGTGACACTTGTCATCTGTCTCCCCAAACAACATGACATTTTGATAAATTACATATGTATTATCAGCCTCATATAAGATCTTTCAAAAACTGTTTTAAATGGCAGCGCTTTTTATAGTTCTGCAGCTGCCAAACACAAAACTCAGACAGAAACTGAGCAGACTGTGGTTCTGACAAAGAAAATAACACCAACGCAAAAGTTTTCTGCGTATCAATGTTTTCTGCTTCACTTCACTTTGCAACTCTCTGTTGTGCATATGTCCTTCTTCAACACGTGGAACCATGGAACCAAAACAGATTTTTACTAAATTTCTGTATTGTGTGTGTATATATATATATATATAAACATTAGCTCCACATCTCAGAGCATTTTTTTTCTGTGTGTCTAGCTTATAAAGTGATAAGTCTTATTTGTAATGTGGCCACATGGGTTAACTCTGTTCAGCCTCATCAAACATGTAGTTAAGGCTTTGCTGTGTTTTTCAACATAGGAAGGAATTAGTTATTTTGAATATAAGCAGTGTTATGTTCTCCTGGACAAGACATCTTGAATGTTAACTCTTGGGCTTGGCTAATGGGTTTGTCACTTCCCCAGTAGTTAAATTCATTATGGAAACTATTAAACTTTGTTTAATATTTGTTTGAATGGTTTGACGTTAAACCTGCAGGTAATTTTAGCTGTGATTATTTGCAAAGAAGAGAATGTATTGTGTGTGCCAAATCCTGTGATTTTTGGAAGTGTCCAGATTATGAAGTGTTTCTGTTGTCAGGATGGTCTAAGCCCGTAAGTGGGGCAGGGGCTGGAGGGAGAGATAATGTGTTTTATCAGACCAACTGGTTTAGATGGGGAGGGAAAGAAGTAAAACCATTGGCTTTTATGTTCATAGCCCTTCTTCTAGCAACTCAGGTCTTTTTTATCCTCAAATAGATCAGTTGGTCCAATAAACAAAAAACAACCAAAAAGTCCAACCCCCAGGCTTTTCCCTGTTAGCCATTTCCTACATCACAGGGAATGAGATGTCTTCATGTTGCCATTTGTGTCTGTAGTTAATTGCTCGGATAAAACAACCCTGTCTGTAAATCAGATCCCTGATCACAGGTAGTGGAGGGACAAAGCCCTTCTCTCCCCTAATACTGTATAAAGGTTTTCAAATCTGGCCATTAAATGAGCCAAATAACAACAATTACTTGCTGAAGTGCTAGGTCTGAATACTGTGTAAAACAAACAAACAAAAACCAAGCAAAAACCCAACAAAATGAGCTAACCAAGCAAAAAAAACCCAACTAAATATAATAAAAAATGTATCATATCTCCC
This sequence comes from Nesoenas mayeri, assembly GCF_963082525.1. NCBI lineage: Eukaryota > Metazoa > Chordata > Aves > Columbiformes > Columbidae > Nesoenas > Nesoenas mayeri. The sequence goes on from NC_137541.1 coordinate 205,160,659, forward strand.
ATTGATTTGCATTTTTTTGTTTTTTTTTAACAAAACCTCTTTAAAACCAAAAACCATCTGGGAGAGATGCACCATTTGCGCTAGTGCACTGTGAATAAACTCCTGAATTGCAGCAGATGCTGCTGGAGGGAGGAGCAGAGGTTTGAACTCCACGTTGTCCTGGGATGGTTCAGCAGCTCAGGTGGTCACTGGGTGAGAGAGACAGTTTGTGCAGGAGGATCTGAAAGTGTTTGGAGTGATGAGGATATTGGGAAGAAGAGCTGAAAACTCCTCTTTTCCCCTAGTGCTGAGCAGATGGAGTGGCTTGATGGGTGGAAGTGATGGAAATCAATAATACATAAAAGTGACTGTGTGCTCCAGGTAGGTATTAATACATCTAGAGAAAACTTTCCAAGCAGAAGTTAATGAGGATCCTAATGCATAATGGCCTGTGTTCTGCGGTGTCTGCTGCTTTACGCTCACTGCTGAATTCGCTTGCATTGTCTTTGAATGTGATACACTTGGCAAGCTTATAAGACACCAATCTCAGTTGCTCAAAGGTAAATGACTTAATTTCCCTCTCAAGTTTGGAAGACTTTCAGTGTCCACACCACTGGGGCTTGTTTCTCATTGCACGCATGCAACAGATTCCTCTTGGGTTTGGTAGATTGCCCAGGTTGTGATGTGCAGCCGTGTCTATTAGAAGGAGACGTGTGTGACATGCCTTTCACTCCAAGTGCTGATGCCAACAGCTTTTACTGGCTTATATCTGGGGGAAAAAATGCTTGCAATAGCATTGAGGTGTCCCTGAGTGTTGCTGTTTGGTCTTCAAGAAGTAGCATAGGGAGGATTTCTGCTGATTTCAATCAATTTTGCATCGAGCCTTTTTTGAATTTAGGAATAAGAAATTGTACTGTTCAAGACACGAGATTGTTTGATCACAAAGGGATAAAAGTGGTATAGTGTGAAATTTCACATCTTGCTCTGTTAACAGATGGTAATTAAAAGGGAAACATATGCGAAAAATTGTGCTCATGAATTGTTTAAGCCAAAATCTCAAAGCAAAAATGGCATCTGCCAATATCATCAATTTCTACTGTTGCAAAAAATCACATGAAGGCTCCAGCTGCTTCCACAGTTGTGTATCCCAAAAATCAAAAGTACTTCTTGATACTCTATTTTAGCATCATCTGTCCAAGCTCATTCATCTTCCTTATGAGCTTTGGAGCAACCAGCTCAGCGCTGCCTTTCCAATGCCAAGAGCTGTTCTCTGGCACGCAGGCGAGAAGAGCTGGACTCGTGCACAAGAGCTGCTGGAGGAAAACCAAGAGCACTGAGCGAGATACCTTGGAGAGTTTGAAGCTGCCCTGGAGAGTTCTTGTAGCTTAATAAAACTCACAAAAGTGCTGTTGCGTTGTGACCTTCCAGATGTCCACTGGTCAAGGGTAACTGGGGTTATGAAACCAGAATGAATGCGTGAGTGTTCCTTGCTGAAACTGGGCCGCTCTCCCTACAGGCAAGTAATTGGTTTGGATTTCACATATTAACTGTGTTTGAAGTTCTAAGATAACAAAGTCATTTCTCATATAAACAGAACTGATGGGAAGGTACTGGAAAGCAGCAGCGAGGCTCTGGCTGCTGCTGGAAAACAGGTTTGGTGTTGGGCACTTTTTAGACATTAATTGCATATTAAAGATAAGCATTAATGGCTTAGTGGGGAGAGTGCAGCTGTAACCAGATCTTGTTGTTCTGTCCAAGTGCCTTTCAGGTTTCCTGCAAGGTCAAATGTCCTATTGACTGGCAGTAGGATTGCTTTGCCTGTAGGGATATAGCTGGTGTTTGGTGGACTCGCAAAATGAGTTTCCCACTGAAGCCAAATATGAAAGTGTATGAGAGTCCAGCGGTTCCACTTCCTGCAAAGCTGGAAACCCATATAGCCTTTTTTAGGATTTCCTGTAGGGAAAGAGGGATATTAATCTTGTTTGACTTACAGAATCATAATATTTGCACTGCAATTTGGTACACAGAGCAAGAAGTTTTCAATTAGTGTTTCATGAGCAAATTCAGTGAAGTGGATACTTTTAACTTTTTACTTTTTGTCGAAGGATAAATAAAGGAGTTCACAGGACCTTAAAGGTTCAGCAATGTTGGAGTAAGGGAGTAGGACAGAGAATGAAGTCACGGATCTGTGGGGAAGCAACGAAGAGCTGAAATTGTTCCTGTGTCTTTCTCCGTGTCTTTGCCTGGCATCATCATAATTTAATCTCTGAACTGTAGCACTCTATTGAGTGTTCTTGTGGGATGCATAAACCTCAGTCTTGTTGGTAGAAGTATCTCTTGGTCAGTTTACTACTGGTGTTAATTTTCCTAAATGTTACAAAATTGCTCTTAAATCTGAGCAGATTGCAATGAGCCCTGATTTGACAGCCAAACCAAATTTACTTGACAACTTGGGAGCCTCTTCCCTCTCAGGTTTGTAGTAATGTCACACTATGGGACATGCTCTATGTCTCTTAGAGAGGCATAAAACTTAATTTTGACACAACATAGCTTTTTCCTATCTGGCAGAAGAATGTTGCCGGGATCGGTGAGGCCCTTGGGCAGAGGAGCCTCTAGTAGGTGAGAGTTTCCAGATCTGCAGCGTGTCCAAGGCGGTGGCACCATCTGGATACCTGTTATCCTGTGCATTGCAGTTACTGCCCATCTCCATTCTGGATGAGCTGTGGCACTGCTGTCCCTTGAGTACAAAGAGGTCCCAGGGTGGCCTGTTCACCCACAGACGCCCACACTGTAAATGTCTGAAGTAGCTGAGATAGATTCATGCTGTGAATGGGCACGTACTGGGTGGCTTGTGCCAGAGCTGCTGCTCTTTGTCACTGATGCTTTAGGTACTCCTGCAAATATTTCCCCTCTGTGCTTCAGCACCCCCATCTCCTGCCCAGACGTCTTTTACACAGGTGTATTTGAAAACTGAGTTTGTCCTTCTGTTGGTAGAACCTTGAGAGAGTCCAGCGCAGAGCCACGAAGATGATGGAGTGGAGCATCTCCCATGTGAGGAAAGGCTGAGGGAGCTGGGGCTCTTTAGCTTGGAGAAGAGGAGACTGAGGGGTGACCTCATTAATGGTTATAAATATATAAAGGGTGAGTGTCAGGAGGATGGAGCCAGGCTCTTCTCGGTGGCAAACAATGATAGGACAAGGGGTAATGGGTTCAAACTGGAACACAAGAGGTTCCACTTAAATTTGAGAAGAAACTTCTTCTCAGTGCGAGTGACAGACACTGGAACAGGCTGCCCAGGGGGGTTGTGGAGTCTCCTTCTCTGGAGACATTCAAACCCACCTGGACACGTTCCTGTGTAACTTCATCTGGGTGTTCCTGCTCCAGCAGGGGGATTGGACTGGATGAGCTTTTGAGGTCTCTTCCAATCCCTGACATTCTGTGATTCTGTGAACCTTGCAGGCAAAAGGATACCAAAGGACAAATAGTGCAACATAATGAGCAACCAGTTCCTTTGAACCAGTTTCTTTGTGCTCCCTATTTTTGCTCACTTCCTTTTTCCTGGATGTGGCTGGAGATCCTCTCTTTGCCTAAAAGAGGTGGAGAGAGGGATAGAAAGGAAAGATGAAAACAAGGAATAGAGGGGCAAGTACAGGAGGTCTCTCCTAGGAGATGAGGAGGAGGCATCATCCAGCCTGACTTCTGTTCCCTCAGCACTTAACTTGCTTATCTTTAATATTAAAGTATCTCTGAGGCATCCATCCTGGCCTGTGTGTTGTTTGTACAACAGGCAGCGGGCAGAGACATTTGGGGATGCTGTTCCTGTGCAGAGCAGGGGTGTGCAGAACCCCCTGGCAGTTTGTAACTCAGTGCAGGAGATTCTGACTCTAGTTCAGGTCCTGAGTCTTCCCACTTGCCATTACCTGAGCTCAGTATCTCCTGAGTTTTCATCTGGCAGATGGTGAATATTTTATCTAAGCTGTTTGTAAGGCTAAACTATCTGTTGTCCAAGGTTACCACAAAAGTCCCTCTCACTGGAATTCTTTAAAATATTGTGAATTCAAAAAGGGCTCCTTTTTGCATGGCATTAATTTCTCAGAGTGTCACATGTGTGTCCTGGTAATAGATACTGTGTGAGCACAAAAGGGAGACACCAAACACCTTCCTGGGATGCTTCTGTCTTTACTACTAAGTGCATAATTTGAGGTCTAAAAACATCACCTGGAAAGCAATATCTAAAATATTATGAATACTAAGAGCTTACCTGTCAAGAGTTAGTGTTTATTTCCAGGCTTTCTTGTATTTGTAGCCAGGATTTCCCTGGGAAGAAATTGGAGGTGCCCCTGCAGAGGCTGATGTGCCAGGGCTGTGCTGGGCTGACTGTGCTTTTGCGGAGTTCTGCAGAACATTTTCATGCTTCTGGGCATTTGCAGAGCTCTGATGTGTCCAGATGATGAGATTAACTTGCATCTGGGAACTATGATGTTGATTCACACATGCGCTGTGGCCATATGTCTGAAATGCCCAGGCATCCTGCATCTGCTTTGCGTATAGGCTGTATGTACGCAGAGAGGCTGATCATCTTTTGGATGCTTTGGATTCACTGTCCGTTTGCATGTGAGACTGGAGCTCTGAGCTGGCTCGTGGGCTTTCAGAAATCCTGGGGCAATGGCCAAAATCCTCACACTTTTTCCCAATAAAAGATCTAGGTGGAAATAGAGAACATGCTTTGAGATACCGGTACTTGAGAGAGTGGATCTCAAAGTTCAGTCTCTAGAGAGGAGATCTATATACATGTGTGGTAATTCACCTGACAAGCATGAGGTAAAGAAAAATACACTAGACGTTGTAAAAGTACTTAGTTATTGCTCCACAAATTAAGAAACATCCTTGTTATGTAGAATGCACCACGTAGGTTTAGAATTTTCTGCAACTTGAGCCTGAAGTGGAGAGGCAGGGTAATTTTTCACACCAGTGAGACTGTGGTTAGACACATCATCCCTGATTCTGGTTGCCAGATCGTGGCAAAGCATAGGAACTGAGTTTGAACACAGAGATGTGGAAAAAACATGAAAGCAACATGAATGGGAGAAATACTTGTGGTTTATTGTTTCTTACTCTTCATTATTGGAGGCATTCAGCACATATGACTTTCAAGGCACGTATCACTCATTCAGCTTCTGCTTGCTTTAATAAGATTCATTCAGGCGTTGAAGTTCAAGCTATTGGACTCCTCACACACTTGCTGCATTGCATATAATACTTTAGAGCTCTGTTGTGTTTCTTATCAAATGGTTACAGCGGGAGTCTCTGAATTACTAATATGCATTTGAGAAAGGATCAGGCAGTCATGGGCATCGTATTGCTGTAGTGTATTTCACATTGAGTTTTGGAGCGCCCTCCTGAGCCAGGGAAATGGAGTTATCCTCACTTCAGCGGGGAACTGAATTTAGCTCACCCAAGGCAATATGGGACGCTTGTCGCAGATAAGTAAGTGAACATGAGTCTCTCCAAATTAACTTAACCATGCAGCCAGCGTACCTGCTTGCTCAGTTGTCTTATAGCATCTTTTGTCTCAACCAGCAATGATCTCAAGCACAGCCTGTTAGAAATACATGTGATATATCAACTGCTGTGTCCTATACATGCTATGAGATTATGAGATATGCATTGTTTTATAAAATGAAGTATTTCCCAAAAGCTGTGTGCAAAGGAAGCAAGCACTAATAAGCAGCTATTCTAGGAAGGGCTGGTTTTTTTTAAATTCTGTTTACCATAACCTGCTTCATTTTTTCCATTAATATGATTAGTTAATCACTTAAAATTTCTGTCTTTATTATTCAAAACTTCCAGTCGCAGTGTGTATAAGTTACAGATGCCAAAACCTGTAGACTTGAATTAATTACCTTGTATACATTACTAAAGTAATAATTCAAAGAGAGAACCCAAATAGGGTAAATATTTACGCTTGAAGCCAGTGGGCCAGAGATGTGGGTGTGGTGTGTGGTCCCCCCGTGGCTGCTGCTTAAGCATCTGAGTGGATACATGATATAACCAGTGATTTCTTAGAAATCAGGAGATTATCGGCCTGACTTTCCTCTCATTTTATTTAATGACATCTTCCAGCAAATGTCTAGGACTAGATCCAAAGCAGATTGAATTTGATGGGAAACAAACGAGTAATTACAGCCCTTTGGACTAAAGTATTCGGAGCTATAGCCTTATTGGTTTCATATTGTTTAAGAAAGTGCTTTGCTGAACTGAGACATCAGTTTCTGATTTAGTATCCCCCTGCTGTACGACTGTGTGTCCTGGCCAAAGGCTGTCTGAGCAGCTTTGTAAACAAATGGTGATGCACTTCTGCTCTGCGTTCAGAGGGAAGAGAAGCAAAACCAAAAAACAATACTATATCTGTATTACTACGTACAAGGCAGAAGAAAACGAACTGCAAAACCAAAATGAACTTGCACAGTGGGGTTCAGACAGCTTATAATGTCTCCAGTTGGTGCTTATTAAATAAACAAGAAGAAAACCAGGTAATAAATACCCTACCAAATCACATGCGCTTCAGGTGTTAAAACTTTTGAGTGCTATAAATTTGCTCTCAGCTTGACATTGCTGAGGTGACATGATTTTTTTCACCGATTCACTTTCTTCTTTCAATTTAAGAAGGGAGGAGCAGAAAAGTAGTGGATGAAAGGAAAGAAAAAAGTCCTGAAGCAGCATGACAGACCCTTATATTACTAGTGGTCTTACATTCTTTAATGCTATTGTAGGAGTTTGACATGTTCTTCCCATGTACTGAGCAGTTTCATGGAAGTATGATTGATTAAAAGGAATAAAACCCCACAGACATGGCAAACTTGGTCTCTCTTCTACATACCAGGCCCTTTGAAAGCAAGAAGTCTGTGTATTTATTGAAAAGAAAGCTGGGATCAGCAACATTGTGTGTTTGGGTTTTGATCCTACACATCCTCAGACACAGCGCTTACAGTCAGGGAGTGGAATCCTATCACCTTGGTCCATATAGAAACACATATAGCTGATCGCAGGTTCAGGATGACGCGGAAATTCTGAGATCTGGTGGCAAAACTCAGTGGCAGAAAGATTTGTGAATGTGGATGACTAGATCTGTGTAAAAAATACTGCAAGGCATGGATTTGCAGTGAGGACAAAAATAAACCCAGAATGTTTGCTTCATGCTGAGTCTTAGCAATGCTGTTCCAAGATAAACGTAGTTTAGAAGTCGGTGGCTTTTGGAAAAAAATAGGGGGTTTTTAATGTGTTCTAGTTATTCAGGTAACCTCAAGCTTGGTGGAATTGCTTTCTTTTATCTGGGGAGAAAGTATTGGAGAAGAATCGAGGCAACTTCTATGCAGAAAATTTGTCTGAGTGCAGCAGGATGGAGCAGGGAGGTACCTAATTCTATTAACTTGCATGTCATAGGGAGCTCATTTAAAATGTGCAACTGCAGGTTTGGCCCTCTGCACTTAGCACAATGTTCTAATCTGAAATAAGATTTTGGTAGGTACAAAGTATACATCCTCACAGGACAGGATCTGAGCAACTTTGGTATCATTTGGATAGGCATCAGAGTAGAACTTCACATGAAAAGTGTCTGAAACCACTTTTTTTTTCCTTTTTTTTTTTTTTTATAGGCAAGCACATGCATGTGCCTGTACCACGATTTTTGGCAGAATCTGGCCTCTTTGTTCTGAGTCCTAATTCACCCCTGCAGTCCTCAGAAATTAAAACCTTCTGATTCTCCTGCAGGAAGAGGCGTCGCTACTGCCATCTGCAAAGCATCGACATCTCCTACATCACACTCAAACTGCTCTGACTTCTCAGCATACAGTGACTTTTAAAGAATGTTCAAAGGCATTAACACTGAAGTTAAGAAACTGAATATGTCTTGTCATGTAACCGATTTCTTAGGTGGACATCAGTTAATTTATGGTGCTTCTTAGCAGCCGCTAATTCATTCTTCATTTTGTGCATTCTGGTGGTGAACAATTGACGTGTTTATCTGCTTTGTATTAACCCGTTATTTTGTGTGTTTCTGTATTAAAAGCATTTCTGTGAAGCAACAACATCTTTCAAGTGCTGAGGTTTGAGTAGTATAATATATTTTAGACATATTTACACAAGCTATCTCTTTTAGAGCTCTTCTTTGATGAGTGTTGGAGGTAGGTCATGAATAGAAATGCTTGGGAAATGTGTTTGTAGCTTCAAGCCTAAAGCTGCTTTCTGTGAGACATTTCATAATATAACCTTATTTTAATATTAATATAATCTGATTTTGAATGAGCTATACCTGTCAAAAAGGGATTTTAATATAGCAGTGGGAGATTTTTTTATCATCTGGAGTACAAGATAAGGAGATGAGAAGCGAAATCTCTGTCATTTAATAAAATGAGGAGTGATAGCAAAAGTCATTTGGTATAGTGCCTGTATTGATACTGTACTTGGGCTGGCTTGGAGGAACCTAGGTCCTCTGTGTCCTTTTATCCCCCAACTTGAGCTTATTTGTGACATTCAAAGACTCTTGTACAGACCATTTTAGAGAGAAACGTGTGGTCTTGTCTGTTGGCATCAAGTCTATGGAAATAAAAAGGAGGATAAGAGATGGAGACACCTGAACCTCCCAGTGATCTGCTGCCCCACAGCAGATGGACACGTACCATAAAGAACAGACTTACTTTGGATCTTTCCCTTGTCCTTGCAGCCTCATCACCCTGGAAATGCTCCCCAGGGGATTTTGAGGGTAAACAGGCTGGTGAAACAGGCCTTGAACTGGGCTTTAGAGAAGACATTGGAGAAGTAGGAGGTATTTCTGTTTCTGAATCCTTGTATAAAATATTTTTGATTCCAGTGAGTTTACTGTTCTACGTCTTTAAGCAAAAATAATGCTCTCAAAGTGAATAAAAGAAAAACTGGTCCTGTATGGGGGGAAGGGAGTGAAGTCTGCATAATGCAGTTTACAAGTATAAAATACCCTATAGCTGCAGTGCGGTACTTTGCCTCTCCATTCTTTGCCAGTAGCAATTTGAGTTTGCAGCACGTTAGTACAGATACAGGTACCTTGTGCCATCCCCAAGTCAAGGAGGGGATCATGCTCTTAAACTTTACTGATACATCTCAGGAGAGCAAAGGTAGAATGAATACATATGCATTGTCCTTGCCCTTTGAGAACTTAAGAAGTGGTGAGTATTTATAGTGAGGTTTAAGATTTTTGAGTTTTCTCTATCAGTCTGGCAACCCTTTCAGCTACCAGGGGAAGGAAAGAGAAAACCTTTTTTAATCCAGATGCTTTCATTCCACAAATAAATTCATTCACTGGATGTGAGCGTATATCTACTTTCATGGCTCACAGTTTACTGAGATTTCTGATAGGAGTAGTTACATTTATACAGTCCTAAAATTACATTTGGCCCTTTGAAGGCAACTTCGAGGCCGATGTGGCCTCTGGTAAAAATGAGTTTGACACCCCTGGTCTAGAAAGACCTGATGAAAACACCTGATTTGAATTTTAATTGAGGATTTTCCATTAGGAATAACTTGTTTGTCTTTACTGTGCTTCATCAGATATCAGGTTTTGGAGGTATGATGGTGTTAAAAGTTGTTTGTAACATTTTCACAATTTCCAAGGGTAGGTATTGTAGATAATAAAGTAGAAGCTCTTGGGGAAATGGTGGCCATGAGCTTTTTGAAAGTGGTCAGAGGTTTCTGCGTGTGTAATATCCAGGAAAGCTGTAGCTTGACCTCTACAATCAAAATCAGTGTGATATGCTACCCATCTCAATATCCAGCTCATCTGCCAGATCTCTGGGGTTTCGTGATCACTATCAGCCCTCCTTGGACTATTAATTGACATGTACATCCCCACGCTTGTTTAAAACCGCAGCTCACGTGCTACTTTGCGATATGAGCAAGTCTCGATGACATAATTAGATGTTTGCATTCATAATCTGCTTATGGCCTCTTAATGAGGCTCTGTAGCCCGAGTTCATCCCTGTGTCATGGGAACACTTCAGTCAACATTTTCTGTGAATGGGGCTACTTGGAATGTTGTGTTGTACTGGATTACTGCTGATGTGAAAACTCAAAAACCCCGAGGGATGTACATCAGACATGGGCAGTGTCTGAACTAATGAATTAACATACATGAGACTATCCTTTGCCACTGAGGCAGCTGCAAGCTCGACATGGAAACTACCAAAACCAGTGGGTCTGCTTACTGGGAATGGTCTGGAATCCATCCTGACTTCAAATGGCCAATTTGGGAATCGCTGACCCTATAAACAGCACTGACTGCTGCAGAAATTTTGATTCTTGCAGTTATTGGGGGACATGGTGAGTTTTCAGTTAAAATATAGTATTGGTAATTATAGCTTTTGATAATCAGCAGCTGCTGTTTATTTTTTTAATTATTCCCCTGCGGTTGTTTTTAATACCATTTGGTGTGAACCTGCAATTCTGCTTGTGGTATTAACAAAAGTCCAATTTACTTTTTGTTAGCAAAGATTTCTTTAAATCTCCAAACACAGATTAGGGGTTTCATTCTGCAGCTGATTTACAGCTTACCTGGAGTCTTTCAATTCACCTTGCTATTTCCATTTCTTCAGTTAGGGAACATTTACATTCATACTGTTTTTGTTGTTTGTTTGGTTGGTTTTTTATGGGGGTGGATGTTGTTGGGTTTTGTTTGTTTATTTAGTTGTTGTTTTGTGTGTTTTATTCTGCGGTTTTTTTAATCAGTGATGACCCCAGGGGCTCATGTTTTTTTGTTACATGCTTTCTACATAGGGACTGGTACATGAATCTCCATACAAGCCACTTCTGGAGAGAAGTAGAATTCCTTAGTGGAGCAGAACCTGTATATAATTATATTCTTAAAATACACAATATGCAAATCACAGAATCACAGAATCGACTGGGTTGGAAAAGACCTCAGAGATCATCAAGCCCAACCCTTGGTCCAACTCCAGTCCATTGACTAGATCATGGCACTAAGTGCCATGTCCAATCTCAGTTTAAAAACCTCCAGGGACGGCGAGTCCAGCACCTCCCTGGGCAGCCATTCCAGTGCCTGACCACTCTCTCTGGAAAGAATTTCTTTCTAATATCCAGCTTAAATTTCCCCTGGCAGAGTTGAAGCCCATGGCCCCTTGTCCTATTGCTGACTGCCTGGAGAAGAGACCAATCCCCACCTGGCTAGAACTTCCCTTCAGGTAGTTCTAGAGAGTGATGAGCTCACCTCTTATACTCCTCTTCTCCAGACTAAACAAGCCCAGCTCCCTCAGCCTCTCCCCATAGGGCTTGTGTTCAAGTCCCTTCACTTCCCAGATGCACTTCACATGGCCTTACTGTCCCTGGTGACGTACCTCAGTTGTGCTGTTTGTTTCTGTTGCTTTGGAATAGGATGGACCAATGAAATTAAGAATTATCTTCTCCCTTTATTATTTTTTAAAATTTATTTTTCTGTTCTTTCTTTATGTCACAGTGTCTTGCTTTAGTAAGACTTACAAAGCTTAGAATATTGAAGAATACACTGGTCCCTTTGAGCATCAGTGTAGCTCCGCTTCCCCAGACCTGTGTCTCCACCGCTTCAATGTAAATCCTGTGTATCTGTGTGACAACTGCTTGCTGTTTTTTTTTTCTTATACTAGTCCACAGAAGAGTCAAAGATGTGAAAACCTCATGTGCAAAAAACAGGAATTTCCCACTCACATGTTTTTAAGGAATTCTTTGAAAACTATATTTTTGTGGGGTGCCTCAGCGTTGGTCAACCGTGTGGCACTAAACCCACACGTTACAGCTTGGTTAAGTGGTCTAGAGTAAAAAAAAAGAATTCCAGTATTTGAAGAAGAATTTATGACCCTGAAAAGTTATTCTTTTTTTTAAAAAAGATTTCTAACTATAGCAATTGTCATAACCAAGGTCAGTGGGAATGATCTGGCACGGGGATGGGGATCTAATGACACTTTTTTCCATGCTGTGCTTTAGCACTTCAGAAAGACCTTTGGTTCTTAAACATATTAAGCATCTCTCAAGAAGCAATGCATCTTATTTTACAGCTTCACAAGCTTGTCAGGCATCACTTTTGTCTTGACTGTTTATCTGAGAGAAATGTGTGTAAACCCTCAAAGTGCTGTTATTTGGCTGCGTGTAAACATGTTGGTAATATGGAGTGTGTATTGCTTGGGTTTTTTGTTTTTGTGGGGTTTTTTTCCAAAAGATGTTTGTGTCTTGTTGCTATTTCCAGTGACAGTTCATGTCATCCGTCTCTTTTCTATATAGACCTTTCGTGGCCAGAGGGTTCCTTCACAAACAGGAGTTGGAGACATCGCGGTATATTTAGGAGTTCTCTGTAAATATCTAGAAAAAAAAAGCCTCTGGAAGATGTAGCTGCTGTTTGATTTTGCTTTAAATTTCCTTCTGGATGGCCTTGCATGACCAGTGGTGTTCCATCCAAAGAGGTTCTAGTTGCAGGAGCACTCTTTCATCTCTGACTTTACAGCCTGTTCATCTAAAGCCATTCATACATGTTTCAGGGTGCACAACCTGTACCGTGTTTGAGCTTATTTCAGCATTTTTTTTCTATCTGGTGTGGCTGGAATGACATCTCTCAATTACAGAACACACTCGAGCCCATGTAGGGCTTTTTGGCCAATAACTGGTGCTGGATGTCATTTGGCTCTGTCAGCGGGGTTTGGCTGGTCAAGCTGACTCTGTTCTGTCCTCCCTCCACCCACCCTCTGATTTGTTTTCCCCTGTTCCACAGCTTGGAAAGGAAAAAATCTGAAAGTGAAGAAATCTCAGAGATTCCACTGCTTCATTCCCAGTCCTCTGCTGTGGAGAAATCTACTTTCCCCATGAATAATAACCACCTCAGTGCAAAGCTTACTGTAAAGTGAGGCCTTTTGTTGGTGTTAAGAATCAGTCCCATGATGTGAGGCTTCTTGAGTCGTTCCTGATGCTGTTTCAGGGCTTTATAAAGGATTAGAACATACTTTTGCCCTTTTAGGGGATCTTGTTACAAGCCACTACTTGAGAGTTGCAGAATTTTGGGTTCTGCCCAAACTGTATGGTACAATCCCCTGGCTCTGCGATGAATTGGCCTTGGAGCATCAATGCTAAAGATGCCTGTGGAGAACACCACAGCAAGAAACTGTGAAAAAACATGAGAAACTTGAAGTAATTTGGCGTTTCTTTGTGTTCTACCAATCAACTGGCTCTTTGTATTCTACCTTCTCTTTTATCTCAGGTAGCTTGATAATTTTCCTGCTTCCATATATCTATGTGGCTTTGATTAGACCAGACCATTTATTCTAATATCCTGTTCTCACAGTGGCCAACAGCAGGTGCTTAGGGAAATGCTCGGGGTTAAATGCTTTTAAACTCCATATTCAAATAAGCAATATACAAGGCAAATCATTCTTTGAGATGACTGAGTGTTGTATAAAGAAATATTTTATTTTGGATCTGCAGTTTGGTGGCATTAAGGCAGGGTCTTATGCAAGTTTTGCTCCAAAATATATTATTTTATTGACATGTATAGCTGCCTAGACACTATTTAAATTTACTTTTTTAATGAACTGTACCTAGGGCTTATTTTTTGAGTAGGGCTTATATTTCGAGCATCCTCAAAAATCCCGAAAAATCGTGCTGGGGCTTATTTTCAGAGAAACAGGGTAGATGCCTTCGTGTTCTTCTATTAGAAGACACTGTGAACAGCCACAAATTTCTGTGTCCCTCCAGAAGAAATGTGATTTCCAGCAACTTCTTAAGAGACACGTCTAGAGAATCTCAGCGCCTGAGGTAGTGATGGGATGAAGGTGTTGATGAAGGCCTTATAATGGTGTGAGATGAAGGTTCTGAACCTAATTGAATTTCTCAGATTTAGGGACCAATTACTACGGGTAACTAGTCAGGGTGGATATCTTTTCTTTATTACCAAGTTTTCTGCTTTATATAATACATGAGTAATTCTCACATGTTCATGACCTCCTGAATCGCAACAGCATTTTTCAGTGTGTGTGAGGAAGAGAATAGCACTGAGTTAGGAAATGTAGATTCCCTTTGAAGCAGATTAGTTTTGAGGCACAAAGAGGTTAAAAACCAACACACAAGCAAATAAGAAATAACACCCCACGCCACACAAAATGGTCACCAAAAATTAGCACATCTGAAATCAGTGAATTTTTTAAAAGTAACTGATTCTCAATCAGTTGCATAAATTCTCATGGGAAATGAGTGGAAACTTTGAAAATAGAATGGAGACTTGATAGTAAAATGCCCTAGTGTGATGGAGTAGAGCTAGAAAATTAATTTGAAATGTGTAGTTATATGAAGTCAATTTTCTCATTTCATAGGAAAATAAGAATTCTAAAGCAATGTCTAAAATACAGCATTGCAGTGGAAATTGCTTCCATAAACTGAAGCTGTAACTTCAGGCGCCTCACATAAGCACATATTCCACAGCCTCAAACCATATTAGATAAAGTGATATAATAGAATTTCAATACAAATAGCTCTGAAAGAGTAAAAAACAGCATGGTGGTGAAGCTGTAGAGATAAGCTTTAAGGGTATTTGCAGCAATTTTTATATGCTGGAATTAAAAAAAAAAAAAGCCCAAATCAACAAACTGTGTAAAATACATTTTTTCTTACAGAGAGAGTCCTTGTTTATTTTATGTAATAATCTACTCTGAGCCTGGCTTTAATTTAAAATAAATAAACAGCTGTGATGCCACAGGCTGAGCTTGAGGTTCCCGCATATTTAGAAGTGATCACTGCATGGGGGCCCTGAGCATTCGTTATGAGCTGGGAAGGGAATGAATACAAACCCAGCAGGTTCATCCTCGCAGCCTCGGCAGATGCTCCCGGGGATGCTGCATCTGCGGGGCTGCAGGAGTGAACCACAAAATCATGGTTGGGGTTGGAAGGGACCTCTGGAGATCATCTAATCCAGCCCACCCTCTAAAGCAGCTTCACCAGAGCAGATCACACAGGAACGTGTCCAGGTGGGTTTGAATGTCTCCAGAGAAGGAGACTCCATAGCCTCTCTGGGCAGCCTGTTCCAGGGCTCTGGCACCTCCAAGTAAAGAAATTTCTTCTTATACTCAGATGGAACCTCCTGTGCTTCAGCCTGTGCCCGTTGCCCCTCATCCTATCGTTGGACACCACTGAATGGAGTCTGGTCCATCCTCTTGTCACACACCCTTGAGATATTTATAAACACTGATGAGATCCCTTCTCTTCTCCAGACCCCAAAGCTCATTTATGGTTCCAATCCATCTGTTTTCTCTTACTGAGCCCTTTTCTGCTGCCTGGCTTTACTGGGGGGTGTCCTTGAGCCCTCTTGCACTGAGCTTTGGTTCTGCAGAGACGGTGAAAAAATAAATCTAAAGCTAGAACCAAGGAAAAATAAATGCTGGTTGGGGAATTACAGAGAAAGAAAGTCTTGTCCCTTTGTTCAGAATTGCAGGGAGGCTTTTAGCACTCATGAAGATGACCAGAGAGGAGTGGGGGCGGCTGTGGTGATGGCCTTCAGTATTGTCCTTGCAGTGAACAGTGTGTCCATAAAGACACCTGTGAGGACTTGTATGACTAATAAAGCTCATCTGCTGTCTGCAGAGATGCAGCTCTGGTAAGCAGTTGTTCAGCTTTGGCTCTTAAATGTGTGTTTTTCCTGTCTGCATCATCTGTAACTTGAACCTGTCAGATTTTGCAGCCCAGGTGCCTCAGCAGCCCCCTGGCCTGTGCTTCCAGCTGCTTCTGCAGGAACCTCCTGGGTCTGGGCACTTGCATCTGTCCTGGCTGTTTGTCATCACTGTGGTTGGGTTTTCTGAGTTTTTTGGGGGGGGGGTTTGCCTTTTTTTTTTTTCCTTCCTGTCTTTTAGACTGTAATTAGGGCCTGTATTGTGGTTCTCATAATTTGCCCAAGCTGCACCCAGGGCTTTTGACCTGGAATCCTTCTTGCAGGTCTTTGTTGTGTTAGAACACAGAGAAATGAGCTTATTCACCTTTTCCAGTTGGGTTGGCGGAGATGGACAAGTGGTCACAGATTCACAGGATGGTTGGGGTTGGAAGGGACCTCTGTAGATCATCCAGTCCAACCCACCTGCTAAAGCAGCTTCACCAGAGCAGATCACACAGGAATGTGTCCAGGTGGGTTTGAATGTCTGCAGAGAAGGAGACTCCACAACCAGTCTGGGCAGCCTGATCCATGGTTCTGGCACCTCAAAGGAAAGAAGTTTCTCCTCAGATTCATTGGGTCAACCCAATGTCTTTGTCAATAGAAACATCCCTCAGCCCTATGGCAAGAACTTAGTTTGGAGTTTCATTTATTTACTTTTGCTGTTTAAAACATTTTCCTTTACAGAAATCTCTCTCAGAACTTTTCAGTGGAGAGCTCTTGTTCGAAGTTTTCCATGGTTTTTATATAATTTACTCTTTTTAAGAAAGTTTTACTTTTTGCCACTAAGTACAATAAAAAGCTACCTGCTGTTTTATGCTCTTCTGCCCCTTACCACATTGCAGGGTTTCTTCTTTTAACAGCTTAAACTTAAGAAACTAGAGTAATGGAAAGGGACTTTAAAATGTGGAAGGAGGAAGGAACTGATTTATATGTTTTCTTTCAGAAAGAGAGAACTGGAGAAGAGATAATAAAGCTTAAATAACAAAAGCCAGCCTCCTCCAAGGGTCCTACAGGCAGAGAGAAACTCAACACAACCAGCTGGGTTTTTTTAGTAATCCATCCGAGGAAAAATGAGGCAAAAGGGGAATATGCAAATGGAAGTTCTTAAAATGAAGGAACCCATGTAATTATATTGTCTGAGCTGTACAGCATGCGTGACCTGGGGTTGCATTGTGCTGATTATGGTTAATTCAAGCACTGTTCTGCTGCCGTCTGCCACACAAGAGAAGCAGAGAATGGAAAAGTCACATTATTCTCTTTGCTTTGTCAAATCCACCTGTTTTTTGCAGAGTGCTGAGGAGACGTGATCCTGAGCAAGGTGACCTGCTCTGAGATGACCTCTGGAGGTACCTTTCTACCTAAATTGATCTGTGGCTGTGTGACACACTCATGTGACTGAGGGACATTCTACTTCAGTGAATTGTATCACACTATGCAGGGGTTTGCCCTGGACAGCTAGAAGAGCGGCTCTGTCCTTGCAGTTGAAGCCAGGAGCTCAAGGAGTTGAAGACTCTCACTTTGGGCTATTAATTTCTAGCTATTTAAAAAAAAATGGTTTATTTTTATCCAGCTTGACATTAATTGATACTTTAATGCTGCTTAAGGGATATAAAATGTAGGATTTTAATGTGCTGTGATGTTATTTTTCAAGTGAAACCAAAATTAAGCTACAACTTTTGGCAGAAAACATTTTTTTTTTTCAAAATCTATGCCAAGGAGAACTTGTTTCATT
This sequence comes from Nesoenas mayeri, assembly GCF_963082525.1. Lineage (NCBI taxonomy): Eukaryota > Metazoa > Chordata > Aves > Columbiformes > Columbidae > Nesoenas > Nesoenas mayeri. The sequence continues at coordinate 205,178,070 of NC_137541.1, forward strand.
TCTGCTTCCCAATTCGTTAGCACAGAGCTCTCAAAATTGGAAAACCTGCACATCCATACAGCATCTCTGAAGGACTGAGGAGATTGCTCTTGCTGGCTGGGTCTTCACAATTAACTTAAACCTGCTCTTGCACAGCAAGAAGCACTTAGACAACTTGTTTTCATGCACAAAATTCTCTGATTCATTTAAAATTTGTAGCCAGGGTTTGATCTGTTTTTCACTAGAAATATTTGGGCCTCTCAAGATGAGAGTCAAGGTGCTTGGTGTAGCGCTACAGGGATGTGAAAAATTAATCCTGAGAACACTGTCTCCTGCCAGTACTTTGTTTATCACAGAATCACAGAAGGGTAGGAAGGGACCTCTGGAGATCATCCAGTCCAACCCACCTGCTAAAGCAGGTTCACCAGAGCAGATCACACAGGAATGTGTCCAGGTGGGTTTGGATGTCTCCAGAGAAGGAGACTCCACAGCCTCTCTGGGCAGCCTGTTCCAGGGCTCTGGCACCTCAAAGGAAAGAAGTTTCTCCTCATACTCAGATGGAACCTTTTGTGCTTCAGTCTGTGCCTGTTGCCCCTCATCCTATTGTTGGGCACCACTGAAAGGAGTCTAGTCCATCCTCTTGACACCCGCCCTGGAGATATTATAAACATTGATGAGATCCCATCTCAGCTTCTCTTCTCCAGGCTCAACAGACCCAGCTCTATCAGTCTTTCCTCATAAGAAAGATGCTCCAGACCCCTTCTTGGCCACAAGGGCACATTGTTGACTCATTCATGGTCAACCTGAAACCTGTTTATGTGAGAGCCAGGCAGGCAGAGAGCTGCTGCCATCTCATCTCACCTCTCACCGGCACTGAGTTAAAATCCTTACAAGTAGCAGTTCCACACAAAAATGAATTCATATTTTGAACAATTTTTCAGACTCTTTTAATTATTATTTTTAAAAGATCTGTACATCGGTGACTTCTTTGTTTCTTTGAAGGCCATCAGGAAGACTTGGCAGTGGCTTATTTTAGATGTACAGAAGAGCAGAACAACTATACTTCCAAAATTTAGATATCATCTGCCACCTACAAAGGCTTAATTCACAGTAAGATGTGAGTCTGGACATGAATTTGTGGTGCTTGAGCTCACTGAACCCACGCAGTAGTTAAAATATCAGGTTCGGTAGCAGGAGTTGTCAGGGATTCTGTGCAATCTGGATTGAAATGTCATGTCTAAATAGGAAGAATATAACATTGGATCCTTATTGGCTTTTCTGCCAGGACCACAGCTCTTAACTGAATGTACAGAGATCACCGGGGCAGAAAATACTCTTTATGTCAAAAATCCGCTTACTACCCTGTCTGTTCCTTTGTGTCTTCTCTAATATTTGCCCAGAGGTGAAATGGGGAGACTGTCAGCGCTTGTTTTGTGCAGCAGCTGATGAAGGTGTGCCACCAAAGAAAACACAACCCTTGGCTTGGCGTTAAGTAAGGTGCAGTTTTAAGTGCTGTTCATACAAGTGAGAACAAGGTATGTTAGATTTATTGTCCCCACAGAGGTGAAAAGACCGAATATCCGCCACAGTTGTGGTCAGCTTCTATAAGATTAAGTGTGTGACTGTGAGCAAGATTGCTAAAAGGATGTTAAAAAGGGCTTTTAAGAGAATTAAACACTGCCAGGAGGTGTGAAGATGCTGAACACTACCACACTAGAATCACTAGTATGCGTTACCTTTTAATAAGGGCTTAGAAAATGGTAAAAGGGAGCAAGTGTGGTCAAACAGCAAAGTAAATAAGTTATGAAAAGATGGGAAAGCAGTCTTTGGAAAGCTGGATGTGTATACAAAGGATGAAAATGGAAAGAATCCCAATCTCTGGCAAATGAGATATAAAAATATAAAGCAAAAAGAGGGAAAACTAACTAAAGGACTTAAAACTAGTACTACATTCTTCCAACATCTCAAGAGCAAAAAGCAAACTAGAGAGTTTGTTGATTATCATAGTATAAAAAGAAGCAGCTGTAGATGATGTAGACCCTGTTGAAGAGAAGCCAAATTAATCATTGCCATTAGTATTCACTATTGAAGAAGCAGGTGAGACTGTTATAGAAGATTTTGGGGTAAACTTGGTAGAGAAGATATCCAGTATTGAGACTATTGTGGAAGAAGTTATGGTACAGTAGATACCACAAACGTGACGGTGTTCACCTAAGACATAGAGGGGAACTCAAACATGAAGTACCTGTGTTGCTTACAGTCAAATGTATCGTCACTTAACCCTTTCTCAGTATCTGAAGACTACGAGGGGACAATGAATGTAAATCTTAAAATGATTCTAAGGGGATGGGGCAGTTACAGACTCGCAAGATCAGCAAATTAGCGGGGACTCTAATAAGGGATAGCATGAGTAGATGCTTGGGCAAGTAAGATCTGCTGAGGAAGAGTCCATATGGCTTCTCTCAAGGCTTCTGTAAACCTCTTGGTCTGTAAATCTCTGAAGGGATCAACAAGCACTTGGGTAACGAGGTTTGGTTGATGTTGTCTGTATGGATTTTGATAAGATTTTGATGCAGCCCTTTCCAAAGGCTTTTAGGAAGGCGAAGCAACTGTGATACAGGAGGGGAGATCCCAGCATGGCTATGTCAGTAATTAAAAGATAAAAAACAAAGGCTTGGGGTGAATGGAGGGAGGTTACCAGTGAAGTCCTGGAGGGATCTGTGCTGAGATCTGTGCTCAGCTTGTTCATAAATGCCCTGCAGAAAGGGAGAACCTGGCAAAGGCCCAGAGAAGGGCAGCAAAGATGATCAAAGGTGTAGAAGGGCTCCCATGTGAGGAACAGCTGAAATTGTGAGTGGCATGGAAAGGATGGACAAAGATAAATTTCATTTTCCCAGCCGGTATGAAATGTAGAATACCATTTTCAGGAGTTATCTCTTGCAATAACATCCCCAGGAATTAAAACAGGGAGATGAAGATGTCACAAGTTCCCTCTGAATTTCTTAGTATCTTTTCAGACCCTAAACCGAGATGTGAGTTCAATTCAATTTTTCTGTTTTCATTTTATTTTTGAAGTATTGGCCATCTCCTGAGCTTTATGAAGCCATGTTTTCTCCTGGTATCTGAAAGTCAAACAGAAAGTGCTTCGATACAAGAACTCAAAATAAGTGACAATTTTCAAATCCTTCCAAGTGTCTCTGAGTAGCGCTTGGGTTTGTTGTTGGTTTTTTGTGTGTTTTTTTAAGACACACATTGTATCTAAGCAAATGGCTCTAAAGATGTTTGAGTTTGCTTGCTTGTGCTAGAAAATTGGCCAGAAATAATGTAGCTTAAATTCAGAAGCCTGTGGCCACCGTTGTCAGTGATGAAGTGGCCGCTGCTTGGTGTCCAGAGTGGCGCGGCTTTGGGTTTGATTAGGTTGGAATGTGAGAACAGAACATTTGTGCTCTTTCACGTAGGTGTACAGTACAGCCCCCAGATGCATTGTAGTCTTCTGAAGGATGTTACAGGTCTGCCAGAATAGAAGGAAGGTGAGGAAGGGCATTTATCTGTGTTTGAGGGGAAAATGCTACTTAAAGCAGTTTACATTCACAGGATAAATAGAGGATGACGAGACTAGAAGCAGCCAAATATAGTTCACTGTACACTCTTTCAAGTTTACTTTGTACCTCACTTATATTGTCCTTACTTGTTTTTCATGAATACACAAGATTTACATCAGCCAGACCACACTTGGATCTGAGATAAATAGACACAAAACTTTTACTGCCTCTGGTTCCGAGTCCTTATTTTCACGTAGCCCGATTTTCCCCCGTTGTCATGTTATTAACATCGTTGGAGTTGCTCCAGGTATTGCTGATAAGTGATATCAAAATCAGAGTTTGCTAATGAGAACCGGGCCCGCTATTTCAAGGGAAAATGGTTCCCTTAACTGTTGCCAGGATAGCAAAGTTTATTTCCAAACCACCCCAACTGCTGCTGACTTTTATTTGCTGTGAGAGTTGCTGCAGAAGTATCAGGGTTTATGCTGATTGATAAAGGGACGCCCAGAAGCCATATGGGCCAAAGTACTGAAGCTGTTAACTTGTTCTCTGTGGATCACTTGAAAGACTTACTTCATTGATGGAGGCTGGACATCAAATCACTGCCATGAACATAAAATCCTGTTGCATTCACGTGCAATACAATTAAAGGTTTCAGGCATTCCAATAAGGATCAGCCCACACTGATCCGAATCGCTGAACAGGAAATGCTGCTAGGCAGGATCCTGAGCTTAACTCATTAATTTTAATTTATATATTTAAGTGTCGATCTAGATAATGCTATCATTACAAATGCTTGTGTTTGAAGACCTTGAAAATTGCTAAAAATGAAATTTTGCAATCGTCAGAATGTGAAGGTTGGTCACATTTGGCAAAGAAATGTTTGTTTCGTCCTGAGGCAATGCATTGGTATTTAAGATGCAAGTAAAGACACTTGAGTAGGCTTAGGTCTCCGAAGCACATACCAGCTTTTAGGCTCAATAGTGCACCACCTCTGTCGCATGTGCTGTCACAGAAATGAATATTTTTGCAAGATGCCAAGCCAGCAAAACCAGCCCAACATCCTGAACACCCATCCTTTTTAAACTGTGTCCTTCAAATGACTTATTCCTTCCCAGGACATTTAGTTTAACCGTATTAATTTCTGAATGATGGAATGAGACAGTGTTTTCAGGGTCAGCAGCTGATTTCACACCCCTGCTCTTTGCCTTCAGGCAAAGCTGGTCAGAAACTCACCCACTTTAGTGAGACCTGAAGAAGTATGGCTGGTGTCCCACCAGTCCCGAAATCAGCTGCATTCAGGAGGGTGTAAAGCATTTCTCCAGCTTTAGAGAACTAGTTACCTTATATCTGACAGTGTTTGTCACTTCACTCTGTTTAATGAGACTTGGCTCTCTATAGATGGGATGATGTTTCCTCCTTTGTCTGCCTTTTTAGGCTTCTTGTTTCCAACTTTTTCAATAGGAATTCTGCTTTAGGACTTAAATATATGTTGAAAACATCTATATTTTGCTCCCCTTGCATCTGAGCTCTGGGAGGACACTGATCTGGCTTTAAGCTGATTTTCCATGTTCGCAGCTTTCAGAAAAACCAGGATGGTTAAATGCACACATATCTCATTGGATTTGCCATCTGGAGCTTGCTGCAAGCATTTCATACGTCCTGCACAGTCCAGTGATGTATTTGCCAGATTTGGCATTGAGTCTTATCTTAAAATTACTGCCCTCACCTGCCTACCCTCCCTTCATGTCAGTTTGGGGATTTTGCTATTACACCATCCACGGATTGCTTTGTTGCATCTGAGTGCGCTCTCCTTAAGGCATAAGAAGATTATATTCTGCCAGTTCCACGGTTTCTTTCCTTTTAAAGATGGAAATACAGACACTTAACATGCACAGTGAATGTTGCATTTATATTAGAGTCACATTCAAAATCTCCAGAAAGGCCGTTCCTGCAGGGACCTTAAAATCGAGAAGATCCCCGGTGTCACTCTGCTGCCTGTGCTGTCTCACCTGTGATTTGTCGTCATGTTTCATTCACATTTGATATGAAAATATTGGGGTTTTCTAATGTATAGGACACAAGAAGTTTAGCTCCTCTAACAACAAAAGACCTAAAGATGCTGTATCTATAATGCCTTCTGATTCTGGTTTGCACTGACAGCCAAGGTATCTTGCTCACATGTCTATTGACATTGAGAGAAAAGTGACTCTCAGCCAACATTTTATTCCTAACTCTAAAGAGTCTCACAGTTACTGTACTTCATCCCCATGTCCACTGCAGCAGCTCCGCCTGCGCCTGTGTGCTATTATGGAAGAAAAACTACTTGCACTGGGTAGAACCAAAGCGGGACGTGAACTGTGGCCTCGTGTCAGTACAATTTCAGTTCTGCTGAAGTCAAGGGGAAGTTTGTGCATGCTTCTACGCAAGCGTTTTCTGACTTTGGGGACATTCTGTAGATAAATACTAACTGTGTCTTCCGTGATCCTAATATGGCCAGAGATACTCAACACAGAGCTGTGGAAGAAATAATAGGAGGAGAACAAAAAAGGAATTGCTGCAGCTTGTCGTAACCACAGACAGCACTGCCCAGAGATGTAAAGTGGGTGTTTGTTGTCTCCTTTCACCAACTTTTCCCTAAGACTGTTTACTTAAGAGCTCCCCAGCTATTGCCAGGAATGCGGTTATCCTGTTTTAGCCTATATGTACTCAATAAAGCTCTAAGCTGTTCCCACAGTGGACGAGAGAGGCTTTGCGCCGGTGTGGTGCTGCAGTGCAGTGCTGTGCTCCACCGAGCTCTGCAGGCATTGAAAATACATCTCTTGGCTCAGAGGTGCTCACCCCCTCTGAAATAATGAGCGAATGTTTAAACGTAGCTTTGTTCTTTGGTCATGTTGCTCTCGTTTATATAAACTGAACCTCCTAAAAGTACAAGAAGTTGATGCCTCCAGATACTCTGCAAAATCAGATGCAGAGGGAGAGGTTTTGCGGCAGAGGGAGTAGGCGATAGACGCGAGGGGCCGGACGGCAGATGGAAGGGAGGAACTGATAGAAATTTAGCCTAATTTCATGTGTTACATGTCACCAATGCTTCTGCTGAATCACCGGGTCTTGCGTTTTTAACAAGCTGCCAACTGGTTATTTGTGTGAAGATGCAGCAGACACAGTGAAAATACAGCAAAGAAGGATTTTATGTAACTTTCTGCAGAAGAGTACTTGCTTATTCAACCTGGTAAGGTATGGGGAACATAATGCCTTCACTACTGTATCAGTGAATGCTTTTTGTATACTTTGTGGCCTCTACTCTGCATCTAAGCAAACCAAATTAAACAGCCCTACGAGTGAACTCGATCCAGCCTCCCTGCAGAAAGCCAGGCCTCTCGTTAGCAATTTCAGATGGAACAATGTTCGTTTGTCCGGCGTGTGTTCTCCCTATCGGGTCTTGAATTTTTAATGAATAGACTAAAAGGTGGAAGAATAATGCCAGGTTGAGGGTGTGTGGGAGATGGACTGAAACAGCCATCTCTGAACTGCTCACAGCAGGTTCAGCCCAGCAGCACGGTCCAGCTCCACACGGGCTGGATGTGGCTCCGCTGCTGATGGGGTGGATTTGTCCCTCCTGGAATCTGAGAAACAGGCTGTTTCTTGTGCTTTCTCCACTCTGCTGCTTATGAAGAATTTGACCTTTTGAGAGGTCAGTGTCTTGGTGCACCCTAAAGTCCTGTAGGTGAGTGGGTATTCGAGCTAAGACTTCAAATACCAGTCAGCCCTGCAGCTATCCTGAGGAGCAACAGCTCTTCTGCTCATGGCTGACTTACTGCCTCTCGTCCCTGGTTTTCTGTGTTGCACTGTCACTAATGGCTCTGAAGGCTTTTTGTTGGAGTCCAGAAGCGCATGTCTGATTTGAGCTCTGTGTTCAGCTCACGGGGAAATCCTTGTGTGACTTTGCTTCACTTCATTCAAGTGTTTGTGTGGCCGTTATTTAATTTTTCCCATTGTTCTCTACTAGGTGAAGCTTTTCCACTAAGTCAGTAGTTTAAAACAAAGCATTTATTTTTTTCCTTAGACATCAGCTCATGACCTGATGTCAACGTGAAGGATTTAAGAGAGCCCTGTTTTGGCTGGCGTGGCAGGCTGTCCGTCTGCACACATGCCTCAACCATCTCCTGCTGGGGGTCGGGAGCGGAATTCCTCTCTCAGGAGCAGCACACAAAGAGCCAGGAGCGCTTCTGAAGGAGGGAAAAGCTCACATTCTGCCAGGGCATCAGCTACCTGCGGCTTCCAGGGCGACTGTGCAACATGGGACCTGCCCCTTGCTCAGGGGACCAGCGTGGTTTGGACATGTGGGTGCCCATCTCTTTGCCTCGCCGTTCACTGCACCATTTCTTACACATCCTTCAGGAGCAAACCCTAACATCCAGTTCCTACCTGCTGGACTAAAGCCCCTTAATTTTAATTCTCCCCGGGTGAGCGGAGGGCCCTGTGGTCTGTAGCTCCCCACAGTGGGAGATCTCTGGAAATGCTTTGGGCTTCAGTGACTTTGCAGGGATGGAGCAGGGGGGGCTGGGTTTGGGTTTTTTAACTATCTCTGCACTTGGCCTGTTTCACCCTTTGCAGGAGGTGAAATATGTCCCAAGTAATGAGATTTTTTTGTTGTTGTTAGTTCGTCTGCAAGGTTCAAAGGAGCAGAAACGCTTGGTAGCTTTTGTCTCCCTTTTGGGTAAGAAAAATGCAGCCCTAAATTCCTGCTGCGCTGCTGGTGAGTGAAATGTGTCCTGAACTGCAGCCGTATGTGGCTTAGGACAGGCAGGGGAACATCTCTCATCTGGGCAGAATACAAGCACACAGGCATCTGCAAGCCAAAGGTTATTCTCAGTCATAAATGCGGAGGTGAGGAGTTTCAAAGCAGATTCTGGTTTTGTTTGGGCCGGTACCTTTGGATAAGGTTTGACTCAAGTGGGGTGGTTAACGTTTCTCCCAGGTTTCGGTCTGCTTCTCTGAAGAATAGTGCATGCTTTTTGGATGAGGGTGTATGCAAACATGTCCCAGCTCTGCAAGTCCCTCCTAAGAAGTTGTTAGGCCATTCTGCATGGAATTTCACTTGTAGTGTCCCAGCTGGCTCCTCAGATGGGCACAGGATTTGTTAATGACCACAGGAGAGGTGGGTGTTATATTGAAACTGGTCTCGAGTCGGTGTGGAATGTCCCTCGGGGGAGAGCCTTTAGCTGCAGGAGACCTTGTCTAGGACACATTGTCCTCTGAGATTCAAACTCAGAAAGGTCCCTGTGGCTGGTTCCCATCATGGGAAGGATGCTGGTGAGCAGATGGACTCCTTGGGACCGTCCCACAGATCTGGGTCACACTGAGGGGAATGATCCACCCACCATGTGTGTTGAACTGGAGATGTAGGTATTTCAATAAGCAACCACTTAAGTTTAGCATTTTCTAGGCTGAAGCAACACAAAGACTTTTCATGGTCCCTGCACTGTCCATCTTCCAAGTGACTGTTAAACAAAAAAGGACAATCCCACACCCGTGTTCCAAACTTACATTTGCTCTTGAGGCTGAGATAGTCACAAAGAACAGAAATGGATCTTCCTCCTGATCTTCACTGTGATTTATTTTTTAGTCTATATCTATGGATAATGTTTTAAAACAGGTTTGAATGTTTATTCAGAAATGCTTGGACTTTATGATCTTAAAGGTCTTTTCCAACCAAATCGATCCTATGATTCTACACTGTGTCTCCAGTCAGTCTTTTTCCCATATATAAAGTACCCATATATGTACTTCATATAACATGATCAAGGAAGGAGGACGATCTTTCATACAGATACTGGGAATAAGTCCCTAGTGTCTTCCCTTCAGGTCAGTACTGGCCTGAAGCAACCTAAGCTGTTTCTTGAATGCATTTCATAATATAACTGTGATTTCCACCCCATGTTTTTTTTCCACAAAAGCCATGAATTGAAGGAAAAATAAGCACAACACATCCATATTTTTGATTGCATACATTTTATTAAACCCAGCTATAAAAATTGCTGGTTTATATTATAACTTTTGAAAACCAGATAGTGAAGAGCTCTAGAGAGCTCTTTGAAAATTTTATTTATAGGAATTGAGAGCTATCCAACTTGTTTCCCTGTAATAGCATCAACAGGAGTAGCTGATGAGCCTCAGTGGGGACTGTGCTTCACACACTTGGGGTGTTCTACCTTCGGGATTACACTGAGTGGAGTCAAGAAACAATATTATTTATAACCATTAAAAAAAGCATGTAAAGTTTTAATTTTAAAATCCACTATCTGTGGATTTCAGCAGCATCCCCATGCATGACAGCTGGGAATTGGCCTCCATGCCCTGAAAACCCAGTTGTTTCCAGGCAGGTTGTGACACGAGTCTGTGTGTCACGGCTCTTAATTCTTGCCACAATTTTCCATAGTTGTAAAAGGCAGAAGCCACTGGAAACTACACTTTGGTGCGGATGCAGGTTAGTGAGAGCTTTTCCAGGGGAGAAGTGTCCCACCATCCCTGTCTCATGAACTCGGGGCCGTAGCTTGGGGCTGCAATAACATCTTGGCTGCGAGCAGATTTACACAGATACACCCAGAACAAACATTTCCTGTCATTTTTTATCTCATTTGTTAGATACAAACACAAATGTCTCCAAGGACAATCAAATGGGAAAAGTTTGAAATGAACCCAAGCAGTGAGCGAGTGCATTAACATGCAGGATCCCATTTTCGTTTTCTAATTAAACTCCATTGTGTTCTCTGACCTGCATTTTAAATACTGAATATTTAGTAAGATTCATACTTTTTCACCCCCTAGCCTGCCTCCTTTCAGGCTTTGTTCAGCATGTGAATAGCTCCATTAGGGAAATGTGAAAGCACTGGGCTATGCATTGAGTTGCTATTTTGACATTCCGGAGGGAGATGCTACTAAGCTGTAAATTACAGAACTGGACATCATTGGTTTGAATGCAGATCAGTTTGGCAAGAAAAGCTGGCTTTAGCTATTTGACCTGCCCTGACCCATTTCTGTGCTTTGTTCAGTGAGGTACCTGAGTTGTTTGCAGATTTCTTCCTACTCTACCACGTACAGAAATCTGAAATATTCAGACGTTTTAGCCCATATCTCTTGCTCTGATGAAATAAAAATATTTAAAATATTTTTACTGCTGACCTTTTTTATGTTTTCCAGCATGCCCCAGTTTCAGAAAGTGTAGCTACAAAAAATAAATAGCAAAAAAATCCATGAAGCTGTGGATATTGTTGAAACTAACATTTAATACAATGATTAAAGCCGATATTTACCATCACCCAAGATGAGGATGGGAAGGTAGTGGCTGAAAACCTTGACTCCAGAAAGAAGTACAATACTGTGCTTGACTCGTAGAGCTTTGCTCACACTTTGGAGGGATGGAGCTGGGGGAGTCTGACCGGGACTGGTGGGTCTGTGATGAGTTTTAGCCAGATGCTGAAGAGCAGCTGCATCCCCGGGGAAGCGGGACAGGTGGGAAGAGCAGTGAAGTGAGGAATGTCACCCGTTTTCTCTGGTAGGAGACAACCCACCCGCTTCCACACTGCAATTCCCAGCTTTGCAGAAACACAGACACCCGGCTGTGCTGCCGCAGGTCACAGCCCCTGGAGCTGCTGGGGTGCTGGGGAGCTCGCCCAGGCGCCCCCCTGGTGCTGCTGCTGCTTCTGTCTCCTTCTCTGTGGACTAAGGCCCTTCAAGCCAATGTGCTCTGACCTCCACAGCTTGAAGGCTGTAAAAAGTAGCCTGTGGTATGGACAGATGGAACACGGCAAGATCACTTCTCCCAGTTTGTCTGCGTCCTACTCCCTTTTCAATTTGTCCTTTGGAGAGGCTGGGAGAAATGGGAAAACATAGCTTAATGTTTTATTTATTCAGGTCTTATAGAGAGGCAGGAGATGCCTTCCTGGTTATCAGTATTTTTCCTTGTCTACCACTAGGTTATTGTCCAAGTCCAGCAGAGGAGACCTTCGCAAGTATGAATTATGGTGTTTATCCTCCCTGGCTGTACGTTAGGGAATGGGGAAATTTTTGTTTTCACTCACCCAGCGCAAATCATTAATGTAATGATACTGTGCTCAACATTTGGTTTGTGGATTCACTGGAGAATGGAGGAGACTCCACAAAGACCTTATTGTGGCCTTTTGGTACTTAAGGGGGGCCTTAAAATCAAAGCTCATCCAGTGCCACCCCTGCCATGAGCAGGGACATCTTCACCCAGATCAGGTTGCTCAGAGCCCTGTCCAGCCTGGCCTGGGATGTCTCCAGGGATGGTTCATCCGCCACCTCTCTGGACAACCTGGGACAGGGTTTCACCACCCTTGGTGTAAAAAATTTCTTCCTCATGTCCAGCCTGAATCTTCCCTCCTTTAGTTTAAAACCATCACCCCTTGTCCTATCACAACAGGCCCTGCTAAAAAGTCTGTTCCCATCTTGGCCTGTGTAGTTGAGCTGGGTGCTGGACCCCATCTGGGGCATTGAGCTTCCAAAAAGATGTGGCCCTCTTGCCCAGAGGGTGGCCATGCAATAAAGGAGTGAGGGTGACACAGCAGTGGCCTTTGAATATCTGAAGGGAAGCAGTAACACAGAGGGATAAATTGATTTTTGTAGCTGTGGGAGACATGAAGGGAAGTGGTGAGCTTCACTGCAAGAGGGGCTGCACAGCAGGTCTTTCTGGAGTGAACTGACTGGGCATCACGCGACTTATAATGTGGGAGATTGTTAGGACCAAAGCAAAGGCCTGTTCGGAGAGATGTAGGTGTAGCTCATCTTGCCTTGCGGTGGAGGAATGAGCTAAATGACCCTCTGGTGCCTCTTCCAACCTCCTTTTTTCTCCGATTCTGGAACCAAAGGACAGTAACTTTGCAGCTGAGTGGCCCTTGGACCCAAAGGTTGTGTTTACTGTGGGATATATCCGTGAAGGCTTGACTGAGTGGGAAGGAAATGAATCCTTTCCCAAGGCCACTTGATGGGGAATGTAATCTCTTCAGGTGGATCAATAATCATTTGTTTCCCTCTCACCACCCCCAGGACAACTAATAGGAGCAAGCAGCATTAGGCAAAAAAATTTGGCTCATGGTGGCAAAACTGCGCATAGATCTCCCTCCAGATGTATTTCCTACCCTGTGCCAACGCGGGGTGACACTGTGTGGGCAGTGGCAAGGAGAGAGGAGCTGGATTATCCCCTTGAACCGTTCAGCTGGGGTAACAGTGCGCAAAGGGAATCCGTTTTCATTAAAGTAGCAAATTCAGCTGGACGGCCGAGATTTGCAGAGGCTGCTGCTCTCTGTGGATTTATGTTGGCACTACAAGCACAGTCTGAGATCAGAATGATGGAAAAGCAGCATCCAGAACAGCAAATTCCTGTTCATTGATTTTCATAAACCTTCTCGTTAAGTCTGTACTTCATGAGCAGCTCTGAGCACTTGCTTTCTCCCTCCTCCCATGCAACAACCAACCACCTTTTTAACCAAGGAGAAAATTGGAATCGGGTCAGAGTTTACATTAGTGAGCAAAATTACTGTTTATGCAGAATATGAAGCAATTTGGGCTTTGCACAGTAGGGAGTAAGACAGTAATTACAGTTTGTCATTTTCCCTTCACTCATTTCCAGAAAATAGAAGACCAAGATGATTTGGGATTTATTTGGCAGATTTGACACCTGTGCTTACTTCCTGGGGTTGAAAGGGAAAAAGTAAGTCAGACAATTTAGTCTCAGACAAAAAAGAAATGTCTAGAAAAAAACACAACAGCAACGCTAATAATTCCAGTGTGATGCTGCTATGATGTGTATAGGCTTAAGCACAGTCCAAGAGCTTTAAACTCCTGAATACTAATTCAAACACGTTCTTATAAAGTGGATGGTGTGCCCTAACCATAAATAAAAGCGCTGAGGGAAGAGTCCTGGGGGTAGTTTTGGGCCAAACTTGCCTCTAATGTAACCCCTCAAAAGTTTTGCCACTAACATCATTAATATCAGATTTCAGCCTTTGGAAATGATCCTCCCTGGGACCAGAAATAGGCTGAGCTTTTATATAGGTGAATGGGGTTTGTCTCCAATTTCTGTGAATTTTCCAGGTTAGCTTTGGGAGTTAAGTTATGCAAATAAATTAAAAGAAATGGGGAAAAGCGTGCATGCATGTGCCTGCTTGTGATTTCAGAAAGAAACATGTTGAATACATTACCACTGAGTGAGAGCAGAGGGAATTCATAAAACGTTTTACATTCTACTAATTCCTGAGCTACACAACAGATGTAAGAGTAAACCAAGTGGCACTGGTGGAAAAAGCCTTTTGCAGAGTTCAGTGGACATCTGGCTGCAGTTAAGGGGTGCTTTTTTAATTCAGGATGAATACCCTGTTAAAATATGCTGTCCTATATGTTCTGAATGGGGAAGGGCGACATTAGCCAAGAGGACTATAAACAAAGATGTGCTATTGGGGGAGGCGTTCAATAACTTGCACGTTACAAGCGTTCAAATTGGTTTGGCCCTGGATCTAAGAACTGCCCTGATGAGCTGTTGAGGATTCAGGAGTCAAAGGAGAAGAAAAGAGAGAGGAACCCCGGCATTTATTTTTAAGGAATGCAAGTCGTCATACCTTATGGCTGCTTTAAGGCTGATACAGGGTTTTCACATCAAAACGTGCAACCTGTTTCCATGGGACAGGAGTTGTGCACTCCCAGATTATTGTCATTCCATTGGCTGCACTTCCCCCTTTCTGAGGTTTTGCTCTGGTTTTCATCCACATTTCTCCTTTTCTCCTATTTACCGCTGCGCTGTGCCTCAAGTAAGTCATAAATCCTTTGCATCGCAGTTTGGTTTTTGGTTGGTTCGTTTTGTTTTTCAGAGGGAACAGCTATGACACCAAGAATTGGAAGTTAGTGGAGCAGATCCTGGCAATATGGGAGTTTCTCCTTTAGTAAAAGTTCAAATGCAGCATTTCTATGTGCTTTTAATACACTTTCTATTGCTTCTGGGTGAAACTTTTCCAGTGACCTTGTCTTAGGAAAAACTCCAAGACAGTGTTTTACACCCTTCCTTCTATGCCCACCTGCAACAAATTCCATGACATCTCTCTTCTTGAAGTCCTGACATCCTTTGCCCTCTGTGGCTATTTGCCTCTACTCATACTTCTTTCATCACATTTTTCTTCTCACTGGTGGACTTCTTGGGGGAAGATGTTCTGCCATTTATGCCCTTCTCTTCCCTTGATCTTTCAGAGACCTTAACCATAATTACAAATGCAACTACAATCACTACATGTATATCTTATAATTCTCCACATGCAAATCTCTTTCCAAACCACAGTCCTCTCTTTCCAAGCTACAATTTTAGCCTAATTCAGATACAATCTTATCTGCTCTTTCTTGAGAGGTATGTAGCTATTAGCTCACCTCTCTGTACTTGTGATGGAGAACTTGATATTTCTTTCTGTCCTGATTTTGGCTGGGATAGAGTTAATTTTCTTCCTAGTAGCTGGTATAGTGCTGTAGTTTGGATTTAGTAAGAGAACAATGTTGATAACACAGTGATGTTTTGGTTGTTGCCAAGTAGCCAAGGACTTTCAGTGTCTCACACCGTGCCAGGTGCACAAGAAGCTGAGATGAGGCACAGCCAGGACAACTGACCTGAACTGGCCAAAGGGACATTCCCTGCCATTCCCTCAGTATATATTTTGGGGGAAGAAGAAGAAAAAAGGGGACATTCTGAGTGATGATGTTTGTCTTCCCAAGTAGCTGTTACATGTGATGGAACCTGGCTTTTCTTGAGATAGCTGAACAGCTGCCTGATCATGGGAAGTGGTGAATCACAGAATCACAGACTGGTTGGGGTTGGAAGGGACCTCTGGAGATCATCCGGTCCAATCCCCCTGCCAGAGCAGAAACACCCAGATGAGGTTACACAGGAATGTGTCCAGGTGGGTTTGAATGTCTCCAGAGAAGGAGACTCCACAATCTCTCTGGGCAGCCTGTTCCAGGCTCTGGCACCTCAAAGTAAAGAAGTTTCTCCTCATATTCAGATGGAACCTCCTGTGCTTCAGTCTGTGCCCATTGCCCCTCATCCTATCATTGGACACCACTGAAAGGAGTCTGCTCCATCCTCTTGACACCCACCCTTCAGATATTTATAAACATTGGTGAGATCAGTACCTCATTGATGAATCCTTTGTTTTGCTTTGCTTGCATGCATGGCTTTTGCTTTACTTTTTAAACTGTCCTTATCTCAAACTGAGAAGTTTTCTCACTTTTACCCTTCCAATTATCTTCCCCACTCGGGGGACAGTGAGTGAGTGGCTGCGTGGTGCTTAGTTGCCAGCTGGGATTAAACCACGGCACATTCCCTACATTCTTTTTAGATCACTGGAAGCAGCAGCAGCCTCCATCCTGATGCTTAACCCTGTGTGTCTCTAAAGATTGTGCTCAGTATGTCTGCATGCTATCAACTGCTTTTGCCATAACATCTCTTATGTGTGGTCTTTCTCATGCTATAATGTCACACAGCTATAATTTCATCCAGGCTTTTACAATTCTGTGTCTGAATTAACCTGGAGCACTTTTGCTTTGTTTCCAGCCTTTCTGTGAGCTGCTCTTCTTTCTCCGCTCTTCCATAGTGAATCAAACCAGTCTTTGCAGTAGGAGCAGTTCACAGGGGATTCTCATGGCGTGGCTTCTTTCATTTATTGACAAGACGTTGACTCCCAATTCAAAGCAGCCTGTAACACGAGCTTCCATCATTCCCTGGTTATAATTTCTGCTTTCTCTCATTTCCTCCCACATTAGAAAGAGCCTTTTTCTAAGTACCACCAAGCTGCTACACTATCAGCTTTTCAAAAAAAACAACTACCTTACCAAGTTAGTCTACTCATATATCAAAATCATTGCTTATCTTGCAGGTACGTATTTGTGCCCTGCTGTGTGCATGTACCAGCTGGCTCTTCTTATGCTTTACAATCTACTTGGGGCAGGTTTTTGCTCTGTTAGTACCACCTGCAGGACAACCGCTCTGGGTCTCACAAGCTGAGACCCCTGAAGGTGCCACAGTAATTCAAGAAGAGAAGGAAGTTCGCAGAATATTTGGTAGGCTCCATCTGCTTACCTCCGAGCCTTGGCCTTTAGGAATCTTTCTTTAACCTTTTGTCCAGTGTGGAAAAAATGAATTAATTCCTTTCTCATTTTAGGAGAAGTGCTGTAAACCTTTAGCCTGGTATGTCCCCAAAGAGCCATGCTGGCAGGGCTGTGCTTTGCCTGTGCTTCTCAGCCCTTCCTGCAGGGCTGAAAACAAACATCCACGTTTGGCTGCGGTTCTTCTGCAGGCTGGAAACTCTTCCCTTTGGTGCAGTAAAACAGAAAGCTCATTTCACACACTTCAGCCCACAGGCCACAAAATTCAGCCTGTGAACTTTGCATGGCAGCAAGGCTGGAAAGCTGAAGTGTCTCTGTGTTCGCAGTAAAATGCACGTGGAATGCGAGCTATTGGGGGAATTGACATTGTGTTTAACTTATTATTTACTGCAGATTCATGGCATCAATGATGTACTGACAATATTTGTAATAGGGCTGAATTACAACCTCCTTGGGGATGGGGTATTGCTGGGAGCAATCTATAACGTTTGGTGTAGTGCTATCCCCAAACATCTGACCTGCACTCTCTTCACTCTGCCTGTGGCACGCACAGGCTGGAGACATCTACACCAGAGGTCATTCCCTGCTCTTCCCTTATACCATGGAGGAATAAATAAGCACCTATAGGGGACTATGACCCAGATAAACCTGCCTGCAGATGAAATGCAGCAGTATTACCTCTGTTAGCCTTGTTTTTCAGCTGCGAGAAAAGGTGTTGCTTTGCTTAGATACCTGTGCCCTGCTGGGAGCTCTGGTGGGACAGGAGAGCACCAGCATTAGCACTGATGGAGCACTCCTGGTGTGAGGGGTGGGTCACATTAAACCAAGCTGAGCCCGAGCCACCAGGCAAGAGAACACGGGGAAGCGCTCTCTTTATCTTATGGGAAGTGTCTTTCTTTATATATACAACTTTACCCAAGTAAACAGGAGGAGTTTGGGTTTCTTTGAGATCTCTCACAAGTCACTACATAACAGTCCATATGTTGCTGCTTTTTAGTATTTTTTTTTTTTACTTTAGAAAATGAATGAGTGATAAGAATAATGTCTTTAGGGAGTCAAATACCATTTTCTGAGCATTCAAGTGTACCCTACTTGGAACATTAGCGGTCTTTTAATATTTAGTTAGATTGCTGGTTTTTAGTACTTGTCTTTATTTTCTGTTGCTTGCTAATATAAACAGATAGATGCTCTATAACATATGTAGTGCTATAACTAGCTAAGTCTGGTCAGGAAAAACATATATGTAGTAATGTTCTGTGCAAATATGCCTGTTTCAGGTAAATGCTGTTAAATTACTTTCCAGGTATATGATCCACCAAAGAAACACACCAGCTCTTTCTAGCCCCACAGCTTCCCCTGTAGGGGCTTCCCCAGTTTATACCAATTGTGTAATACCACTTTTGGGGTTCTTAGTGTGGAGAACCATTGGCATCACATCATTATGGGCATTATATCACAATGGGCATCGCACCGTTATGTTTTCCTAGCCTTCTTCTGTTTGGATGTTCCTAGGAACATTTTGGTTAAAATTTTGGAAGAAGCAGTTAAGGCTGCTCCACTGCTGCTACTGAATGGCATTGGCAGGAAAAATCTCCTGTGGTGTCATTGTCTACTTCTATTCTGCCCTTCCTGTTCACCCAATTAATTCTGAGGGCAACTGTTGCATATTAGGTAGCTAATGATCAAGTAATTTATGCTGATTACGTACCTCCTGTGGCTGGCAGTGCATCCCAGTTATGTGAAGCAAGGCAGAAATTTGGAGCATCTCTTGCTCCGTGTTTCTTGCTGTTGCAAAGAGCAGTGTGCTCTCTTTTCCTCTCTGCTGTATAGATCCGTAGTGTCTGTTCCATAGGTGTACGGTTCCTCTGAGGAATCATCCCTTGGCTGTCTGTTGTGCTACCACATGGTTTTCTATGCGGACCTTTCAATGGAGCCATAGGTGATAAATCAGTGTCCTATGGCGAGGGGTTTTCCTCCGTGTCACGGTAAGAATTCAGCCAAGGATCCTCTGTGTTTTACCTCTGAGACAAATGTCAACCTGGAGCAAAACAACTTGCCCAGAGGATTACTTGAACGTTAACAAATATTTTTGAACTGATTTACCAGTGCGGCTGTGGGCGAGCTGAGGGTACCGTGAGGTTGTGCTGAGGACTAAGCTCATCATGCTAATTGGTATTGCACCTCTCGTGTCTCCTGTCTGTCTTTACGGGTTTTCTCTTTTGAGGGTTTGTTCATAGTCCAGAACAAAACTTTAGTACTTATTGAAAAGAACTATGCTCCCATTCCTTCGGTGTGTCTGCAGCTGACAGTTCCCTCCTAGTACCTGGAGTGCACTGAGCTGATTTGTCTGTGCTGCTGTTGAGTGATGCTCTTAAGTGTCATCATCTACACTAAATGCTCCCAGGCCATTTCTACAAAGCGCTATGTCTCACACATTTTTTTTATAAGGAGAGTTTATGTTGATTCATTACTTAACACAAGTAAAATGTTCAAAATGCTGTAAAGATAGTGTTTCCTCCTTATTTTCAAATGAGAGTTTTACTGAGAAATTAATAACACATTATACCCTAGATTTAGATAATTTTGATGAAGGAGATAAGGTAAAAGGGACGAATGAAAGCCTAGAACTCCCATTCTCTGAAGAATGATGTGTACATTTGGCATTACATGTCAAATGGAGAAAAAATGCATATCCAAAAGCCTTTGTAAAATCAGGTTTTCATTCCTGGTGTCTGGAAAAGAATGAAGTCAGAGGAGGAAGGATGTGCAGGGGAATTTTCCACATGAAATAGAAAAAAGGGCCACAAAGGAGAAGACAAACCTGCAGTGATGAACACAATAAAGAAAACTTTTCTCATCATTCAAGTAAAAGACCCCAAAGAATCTGGATTAGAAATCTAGTGTGAAAAGGCAGTAGAGAGACATTAAGGTCTCCTGGGTCCCCAGGTCCCATGAACTACCAGATGTCTCCAGTAACATTTCGATTCTTAGTGCTGCTCAACAGAATATTTGTAGCCCATGTACATATAGTGTCTGGCACAGCAGAATATATGTATCCCATGTATATATAGTGTCTGGCACAGGTAGGCTTTGGTCTTTGCTGGAGGCTGCAGGAGCCACCAGCCCCCAAGGTGGGAACACTCTGCTCTGAGCCTGTGGGAGGGGAGGGGACCGAATCCAGATCTGAGAAGTCCCCATGGGATGAATTAACTGTGGCTTTTCTTGCTGCTGTGGCGTGAGCACCCAGCTCTGATCTCAGTTGGAATTTGGGGGCTTTGCCTCAAACTTAATAGCACAGGACGTGCTACAGAGGCACCACATCAGGAGCAGAGCTGTGCTTTGTGCAAGGACGGGCTGGAGAGCAAGTCTGCTAAAGCCTCCCGAGCCCCCTGCCACGTGTGACAAAAGGAACTGAGTATTGTGCATCTTGAAGGTGGCACCTCGGAATTTTGCCCATCTGCAGAGGTCCCTTTCTCTCTTCACTTGGAGAGTTTCTCCTCCTGGAGTTGGTTCTGGTCTAAAGAAGGAGCAAAGGGCAAGCAGTGAAGTGGTGAAAGGGGGTATTCGTGTTGCCTCTGGTGCGAGCGTCTCTGGATGAACTCCTGCTTTGACCTGAAGACTTCCTTTTTTTTCTTCTGTTTTAGTTTCTCTTTTTTTAACCAGCATTAGGGAATTCCTCACCAGCTTGTTCTTGCGGTAACCAGGCCAACAATGACAAGAATGTGGAAATCAACTAAGCAATTATATTCACAGTGGTGGTTAACAGCATCCCTTCATCTGAAACAAATCAGTTACAGTCCAGTGAAACCTGCGGTACCTTGTGCGTGTACATAATAGAGCCCTTGTTGTGCATTTTCAGAGCGTGCCAGATCAGTTAAACAGGGCTGATGAGAGGTAACAGGAGAGAAATTTTATGTTTTATTAACTGGAGACACAGAAATCTGGCTATCATCTTATTTAACCACCTTCCACACAGAGAAATCTGCGCTGTATTTATAAAGGTATTTCTCCAGGTTCAGCAAAATGTTGTAGGTATGAAGTCCGGGAGCATAACTTAGAATTAGCTGTGAACGAGAGCGATGAGCAATTGCCAAGGTAAGAAAAGAGAGCTAAGGGACTTAAAATTAGTGGGAGCTACTCTGACCCTGGTCTCCTCTAAAAACCTGCTGTATTTTCTATATCACTGGTGTTCCACCTGGAACCCAGGGCGTCTATGAATTGCTGCTAAGAGTGTCTATGCAGTGGGGTTTGGAACCCAGAACGGCAAATGATGTACAGACACTTCTAAAAAAACATTTACATCTCGCTGGAAAGTTTTCAGTGACCTACAGCTCAAACGAGACTACAAAAATGCAATATGTTATGACAGATGGAGGCTTATAGCAGTCAGCCAGGTTGTGCAATGGCAATTTGGAAAGCCCGCCCTAAGGTATGCTCCCACTGATGTCAGCTCTGACATACATCCCTGGTGTTCCTTGACCTAAAGAATCAGCTCCTGCTCTTGAAAGAGAGAGGCATTAATAGTCCCAGGCTGTAAATCATAGAAACTCCTTGTTTATAGGGCTTTTGTTGTCTTTTTGTTGAAATGAGTGGGGAAGTGCTGTGGTTTAACCCCAGCTGGCAACTAAGCACCACGCAGCCACTCACTCACCCCCCAGTGGGATGGGGGAAAGAATTGGAAGGGTAAAAGTGAGAAAACTCATGAGTTGGGATAAAAATAGGTTAATAGGTAAAGCAGCCGTGTCCCCTCCCAACCCAGCACATGGGTTTGGTGGTGTCCACCCAGCAGTCATACAGTTAACGCAGCTAATGTCTGTAGTGCTGCATTTGTTGTTTGTGGTACTCTGTGGCCTGCGCAATTCTCTTGGAAGTGAAAACAAGCTGGTTCAGAGTGAATTGAACAACAGGGTCCTAAATGGGAATGCAATGTGAACTACAGAGGCAAATTTTCATGGATTAATGGCCAAATTGTTGTCTCATCAAAGTCTGATGGCAAAATTCCCATAGGCTGCAATAGGAACAGGATTTGTCCCTAAAAAAAGATTCCATTTGAAGCATTTGAGTGTCTCCCAAAAGCCAATTACTAAATCAGAGGCGCCATAATAACTGAGCTCAAATTTATTTCAGGACAAGGAAACGTAGTTGGGAGGTCAGTCAACGCTGGCAATGTCATTTCTATGGTGACTCCATTGCAGAGCTTGGCGCTGGCCTGTGCGCAGGGCTGACAATGAGGCTGAAATGGGGAAGAGCCTGAAAGAATGGCATTGTAACCCATGAAAAGAGGCTGTTTCCATCAGCCAGCTTGTCAAACAGCTTGGTAAAGCAAGAGTAGAAAGGTCTCTCCTGGGGCTCTGCCCTCTGTGCCATCAACAGGCACCACTTGGCTCTGCTCCGGGTGACAAAGAAAGCTCCGAGCAATTGAATGGTTGCTGACAGAACTGCACTAACAGTGTGTCTGTCTCCTTGGCGCAGTTCAATACCTGCACATCATTCAATATCTGCACATCTTCTTCCTCCAAACAACAACAACAACAAAAAAACCCCACACCAACAGAAAAAATACATTTACTTTTACATCACTCCATCTGAAAGGTGTGTTACATATTTATTTTTAATTTTTTCTTTTGCTCTTTTTTTTGTTCACCATTAAGTGGAAGAAATCAACTGGTAGGGGCTTTCCTGAAATTCCGTTTTATATTAAACACTTCTGCTAGGGACACTAATCTCATAATTAGTGATTCTGGATTCTCCCACTAATCAATGCCAAGTACGTGCACATCCTCTTAATATGCTGGGGTGCTTTGAGCCTTGGAAATTGCGGAGAAAGTCTCAGAATTAGAAGGTGAGGAACTGTGTTGTCCAACAAACCATACATCTAGAAAACACACGTAACCCCCTGAATGAAGTTGAAAGGCTGAGGGAGCTGGGTCTCTTTAGCTTGGAGGAGACTGAGGGGTGGCCTCATTAATGTTTACAGATATATAAAGGGTGAGTGTCACAAGGATGGAGCCAGGCTCTTCTCGGTGACAACCAATGATAGGACAAGGGGTAATGGGTTCAAACTGGAACACAGGAGGTTCCACTTCAATTTGAGAAGAAACTTCTTCTCAGTGAGGGTGACAGAGCCTGGAACAGGCTGCCCAGGGAGGTTGTGGAGTCTCCTGCTCTGCAGACATTCAAAACCCGCCTGGACACCTTCCTGTGTAACCTCATCTGGGTGTTCCTGCTCCATGGGGGGATTGGACTGGATGAGCTTTTGAGGTCCCTTCCAATCCCTGACATTCTGGGATTCTGTGAAGTGACAACCTGTAGTGGAGACAACTCACCCATTACAACACGATGGTGCAGAAACAGCATCCAGCTGGAGTAAATGATCTCGTTGGCTCACTGGGCTGAGATGGGCCAACCTGTGACAAGCAGGAAACCTGGGTTTGTGTTTTCCCCTAGTTTTCCTAAATGTTCTTTCTCCCTGGCTGGCAACTCTTATGCTTGTGTTTGTCTGTAAGCAAGATTTTGTTATCAGAAGGCAGCCCCACAACTTTGTTTTTGCTTCAGCAGTCAGGTAGCTTGTCTAGATCGATTAATACATGTTTTTCTTTTTGACCTTTCTAGATGCTTTTACTCTGGATTTCTGTTAGGGCTCTTTGACTAGAAATTAGAGCTCCCTGTGAAAACAATTTTGAATTGATTTTATTCTTTTTGTATAGCCAAGCATCCTTAAAATAATTTTACTTTATTCAGAAAAGCAAATATGTAAAGTAAATAAAATACTAACAGCCACTAGAGAATCTGTAGTTTCTTGTTACCTTTCCAGTCAGAGTTATGGAGGTATTTAGGCAGTGCTACATTAATTGCCAAGAACAGAACACAATGCAAATTAGAGACCTATCCTATCTTTGATTATCTCAGTAAATATCTTTCTGCATCTACAAGTACCTGAATACCCTTGGAAAATATGGCTCTATTTTCATTTAGTACATGAAAATTTTGTTTTCATTTTGATTCAGTAGATTTGATTCTTGATTCTGTTTTGGTAAAAGAATGGAGAAGGAAATCAAATTCTCCTTTAGGAAATGTGAGTTGGTTTTCCTACTTTGTGGCTAGCCCAAAGGGAGGGAAAATATTGCACCTGCTCGCTAAACTCACATCTAAAGACATTAAGGTGAAAGGAGGTTGTGGCATGTAGTTCACACTTGTGCTCCCTGTCTGGAACACAAGTGTGATGGGAGCGGCTGAGGGACCTGGGGCTGGAGAAAAGGAGGCTGAAGGGGGACCTTATCACCATCTACAACTGCCTGAAAGGAGGTTGTGACATGTAGGAGGTTGGTCTCTTCTCCCAAGTAGCAAGAGATAAGACAAGAGGAAATGGCCCAAGTTGCACCAGGGGAGGTTTAGATTGGATATTAGGAAAAATTTCTTCCTGGAAAGGTTTGCCAGGCATTGGAACAGGCTGCCCAGGGCAGTGGGGAAGTCACCATCCCTGGAGGGGTTTAAAAGGCGTTTAGACCAGGTTCTTAGGGACGTGGTTTAGTGCCAGAGTTAGTTAGGTTATGGTTGGACTCGATGATCCTGAGGGTCTCTTCCAACCAAAATGATTCTATGATTTCAGAGCAGCAGAAGTGAAAGCATTTATGTTTGGAAGAGTGTACTTCATTGTTGTTTATTACATACAGTACCTGATACTGGACTTTGCTGATTCTATGTAAATTAAAAAAGCATCAGTTTTCCTTCCAAGAAATGGAGCTTAATAATGTAACACTTATTCTGTTACAGAGCTTATCTTTACTTTTAAAACCATAAGTCTATAATGTCATAGAACCACGGAATATCTCAAGTTGGAAGGCACCCATAAGGATCATGGAGTCCAACTCCCCGCTCCTCACAGGATCTCACAGCTTTAATGTGATTAAACCTTGGTATGTCTTGTCATCACTTCAACTTGCATTTAAAGGTTTTATTTTTAAATAATAATGGCATAATTGTTGTTATTTAAATTCGTGTTTTTGTCTAGCAAACAAATCCCAAAGTCTTATCATACCTGATCTGCTCCAGAATCAACGTGAGCTTTGCTGTGTGATACACTGGAGCCAGGGTTTTACCATTGGAATCTAATTTATCTTAAGCTGGAAGGAAGGACTAGACTGAGTGCTAAGCCAAACCCTCTGGTTAAGGAACAAAGAAAGCTTAGTCCACTTTTTTTTCCTTTTCAGTACATACAGGGCAGGGTTTTGCACAGCCTAAATGCCTAAATTCATCATTTCCAGCCTAGCCTACTGCTGAACAAAGGCCAGCATTAAGCTCAGAACAAAACTGCAGGCCTTGAGCAGAAGAAATGGCTTTCAGACGAACTTCTGAAGTTGACTTTAAAGATCTCATGTTTGACATTTATTTTGGCAGAAGGATTAACTCAGCGCTTTTGGCTTTAGATCCTCATAGTTGCTCATCTTTGATCTTCATATCACTGATTGTCATCCTGAGACTCCACCACAGACATGCTGCCCTCGTTCCTTCGGGGACCCCGGGCTCTCTCTGTGGTGAGGCTCTCATCCTTGTGCTCTGTGCTTTTGGAGGGTTGAGTTGACAGAACTTTAGGACTAAAAGGTCGTTTTGAGTTGTGGGTGGCAGAGCTGCTGAAGGGTTGTTTCTAGAAGGTCACACCCTGGATCTACGTGACTTTGTCTGAAAGCTTCTTCCAGAGCTGGATATCATAGAATCAGGAAATGTCCTGAGTTGGAAGGGACCCACAAGGATCATCGAGTCCAACTCCTGTCCCTGCACAGGACACCCCACAGTTCACACCGTGTGTCTGAGGACATTGTCCAGTCTCTTCTTGAACACTGTCAGGCTTGGGGCCGTGACACCTCCCTGGGGAGCCTGTTCCAGTGCTCCAGCACCCTCTGGGTGAAGAACCTTTTCCTGATGTCCAACCTGAACCTCCCCTGGCACATCTTCCTGCCATTCCCTCGGGTTCTGTCACTGGCCACCAGAGAGAAGAGCTCAGTGCCTGCCTCTCCTCCTCCCCATGTGAAGAAGCTGTATGCAACTTGCACACACAACTTGCCCTGTGATGCGGTATCCACTGTTTCAGAAAACCAGACACTGCAGCAGTTCAGAGATCAAGCGCTATATCAGAATTCAATCTGTATTACCAAGAGTTCAGTCCATTGATGTCTTTAAAAAAAGCAAGAGCCAAGGTTTAACATTGATCCCTGGAAACCTGACCATAAGGCTGGAGGGAGCAGACGGCCGCTCGCTGCCAGCCAGAGTGGTTTTGTGATATCCAAGTTGCCTATCGCAGCCCAGAGCAATAAACACGTGGGAACTGCCAGTAGGTATGTTTGAAGGATCCTCTGTATTTATCGCTGACGTTATTTGTACGCAGAACATTTTCCTGAAGGTAACTCGAGTTACTAATAACTGTGAAAGTAACCAATTTCTAGTGGCAAGTTTTCTTTATTGTGTGGTGAAGTAGCAGAAAGGTTCATCCCACAGATTTGGCAGTGACAGTATTTGTTTCCTTAGTTTCTGACATGCACACATCTAATACCAGCTAGAAAAAAACAGAAACCTTGCTTCAGGAAATCATTGCAGGAAATAAGATGACAGTGTGTGAGTGCTGCAGCCCAAACACAACATTCACTGACATTCCTGGAAGCGCCAAATGATACATCCTAGAAAGAGCAACTTCCACAAGATAATCAGGCATTGACTCTCAGCTCTGCTACTTACGTTTTTTGCATATTCCGTGAAGTAAAATCAGGAGAGAGAGATGGGACTGAATGAGCAAACTACATCTACTGTAATAAAGCGGTAGAAATTTTGTTATGAGTGAAAATGCAATTGAAATTGGAAAACCCGGTGTCCAAGTGACTTTGCCTGGGAGCTCCCATGGGCGCTGGAGGAACCGAGTCAGGTCTGGGGTAGTGCTGGCCCTGCCATGGGGCTGGGGCATCCCACGGGCTTCCTCTCAACCATTGCGTGGTCCTAGAGAGCTGTACTGTTCCTAACCATTGACTGCTTATTTTCCCCCTGTCCATCCCATTCTGGTTTTGTTTTTATCACATTGTTTTTGGCAGAAAGGTTTGGGAAATGTGTCAAGCTTGTTTCTTAATCAGCTGGTTGGACTCAGGACTCAGTATGATACTTCCATTGTCGTTACAGCCTTTCAGAGCTGCAGGATATGATCCTCTGGAATTACTGAGTTTAAGACATGGTGGCATTAACAACTGCAAGAGACCTTGCTCTGAGGTTCTCCTTTTGCTGCCCTGATTGGGGCTTCCCAGCAGAAAACATCTTCCCCAAGCAGATCCCGATGGTATCAGCACCAATCTGTGCAGCTCAGTGAAGGAAAAGCCTGTTGCTGCCTCTCACTGACATCCCATACTGAGTTCTGCATCCAGAGGGACTGGAACAGCTCCCTCATGTAGAGATTTCCCCTTCCTCAGGTAGACATCATAGGGGCTTTGCCAGCTACTCTGCTGCTCTCAGGCAAGTTTTCAGGCACAAGGATGTAGTATCACACATGTACTGCTGCAACAATAGCTGTTCATCTTAAATTGCTGTTAGGTTCTTTCAACCAACAAAAAAAACCACTGTCGGTTTGCTTACACATTTATCATAACTGGGATCCCATCTCTGGGATCCTGGACCTTTGTCCAGAGCATGGTTTTACTGAAGAGGTTGTTGATGCAGTTTTATGTGCATCCTTAAATAACAGTTAAATAACTCCCTGGTGTGCTGTTCAGCTTCACGCCTTCCCTCTGAGACCATCCTTTCGTTCACCAACACCAATAATGGATCGGTCAGTCAAAACTCTTCTCCTGGGCTGGGAAGGGATGTTGTTGTGTGGCAGCAAGGCAGAGACATGGCCAGAAGTAAATGATGCTGGTTAAGAACTGACCTGGCAAGGTCAGCATTTCTATGTACTGATGGAACAGAAGACAAAGCTTTATTGAACACACAAAAGACATGCCATATGGACACTTACTCTGACACCCATATTTTATTGTAAAGGATAATAAAGCAGACTGTGACTTTTTGGGTTTTGTTCAATACCGAACAGTAACCCAACAACTTCATGAGTGAGTGCTCTGTCTCTCAGATTTTACGGACAATATGATAACTTTTTAGACCTGTGTTTCAGCCCTAGGAGGAAGACCAATTTATTGTGTTCAATAAAATATCAAGTAGCCATTGAGAGCTGACAAAACCATACTGATTCCAAAACGCAGCCTTGTTTTCCTCAGGATGGTTTGGGTTGGAGGGAACCTTAAAGTTCATCCAGTTCCAACCCCCCTGCCCTGGGCAGGGACACCTTCAACCAGACCAGGTTTCTCAAAGCCCCATCTGACCTGGCCTTGAACACTTCTAGGAATGGAGCATCCACAGCTTCTCTGGGCAGCCTGTTCCAGTGCCTCACCACCCTCAGGGGAAGAATTTCTTCCTCCAGTCTTAATCTGAAATCTATTCTCAGTTTAAACCCATTACCCCTTGTCCAGTCGCTACAGGTCCTGGTGAAAGTCTCTTCTCGTCTTTCTTATAAGTCCCCTCTTTATATATCAAAAGGCTGTAATAATGTCTCCATCTGTCTTTTCAGCTCTGAATATTCAGGGCCTAATTCTCCAGCCCTTTCAATTATTTCCAACACTGAGCAAGTTCAAAGTCACTTTACATTTGCTTTTTTTCTGGTATCGCTGCATGACTGTGATGCCAGGCAGAGGAGAATCAAAAACCTGGACTGAAACCTGAGTTTTAAGAGGTCTGTTCCCAAAGATGTGCCCAGGATCATCGGCTGGTTTGGAAGAAAACGGAATCGGTGGCAGTTCTGTTGTCCTGCATTCAGGTCTTTCACAGCAGATCGTGAGTGAAGGTCACTTCAGCCTTCCCGCTCTGTGCAGCCTCCAGTGCTCCCACACCACACCATGCCCTTTCAACAAGGCAGGTATTATTAATACTAAGTTGAAACCCAACTTTGAATGGCAGGTTTGGAGGTTTGATGCATCAGCTGGTGTCTCCTAACAAAGGTGCATGAGTGAAATCAGCGCTTTAGCCATTGCCTTCTCCTGATCAATCATATAGCAAATTATTTTATAGAGTCATACAATGTCCTGAGTTGGAAGGGACCCACAACGATCATTGACTCCATCTCCTGTCC
This sequence comes from Nesoenas mayeri, assembly GCF_963082525.1. NCBI lineage: Eukaryota > Metazoa > Chordata > Aves > Columbiformes > Columbidae > Nesoenas > Nesoenas mayeri. The sequence goes on from NC_137541.1 coordinate 205,206,906, forward strand.
CTGCACAGGACACCCCACAGTTCACACCGTGTGTCTGAGGACGTTGTCCAGTCTCTTCTTGAACACTGTCAGGCTTGGGGCCGTGACACCTCCCTGGGGAGCCTGTTCAGTGTCCAGCACCCTCTGGGTGAAGAACCTTTTCCTGATGTCCAACCTGAACCTCCCCTGGCACATCTTCCTGCCATTCCCTTGGGTTCTGTCACTGGTCACCAGAGAGAAGAGCTCAGCCCTGCCCCTCCTCCTCCCCTTGTGAGGAAGCTGCAGCCACCATGAGCTCTCCTCTCAGTCTCCTCCAGGCTGAACAAACCCAGTGACTTTAGCTGCTCCTCATACGGCTTCCCCTCCAAACCCTTTACCAACTTCGTAACCTCTTCTGGACACGCTCCAGCAACTTAATATCCTTTTTGTAGTGTGGTGTCCAGCCCTGCACACAGTGCTCCAGGTGAGGCCGCTCCAGTGCAGAGCAGAGCGGGACAGTCACCCTCCGTGACCAATTCTGTGATAATGCTTGTGTATTCCAGGAGCCTGGGCTGTGTTTGTTACCCTTCCTGCAGTCACGCTTCATCTTTGCGTCATTTAGCCAAATTGTTTCGGTTACAGAAGAATAGATGTTCTGCTGGAGGAAGGAAGCTGCTGCGCTGGCCGTGGACAATACTTGTCCAGGCTCGGAGAGGCTGGAGTCGTTGTGCCGGGGTGGACGGCCAGCAGCCGTGCCAAGGACAATATTATTTGCATTTTAAGTTATAGCATCTAATGGAATCAAGAACAGAACCTTTTATTTTTTCTGAACCCATTTGAAAGTTTGCCAAAGGGGCGATTTACAGCTTCCTAGTAATAACGAGCAGTTCAGCTCTCCTGACCAACGAGTGGTCACGCATGATGCAAACTGACATCAATATTTTATAATATCTTGCTGCAGTTCCTGTTCCACAGAAATATTTGTTGGACTTTCAGGGAATCAAAACAGTTTTAATCTTTAAATTTCATCTCAGAGTAATCGTACTTCTTTTTTCCCCCCCTGTTCTGAACTTGGATAACTTGTTTCATACTGCCCTTGATTAAAAACAGTTGGAAGAGGATGATGGGAGTTTTCATTTCTTAACTTTTTTGGAAAAATCTCAGGAACTTTATAAGTTTTTGATTTGTAGTCTAGTCTATCTATCTTTCTAGTGCAGCGGGTGCTTTTGAAACTGGAGGTGGTTAAGCTCAATCTCAAGAAGGTGATAAAAATTTAAGCACTTGTATGAAATCAGAGGTATTTTGCCACCTGGAATATTTGAACATAGTTCTACTCACACCATATGAAAAAAAAAAAACAGAGCTGAAATTTTGAGGAGCAAAGAAAGCAGAAAATAAAAGGACTATATCACTGGAAGACTATTTAGAGGTCCTGGGGGAGAAGGTTGATAGAAAGGATGTAACATTTTGTATTTGTGTTATTGTACAAATTGCAGGCCAGATGCTGCAGTGTTGGGGCCAAGCGTGCCGAGCGCTGTGCGTTTGACTGTGTGTAATTTAGAGACAGCTGGAATCAAGTTGACAGCAGACCAAGATAGCAGGAGAGCGCACACAAAGGTGGTGAGAGCTGCAGACACGAAAGGTCAGATCGCGCATATGTGAGCGCTTCGTGCGTCTTCCTTTTTCCTCTCTGCATTAAAAAGGAAAAAAGAAATTGAATTAAAATATTCAGATGAGGAGGAGGAGGATGAGGGGCCAGGTCAGAGGGTGGTCACGGTAGGCTAGCTGCTCTCCTGCTGCTGCCAAAAGTAGTTTGGACAGTTGGATGACTGATTTTAGCATTTAAGCAAAACATGTGCTTGATGAAACAACAGCTCCTGAGGTCGGCACGGAGATCATCCCAGAGCTGGCTGGAGGCTGGATTGCATAAGGACATGCATTTGTGCTACATATATATATATGTGTGCATACATACAGCTTTAACTACCTGTCAGTGTTAAAAAGGGGGTTTGTGAAATACAGTTGTAGAAATGCTGGAGTAAAGAGAGGGAAGGAAGGTGCTTAATGCCCTGAGAGAAAAAATAAAAGACCATTGGAGGGCTCAGTCCGTGGAAGGCTGAGAGGCGAGAAGGAAAACGTCATCATGCTGCAAAGCGCAGATAAATTCCAAGGTGAGCTGCGAAGTGGAAGCAGCATGAGGGTCTCCTCTTGCCTTCCAGGGGACAATCTCTAGAGTGCCATATGTCTGTCGGTTGGTGGGATTCGCAGTGCCGGTGGGCACCGTGATGGGCAGCTCTGTGCCTTGGCCCCGTACACATCGTGAGAGCTGCAGTATCGCTGTCGAACCCCAGCATAAGCATTGAGTAAAGTCTATGAACAACCTCGCAGTGTGGATGGAATGCAGAGCGGTGAGGGAAAAACAAAATCAGCACGAAGCACTTGCATGGGAAACAGAGGCTCACGCAGATTTCCTGTTGGATGCTCTGCACTTACCTGCCTGTTTAGTTGTCTTAAGTGGTGGGTTTGTAATCAGAGGAGAGTTTAGTGGTGTTTTTTCTAGCGCGTTTGTTTTACTGACATGACAGATTTCTTATTTAGAGCCTTCTTTCTTTCTCATATTCCAAATTTTTAAAGGAAAACATTGCCTTTCTCTAGAATCTTTTATCTGAGGGGGTATCCGAATGGTTTCTAAGCATCTCAACTGGCCCATAGTGCTCAGAAGCAGGCATATGTTACATCTCATTAAACAGCTATCAAAGCTGTGCTTCAGAAGCCAAACCTGCTTGTTAGAGAGGAACAAGCAGAGAGCATTTGGTACTGCTCAAGAAGCTGCTGATGATGGTTCCTTTCTAGAGAGCTTTGGTAGAAGCATATAAGGACATATGAACGGTTCAGTGGAGAAATCAGCTCCGATAATGTCAGTAATAAAACCACTCTTGGTTTCATTCCCATTAAGCTCCAAACCAATTGTTTTTCTTGTGAAACAGCTTGTTCTGTGGCTTTTCAGTGCAGTTCAACCAAATACAGCCATTAGAAATCATCCATGAACTGTAACGGTTCAGCCTGGAGAAGACTGAGAGGGGGTCTCATCAATGTTTATAAGTATCTCAAGGCAGGTATCAAGAGGATGGACCAGACTCCTTTCAGTGGTGCCCAATGATAGGATGAGGGGCAATGGGCACAGACTGAACCACAGGAGGTTCCATCTGAATATGAAGAGAAACATCTTCACTTTGAGGTGCCAGAGCCCTGGAACAGGCTGCCCAGAGAGATTGTGGAGTCTCCTTCTCTGGAGACATTCAAACCCACCTGGACACATTCCTGTGTGATCTGCTCTGGTGAACCTGCTTTAGCAGGTGGGTTGGACTGGATGATCTCCAGAGGTCCCTTCCAACCCCAACCACTCTGTGATTCTGTAACCCAGCTCCAACCTTACATTTGAAGCAACCTCGTTTGCTGGAGTAGCAATAGGAACAGAGATACAAGTTGCAGAGACTCCCAGCCTCCAAACCCACAATGTGATGCAGTTTGCGTGCGAGCAGTAACCACACAAGCTTCACTTTATGTAATTTGCTGGGACCTGGAAAGGAAGTTAGTGCTTTCTGTAGCACCAAACCCAAGTTATGTGCAACCACAATTCACATCACCAGCTGCCTGTACAATGGAAGAAGTTTCCAGCCATTGTAAATCTGGCTTTTAATACTCTATTCTTTTAATGTTTTGGATCACATATAAACCTTAAAATTGCCTTGATCTTTGTTCTCAGACGTATTTGCGTGTCCAAATCGAGGATGAGGGCTGGTTTTCATAGACTTAGGAATGCAAGCACTGTAATTTATACTAAATTCTTCTTGTCGAAGGGAAGCATCATATTTGGCAGAAATGTGTGTCTGCAGCATCACAGAAACTGCCGTACTCTGACAGAAATACTGGTTTTGTGCTTGGCAGAGCTCCGGCAGAAACTGATTTTACCCTGTTCCTTCTCCCCATAAGGTGAAAGAATAACATCCCCCCAGCTGAGATGGGTGGCCATGTGGACTACAAGCTTCTTATTTCCATCCTGGACCAGCTCGATTCACTCACCAACTGGCATGCAAAGATGTGACAGTGGTGGATGTAAAACAGACATGGAATGACACAGGGAGGCTGGGAGTCATGTAGAGGAGACACCAGAGTGTCTTCATTTTCCTGGGAGTCAGGGCGCCAATCCACTGGGATCCACAGGATCACACAGGATATTTTTTGACAGGGGGCTGAGAATTTGGGGTTCTCCTCAGGAATCTGCCCATGCGCTTGGCTGTGGCACGAGCCCATGTGTCCTCATTAGTGCTGGCTCCATCAGCCCTTCCTTCTCGACCAAGTACTTTACTGTACATGAAGAGGCAACCAGCGAGTGCATCGTGTTTTAAGCTCATCCAGGCAGGAACAGTCTTTTCCTCTGCTGTTTAAGTTCATCCACATGTCCCAACCCCTTTGGGACTGTGTTGCTCTGTTGCTTCTACTAATTCCTCAAGATTTCTCCGTGTTTTTCCTTGTTACACCAAGTTTTCCTATAGCATGGCTGTCTCATTCTCCATGCAGTGATTTTGCTCTCCTCCTTTACCGAAAGACACTAAAGCTTGAATTTAGATGCTTCGTGTGTGTAAAGACATTTCTGAATCTTGTCAAAGTCAAAAGAAATATCAGCCTCATCTATTGACTTGGCTAGAACTCTGTGAGGACCTTAATATTGCTTTGTGGGAAGATGGAAGGCATTGAATTTGGCCAAAAATTTGTGTTTCTTAAAAAAACCCAGCTGTACCTTGTCACCTCTTACTTGGCATTAATTGTCTGTCTCCACCTTTCTTATCAATAGGGCAATGATGGTGTTTTTAACCATCTGCAGCGTTCATAGATCCTTGACAAAACCAGCCTGCCAGACCACCTGATTTTGGAGAAGTTTGTCTAGCTCAGTTTTAAAAATCTGTTTTTCTCAATGTGTCAGACTCTTGTTTGCAGACAAAACACCTGTAATTTCTAGCATATGGATTTTTTAGTGTTTTGTGGTTTTTGTTTTTTTTTCTATGAAGGAAAAATTGCTACCCTGGAGGCTGGTAAAATGTGGGAAATTAATGAGCTCTCTGCTAAATTCACATAATCACAGAACGTCAGGGGTTGGAAGGGACCTCAAAAGCTCATCCAGTCCAATCCCCCTGCCGGAGCAGGAACACCCAGATGAGGTTACACACGAAGGTGTCCAGGCAGGTATTGAATGTCTCCAGAGAAGGAGACTCCACAACCCCCCTGGGCAGCCTGTTCCAGGCTCTGTCACCCTCACTGAGAAGAAGTTTCTTCTCGTATTTAAGTGGAACCTCCTGTGTTCTAGTTTGAACCCATTACCCCGTGTCCTACCATTGGTTGTCACCGAGAAGAGCCTGGCTCCATCCTCCTGACACTCACCCTTTACATATTTGTAAACATTAATGAGGTCACCCCTCAGTCTCCTCGGTATAGAGCTGTACCCCTGCAGTCTGAAATCACAGTGCAGGCCTTGAGGAGCTTCGCACTGAAGTTCTTCCCGTGGATTAATGGATAAAACCCTGAAGACATTTGGCTTATAAGTTTATTTATTGAGGTAAACCTCCTGTGACATGTGGGAACAGCATGGCTTTGCTTCTTGCCCGTGACCCTGTCACATCTTGCTCGTCATGTGCCTGTCAGGGATGTCCTGACATCTGTGAGAAAAGGGCAGGATCAGGTCCCTGGTCACTGAGGATTCTGGCAACAGGGCCTTTGTCACGTTCCAGTTCTGCTCGCTCTTACCTGGGTGTAAATCAGCTCACTGTGGTAAGACAAGATAAAAATGAGAAAAATAATAGAAATATGTCCCTCTAATCCAGTGAAATGAAGTCACTTCCACAAAGCAAAACAGTTACTGGTAAAACCTCATTAATAGTAGAGACAACTTATGTTGTAATTGAATTAGTGGACGTCATGAAAGATGGTTCCCCAGGAACTGAAAGAAACATGAAGTTAAGTTGCTTGATTATCTTTGTCTCGGAGATTTTTTTAGCATTCCCAGACTCTGTGGGAGGAAGGAACAATGATATGAAAGGATCGGAAATCCATGATTATGTCACTTTGTAACAAAGGGGATGGACAAGAGTGTGGAATTTTTTCATCTATTGATTTTGAACCCAGAAAGAGGCCTGGACATTGTGAGAAGAGTTTGTAAATCACAGTCAACAAAAGATTTGCCCAGCGATAACTGCTGCCAAGGCACAGGGGGGAATCTTTCCAGGTTTCAGAAAAGACATGAAACGATGTCTTCCAAACACCCCAGAGCATCGTGGGTTTGGGTTTTTCCCAAGCTTAAACACACACACACACACACAGATTAAAGGTAAGAAGAAGCTACAAGACATTTAAGAGGGTAAAGTTAAGGATTACCCTCCCATATGCCTTCTTCCCTCTTTTTATTCAAATACTATTTTAATCAAGGCCAGTATCTGGTGGAGTACCTCAGGGGTCTATACTGGGGCCAGTATTATTCAATATATTCATTAACGATTTAGACGAGGGAATAGAGTGCACTATCAGCAAGTTTGCTGATGACACAAAGCTGGGAGGAGTGGCTGACACGCCAGAAGGCTGTGCTGCCATCCAGAGAGCTGGACAGGCTGGAGAGTTGGGCGGGGAATAACCTGATGAAATTTAACAAGGAAAAGTGTAGAGTCCTGCATCTGGGCAGGAACAACCCCGGGTTCCAGTATAGGTTGGGAAATTACATATTAGAGAGCAGTGTAAGGGAAAGGGACCTGGGGGTCCTGGTGGACAACAGGATGACCATGAGCCAGCACTGGGCCCTTGTGGCCAGGAAGGCCAATGGCATCCTGGGGTGTATTAGAAGGGGGGTGGTTAGTAGATCAAGAGAGGTTCTCCTGCCCCTCTACTCTGCCCTGGTGAGACCTCATCTGGAATATTGTGTCCAGTTCTGGGCCCCTCAGTTCCAGCAGGACAGGGAACTGCTGGAGAGGGTCCAGCGCAGGGCAACAAAGATGATTAAGGGAGTGGAGCATCTCCGGTGTGAGGAAAGGCTGAGGGAGCTGGGGCTCTTTAGCTTGGAGAAGAGGAGACTGAGGGGTGACCTTATTAATGTTTATAAATATATAAAGGGTGAGTGCCATGAGGACGGAGCCAGGCTCTTCTCGGTGGCAAACAATGATAGGACAAGGGGTAATGGGATCAAGCTGGAACACAAGAGGTTCCACATAAATTTGAGAAAAAACTTCTTCTCAGTGAGGGTGACAGACACTGGAACAGGCTGCCCAGGGGGGTTGTGGAGTCTCCTTCTCTGGAGACATTCAAGACCCACCTGGACATGTTCCTGTGCGACCTCACCTGGGCATTCCTGCTCCAGCAGGGGGATTGGACTGGATGAGCTTTTGAGGTCCCTTCCAATCCCATACATACTGTGATACTGTGATACTGTGAAAGCAGCTTTTCCAAGGTGGGATGCAGTGCAGGTCAGGGCCTGTGGCAGCCCATCCATGCCAGAACAAATTCCTGAGTAGCTGAGAAGGAGCACTGCGAAGAGCGTTACCAAGTCAGACAGAGCCGAGGAGGCCGCAGTAGGACGTGACCTTTCTAGAAAAATAGACTAGATGATCTGCTGAGGTGCCTTCCAATCCCAAACATACTGTGATACTGTGAAAATCTTTCACATTGTAGAAAATTGATGTTTTCTGCTGTTGGTCTCTGCTCCCAGCCCCCGTGTGCCATCTCATTGGGGATTAGTTCAGCTTCTGGCACTGATCACTTATGGGAGGAACTTTTCCTTGCAGATAGTCAAAGTACATCCCGGCTGTAAAATTTGACAGGTGTGAATATCTATGGAAAACTCATTACAAGGAAAATCTGTAGGGGGTAAGCTTATTAAGGTCCCTGACTATTAGGACTTCCATAGCATGGCTGTTGCATCCAGTTCTGGGCTCCCCAGTTTAAGAAGGACAAGGGAGATGTTGAGGCATCTGGAGCATCTTTCTTATGAAGACAGACTGAGAGAGCTGGGTCTGTTCAGCCTGGAGAAGCTGAGAGGGGATCTCATCAGTGTTTATAAATATCTCAAGGGTGGGTGTCGAGAGGATGGACCAGACTCCTTTCAGTGGTGGCCAATGATAGGATGAGGGGCAACGGGCACAGACTGAAGCACAGGAGGTTCCTTCTGAGTATGAGGAGAAACTTCTTTACTTTGAGGTGCCAGAGCCCTGGAACAGGCTGCCCAGAGAGGCTGTGGAGTCTCCTTCTCTGGAGACATTCAAACCCACCTGGACACATTCCTGTGTGATCTGCTCTGGTGAACCTGCTGTAGCAGGTGGATTGGACAAGATGATCTCCAGAGGTCCCTTCCAACCCTAACCACTCTGTGACTCTGTGATTTAACATACTAATTATAAAGGAGACGCGGATGAGCTGTGCCAGCTCTTGCAGCCTGCAGTGGTGCTCCCTGTGTGTCTGTATTTCCCCCTGTCTGCTTCCAGCACTCAGCTCTTGTCAGACTAGGCAGTTCCCTGCTTCAGGGTCTTTCTAAAAGGTTGGGAGATGTTCTCTCATCCTTGTTTATTCAGCTCAGAGACAGCCAGGCCAGCTCTCAGTTGCGTGGATGAGGGACAGTGGTCCCAAAGGCTGCCTGAGAACCACAGCTTGAGTCCTGGCATCATGGAGGACAGTGGCCTGGAACAGTACAAACTGCATGAACCCCTGGGTCTGGCCATCCAGGCCACCCCACAGCCCTGTGCTGTGGTTGCCAGTCACACTCTGGAGCACAGGGATATGGAAAGATGCGGTAAAACAAGACTTTGCTCCAGAAAGATGCTGAGCAGCTGGAGGTGGTCTGAGCTGCAGTGGGCTCTGCATGTTGTGCAGTAGGGAAGGCTTATAATTCAGCCCTTGATTAAACCCCCATGGCCTTAACAACAGCTTCCTGATACCCTAGGAACTACATTCTGTGTTTGTTCCCGCCTATGTTTGATGTATGCTGGATAAGTTATAAGGCTAAACCATGCCTGCATTCCTCCTGCTTGTGTTCATCTCTGAGCAAAACAATTCCTTCTCCCTGCTGGAGAGTGCGGGCGGTGATAAAACTAATCATTTTCTGTGAATTGGCCTCAGCCTTCAGTTTCTGAAATAAGTGGGTTTTATAGGCTTGAGCTACAAAAAGGGAGCTGCCACACAGCAGCCTTGGTGCTGTCAGCCATGAGGAAAGAAGCGTTCGAGGTTCTTTGCAGCAATTCAGCACAAACCCCTTCGTTCAGCCCCTATGTAGCGTGAAGTTTTGTGGTCAGCCGATATTTTCGCCTTTGTTTTTGGGTAGTGACATAGCATCTGCCCTCTCCACGGCAACTCATTTCCCACCCATTTAAAAATGAATCGGAGCACCTGGCTTTGGCTCCGCTGGGCTGTGGCTCACCATCTAATCGTTAGACCTTTCAAGAGCAGAAAAAGAGTGGTACAATATGGCTTTCAGGCTACCTTAAAAAAGAAAATAAAAAAATCCAACCCCAAAGGCTTTAATCTTAAACACAGCAACACCTCAGTGAATTCCAGCTTTTGATCTGGGGCAGAATGTGTTTCCAAATTCATTTCACGCTGTGCTGTTTCAGTGAATATAAGCGCTTCACCCAGGGGTCCTGCTCCGAGACCTTCCGAGAAACTTCAGAGAGCAGCCTTCAAAGTTCGGCCAGGCCATTTCTGCTCCACTCCCAGCCCTGCCACGGAGCCACCGGCTGATGGACCAGCTCTGGGCTTTAAGGTGTTTTGGAGATTTAACTGGTTGTGAAGGCAGCGACTGCCTCACCACGCGCGGTTGCAGTCACTCCAGTATGAAGATGCTTATTCTGGTGTAGCTCATTCGGATGCAGTAAGTGCAAAAGCGCGGTGAGCTAGAGATGCCGTATATTGGTGTGACTGTGCTGTTAACACTACGACTGTGGTTGGGTTTAAACAGCTTAAGCTGCTCTTGCAATCCAAAATCGTGCATTTGTGCACATGGATCTCCCAATAGCTTAAAATTCTGCTTCAGTCTTGCATTTGCTGTGTGTTGAAATAGTGAGTTAGCACTGGAAACTGGACTCCTGGTGCTATGCAAACCTAAAAAAGTAGCCAGAAACTGAGTGATGAGAAGAATTGTGCATAAATGTCCTTTCCAGCCCAAGCTGCGCAGATCAGCCACTCTACAACCCCACACTCCTTTTTGACCCTGTTCAGTCTTATTAATTATTACATTAATTCCCAATACCATTTCAAGAGATTTCCCAGCTCATTGTTGAACACTTTTCAGCCTGGTGAGTTCCTCCTAAAAGGAAAAAAAAAAGAGGGACTAAAGCGCTGAGGTGCGGAAATGACCTTACAACCCTTGAGGTTATAAGGAAGGTATGTATTTATTTACGACGCCGGACACACGGGGAATCATTTCACCTAATACGTGTGTAAAATTACAGTAGCTGTGAGCGTGGTTAAATACATTAAGGTGTTACATAGTCATGAAAGTTTTAGGAACACCTATACATATTCATAACCTGTCCCCGAGAAGGTGGTTCTTATTACAGTATGGGTTCCAGGAGGCCATTTCCATAGTCTCCACCTCCGGCTCCTCCTGGTTGCAGCTGCGCAGTGATTGTGAACCCGGGTCCTCTTTCTCTGTACACAGTCACCTTTGGTCCAGTGTGATGAGCTGGTTAAAACTGGCGTATCTCCTGTCCTGTGCCCAAGTTTCTGTTATCTAGTTCACCCAAGGATTATTATCTTTGCAAGGCATCAGTGAAGTCCTGTTTCTCATACAATAAGTTACACAGAGCTAAGCAAGGCTGGGCAATAGTGATGCGGGTTAAAGGATCAGCTCTCTAAGTGTCTTTAGTGATGTGGGGTAGGGTTAGTTCTTTAAGTGCCAAGTGTTAGTTCTTTAAGTGTTAATTAGTTAATTGTCAATTCCCTGTATCAGCGCGAGTGCCCAAATACACGTGCTTCACCTTCCCGGCAGCGGGAATTCCATCCTGGCTCTCCCGTTGTCCCTGGGTGAAGGGAAGCTGGATGCTCCTGGCCACGCTGGGGTGCAGGAGATGTCATTTAACAGAGCCCAACCCACTGGAAAAAAAAGAAAACACGTGAGTGAGTGGTAGACATGCAGACTGCTATTTCTGTAAGGTGTGATGGTGTTATTTTGAATAGAAATGCGCTAAATTACAGAGATTATTTCTTGTATTGGATGTGTAATCATTTGGTGACATATCAAAACTCTTCACTGTTTTAGTGGGTGGAAAAACTATTGAAAAATGGGGGGTTTTCCCATTTTACCTCAAGCAGATTGTTAGTGGTTGGGGGCAGCAATGTGTAGGACGCTGCATTTCTGCCTTTTCTATCCCTTTCTCTTTGAGAAAAGTAACTGCCACCAGTCTCTTTTTTTTTTGCTGAGCTTCATTTCTGTTCCAGGGGATGAGGGGGCTCAGGTCTGTGACCCTGACCCCCCAACCTGTGATCTGAATCTCTCTAGACAAGCAAGTGGAGTATTTAGTGCCAAATATTTCTGTCTCCCGTTATCTATTCTCAGTGTTCAAAGGTCGCAGGAAGTAAATAGTTTGAAATTGTATCTTTTTCTTTCCATTCGTTGCAGATAAACTTTGACATTCACAGTAGCTGTATTTTCCTTACCATGATAGCATATCGTCAGTGTAAAGCTAAATACTGACGTAGAGCTGATTTCCAGTGTTGATCTTGGTCTAGTATTTCAGAAGCCTTCAGTCTGGAGAATACAGATGGTTGCAAGTTTTCTGATGGGAATGTGTTGAGGTTTTTTAAATTCAGAGATGATGACTCACAAAAACTTGAATTTTATCTTGTTAAGAATGCCCCAGTTCTGCTGTGAGACTCATTTAGGGGAAGGCTTCTCAAGTCCAGGAAGGAAATTTGGGCCAGAAATGTCAGGCACTTCAGTAGAACCAGCCACGTCCTGCGTCCAGCATTCGCCAGTCACCACAGAGACCTCAATGCCATTTCTAGGTTTGACAGCAAAATCTGGAGCTCGTGCCTCCCAGGCTACTGCTGACTCCTGGTCTGCTGGCTGGAAGAGGAATGACTTCTCTGCCGTGTTCTTACATCAAAGATTTGGAAAATATTTGACTCTATCCTGATATAGAGCAGAAAATATCTTTTCTGAAATAGACTATTTTTTTACTTGCACTAGTGCAAAATTTACTAATTAAAAAAGTGTCCACTATGCACGAGGCATGAATCTGGCAAACAGAAGGATCAGGTTCAGTCCTTTCCTCTACCCTTTTATAGGCTACTTGATATCACTGCTGTAGTTTGATGAACATTTTCACCAGCAGCCACACCATTTAGAAGTGAGGAGCATTTCCAGCCTGTTCCAATGCCTGACGACCCTTTCTGGGAAGAAATTTTTCCTAATATCCAATCTAAACCTCCCTTGGTGCAACTAGAGGCCGTTTCCTCTGTTCTATTATTTGTCCTATCACGGCTCGGTGTCCCCTGTGGCTGTGCCCAGGGTGGCCAGTGTCTGTAGAGCCGTCCGTGGGGTATCGCCAGCCAGGGGAGCTGCTCGCACCTCAAATGACCTGGTTATTTTTAATCCAGGTGCTTCCTCTGGCTGATTCGCCGTGTGACTGCACACATGCTGGTGCTGGCACAACCCTCGGGATGGCACGGGGACAGGAACAAGCAGCAGGAGGTGACGGGAGGCTGCCAAAACCAAGTTCATCGAGGGATGTCCTCAGTTTTCCTTGTGCAATGTTATAACAGTTATTTGTCTTAGAGAAACACTAAATCCATGGAAGAAAGTAGCAGTTCAACAGCTATGTAGTCATAAAGCTGCCCATCAAGGCTTCTGCAAGCATTTATGTGTCTGCGTAAACATAGTCCCATAATTACCGATTTTGAATATTTTACTGCCAGCTGTTCATCAAGGTATGAATCACTTGGTTAGTTATGGGTGAAGTTTTCATTAGGATTTAAGCTCCTTAGACGCTTCTGAAAATGTTTCCTTCTATCCTGCTGTCTAATCTGCTATCAGCATAGCAGAAATCCCATTAATTAAGGACTAAGTCCTTTTCTAATCTTCTTGCCAGACTGCAGAATGCAGTTACTGTTGCTGTTCATCGGACTGAGTCCAGTGCAGGCTGCTGCTGGTCATTTGGAGCATCACCCCCTGCGTGCACGGGAGCGGGACACGCTCAGGCTTCTGCCTAGGAAGGACAAAATTGTCCTGTAAGAGCAGGGCTATCCCACACAATTTAGTATTTGAGCCTCAACTGTGGGCCTGTGCCAGCTATTTGGCAAGATTTGTGGCACTATATGTGCGCCTCGAATCAAGAAAAAAGATCAGCACTGAGAAAGCATCCTACATGTCATGTCTGTCTCCTGCAGTGCTAATATGCCTTTAATACACGTTGTGTCTGGTGGGAAACTAGAAGGTAACTGAAGTTGGTAAGTTGGATATACTGTGATGAGTTGATGAGTGTCCAAATCTAGATCTTTGCTAACTGGAAGTTGGCAAATGTGATACCCATCTAGAAGAAGGGCCATAAGGAGGATCCGGGGAATTACAGGTCTGTCAGTCTGATGTCGATGCCAGGGAAGGTTATGGAGCAGATCATCCTGAGTGCCATCGTGTGGCACATGCAGGACAACCAGGTGATCAGGCTCAGTCATGGGTTTATGAAAGGCAGGTCCTGCTTCACCAACCTGATCTCCTTCTATGACAAGGTGACCTATTCAGTGGATGAAGGAAAGGTTGTGGATGTTGTGTACTTAGACTTCAGTAAAACCTTTGATACCATATCCCACAGCATTGTCCTGGAGAAGCTGCAGCTCATGGCCTGGATGGGTGTATCTGCAATGGATAAAGAGGTGGCTGGAGGACGGACCCAAAGAGTTGTGGTGAATGGAGCCAAATCCAGTTGGTGGCTGGTCACGAGTGGTGTCCCCAGGGCTCAGTACTGGAACCAGTTCTGTTTAATATCTCTATCAATGATCTGGACGATGGGATTGAGTGCACCCTTAGTAAGTTTGCAGATGACAGCAAGTTGGATGGGAGTGTTGATCTGCTGGAGGGTAGGAAGGCCATACAGAGGGATCTGGGTCGGCTGGATCGTTGGGCTGAGATGAGTTGTATGAGGTTCAACAAGGCCAAGTGCCGGGTCCTGCACTTGGGTCACAACAACCCCAGGCAGCGCTACAGGCTGGGGAAGAGTGGCTGGAAAGTGCCTGGAGGAAAAGGACCTGGGGGTGTTGAGCAACAGCGGCTGAACATGAGCCAGCAGTGTGCCCAGGTGGCCAACAAGGCCAACAGCATCCTGGCTTGTATCAGGAATAGTGTGGCCAGCAGGACCAGGGCAGTGACCGTCCCCCTGTACTGGACACTGGTGAGGCCAAACCTCAAATCCTGGGTTCAGTTTTGGGTCCCTCATGACAAGAAAGACCTCAGGGTGCTGGAGCGAGTTCAGAGAAGGGAACGGAGCTGGTGAGGGGTCTGGAGCACAAGTGTGATGGGAGCGGTTGAGGGACCTGGGGCTGGAGAAAAGGAGGCTGAGGGGGGACCTTATCACCACCTACAACTGCCTGAAAGGAGGTTGTGGCATGGAGGGTGTTCGTCTCTTCTCCCAAGTAACAAGTGATAGAACGAGAGGAAATGGCCTCAAGTTGCACCAATGACATTTAGATTGTATATTAGGAAAAATTTCTTCCCAGAAAGGGCTGTCAGGCATTGGAACAGGCTGCCCAGGGCAGTGGTGGAGTCACCATCCCTGAAGGTGTTTAAAAGATTGTATAGATGAGGTTCTTAGGGACATGGTTTAGTGGTGGACTTGGCAGTGTTAGGTTTACAGTTGAACCCAATGATCTTGGGAGTCTCTTCCAACCTAAATGATTGTACGATTCTAAACCTGATATGTGATTTGTAAAGGACTGTGAAAGCTGTGCTTTCAGGAAGGCCATTGAAACCAGTAGGTAAGACCTAAATACGTAATATAAGAGAAGGCTAGAAGTGGAAGAAACCTTTGGAATGTACACACTATAAAGTTGTATACACTGTAGACACCAACCAAATTCGAATGGCAAAAGACTGTGAATCATGAAAACTCTTCTGGCACTGGGACTGCTAATCCAGAAGCCATCGGGTCTGGGTGGTCCAAGCCCCCTCACTCCCTGCAGCCAAGGCCTTGGGGCTGCGTGTTTTTGCTTGCTTTCCTCTTGGATATCCTATCTGGTAGTGCATATCGTGCTGTTTGAATGTGCCTTCCTCTTTTCTTCCCAGGGAATGGCTTTTACGCTTGAAGAGAGACTGCAGCTGGGAATCCATGGCCTCCTTCCTCCTTGCTTCTTGAACCAGGATGTTCAAGCCCTCCGTGTCATGAGAAACTTCGAGAAAAAATCCAGTGATCTAGAGAAGTATGTAAAAACTATCTTATTTTCATCTCCCCCCAGTTTAATTTTCAGTTCTTTAAAGCCTCCAGGAAGACCTGCAGATCCTGCTTCAAGTCACACAGGTTTCATTCAGTCACTTTTTCCCACCTCTCCATACTCTCCACCACCAAGAGTGTTTATTCTTCTTCCCCTCAATTACATGACATCCCAGTCCCAAAATAACACTGGTACTGGGTTTTTTCTGCCCCCACATTGCTGGAGAGCTCTGGTGTTAGCCTGGCAATCCACTCTACTTTGGGTACAAGTGCACAATGAAAAGGCGATCCCTGCCCAGAGCACTGGAGGTAGAGTGAACACAAGTACTGCATACATCGATATATCCACTGAAATACTGCATGGAGGAACAGAAAGAACCAGCCAACTGGTAGCTAAAAATTAAAAACCAGAAGCCATGGTGTGTAATGACTGATCTTTCTGTTCCTCGGTTTCCACTGTGTCCACTATTGCTCATATTACTGATGGAAGATGGTGTTTGACTCCTGTTATGATGGACGGTGGGGTTTGCATCTCCATCTGTCTCAGCTACCATTGCTCTGGGCACTGAGGCAGCAGGACTCTTCCCCTGTAGAGCAATTGCATTGGCTTTTCTGGATCACAAATGCCCGTGTCAATCTTTTAAATTATATATTGTCAGCAGCGTGTGATGGCCTTTTTGAAGCCACACCACAAGGCTGGGTGCTGGGCACAAAAGGGAGTTTGTCATTATGTTCATACTAGTTTCTCAGACAGAAAATCATTTGCAATCTCTCTTTACTTTTTGAGTTTTTCATTTTCCTGGCTTCAATTTGACCAATTCAATCTTAGCGTTCAATGGAGCATTTTCAAGAAAGAAAAATCTTTGGAGAAATGTAACATATTCTCAGTCAGTAAGTGGTCATATAAATCCAGTGATGCACAGCAGTCTAGGCAACTCTAAGAATACAAAGCTAATTTAACATTTTCTTTTTCTAAATTAATGAATTTGTTTGGTTGGGTTTTTTTAAGATGGAATTTAACTATCCTTCTGGTTTTAGTGATTCAGTAATTGAGAATGTGCGATAATGGAGAGAGAGGTCTTGTGGAGATACTTTAAGGAATACAGTGCTTTGAAATGTGCATATTAACACTTGCGTATATGCATATTTCATCTCCTAGGCTGCATAATATATTTTGATAATAAAGACGATGTCCTGCTGTGTCTCAGGTAGCTCTGAAGTCTGCTTTTGACCTTTTCCATTGCATTTGCTTCTAATGCAAATTCCAGAATTCTGAGGGTGAGCATGGGTCTGACTTGCAGCTCTACCGAGTCTTTGTGAGCTGTCGGTGGGGACGGTGGAGCCGGTCGGGTCCTCTGGGCAATTTTACTCCAGGTATCTGCTCATGGTGTAGCACCGAGGAGCGTCAGGGCTTGGGAGAACTGAGAACACCCTGAATGAACTGGCTACCACTTTTTGTGAAACTGCCAACATCCATAAGAACTGATACATATCTATTTTGGTTTACTTTCAAGGTATATTTTTCTTATGACATTACAAGACAGGAATGAGAAGCTTTTTTACCGAGTGCTGACCTCCGACATCGAGAAATTCATGCCCATCGTTTACACCCCAACTGTCGGCCTGGCTTGTCAGCAATATGGTTTCGCTTTCAGGAGACCACGGTGAGTGAAGAGACTGTTCTTGCCCCTTTTTTTAACTTCATGTGAATGTTCCTTTTGTATCGACAGTCCCTCCTTATGTGGGTGGCCTGAAGCATCTAAAACTCAGTCCCGCGTCAAAAGATGGACCAGCTTTGTGTGTGTACATTTGATGATGAGCTTGGGAGTCAAGAATAGCTCTGCCTTCTTCCTCCAAACAGCGAACAGAGCGGTTTTGTTCTCAAACAGAGCGGTACAGTCTGTGCAGCTCAGCTGAACTTAGGGCTGCACCCTCCCCATCTGCTGCCTCGGGAGCACCGAGCGCCTTCTGCAGCGCTGGCGTTGGAGTCTTTGTTGGATTCTGGGTGCATTGTGCTGAGTTTGAAGTTCTGTGTGCACTTCCACAAACCACCCTGCAAGAATAATTTTGACAGGAGACGATGCTCTGCATCTGTGCCTGCCTCGCTGCTCAGCGCAGTCCTGTGTGAATTCATGCGACATTAAACACTGTGTACTGTGTTGGAAGGGCCTTTTCTGCATAATTCTTTTTAATGATAATGTTTAGATAAAGCCCTTGTTAGCATCCTGAAATACATTTTAGTCCTGGCTTGAAAATTCAATGGTGAGGTGCAGTTTTCTTTGCAAACATTTTTTTCATTTGATGTCCATGAAATGTACCAGTAAGCAGATAAACATTTTAGCTTTTGCTATAGAAATGTGCAAAGTAATGGAATAACACCATTTTAAGAGCATTTCACAAGCATGAGGTTTAACTACAGTTTCAGCTGAGAGTAGTGTGATAGGTGGGGAAACTGAGACAAGTTCTACTGACCGACTTCAAGATCCCAGGAGGACCCTGAAGCAAATAGTGAATAACATATTATGGATGAGATTATCTTGGCAAACACGCTTGCATCCTGCTTGTCATCAAAATTTCTAGTAAAGCCACTGATTCTCTCACATGAGCTGCTCCTCAGGGTTGCTTTTCAGCTTCTGTCTCTCCCAGGTAACTGTGTTGATCACATCCATCTCCTCCTCTTCAGTGTGTATGAGGAAATCAGAGATGGAACCAGCACACTGGGACACACTTGAGGACAAGAGGAAATGGCCTCAAGTTGCACCAGGGGAGGATTAGATTGGATATCAGGAAAAAATTCTTCATGGGAAGTGTTGTCAGGCATTGGAACAGGCTGCCCAGGGCAGTGGTGGAGTCACCATCCCTGGAGGGGCTTAAAAGGGGTTTAGATGAGGTTCTTAGGGACATGGTTTAGTGCTAGAGTTAGGTTGTGGTTGGACCCTGGTTCTCAGCTAATCAAGATTCCCAGCAGCGATTCCTGCTGTACAACCACTATGGGTCTGTCCCCAACCTGCCTTTACCTTGCAAGAAATTAAAACAATATCTGGGAGCTTCGCTTCTTTTCTTTTCCATCCCTGATGTTATCCTCAGGAAAGCAGGGGTTTCTTTCCAGACACTGGAATCTCCCCTTCCTGTAACTCACCTTCTTCTCATGTTTTAAACCCATAGTATTTTACCAATGTGGTAAGAACGTCTGTTCTCATAGTCTGACAGGTTTGCTGCTGAACTTGTGCTTGGAGCTGCTCTGGATTCCACCCTCTGGCTTCCACAGGAAAGGACAAACCATCATGCCCTTAGTACACTGAATTTCACATGGCAGGGAGTTTGTTTCCCTGAAGATGCAGAGTGAATTTCAGCCTACCCTCAGATTTGTTTTTAGTCAAGGTTGTTTTAGCAAAAGAGTGTTTTTGTTGCAAAAAGAAAAGACTGATTATATCATGTAAAGTGATGAGATTAAAATGAGAAGCATTCATATGTGCTTTTTTGTCAATCTGACTCTTATTGTCTTGAAGTGTATATTTTCTCTCCTGAAGCATATTATATCCATCAGGAGCTGGCCTGCAAGGCACTTAGTTCAGGATAGGGGGCCAACACTTCATCCTAAAATCATTTGGACCTGCAGATTCAGTGACCTCAGGAGCTAAGATCTAAGTTTGTATTTCTACCTCTTTCCATGTTTGTTATCGTAAGCTGCACTGGCAGCCTAAAAGGCCTGATTCTTCTAATTTTTTTTTGTAGTGGAAGGTTTTTAAAACGAAATGACACCCATGTAAATATATAGGGTGTTCCAAAAGATAGACCCAATTTCAAAGCAGTATATTTCACAATGGCAGCAAGTTACAATTACACAAAAATTTGCAAACGCACCGGTAGAGGCATCTCACGGTAATAATTTCAAACTCTGTGCTCCACCCTTTCAAGTGGTAAGAGTTTCGTTCATGAGCAGGTGGTGGTTGCAGAGATATAGCGATTTCAGATTGGGTCCATCTTTTTTATATACCCTGTACACTGCTTTGAAATTGAGTCTATCTTTTTGAGACACCCTGTATTTCACTGTTGTTTTAGGGAGGACGTAGCGCCTAGAACTGGAGAGGATGTCCAGGCCATTCAGGTTTGCCGTGCTGTCACAGGAAGCCTTATCATAATCTTGTTCATTAACTGATTATGTTTTATGTTAAATCTCATCCTCCTTCCCCTCTATTCTGCCCTGGTGAGACCACATCTGGAATATTGTGTCCAGTTCTGGGCCCCTCAGTTCCAGCAGGACAGGGAACTGCTGGAGAGAGTCCAGCATAGGGCAACAAAGATGATTAAGGGAGTGCAGCATCTCCCTTATGAGGAAAGGCTAAGGGAACTGGGGCTCTTTAGCTTGGAGGAGACTGAGGGGTGACCTTATTAATGTTTATAAATATATAAAGGGTGAGTGCCATGAGGATGGAGCCAGGCTCTTCTCGGTGGCAAACAATGATAGGACAAGGGGTAATGGGATCAAGCTGGAACACAAGAGGTTCCACTTAAATTTGAGAAGAAACATCTTCTCAGTGAGAGTGACAGACACTGGAACAGGCTGCCCAGGGAGGTTGTGAAGTCTCCTTCTCTGGAGACATTCAAAACCCACCTGGACATGTTCCTGTGCGACCTCACCCAGGCATTCCTGCTCCAGCAGGGGGATTGGACTAGATGATCTTTTGAGGTCCCTTCCAATCCCAAACATACTGTGATACTGCGAAATCTGAAAAAAATCTGCCCTATGAATCCCATCCTGGTACTTAACTCTCATATAAGTAGAAAGTGGTTTTCCCTTAGTATATAACCTAAATGTTCTTTGGCAGTGTCATCCTCTCTCCAGTAGAAAATTTGGATCATATTGAATCTGGTGGTTTTCTTGCCTGTATCGGTTGCTGTTCTGTCAGGCTGTCCCATTCCTGTTTGGCTCCATTTCTCCTGAAGTGCAGCACAGAACAGTGAGCACTGCTTCACCACGGAGGCCTGGCAGCGAGGAGGGGACTGGAGCAGGCAGATTTTAGCTTTTGCTAACACGTCCCAGCGTGCCCTCACCTTTGGGGGCACTCTCTGAGTGGTCTGGTCACTCTAATTCATTCTGTCATCTGCTCCCCATGAATCTTTCCTTTGACACAATTACCCCACCAGATATGTGCCACTCTTTAATTGTGTTTAGCGTTCCTCCCCGCTACGTGTCCTGCTGTGACCTCTGTCCTCTTGGTTGTGGATCGTCTCTCCAGTGAATCAAACCCTTTCTAAATCTGTCCTCTGGAGCGCCGCACCTCCCAGCGCTGCCACTTGGGCATCGGGGAGCTGGTTTGAGTGTTTGCTGCTGCCACTACCTTTCCACACAAACTGTCACATTTTGTGCTGTTGATCGGGCAGGAGAGATGAAATATCTCAGTTTTGAAACACCACATGGTGTTCCAACACAGATGGATGTGCACGTGTAGCACAGCTTATGGTGAGAAGTCTAGAGAATATTGTACAAGTCTCTCTGCAGCCACAGCAGCAGCAATTAGCGACCTGTGGACTTCTTCCTGGTGTTGAGATCTTTCTCAGCCCCAGTAGTGCTTGGCTTTATATTTGAAGATTGAGCCTGGAAAGATTAAAGCATGAGTAACTTGCTTTCAAAGCAACTCTTGTACAAGAGCATCTGAAAATAGCCCTCTGAGGTCCAGCAGCGCTTCTCTCATCAGAATGCATCTATCAGTGTTCGCATGGCTGCAGATTTTGTTTGCCAGATATTGCTGCCATGATTGCAGGGCTCAATGCCTCTTCTACTTTCCCCCGTCTCTATGTACAAATTCTTAAGGGTGGACTTTTTACCTGTCCAGAGTTCTCTTCCCAGGTCAGGGCTCCAGAATCATCTCTGCCAGCAGAGAACCTGCTGTTCATTCCTTTCCAAAAGCTATCCAACCAGCTCTCTTAAAACACACCTTTCCTCTGTTTACCAGTAAAAAAGAGCTACAGAGGGGGAAAAAAAGACTTGCAAATGTGCAGCTCTTGGCATGTTCATCTCTGGTGCCCATAGTCTGCCAGCTTCTCCTGGTGGGCCAGGCAGAGCTCCTGTGTCCCAGCAGGTTCTTGTCTCTGCCTTCCCCAAACTCCCACTGACTTTCTGTTCAGGAGTCACTTTGCATTCTCCAAGCAGGCTTTGCTTTTTCTGTGACCTCAGACTTCTTCCCGTGTAATGAAGCCCCAGGGTTTTAGAATGACTGGGATAGAAGTGGAACCATCAGATTATTAAAAATTACATTCTGGCCCTGCACCCCGATTGCTGCGAAGTTTTTGCTGGAAGGTGTCCTATCCTGAATCTCATTTTTCCTGTCTGGGCTTCCAAGCAGCTCCCTGCTGAGTTACCAATATTCATTTATACAAAGCATTCAACAGGCCAAAGTAGTGTTATATTTTGTATTTTTAAAATAAAAAATAGAAATCATTGTGTAATATTTAAGTACTGGTTGAAGTACCAAGCAATAGCACCTCTGTCACACTTAGGATAAAATGACCTTGTCAGAATCTCTCTTCTGTGATCGAACTGTGTTAAATAAGCAGGACAGAAGAGCAACTCTCTCCAAAGAGTTTTCCCAGCACAGACCCCGTCGGCCACAGTGGCCGGTACAGGAGGGGTATAAAACTAGGACAGGCAAATATGCTCATTTCTTGGGGGCTTTTCAAGTTATG
This sequence comes from Nesoenas mayeri, assembly GCF_963082525.1. Lineage (NCBI taxonomy): Eukaryota > Metazoa > Chordata > Aves > Columbiformes > Columbidae > Nesoenas > Nesoenas mayeri. The sequence goes on from NC_137541.1 coordinate 205,229,000, forward strand.
CTCCTCCACAGTTTGTGCCACAGGGTCTTGTGGTTGTAGTTTTGTTAAAAAATTTGCTGCCACGTTTGTCTTAGCAAGTTCTGGAATGGCTGTGAGGGCACCCAAATGCATTCACATTGTCAAGGCCAAAGTGTATTGCTGGAAGTAGCTTCCCACGGTGACAAGGTTTGGATCACGTATAGGTGGGATTCCAGACACTCAGGGGTGGCCCAGACATACGGGAGATCTCCTGCAGAGTTGAACAGCTGCAGATCCTATGGCTGAAATATGCGGCTTTTCAGCGTCTCCTGTGATCCCTCCCTGGTTATTCACTGCTCCTTTCCACCGCCCTTGTGCCTGCAGGTGTCCATGTGTGCAATGGTCTGGCTCAATAATAAATCTGGGTAGATTCACATCCTTTTTGGGCCAGACTATCAGTAATCCAGACGGCCAGGTCACTGCCAGCTGCACGAGTAGCTGTGCTGCCGTGGTGACAGGGATGTGCAGCAGCAGAGGCAGCTGCTCCAGGCCTGGGAGAGCAGGTTTGATTATCTTTGGCAGCGGTGATAACGTAATTGTAGCTTCAGGCAAAGGACAGGTTACCCTGGGGACATGGAAGTGTTTGCCTTTCAGAGCCCAGGGGTCCTTCATCCTCATCAGAAACTTGGTAGGAGGAAGGATTGAAATGTAAGGGAGCAGGGCTTGCAGCTTTCTGAGGCACTGAAAGGGAAGGAAGGAGGAATCTCTGTTCTTTGCTCCCATTAACAGAAAGAGTCACTGTTATTGTAGGAAATGCTTCAACTAGCCCTAAAAGTTTTCAGGCTGTGGTTGAGAGTCCGTTTCGCTTTAGAGTGAAGATACAAAGTTCTCTATGAAGAAAAGTGTGTAGTAGTACAGTGATCTTTTTTCCTTTTTTGCTTTTTCTTTTTTTTTGTTTCAGTATAAAATGTGCTTAATTAACATCATGGGAGTCCTTATGCAGCACAGGACTGAACATGTGCAATGCTATTTAAAAGGCATTTTTTAAGCTGCAGGATCTTTTTTGATTGTCTCGGTATCTTTGGAAAGAGACTTTATACTTTTTTCACAAAGAGAAAGCAGAGGGAATTTACCTCAGGGCATGGTATCACGGTTTTATTTCTTCTGTGATAGCGAGGGATGGTTTATTAAAATGGCATAAGACCACAGTCTCCCAAGGCACTGGGTAACTCATGTGCATACTGGTATTTGAAAGTATATAGTTAACAGCAGCTCTGCAGAAGCTTTTGTCATCCCCTGAGAGCAGGACTGGAGCAGGTTGGTGTGTCACTGTTGGAGGAAAGCTATGGGGACAGAAAGAACTTGCTTAAGTTCAGGCTTCTTTTCTGGAGACATAAATATCCTTGAGGACTGGTTGCAGAACAATGCGAAACGTGTTGGGGTGAAGCTGAACCTGAAGAATGAAAGCTAACAGGATGCAGATGGTGCTAAAATTAAGTCTGATAGAATAATGCTCTGTGTCTCTGATGAAAAATGAGCGAGTTAAACATCAGTCAATCTACAGAATTGTCTTTTCAACAGATCTGGCTCTGCCGAGATGCCTTTTTTTAATGGTGTTGCACAGTCTGAGCAAGTTGCCTGCCATTTAAACTCAAACCAAATGGGCATTAGAACAAAGGTGTAAATCCCATAGACTTGTCCCTAACCACAGAACTGTCTGCACTCCCTCTTCTATAAAACAGGGGAGACCAAAAGTGAGCAGGAAGACTGGATTTTGGCTTATTGTCCTGACAATTGTGCTTTGAAACCCCTTTAGGCAATCTCCACTTCTCGTAAAAACACTGGTTGTCATAACTTCTCTTGTTGCCACCGGCCTGGTTCAGCCTTCTTCCAGAACCAGCTGAAGTCAGTGTCAGGGAAGATGAATGTGTTTGATGATGTGTGTTTAGGTTACATCACCATGAGCAGACTGGCCTTGCGACAGACTGAAGTGAGGATTTGTGGAAGGTATCACGGAGACAATGTGTGGTCAGAAAGCCCTGAGAAGGTTGGCAGGAGATACAGGTGAGAGACAGTCCCTGGTATGAGATCAGGTTATGGAATGAGGAGGAGAAAACCACAGCCGGAGTAGTTGAAGAAGAAGGAGTGAGCGCAGAGTGAGCCCAGGGCTGCTGAGAAAGGCTCAGCCTCTGTAAACCTCTGCTGAGGGGTGGCAAAGTAGTTCAGGGGTTCCCACTGCTCCCTCTGTGCTGACCCCACCTTTTCCAGACAAGCCTTTCCAGTGTGCTGTGCCCCCACCCTTGACCCTTCTCTGTCTTCCTTCAGTGAAGTGGGGAGAGGAGCACAGGTTGGCTTCTGGGCATACAGAGTAGAGCTGGTATATCAGACGTTATAGAATAGAATCATAGAATCATTTGGGTTGGAAGAGACTCCCAAGGTCATCGAGTCCAACCATAACCTAACTCAGGCACTAAACCATGTCCCTAAGAACCTGGTCTAATCACCTTTTAAACCCCTCCAGGGATGGTGACTCCACCACTTCCCTGGACAGCTTGTTCCAATGCCCGACAACCCTTTCCATGAATAATTTTTTCCTAATATCCGATCTAAACCTCCCCTGGTGCAACTTGAGGCCATTTCCTCTCATCCTATCACTTGTTAATTGGGAGAAGAGACGAACCCCCTCCATGCTACAACCTCCTTTCTGAGGAGGTACCACACGTTTATCTGAGGTACCATAAGACTGGTGAGTAAGGTGGACACTGTTGTTATGAGGCTGTTTAACAGTTATTACATTGCGATGGGAGAGGAGAAAAAAGATCCAGATACATTTTTTCATTAGAAAAACAATCGGTGCTCCTTATTCCATATCTTCAGTGTTTTTTTTCTCTCTCCCTTGCTTTTCTGGAGAAAAATGTGTGTGCAGTGGCTTTAGTAACCTAGAGAAACTTCCATGGGCATGAGGTAAAAGCTCAGGCCCACTGAAGTTAACAGCAAAGTCTCGTATTAATTTATGAAGGTCAGGCTTTCTCCTGCTGTCAGAGGTGATTTAGATTTGCATCTGTTGAAATTCCCTGGTTTTCCAGGAGAAGCTCAAAGGAAGAGGTGGAGTTGGCCAAAAGAAAGAGGTTGACCTGATGAAGGAAATTCAAGAGGACGTGTTTGCCTTTAATCTGGCATAAATCTATGCTGCTGCCACAAGGAACAACCCCACCTTAAACAAAAAATGCCACAGACAGGGAGGAGAATTATTTAGAATAATGAATAACAGGATATAAATTGGAGGGGAAATAACACCAGCTAACATGAAAACCCTAGACAGCAATATCCACTGAGCTGTGGGACAGCCTCCCATGGACTCCGCATCGTGACCTGGAGACTTATTTTATGAGGAGCAATCCTCTTTTTATCACTGTTTAGTTTATGGAATATTTCTATTAATAAATGGTACGTTTTTACTCTATAATTTATATTGATTTTTTTCACACCACTCAAGGTACTACTGAAGTGCAGTCTCATGTTGCTGTGTCACAGCTGAGTCAGAGGTAGCACGCCAGCACCCTTATCCTCTGTAACACGGCATCCATTTCTGAAAGAGAAGAGAAAATAAAACAATAGACACCATAAAGGGCTGTTCTGCATTTGCCGGACTTACCCAGGAGGTCTGCATAGAGTGATGGCTTCTGAGCTTTGATACTGTAATTCCTATCGTACTTGGGTTTTGCTGTTTGTGTTTTGGTTCTTGGTTTTTTGATTTTTGGGGTTTTTTTTGGAGGACTCTTTGTGCAGATTCACCATCCAAACATTTTGACAAGGCAAACCACATGTATCTTCAGTACATGATTCTCATATAATCAGAGAATTATAGAATCACAGAACAGTTTTAGGTTGGAAGGGACCTTCAAAGCTCCTCCAGTGCCACCCCTGCCATGAGCAGGGACATCTTCACCCAGATCAGGTTGCTCAGAGCCCCGTCCAGCCTGGCCTGGGATGTCTCCAGGGATGGGGCATCCACCACCTCTCTGGGCAACCTGGGACAGGGTTTTACCACCCTCAGTGCAAAAGATTTCTTCCTCATGTCTGGCCTGAATCTCCCTCCTCTAGTTTAAAACCATCACCCCTTGTCCTGTCACAACAGGTTCTGCTAAAAAGTCTGTCCCCATCTTTCTTACAGGCCCCTTTTAAGTACTAGAAGGCCACAATAAGGTCTCCCCAGAGCCTTCTCCAAGCTGAACAACCCCAACTCTCTCAGCCAGATTATGGAGGGCCTGCTGTAAAAGCTGCTGATATTTTCCATATTTGCTGCAATTTATGGCAAAAGTTAATTTTTTTTCATTAGGTACATTCACTAAGAGTATGCCAGGTTAGATTTAATTGATATGAAAGCTGATTGCTCTGTTGTTGTCAAAATAATGTTTATTTTCTTTGTCAAATGTTGTGGTAATTCTGTGTTCATTCTTGGAGCTCCCTGCAGCGCACTTTAAAAGTGAAGGTGTGGGTCTTGGAAGAATTTGCGCGGTGCAGGAAGGAAACATAATCAGGGTAGGACTTAACTTCCCAGGGATTTTTGATCCCACCTTAACCTCTGTACTATCAAGTAGAACAGAATACATTATGTGCTTAGCAGTGAAAATAGATAAGGGCTTCTTGATCAACATCACTGAGTGCTGATTGCCCACCTCAACACGTTTCTCTTTGCAACCCTGTAGTCTTCCAAGTACTGAGACACTTCAAGGATCCAGCACACAGGCAGGTTTAGACTGAGCCTCCAAAATGGCAGAGAAAAATCAGGGCTGAGTCGGATTTTCCTACACTTAAGGTTATTTTTGAGCAGAGGGCTCCAAGCCCCTTGAGCATGATGAGCTTAAATGGAACAAAGGATCCTGAATTTGGGAAATGCCCACCCTTGGTGGCTGGTGGAGTCCCTGGGTGGTGGGATCTTATGTCTCACCTCAATGCCTGGTCTTTTGCCATGTGTATTTGTGAATTTGCGCATGGGTGGCAGAGTAGTTATGAGCAGCCTAATTCCTCCTTCTCCCTCTTGCACATCAGCCCGGAGGGAGCTCTGGGTGCTGAGCTGCAGACCTGCTTGGTTCTCACCCAGCCCTCGGCTCCAGGGGCTCCATCCTTACACAGACCTTCTCAGAGGTCCTCTGAAACACCACTCTTAAACACCACTGCTGCAAAGGACACTGGAAAAAATTGGTTTCTGAAGTTTTCAAATACAGTACAAGCAGGATTTAACCACTGAATTATCCTGTGGCATGACAGCTCTCTGGTTAAACCAGAGAATTGAGTCCTGAGAGTCCAGCAGGGACAAGCAGCTCATGACAAGCCAAGAGTGACGTGAGTGTCTTTGCCTCCTCCCTTAATCCCAAACAGTGAAGAGCAGAGATTCACTGGGGACCTGATGCCAGCCCTCTGCATTTTCACATTGCTGCATAATGACCAATAACAGTAGCTACTGAGCTGGTCTTTCTCCATTGATTCCCCTCTAGAGAGGAAGAAAGGCCTGTTTATTCTTCAGGCTGTTTTTTGACTAGCAGAACCAACAAATCCAGGGTTCCTCCTGATTTCTGTCCACTGTCCTGTAACATATTCCCTTTGCAATCCTTTCTGTTCTCTTCCACGTTCCTTTCATCCCCTCTCCATATCCACCCGTGCTTCCCCAAAGCCACCTACACCAGCTCATGCTTGTCCCCCTACCTCACCTCTTCTTCAGGGAGCAGTGGGCACAGCTGTGGGTGCTCTGCCTGATGTCCCCTCTGGCTTCCTATCTGTGAGCTTCTGATCTTGCACCATAATCATTCCATGGTTTTTTTATGTAGTTTCATCTACAGCCAGCTTTCTCTTCCTTTTCTCTGCCTTCTGCTTAGTCCTGCATCTCAGGAAGGCTCTGAGGTTTGCCTAGGCCTGGACTAGCGAGGCCTTAGTAAGATCTAGATGTGAAGCAGCACAAGTTGTGTCTTACTGCAAGATGTCTTTTTGGCCAGCTGTCAGAATAATCATCAGGGGAAGGTATGTGTTCCCCTCCTCAGAGTGGAGGGGACATGATCCCCATTATCTTTTCTTTTTGTCTCAACAGCAGTTTCCATAGAATCACAGAATAGTTTGGGTTGGAAAGGACCTTCAAAGCTCATCCAGTGCCACCCCTGCCATGAGCAGGGACATCTTCACCAGATCAGGTTGCTCAGAGCCCCGTCCAGCCCGGCCTGGGATGTCTCCAGGGATGGTTCATCCACCACCTCTCTGGCCAACCTGGGACAGGGTTTCACCACCCTCAGTGTAAAAACTTTCTTCCTCAAGTCTGTGAGCTCATTCAGATCTCTCTGTTCCTGATCTTTGGCAGTTTCCCACAGCTCAGCTGCCTTAAGGTCACGGAGATTTCCCTGCATGGGTTTGGGGGCCAGGTGTGAATAGTTGAATCTTTCATTATTGTACCTTGGAGTCTGCATCTTCTGGCTTCCACAATGAATTTTGATTTTCCTGCCTAAAATTTATGATGATCACTTTAAGGACATTTGTAACATTAATCCAATTATTCACCTTGCAGATTATTTGAAATTCAATCTCTTAACGTACTTAAATTATAGGATATTGCCTTATAAATCTCTGTATAGATTTCACTAATAGTTAATTGTACTTGGTGTTATTTCTTCATCAGTACCTCAGGGTGCTGTTCAGCATCCTAAAATTTATGAAGAAAATTATCTAAAACACAAAGAAGTTCTTGGCTTTTGTTATAAACAAATCTGTAAAAAAAAGCTGATGAATCACCACAGAGATTTTGTCCAATTTGATGATCAATTGTACTGTATTTATACAAATCAGTGCATGCTAGCAAATACTTTCTCTCCAAAGCCTCTAGCCCACAGGCATTTATAATCTCAAGCTCCCTCGTGGAGCCAAACAATTTCAGAGTTTATTTTGTTATTCTGAAGCCTCTTATCCTGTTCTGGCAGAGACCTGAACCAAAAAAATCAACAATAGTGGTGCAGCTGGTGGAAATGTGTCTGGAGGCTCATATTGCTCAACCTGTCAATTTTGTGTGTGAGGCTTGAAAGCATAAATAAATAAAACCAAATGAAGGGCTTTACTGTAACCACATTTTACTGCATCTCTAACACAGGCCAGCCTTGAATACAGAGCAGGTCCTTCAGCCAGTTCTTCTGCACAGCGGCGACTATTTTCTGTGGTTTGCCTGCAACGAAAGCCAAGACCATCACCTGATCCCTGCCTGGCGTGTGTCCCCATTGCAGAGGTGGACACCTAAAATACCTGCCAGTCACCTGGGCTTGGGGCAGAATTCACCCAGACCCCACAGAGCATAGGGCAGTGTTCAGCAGGGATCAGCATCTGTCCACAGTGACAAGCCAACTTGTGTTTTTCTTTCCTGAGTAGGAACATCATTTCGCCAGGTGAACCCAAATGTTACTCTGATACAGTATTAGTATCATAGAACAGTTTGGGTTGGAAGGGACCTTCAAATCTCATCCAGTGCCACCCCTGCCATGAGCAGGGACATCTTCACCCAGATCAGGTTGCTCAGAGCCCCGTCCAGCCTGGCCTGGGATGTCTCCAGGGATAGGGCATCCACCACCTCTCTGGCCAACCTGGGACAGGGTTTCACCACCTTCACTGTAAAAAGTTTCTTCCTCATTTCTGGCCCGCATCTCTCCTTTTTATTTTAAAACCATCACCCCTTGTCCTGTTGCAACAGGCCCTGCTAAAAAGTCTGCCTCCATCTTTCTTACAGGCTCCTTTTAAGCACTGAAAGGCCAAACTAAGGTCTCCACAGAGCCTTATCCTCTCCAGGCTGAACAAGCCCAGCTCTCTCAGCCTGTCCTCCCAGCAGAGCTGTTCCAGCCTCTGATCATTCCTGTGGCTCCTCTGGCCCCTCTCCAACAGATCCATGTCTTTCCTGCACTGAGGGCTCTAGAGCTGGACACAGGACTCCAGGTGGGGTCTCACCAGAGCAGAGCAGAGGGGCAGAATCACCTCCCTCCACCTGCTGGCCACGCTCCTTCTGATACAATTGGCCTTCTGGGCTGCAAGTGCACATTGCCGACTCATATCCAATCTTTCATCCACCAGCACCCCCAAGTCCTTGTCCACAGGGCTGCTCTCAATCCCTTCATCCTCAGCCTGTATTGATGCCAGGGCTTGCCCGGTCTTGCTCAAAGCTTCTCAAGAGCATCAAGCCTTTGGGTAAGACAATGGCTGTGGTCACTGCAGAAGGTCAACTTGTGCCATGCCTGTCAGACCCCTTTCCTTGTGTCCCTGTATCTCAGTTACTGACCACTGTCTCACAACTTTTTAATCAGTCTTCAACAGCAGCCTCATGCAGGCTTGGATGTTGGCAAAGATCTGACTCAACTGTTCTGTTTGTTCCTTTTTTAAGCAACGGCTTCCCATGGACTTCCTACCCATTCTGAGGGAAGTCCAGGCCCTAATAAGTGAAAACACTCAAGGACTTTTATGTAGGCAGAATTTCATCACCTTCAGGTTATTAGTGGAGTTGCTTACCCTTTGTCCTGAATGTTTTTATTCTGAGAATGAGCTTTTCCTGTCCGGATTAAGACATTGAATCATGATGCCTGCCTGTCTGTATTGGATGTTCATTTTCTTAATGTTAACCCACCCCGTAGCCTTTGTCCTCTCCTCACCTGTAGAGCAAGTTCCCCTTATAGCACCCGGACTTGAAGTTAATAAGTGGAAAGTATATGAAACAAAAGCCTGAGTTTTGTTGCCATATTGGTGGTTTAGTCTTGCAATTCATTGCACGCTGGTACGGCAGCACACACCTGAGGAGCCAGACTCCTTGCGAATGCCCCTCTCATTTGGCACAACAGGTGATGCATAAGTATCTGGAGTATCAGAGACCTCAGCTACCATGTTCCTCTGCTTCCCATCATCAGTCCCTCTTCTCAGGAACAATGCTATAAGGCAGAGACTGGTAGGCCATTAAGGAAAACATCTCTGATATTTCTTTTCTGAGGTCTAATAAACAAGACTAATGGACTGATTGCTGTGCAGAACGCGTGCGGAATTTGCAGTTGAGGTTTTTTGTGTTCTTCATGCTACACACCAAACCCTGGGCAAGCCTGAGCATTGCAGTATCCATAAATGTTGGTTAATGCTGTTCAAATACATACCTCTCCTACAAAGCAAGTATCTTTTTCTTCAGAGAGTAGTTCCCTTTAGAGGAGTGAAGGTGGAAAATAAGGATGAAGCTGCATTGGTTGAGTGGGGGTTCTTATGTTTTTCAACTCTCATCAACTTAAAAGCTTTTGAGGTGCTTCTAGTGGTTTCTCTTTTCCTCCGTAGGGACATAAGTGTACAAATATGGTCCTATCTCAGCTAGTAAGGAAAATTCACATGAAGCCAAGAGTAGGGTCCTTTTGCTTCACACCAGTATACAAGTCAGTGATTCAGCATATCATCTGTTCGGCTCTTGTGTGGCTTTTGACCAGGATGGTAAATTCAGTGGATATAATTGCTACGTGTTATTCAGATATGATAAGTGTAAAGAGGTCATTAATCGTATAAACAGGCAACTGAAGTCCTAGGGGTGATACCCAAAACCCCAACATGGGACAACACCTTAAGAGTAGAACAGCACTGGCCAAAGAGGTTTTACATGGAGCTTGATAAAGCAAAGGCATTGATTGCATTGGATTTCTGAGGGATCACGTGTCAGAGACAGTAACAGACTACAAAAGTGGGGCAAGAAAACAGCAGGAGGGTTGCAAACCCAGCCACAGCAGTGCTGGTAACTGCTGTTAGGGAGAGGGACTTCAGGGCAGAAGGCAAGTGAGGAGAGATTTGGAGCTGTGAGGAAAGAAGTTGCATAATCTTTTTCACTCCCCTCTGAGTTTTGGGAAATGAAGCACATTGTGTGTAAATAAACAATAGTGCTTTAGAGATAGCACTCCTGGCTCCGTCGTGCAATGGTTCTTCTAAGGGGAAACAGCTCACAAGACAGCATTGATAATCACAAAGATCAGAAAGGGGAACACTGCCTTTTTGAAGAAGTAACTGCTTATTGAATGAAAGCATTAAAGCATATTTTTGTTTCCTAATGCCTGAGGCATGTTAAAACTTGTTCCTTCCCAAATATCTAAAATAAAAGAATGCTATTCTAAAAAGCCATCACCAGTGTCTGGCATTGCTTCCTCTGGGCACCACATGTGTCCTGTCTCCCTTGTGCTTGAACTCTTTCTAAAATAAGCCTTGTGATTCTGAGATTGTCTTCGCTGTGGGTCTTTCAAAATGCCATCGGGATTGCCGAGATCTAAGCAGTGCGAGCACCGCAGCAGGACCCTTCCCGTAGCTCACAGGGTAAGCTGTGCAGCTTTATAATTCCTGGAGCACGTCCATGAACCCAGCCAGAACAAAATCAGAAAGGAAAAGAGAAAATATCCCTGGCTTAGGGATGAGAAAAGGTCTTGTGTGGTGTAGGTGAACATATCCAACCCCTTTGGCAGATTTTGCAGTTCTGATCTGTGGTCTGCTGGATCCTGCAGTCCAGTCCAGGCAGCTTGACTTGATTTGCTGAAACCCAGATACAAATACTTTCTCCGTGACAAATTAAGAAGTTGTAACTCTCCTCGAAGTTCCCTGGAACCTTACAGACATGCTCAGTGGCACAATAAAATCTAGTCTGACTTCCACCTTAACTAAAGGCAGCTGTAGTGAAGCCTGTGATGTTAATGGACTGAATAAGAGACTGGAGCTCTGAAACCCTAATGAATGCAGGCTGGAGCGCTCCCCTCTCTGAATTACCCCCACAAAGGTAACAGCTCTCAGGAGGTTACTGTTTAGCCAGAATGGTGGTACTGTGTGGATGTTCTGGCTCAGCTTGGCTGAGGCAGTTAATTTTTAGTAAGCTCTATTTCTTTTATTTTTACCCACATGCACGTGTGTTTGGCTTCCAGCCATCTGTGTGCATGGCTGCTTCTCTGTGGAGGATAAAGATATACAATGACTAGACACATGAAGAATGGCAGGATCCTGAGCACAGGCAAGACTTCTGGTCTGGAAAACCGAGATGCGTGTTTGCCCCACACAGTGCCCGTGTTATGTGACTTGATCAAAATGACGTATCTTTTTAGCATTTTATTTTAATTGAATCATTTTTATTGAGTCCCAAGGGGATTAAAGTAATAATTGTCTATTGTTTCTCTGAAGCAATCTCTCAAATGTAATCCCAGGAGAGATGGAGAAGGCGTGATGCTAAAGTTACTTCGGTTGCATTCGGTCTTCAGCATGCTTAGGCTGCATCTTTTCCTCAGAAAAATCAAGTTAGTTCATTTTATTGCTGCTTGGATGTTTCTTATTTACAACCCATTCCCCTCAGCATCCAGAGCATCCCTTACTGTCCTCAAAGGCACAAACAAGCTTTTGCTCCTGTCACCTCTCCTGTGAGTTGTGTACCCTTCAGTCAACAGCAAACCTTTTGCTGAGTTCAGTTTGCAGAGCCTGTCTGTTCCTACTGCCTGCCTTGCAGAAGGGATTTTAGGAAAGATTAACCCTCTGCCAACTTCAGGCGTCTTATTTCAACAGGTAAGTTGGCCAGCTGATCTCTGTGGGTAACCGCTGTTGTAAGAAAGGAGAGCACAGATCTCCTGGGGACCATTCAAAACGAGGATTTAGCTGTGGCCCTCAAGTCTAAAGCCTGACGAGTGTCTGTTTCCCTTTGCATCTTCTTAAAAACACAGTGAACTCCTTGGACTAACTGAGTTGATCATTTTATACTCATTTTATACTCATTTTATACTCATCTGCAAAGGCACTTCGAGCTCACCATGACCATGGTCCTCTGCTGACTGCTTGAGCACCTGACAGAGTCCGTAGGTTCAGGATGAGGTTCAGGACCGTACTCCAGCTGGGTGCCTAAAGGCTTTGGAAACTTGTGTGTTTTATTGAAACTGAGCCCTTGGCTCTCCAGTTCATCATGAGGGGAATATGAGGCTTGCTTAGATGTGTGCCCACTTCCCTATGTGGCTTTGTTGATGAAAGAGGTCACTTTCCCCAGATGGATCACCAATTCTACTCTGGATGGTTTCACTTCCAAAGCTGGAGTGCCATTAGTATGTTAATTGTTAGTCTAAATTAAGCCATCTGATTTTGCCTGTAGTAAAGTAAGAAGCAATGTTTTACCTGAATTGTTCCATGTATGTGACAGCAGAGATAAGCAGCTGAGACTGGGAATCTGGTCCATGGTGTGGTGTGAAGGGAGAGTGAATGTGTGTCTTAGCTGTTCTGTTTTCAGAAAAGGATCCACAGGAGCCAGCATACTCGATGGGAGTGCCTGCTTTACATCAAATAAACATAATATAAAGGAAGGGAATGCAAATTCTGAGAGGGGTGCCTCTTTGTGCTTGGTTCTCAGTCACCAACCTGGCTATCTAAGCCAAACCATTCCTTCCTCAGGCAAACCATACCATGGTCTCCAGGGAGACTTTTCAGTACTTATAATGGGACTATAAGAAAGATGGGGACAGACTTTTTAGAAGGGCCTGTTACAACGGGACAAGGGATGACTGTTTTAAACTAAAGGAGGGGAGATTCAGGCTTAACATGAGGAAGAAATTTTTACACTGAGGGTGGTGAAACCCTGTCCCAGGTTGGCCAGAGAGGTGGTGGATGAACCATCCCTGGAGACATCCCAAGCCAGGCTGGACGGGGCTCTGAGCAACCTGATCTGGGTGAAGATGTCCCTGCTCATGGCAGGGGTGGCACTGGAGGAGCTTTGAAGGTCCAACCCAAAGTATTCTGTGATTCTACAGCAACAGCCATGAGAGCCCTTCTCCCAAGCCACACAGTGAGAGCAGTCATCAGATTTTGGAAGACTCAGGCTGAAGTCTCCCTTGTACCAGATCCAGAGCAGGGATTGGAAACCATCCCACTACCCTCCTGAGACAACTGTCAGAGTCAGGAGCTCTTTGGAGCCAGTGGGCATCTGTCCTCTTCCCTTTGTATGAAACAGCGATTCACTGAGCTGTGGGACCGGTAGTGGGTAGACAGCTGGGGTTCAGCTCTCGCTGTGAGCACTGGGTGTCTTTCAAAGCTTCAGTGGCTGGTGGACCCTCCTCAGCACTGCAGAAATGGGAATACAGGCAGCACACAAATAGACACTTAAGTAATAGGTGTCTATTATGTATGAGGAATGCTATGTTAAAACAATAGCGTTCTTTTTAAAAGCATGTTGTAACTTGAAATGTCTTCAGTGATGTTCCTAATTTGTGCTTTTAATTCCTGGATAATCGCTCTCCTCTAAACTTAGATGGCAGCAGTACAGTACCCCTTTTTTGTGAAGATTACCATCTGTGAATACTGCCTTTGAGATAGGCCATGTGTATGCCATTAGTTTGTTGGTTTCTGGGCACAGTTTTAAAGGATTAAGCTGAAGAAATGAACCATTACTTTCCTTTTTTTTTTTTTCCCTTTTCTGATCTTTCTGTGTGATTGCGATTTGATCAGTGTTAAAGTCAGCACTTTTTCTTCTTTTCAAAGTAAAGACTTATTTGTTAAGATTCCCACAGTTAACTGTTGGAAGATATCTGTTCCTCTAGAAGAATCTTGTGAGAGAGTCCTTGCTGTAGAGAGTAGCCCAATTATGTTTGATTATTCATCACTCATATGGACTTAAAATGGAAGTTGCTTTCAATCTCTTCTAAAAATGAGACATAAGCAATTTACCCTGAGACACATAGGGAGGAGGTCACTTCTTTGAGGTTAGAACAGCCTAAAAGGAGCTTCAAAAAATCCTAAAGTGTCTGAGCAGAGGTCAGCCAAAGTGAATAATACTATAATAATACTATGGGTATTGGGAGAATCCGTGTTAAGGACACTATTTTTGGTAATAAAAGCAAAGAGGAGAAAAATAAGCCACAAGTCTAAAGCATGTTTCAAGAATGCTGTCTTCCAGTTCCTAATTTTATTAAAAAGAAGGCATTTTGGTTTAAACAATGAAGACCTCGGTGTTGAGAAGTGATTAGCCTTAGTGCAGCCAGGTATGCAATTATCCATCTGAGTATTTAAAGTGAGGATTCATCCAAACATTTAATTTTCTATTTCACACCTCATTTTTGGTGGTTTTCGCTTGGTGAACACAAGTGTCAAAAACTAGGGTCAGATATTCAGGAAAAAAAAAATATGGTATTGCAGGGGCAAGTTTGACTTAATAGTTGGATTTGATGATCTTGAGGGTCTTTTCCAACCAAAAAGATTCTATGACTTGGTCAAAGCAAATGCCATGGCAAATATTGATCCAGCTGGAGCTGTGTTGACTGGAGAGGGCACCCAGAATCTCCCGCTCTGCAGTATCCATCCCCATTGTTGACATCAGTAGCTGGATGAGAAGGATCGTGCTTTCCCTGTTTGAACTGCCAGCAATAAGCTCCCTGGGAAAGAATGTGTAACAAGGTTTAAGGTAAAATCGTCAGCCTCCCCCCCGCGCTCACCAGAATTATTTTAACCAGAAACCTCTCCTGCACTAAGGCAGAATTTACTCCCTGAAGCAAAGATGTTTCAAAAAGGTGAAATGTGCAACACCAGTGGCTGTTGAATGAAGTTGCCATTAACAATCTTGAGCCTTGGGGTTTTGAAATGAGAACTAAAGTTGTTATTAGCAGTCCCTTGAGGTCTCATTTCCATGCCAGTGAATAGCCTGAGTTTGTGCTCAGTAGCTCATTTCCCGGCATTTTCAAGTTTCACCTGTTTTATTTTATCTTGGAGTTATTAATTTTATGACAAGGCTTCTTATTCTTGTTTCCTTTCTTAGGGGGTTGTTTATTACCGTCCATGACAAAGGCCATATTGCAACAATACTAGACTCTTGGCCTGAAGAAAATGTTAAGGTATGTGGCATGTCTTCAGGGAAATTACAGGGAGCTGGGTGGAAAATGGGGTTTTGAATGGAACTGCTTGGCATTATTTACAGAATTGCCTGTTTAAAAGTACAAGCTGAGAAATATTCCCTTCCTCAGAGGGTTTCCAGGCTGGTGCTTGGACTTCAGAGACTCTGTCATGTGCACATGTGGTCAAGAACATCTTTATAAAAGGTAGCAGAACCTTGGGCAATAAAACGAGTGTGCATGATAATAAATTTTATCGTATCATATAGAATCATATCATAGAATGGTTTGGGTTGGAAGGGACCTTAAAGTTCATCTAATCCAACCCCTTGCCATGGGCAGAGACAACTTCCACTAGCCCAGGCTGCTCAAAGCCCTGTCCAACCTGGCCTTGAACACTCTCAGGGATGGGACATCCACAGCTTCTCTGGGCAGCCTGTTCCAGCGTCTCAGCACCCTCATGGGCAAGAATTTCTTATATCTAATCTAAATCTCCCGTCTTTCAGTTTGAAGCCATTACCCCTTGTTCTGTCAGTACATGCCCTTGTAAAAAGTCCCTCTCCAGCTTTCTTGTAGGTCCCTGCAAGGAAGAAAGGTGCTACAACGTCTATTTGTACAGAACCGCGGTCTTAGCAAAGAAGTAATATCTATGTGTTGAAGAATTCCATGGCTAACTCTCAACTTGTTAGATGTACCAAAGCTCTTTAAGAGATCTCTGTAACCGACTTGCATGTAGGACTCCTTCCCAAATTGAGTGAGTCATGCAGCATCCAGAACACTGCAAATAATGTTTGATATCCAGCAGCTGAAAATATTACTGTCACCCCACCCAAAAAAGTGATCTTGTGAAGTGTTTTTCCCTAGAGCTCGGGGCTGTGCAAGTCCCTGGCATGAAATGAAGTCAACAATTAAGACAGGTCTTGCCAGTCACCTGCTTCCATCATTCTGAAAGTACATGTGCCTGGGAATTTCCCTGGCTATTGACAGAGCTCCGGTCCCCTATCAGTCGCCTGTTTCTTTCAGGAACAAAGGTTTGGCAGCTGGGAGAATCTTGCAAGCGTTTTTCATTTCTAAAGGAAAAAAATATAAAAGGTCATTTAACATTTTTCCAGAAAAAAGTAAGCATATTCCTCTAACCGTGTCTTTGGAACCATGGAGAACAGATGCAGACTACATACTTTGTCCTTGCTCTGTCCAAAGATCTCAGTATTTCCATTTGTTTCTGACTCAGGACTATGAGCAGAATTCATTACGGCTAAGAGAGATGTTTTTGCAGATGGAGAAACTGGCACAGGAAGATTAGAGACTGTTGTTGAAACAATACCCTCTGGCACCCAAAACAGACCATAGGAAGCGCAGTGGCCCATGGAAGAGATTCAGACTCTCTGCTTTCCAGGTTTGCCAGACTACAAAGGCAGCTCATTTCATCAGTATCGCTGTTTCGGACCGCAGGGTTCCCCGTGTATTAGTACACAGACTTTTCCGTGCCTGAACTGGTAGGCACTGGAACACCTGAGATTTTGAGATGAGTCGGGAGGTTCCTGGGCTGCACCTTAGTCCCCAGAGGGACCCAGTGGTTTGAAAAGGCTGAACAGCAATACCAGTAAGTTCTGTTACAGATGGGGAAGAAATACTTGGACAGGCTGTCCCACCTTTTGCTTTGTGGCTCCTCAGAGTTTCATGGAAATGGGAAATCTGGGTTGTAGGCCTGGGTCACCTGCCTGGAAGGGCTGGAACGGTGCTCTTAGCTTCACAAAGCCTCAGCCAAGCTCTGATGTGTCCCATTTCCACCCCTGCTGTTGAAGCCGGGCTGCTCTGGAAGAATCAGAGTGCCAGAAGCAGAATAAGCAAAACCCACCATTTCTGAGCATCCTCATGTGGGAGGGTGGCTTTTTGTGTCTCTTACAGGGTGGCTAATGAATCCTGCCATGAAGAAACATTGGATAAAAGGCTTATAGCCCTCACCAGTGCCTCCCCTTGCTAATTTTCTCTCTGGTTCCTTCATCTGCATGGTGGCCCAACTAGAGCAGGGGGAATGCAGAGAGTCATACAGGACGGTGTTGTGGATAGGTGTCATCCTGGCAGTTGTGAGTTCAAACCACCTCAAAGTGAGGATAATCTAGAAATCTTATCTCCTATTCCAAGACAAGTGTGCTGCCATGCTTAGCTACTGCACTGGCCTTCTGTCTGTCCTTCCTTCCCTCCCTCCCTCCCTCCATCTGTCCCTCCCTTCCATAGGATGCTCATCCTAGAAGTGGGATTCCCTGTGGGAATCACTCCTGTACAAGGCCATTCAATGTCACGGGGAACTTGAGGCAGAATCCTGCAAAGACTGACCTTGTGCAATCAGTACTGAGAAGCAGGACTGCCAGCAGTGGCTCTGGCCTCTCTGCATTGCCCCAGCAGCTTGGAGATCAGTGTAGTGCTCTGGGTTGCTCTGCTGGGCCAGGTGCCTCCTGCTTAGTCACTGGGTTTGTTCAGCCTGGAGGAGACTGAGGGAAGAGCTCATGGCGGCTACAGCTTCCTCACAAGGGGAGCAGGAGGGGCAGGGCTGAGCTCTTCTCTCTGGTGACCAGTGACAGAACCCGAGGGAATGGCAGGAAGATGTGCCAGGGGAGGTTCAGGTTGGACATGAGGAAAAGGTTCTTCACCCAGAGGGTGCTGGACGCTGAACAGGCTCCCCAGGGAGGTGTCACGGCCCCAAGCCTGATGGTGTTCAAGAAGAGACTGGACAACGTCCTCAGACACACGGTGTGAACTGTGGGGTTGTCCTGTGCAGGGACAGGAGTTGGACTCGATGATCCTTCCAATCATGGATCCTTCATGGGTCCCTTCCAGCTCAGGACATTCTATGGTTTTATGGTTAGGCACTGGAAAACTGGGCTACCCACGTACAGCCCGTGGTCCAGAGTCATCTCAGTGAACATCAGCTGCCTGGAGCCTCAGTGCTTCATCTCAGCTTTGAGTTCTTGTGCAGTGATCAATGAAGAGGGAAAGGAGCATCTTCGAAGAGAAATAGCCCTTTGATCCCTTCCCAAAAGAGCTGCTGGAGGGAGGAGATGCACTCTGGAGGTTTCTGCCTTTTCCCCATCAGCTATCGAAGGAGCTTAGAAACCAGTTAGATGATTTACTTAAACTGTACTCCTAACTTCCAGCCAAAGGCTTGACTAGAGTCCCAAAGGCTTGACTAGAGTCATTAAGAAAATGTGTGACACAGCTGGAAGTAGAAAGCAGGTTCCTAATTGTTAAACCAGTGATCCAGTTAGAAGGGTCTGTCCTGCTCAGCCAGATGTTGATGTCCTGTTTGTTGAGTTCTGATCACATGAACAGGAGCAGTTAAAAATATTACTTTAATAGGATTGTATATCAGGTCCTCATGGAAGATTTGTGCTTTTTTAAGTTGTTGCTTTTACATCCAAAGAGCCACAAACAAATGTGAATCCAGTTTCCCCTCTCTGATACAATTCATGTCTCCCATGCTGTATTTTCTGCTCTCCTGTATTTTTCAGTAGTACCTTGAGGAGCTTCGGTACCTACAGAGTGCAGCACATCTAAGACTCAAGAAATTAAATATTTGCTGCATAGTTAGGATTTTGACTCTTTTTCACATACTTTACACCAGTTTCAGGATAAATCTATAGCAGTGGATGTGCTCAGTGCTTTCCCCATTCCCATTACTGCATCCCCTGGGTGTGGTGAAGAAGTGAGTGAACGCCCAGAAACAGATGGAGCCCACCCAAAAAGAGACTTTCCCATCAGTAACGCTTCACATTGACTCAGAAGCAAAAAAATATATGGGAAAATGTTTGAAAATGGAGGTGGATAAGTGTATCACTGCCACAATTGGGAACGCCTTGTGTCAGGGCTTGTTCAACCTCTAGCCTACTACTAGTGGGACTACTAGTGTGTAGTCCTTTTAGTTTTAATAGGTTTTTCATTGAAGATTCACTTTTAGGAATTCTGACTCCTAATGCCAGGAAACCAACAACAGCACAAAACCAAATATTCTACATAGAGCAGGAGCATTTCAAAATAACCCCTATTACATATAGGTTGTCACTATTACTATATACATTATGATTCTGAAATGTATCATGCCTGAAACTACCACAGTTTGGGGTTTTTTCTGCTAGAGGGTAAAATAGATGTAAATGGCAGAATAGATGTGTGTGTTCTCTGTATCTGTAGTTTCTCCTCAGGCTGATTCCTGAACAATGTAATGTAATTCTGTTCTGTCATTACAAACAGTGGTTTAGGTTGAAGGAGAAAATAGCCCTGGGATGTGCGTATAGTTTATATTGAATAAGAAAGGACGTTGAAACAGATGAGTACATGTCTTCCTGAAATAGGAAAGTGCAGCAAGAGTTTATTCCATTCCTAAACAACTAAATGCTTCTCCACCACAGCAATAAACGGGTGCATCTTTATTATATGCCTCCCCTAAGGAAGTACACCTATTGAGATAACTTCTAATCCCTCATTCTTGTATATCTCACTGAAGCACACGCATGTGTATGTCCTTAGTTTAGCCTTAACTTTGCAGATCAGCAAATAAAGAACTTCTCTGCAATCTTCTCCTTTGAGATCCAAGCTAGACTGAACACAAGTCCCCCGCAGTCTGATCAGCCATTTGATGTGAGCGCCCAGCTCTCTGAAGTGCTGGGACAGTGCTGAAAGTTGAAGTTCATTCTTGTATTTAGATCTTTTCTCCCACAGTGGGGTTGGACTCCAGTGGTTTCAGAACTGCCCCAAAGAGTTCCTGACGTTGGGGACAAAATGGACAAAGAGAGTAATTAACCTAAAAATTGTGAGGCTTAGTCAGATCTGCTTGGTCATTTGCCTCCTGAGGTCTTGATGTACAGCGTGGGTTGAACAGCTCAACTTCAGGCTTCTACTTTGGACAACATTATGCAATAGGGATTTTGGTGAGGCAGAACATTAAAGTATTGCTGAAATGCCAAAGGCCAATTGTACGAAGAGTTTAATGGCAATTGTTTAACTCCCAACTCTGGGGGGAAGAAAGGTCTAATATGAAATACAAGGAGCGGGAGCCCCTCCACAGTGTGTGCTGCTGCCGTGCTGATGGCTTCTGGCCTTGCAGCCAGGGGTAACAGAGGGAGAGGGACCCAGTTATAATGAGTTTTGTTTTGATTATCTGATGTTGGCTACTCCACAGCTACTCTACAACAGTGTGAAGACATGAGTTTGTTATACTTGGAATCACAGAATCACAGAATCATTTAGGTTGGAAAAGACCCTTAAGATCATTGAGTCCAACGGTACCACCACAGATGCAGTTCATAAACACAAGCACTTCTGTACAGAGCTCTTTTTCCTCAAAAGGAGAGGAAAAATCAAGGCCAGATCTCTTTTGTGCAGCTCTGGTTGTACAGCTGAGGACGCACAAAGAGCCGTGTTGGTTAGGTTCTGCTACAAGTGAATTGAGGTGTTGGCAAGCAGAGCTGCTCCTGTCACATGCTGCAAGCAACTACCTGTCAATCACATTATCTCTACCCCCAAAAATGATCAGCCCTTTGTCACTGGCAGCTAATTAACATGGTAGGTAGAAGGAGCAAATATCCATTGCATGATGCAGAATGGTGTCGATGGGAGACAGCAGAGCTGGTTTTGCTTCTAGAGCCTTGGCAACCCCACACGACAGTCTCTTTTGATCCTTCCAGGCTATCGTGGTGACAGATGGAGAGAGGATTCTCGGCTTAGGAGATCTAGGAAGCTACGGCATGGGTATCCCAGTGGGGAAGCTTGCTTTGTACACAGCTTGTGGTGGAGTTCAGCCACAACACTGTCTCCCCATCCTGCTGGACTTTGGCACAGACAATGAGGTAAGACAGCTTTTCATAAATCTGATGGAGGCGGGGAGAAAGAATTGAGATTAATGCTTATCTGAGGACAGTCCCCCTAAATGTAGAGGCAAAGCCAAGATGAGACAATGACTAGACCAGCACTGCAGGGAAATGTCCAGGTTTCATTCCTCTTTGATGCTCAAGAACTTTTGCTCTTATGGGGAACTTAAATAAACGCTAAGTAGCCTCATGGTCCCCTGGTGAGCAGACTCAGAGCGTTGCCAGTTGGAGCTGAAGGGTCAGCCCCACTTTTCAGCGTGGCAAGGTGGGTTGAAAGGCTTTGTACAGGAAGTCTCAGATTTATTCTTCCTCTGGTAGTTGTGAGAGATCAAGCAGATACTCGTGTCTGCGTAGAGGTGACTGTATTCCAGAAAACAGAGCATCCCTGGTGGGTGGTTTGGGAATGATTAATTTCAGTGTTTTGTCAGATCGCACACTTTACTGCACATGATAACCAGACAAGAGGACTCCATCTGTTTGCAGATTTTTGCCGTATGACTCTGGCTCGGAAAGGCCGAAGTGCAGCATTTCAGTAATGCCAGAATGGACATCTGTGAGGACGTCTTTTTAAAAATTAATATCCTATAGTTATTTGTGAGGGCCTGGATTTGTCCATTTTTATAAAATGTACTTGTGCCTCACTTGACCCCAAGTAAACCAAACACGTTTCTTGAGAGAAACAGCAAAACTGGGGTACAAAAGCTTTGAGTTTGTGTATGAAGACAGACGAGGGCCGGCATTTTCAGACATGCCTGTGCTCAAAAGCTGGGCTTTCTGCACGTCTTTCACTCCACCACAAGTGTCTCACACTGGACACTCAAAAAGAGTGAAAGAAAGCAAAATCGGTGGCCATAGATGACATTGAGGATGAGATTCCCAATTACCTCTTTGGTTCCTGGTCCTGGGATTGTTTTATCGCTTTAGCACAGAGGCCTGTCATGGACTGAAGGAATATGGAGTGTGCTCATCTCAGCCTGATCCATGGTCTTTCCTGCACAGTGGAAGCTCTGAGTTTGGACCCTCTGAGGCTAACGCAGGAATTAAGTCTCTGTCTCTCACTTCTTGGAGTTTCTGGTCAGGAGAGCATCGCACTTGGCTTTGGCTTCTTCATCTCTTCCTTCTCCCCCAAGCTGGTCTGCACACCACCGAGTGCTGGCATGCCCCAAACCCTCCAGCTGGAGCTTATCTCCAGAGGGACCTGGGTCTAAGTGCTTCCCCACTGAGCTTCTGACCATGCATGACCATCCATTTCTATCTCAGCATCCAGAGGGGACACTAAAATCCAAAGTGGCACCAATGACTTCTGTGCATCTCCAGGGGTCAGATAATATCAGAAAAAGGACTCCCTGAGTCAGACTTGGTCACTTCTGTTCTGCACAAGGTCAGGTCTAACTTTAGTGTCCAGGAACTTCTCTGTGGAGGCAATTTCCATAGCTGGGATTAAGACATAAAAGTTGCTATTTTCCAGCAATATAAACAATGTGTTTCCTCACAACATAAATAATCTGTATATTGATGTAATGGCTTTCTCATGTGCGTAAACCCAGCTTAACCCAACCCTAAGCACATCCTAGGAGGATCCCGCCCCACAAGTAACCTCATTTATCAGCAGAAATAAGACACCTCCTGTAGGCATTCAACCCCATTCATCTCTGCTTGTCAATAAATGGTGAGCTTAGGGTGACTGTTGCTAACACAGGCATCTCAGGTAGAATGGAGTAAATATAGCATATATTGCATATATATATATATGCTATATGTATATAAATATATTGTATTTTTAGCAAAAATTCCCAGCTTATCTTTCTGATAGTCCATTATACTTTACTCTTTCAGCAAACTGAGGTTTTTTCAGAGCTTGGCATTTCTCAGTTTGCCTGGGGGAGAATTTTAAACTCTAGGAACCAGCCCCAGAGCACATGGAGCTATAGGAGCAATCAGTGAAGTAAAGCAAATAGGTCTGCTCTCTGTTTTGTCGCCCTGAAGAGTTAATGTATCAAACTCAGAGGAAAATGTCTTTCATCTTTCCTTCTAAGGGAAAACAGCTGTGGCTGTAAAAACAGATCTGATTTTAGCATATCTGCCAATATTTAGGGCCCATATGGCTTCAGGACAATAGGTTTGTGATGGTTTGTCCTCTTCTTATGTGAATGATTCAGTTCCTGAAACGGGAAGAGTAGTGGAGTTGCTTTGCAGTGACTCATGGAGGTGTTGACCCACCTGTCTTCTGCCACTGTCCTGTAATTTTCCCCAAAACATGTGCTGTTTCCATGCTGACCAAGTCCTTTTTAGGTGGCTTAGGGGTCCTGACTTAACAACTGCTGGCCTGGTGGGAGGAATGGCCTGGGTTTTTTTATTCCCAACAGGAGCCAAAAAATAAACTAATCTGTTGTAGGAAAATACCTTGCATTGACATCTGCAGATAACTGGAGGTGAGTGCTTTGCAAGTGCAGTGCTGGGGAACATTTTGGCATCCCATCACTGGGGCTGGTTAACTCAGGGATGGTACCTAGAGGCCTGTATGACACATCATTTCGGGTTACCTCAGGCGATCTTCATTTCTCAGAGCACTGTTTATGGTCAACGGCTTTCCTGGTAACCTTCGGTACGAAATTAAGAACTGATTGAACGGTAAGCGCTCATCACACAAGGTCAGTTTTATTCACTAGGGGTGAGGCATCTCTGCAGGGAGCTGTGATGGAGCTGTTCTGGGGATGCAGAGCTCTATTTCCTACATCAGTCAACAAGCATTACATCCCTCTGACTTTATTTACATTAAAAGTTAGTCTATAGCTTCTTATGGAAACATTTTCTGCCCAGGAAGAGCTGCGTGAGCTGGCCTTCACTACATAGTAAGTAAAATTAATATGACCACAGCAGACAAGCTTTTTGGGTAGGCTGTGACATAAATCTCCGTCCACTGGTGGAAGAGAAGATGTCAACAGAATTGCTTTGTGTCCTAGGCTCTCCTGAGTGATCCACTCTATATTGGACTGAAACACAAGAGAGTTCGTGGGAAACAGTACGACGAACTGATTGATGAGTTTATGCAGGCAGTTACCGACAAGTAAGTGGGATTATATACATTGCTCCTCTGGGCTGCTTCCATTTAAGAACGAATGTTGCAACTCGTGAAACAAACATTAGTATAATTGATCATCCAAGCGAAGAAAGGTCATTTAAATGCAAGTCTGCTGGGTGGTCTACAAATGACTCTTTGTGCTTGAGCACTTTGTGTCAAAAATATTTGTCTTCAGAGAACTGAAATGGGACTGACTATTTATAACCATTTCCTGTCCATATAGGCCGGAGGTGTCAAGCGTATGCCCTGTGGGCTGTATCTGGCCTCCATCACGCATTTATGAGCCTCGCTCAGCACAGACAGAATCTAAACTTTGGTTTGTTTACATTTTGTGAAGGAAGTTTCCAGCTTTCAGCATTGTGAAGGAAATCGTCTAACTGGAAATGGCACGTTACTCCGCACAGTCTGTGTGAGTCTGCAGACGGCCTGTCTGTCGCTTTGTTAAGAACAGGAGCTTCCCTGCTGGCATTGAAGTCTGAGGAGTGAGAAGGCCAGGCTTATAAACACTGTTTTTTTCACTGTAGGGCAAACCGGGTGCGTGTTTCCATTCTTACTGAGTGGCTGGGTTGGTGGGTCTCTGATGTACCAGGGACTTTGATAGGGGATGAGCAGAACCACAAGCTCAGGGCTGTGTATGCACCTCTGGCACTGCACCGAGCTCCTCTCCCTGGTGAAAAGAAAACACATTAAAATATACATGACCATCTGGAGACGTTACCCTAAGAAGAAAAGTGAGAACAACTGTTAAGGAAAAAAAAGTAATATTTGGAAAGCCCCAAGCTCCTAAGGAGCTTTTTTTGCCTTTCCTGAAGCAGCAGATAAGTGTCAGAGAGCTGCAGTCTGTGCCTGATTAATAGGCTGCTGCCTGTCTGTATGTTGTAGGGTCTGCTGAAGGAGATGTGTTTGATCTTCCCTCTTTCTGTGTCTCCAGCCAGCTCTGTGTGTGTGTTCCTGCAGAAATGGGAGTGGGTGGTACACAGAATTGTAGGATCATGGAATAGTTCAGACTGGAAGGGACCTTCAAAGGTCATCTAGGCCAAACCCCATGTACAGTTCATCTTGTCTCCCTTGAGGCAGGAGGCATCATGTCCAGCGTCGAAGGACAACAGCTGCTCATCCACTGAGCCGCATATCTTTGCATGAGGTGTGACAGCCCAGCTGGCTGTGGGTGGAGGTTTGTAGGAAATAGGGGCTGAAACGCTGAGGACCATTCAGTCACAGCTGAAGAACGGAGTTTTGAGAGGGATGAGTGCGTCGTGGGGAATTTCAGCATTTGTTGATGTGGTGGCTCTGTGCAGCGTTGTGTTGCACCCCGTGCGTGTCCAACGCTGCTGTAGGACAGGAGTCTCTCCTTGGCTGTTCAGCAGCACGTTGTAGACATGTCCCATATGTCAGCCCCCCCAGCTGCAGTTGCCCACATACTGTGCAAAGATACTCACTGTCAGCCAGTGCAATAGCCCCTGTACCTCTGAATATGAACCCAATAACACTGTCCTGCCTATTGGATTAGAAATACCTAAGGATGACCACAGAGGAGAGAATTTTGTGTTTGCGATCTGATTTGTCCTTCTTCATATTTGATAAGAAAAGCTTGACTGAAATGTCAGATGATGGCAGTGTAGTTTTGCGTTAGAAACTTGGGGGTTATATAGGGGGAAAAATTATTGGAAACTAGAAAACTGGTAAATCACAACTAGGAAATCATAAGAGGCTCTACATTAGAACATATTTAAGAGTTGTCATGGTTGATTTATGGGGTTTTTGTTTATTTTGATTGTAGTCACTAATTAATGTGTCACAGAAACTGTCCCACTTCCTTCTGGCCAGGAGACCACAGGGGTATTGCAGTGCTGGTGTTGATGATAGAATGGAAACAATAGAATGAAAAAGCTGCTGATCGCCTCAGCCATCACAAATTTTGGCTCTGAGGTTGATGTTTGTGGTGTTAAATGCAAAGCCCATTGCACCCACTGCTCCTGCAATGTCACTGACAGGGCCAGAAAGACCATTTGCCTTTTCTGTTCTTGCTGCTGGAGAGGAAGGATTTGCTCTTATTTTCCTTATTGGCTGTTATTTTCTTGTGTTTAGTTTATATGAGCTAATCTCCGTATTGAAGGGAGAAGACACTCAGCCACAAAACGATTAACTCTTGTGAGGAGATGATCTCATGTCTAATGCTTTCATCCAAGTAGTGGGAATCAAGTTCCTGGGGCCCCTGTCCAGATTTTTCTATTGCTTGTAGCCGGGATGAATCACTTGAACACAGAAAGCCCCTAAAAAGTTATCTGCAAAATGAAGCTGGGAAATTCCACTTTGCACTTCTCCATTCACATCTGTAAAGTATGTGGAGATCCTTGAGTGAAAGGAGCTACCCCACATTATCATCCTGACCACCAGCATATTCTAAAGTGTTGTTGGAGTGTGATGCTCTGTGAGCTCTGGGTTGCTGAATAATCCTGCTATCAGCCTGGATTTGGCAAACTTACATGAAACAGATTCATTTGGCCTCAAATTTCCACTGGAATGACTGGATGCAACCCAGCAGGATCTCTCGCTTCCTTTAGGAAAGGAAGCAGAAGTTGTTCAGAAAGAACACGCTATACTTTATTGTAGCCTGCGCCCACGTGTGAGGAAACCTGTGAGTACAATGTGCTGTGATCTGTGCTCTGCTGAGGTTTCTTCTGCAAGTCTATAATGTCACAGGCAAATTTGGTTATTTGGGGAGGAACCTTTTGCGTTGCCACAAATCTGTTGCAGTCTGGGAGTTTCCTTTTCATCTGGATGTTCGTGCACAAATTCTGCCTGCTTCCTGGTCCTTCAGCTTCTCATGGAAACCATTCACCAGTCTCTCTGCAGGAGTACCTCCCACCCTGTCAAATCACTGCCGGCCCAAGGGACATTTCTCACTGAAGTGGAATGTGTCAGAACCCACAAGAAAGCCAGGGGAGCGAAGATTTACTCTTCTAATGAAATAATAATATCAAACAGATGTCAAATTTCTATAGCTGGACACCCCTACAGTTGGTAGAAAGGGCTCCTGGTCTCATAATAGCCACCTCGTGATGAACTGAGGAGTGTGTCAGAGGCTTCGGAGTTAGTACTTAGACTATTTTGAAATAAAGTGTGACTTCTGGGCAATTTTAGAAAGAAAAGCCCCACGTGAAACACCTGGATACATTTCTGCATTTTCCTGCTGCCTAAGCCTCCATTCATTGCTCTTTCACCAAAAACACGTGGAGTGACTGAGCTCTTTAACAAGAGCTCCAAACTGTGCATATTTCTCCTCTTGGGAGGCAACTACGTGCAAAATTTAGCCCGTAGAGCCTAGCCTAGGACTGAATGAAGCAGCCTGACAAATTGCTGTTTTCACACAATGAGTAATATGCTTTGTATGGGAAAATACACTGCTTCAGTTTTCCCTCTCCTCAGTTACCATGGCAAAGGGCAAGTCAGTCTTATTCTTGAACTGGTACATTTTTGTTGTCTGGAATAAATGATCACCTAAAATGTCCAAGGGTAATAATCAGTGTAACGCACAGAATTTCTGGAACTTGCCTATATGAGCAAATTAAGGTCAAAATCAAAATGCGATGGGAGATGAGCTGTGCTGGGGCATGTTCTCTGGATTCTGCAGAGCTCCAGCCCAGCATCTACAGTAACAATATTCTTTATTCTTCAGACCCTCTTTCAAAGCAAACTACCACTGGAAATTTCTTTCTTCCTTCTCTTTTCCTCCTAAACTGGTGTATAAACTGGAGGCCAGTTCCTTATCTGTCTTATTCCATTCAATCCTCCTTAGTTTCATCATGGCTCAGTGGCTCCAAGGGGTCAGAGGTGTTGAGGGTGGTCTGTCCCCAATTTCCAGTCTCCGTTCCTGTTGCTGGGCTCAGTCCCTTGCTGGCAGATGCTGAGCACACGGCCTAATACTGTGAGAGGCACCTCCATACGACAGCAAATCATGTCACAGGAACATCATTAAACTGTCATAACTTCATTGACCTGTCCTTTCCCATCAGGGCTTATTAAAAGGGTGACCAGGGGACTAGAAACTTCCTACCAGCCTGTGCCAGCAGAGCATGGAAGACATCAGGAGGTCAAGCATTTTGTTTCTCAAAATGGGAGAAGAAGGAAAGTAGCTCTGCTAAGTTTCTTGTTCCTTGTGCTTGTTTAATACCTGATTTCTCTTTGCCTAATCCCTTCCTGGTACTTTCACCCACAAACACACCAAGTCAGGAACCATGTTCTCTCCAACAAGCGGAGTCTGCTCCACAGCATGCTGCCTCTGTTTCAGCAGTTCTCCAGGGTCGTGGATCACAAATTTACCAGCACTTTTGGAAACAAAATCACCAATACAGGTGTCCATCTGTTATATTTATTCAGATACTCTAGTTAACTTGGCTAATTGATCCTGAATGACTACACTGAAGTCTCTAGGCACCACTGACCTCATGTAATACTGCTAAGACCTGAAGTCCCTCAGCATCTGTGTGTCTGCTGGGAGATGTGCATACCATCACCAGTGCTCTGTCAGGGCTGATGGGATAGACTAATTCCAGCCCTCTGGGAATACAGGGTGGATATTTTCCTTCCCCATCTGTCCCTGTTGCCATGTCCAGAGGGACTCTGACACCATTCAAAAAAGAGAAATGATGGTGATGGGAAATATCCTGTCTAGATGTGGGATGAGCTTGTCAGCCAGCTCCTACAATCTGCTTTTAGCCACTGGATATTCAAAGTCAAGGTACAATATTTAGATTTTATTAGCTCCATTTTCTGCTACTGAGGAGTGATTGAGTTCCAGATGTGCTGCTACAGAATCTCTGTTACAATAGACTTTTATTACCTTGCCTTCAAATCCTTTAGGATAACGCAATAACAGATGTCAAAAAGCCCTCTGCCCTGGGCCTTCTGTCTGTGCTTCCCACCTAAGCCAGGTTTACCACAGCTGGTTTAGAAAGGTGTAGATGGAGAAGATCTGTTTGGTGGCAGGCAGGTGGCAAGGCTCCATTCGTTGTCTGTCAGAGGGCAGCTCAAGGCTGCACTGAGGGTCAGCACTGGCATGGTTGCATCTCCTGCTCATGCCCTGCTCCCAAGAAGCCTGGTGCCTCCAGACGCAGATGTTCCTCAGGCCCAATGCAAAGAGGATGGTGTCATTTTTGCATGAAAACAGTGGAATGGCCATAGCAGCCGTTAGTGCTGGAATTAGTGCTTGGGAGTTATAGAATCAGAGAATCGCTTTGGTTGGAAGAGACTCTCAAGATCATCGAGTCCAACTGTTAACATAACACTGGCACTAAA
Source organism: Nesoenas mayeri (assembly GCF_963082525.1). Taxonomy (NCBI): domain Eukaryota; kingdom Metazoa; phylum Chordata; class Aves; order Columbiformes; family Columbidae; genus Nesoenas; species Nesoenas mayeri. Next base: position 205,258,063 of record NC_137541.1, read on the forward strand.
CCATGTCCCTAAGAACCTAATCTAAATGCCTTTTAAACCTCTTCAGGGATGGTGACTCCACCACTGCCCTGGGCAGCCTGTTCCAATGCCTGACAACCCTTTTCACAAAGTAATTTTCCTAATATCCAATCCAAATCTTCCCTGGTGCAACTTGAGGCCTTTTCCTCTTGTCCTATCACTTGTTACTTGGGAGAAGAGACCAGCACCCTCCACGCTACAACCTCCTTTCGGGTAGTTGTAGACAGTGATAAGGTCTCCCCTCAGCCTCCTGTTCTCCAGGCTGAACAGCCCCAGGTCCCTCAGCCGCTCCCATCACACTTGTGCTCCAGACCCATGGGACATGCTGCATGAAAGAGCTGGTTGTTAGAGGGGGACTGGGGGCAGTTTTGCTGCTATATGGACTACAATGAAGGTTGACTATGATTTTTCAAGATCTTTTTCCCCACAAGCTTTGAGATTGATCTTGGCTTGATCTTGCCCCATATCCTGTCTCCAGCAGTAACTCATAGCAGATGCCCTGGCATTTGACTAGGAACAAGCAGCAAACAATCCTTGGCACACCCCCACCTTCCAGTAATCCCGGATTCAGGGATTTCCTCCTGTCTTTGTGCTGGAGGGTCACTTTCATTTAGCCGTCACTGAACCCACAGCAGGCTTCATGCCCCAGAGCCTGGTGGCCATGGTTCTGTTGGCAGAAACCTGGTGGGATTCCTTCCCAATGTCAGAAACAGTCTGCAGCCTAAGAAGATGATGACACCAAGCTGGGAGGAGTGGCTGACACGCCAGAAGGCTGTGCTGCCATCAGAGACCTGGACAGGCTGGAGAGTTGGACGGGGAATAACCTAATGAAATTTAACAAGGGAAAGTGTAGAGTCCTGCATCTCGGCAGGAACAAACCCAGGTTCCAGTATAGATTGGGAAATTACATATTAGAGAGCAGTGCAGGGGAAAGGACCTGGGGGTCCTGGTGGACAGCAGGATGACCATGAGCCAGCACTGGGCCCTTGTGGCCAGGAAGGCCAATGGCATCCTGGGGTGTATTAGAAGGAGGGTGGTTAGTAGGTCAGAGAGGTTCTCCTTCCCCTCTACTCTGCCCTGGTGAGACCACATCTGGAATATTGTGTCCAGTTCTGGGCCCCTCAGTTCTAGAAGGACAGGGAACTGCTGGAGAGGGTCCAGCGTAGGGCAACCAAGATGATGAAGGGAGTGGAGCATTTGCTTTATGAAGAAAGGCTGAGGGAGCTGGGTCTCTTTAGTTTGGAGAAGAGGAGACTGAGGGGTGACCTTATTAATGTTTATAAATATATAAAGGGTGAGTGCCACGAGGATGGAGCCAGGCTCTTCTCGGTGGCAAACAATGATAGGACAAGGGGTAATGGGATCAAGCTGGAATACAAGAGGTTCCACTTAAATTTGAGAAAAAACTTCTTCTCAGTGAGGGTGACAGACACTGGAACAGGCTGCCCAGGGGGGTTGTGGAGTCTCCTTCTCTGGAGACATTCAAAACCCACCTGGACATGTTCCTGTGCGACCTCACCTAGGCGTTCCTGCTCCAGCAGGGGGATTGGACTGGATGAGCTTTTGAGGTCCCTTCCAATCCCAAACATACTGTGATACTGTGATACTGTGAAGATGGTGAAGCAGGCAGCAACTCCTGTTGGGTTCATGATGCAACTCCCTAGTGTGGGATTTCTAAACCCTGGACGTGGTGCTCTAAATTTTGAATTTGCTGTGATATAAAAGATTAACAGATCCCACCTGTTGGCTCAAAACCAAACGTTCTAGCACGAAAACAATTGTATTTTTGTCTCATTCATGATGACCATCATAGCTACTACAACAGTCATGATTTCTATTGTGGATTCTTAGGTCCAGCTTTCACTATGCAATGATCATCTGGCAATTAATGAACATTACTGATGCTACTTCCATTTAAAAACATAGTAACAGATATGATCATGCTTTCTGACTTATCTCTTCATCTCTCCCTTCAACACTAGTAGAACTATTTAATGACTGATATACAAGTTGCTATTAAATCACATCACAGTACTGAGTGAGGCTTTGAAGGGTTTTTTCAGTGTTTTCAGAACCAGAAGGTCAACTTTTATTTTAATTTACCAAACTTCTAGTTTTCATTGTCAGGTTTTTTTTAAGGGAAAACTTGCCTTCCTCTTAGCCACGTGGAGGTATTAAAAATTAAAGGAATTAAAGGCTTTTTCTGATGTTAAGTGTAACATCTGTTTGCAGCCTGTAAGCGAATAAGTGTTGCAGGCTCTCCCTGCAGACACCAGTGCACTTGCCTGGCCCCGAGTAGTAAGCCCATCTCACTGTTGTCTCTTTACCTGTCTGGCTTTCCTCTTCCTGGCCAGAAACTCATACAAATATGCAAACCGTGCAATCCTGATGTGAAATTTCCCAGACGTGAACAACAGTGAAAAAGCCTCAGCTTTCTGGGACATATTAATACTTTATGCTTTTGTGTACCTGCCTATTGCAAAGATCCCAGCAGCCACACCAGAGCGGCCATTCAGGGCTGTCAGTGGGCTCAGGGGAGGGAAAGAACTGGGTCATCAAGAGCAAGAACAAGCCTGGGCCTCACGTCCTTTTTGCGTGGGATGAACAAAGGTGTTTTCTCCCTCTGAGCCTCTTAGCTTGGCACCAGTGTTTGCTTATTTAAGATTGCTGGTTCTGTCTCTGTTTCTAATGTAGATGAAAGCGTATCTTGTTCTGTGCCTCGAGTCAGCCTTGGTGCCAGGTGGGACAGTCTAGTTTTCTTCCATTCTTGTTTGTGAAAACTCAGTTTGCAAAGACCTTACGGGAACAACATGTCTTTTCTCCACCTGAATGTCCCAGCTGGCTCTGGACCCCATTTCTGCCCACCTGCAGCACACTCGGACCCCATAACAGAGGCACAGGCTGCTTCCCCTTCATACTCAAGGAAAATGCAGATTCTTAAAGTTGCCCAGAGAGGTGGTGGATGAACCATCCCTGGAGACATCCCAGGCCAGGCTGGACGGGGCTCTGAGCAACCTGATCTGGGTGAAGATGTCCCTGCTCATGGCAGGGGTGGCACTGGATGAGCTTTGAAGGTCCCTTACAATCCTTTACTGAAATGCCATTTTTCTTGGAAATCAGAACATTGGTTGCTAGTGTATCAAGCAGCACTAAGAAAGTCTCAAGGACAAGGGCAAGGACAATTTGGCTCTTCTCTGCCTGGTTTAATCTAAGACTATAAACTGGAGTTGCAGCACATCAAAGCTGGCTCCTTACACCATGAATGACTGAAGGCAGTGCTATAAAATGGATTGAAACCTCCTGCCCATGATTCTTTCCATAAAGGAACTGGACCTTCTTGCATTTTTTTTTTCATACATGTAGGAATGTTTTATACTCCTTGCTCAGGGTGAACAAGAACATCCTTTGGATACTGGTCAGCAAAGGCACTGCACAGGTCCTCAGGCCACTCTTGAAGTTCTGACTTGTGCAGTTTTGTTCAGACGCTTCTCAAATGTTAAATGCTGCCTCATGAATTTTTTCCTCTGTGACCTTGTGGCTGATGATGAGGCTGGATGAACTCGAGGAGGTGTATACAGGTGGGCATGGAAAAAACAAGCTGTGTAATGAGATTGTTCAGGCAATTGAGAAGTCTCTTGGATGAAGAAGCTAAAAGCAATGTCATCAGGATAACGTCCGCCTCCCTCTTCTGGGATTCACGCTCTTTTGTTCCACACCTGGTGCTCATCCAGGAGAGATGTGCATCCTCCTCTGCAGGGGATGCGGACTTCACTACCAGCATCTTTCCTGTTAACATAGCCCAGAGATGCAGTGCAGTTGTAGGTTGATAGTAACAGCAGCAAAACGACAGCACAGTGATAAACAAAGTGTCAATCCTACACTTGTTTTCCAGGAAATAGAATAATTTCTTAATAAAGATTAGTGGGTGGCAATTTTATACAACAGACTTGTGCTATTGTATGTGTTTAGCTCCTGGAGTCATCTTTCTGTGATTCATTAGGGTGACAGTCTTATACCATTATTTTGATCAATAGTGTATTATTTCTTTAAAAATCCTGCTGTTTCTGCAAAAATTGCTAGGCAGGCGTTGGAGATAGGATTAAAATGAGTGTGTGGAACCATTCTGTAACACTTTTCTCAGTGAGGCTCTTTTTACAGGAAGATTTTTGCAAGATATGGGAGAAGAAGCCAGACTTTGGGTCATAATTATGGCACAAAACCCCCAAATATGCAAACTAATGAGGCAGCAATATATTCTTTACCATGAAAGACAAGTGATTTTTTTTTTTAATGAGGAAGACCTGACAAAGTACAACTTTTTATTTCCAGCTCTGTGAGATGGGTGGATTGATTCCAGAGGTGGTAGAGAACAGGGTCCCCAGATGGTGGCCTGGCAGCCAACAGCAAACCAGGAGAAGCAGTGGTGGTATTAAATAATGACTCTTGTGGTGTCACCAATTATGAGACAGAAGTGAAAACTGGTTTTAGGGATATATCAGATTCGGTGTTTTGTCTGAAAATAAACAAACAAACAATCAATCAAAGCCTTCATCAAAGGATATCGACATTTACACCTGACATTAACCCAGAATACAAGCCAGTACAGCAGAGTTTGGGTTGTAACTCCAAAACGTCTCATTTTTGTTCAAAAGTGTCGTGGTTGAGGGGGCATTGGTGTTAAGGCGTCGATCTGGATAATACTTAATAACCATAAAAGACTTTGTTGTTATAGTCTCTCTCCATTTCTCTCCAGAGAATGTCTGAATTCTTTCAAAACCGCCTCTGTCAGGGAGGTTCAGAAATATAGTGTCCAAGCATCCTTTTCCACAGCCTGCAAATGTAAGAATTACTTATGCTAAGGGGAAAGCTCTGAGTCCATGAGGAGACATAGGACTGCAGAAATCCGAAGAAATGCGCAATGTGCCCAAGAAGAGTGGGAGTAGCTTTGAATCTGAAATCAGAAGGTCAAAACCCAAAACTTTCCTTCTTTGAAAGAGGAGGGAGGAACTAGAGAATGGAAGAAACCAAACTGGAGATTGGCACTTGCCCTGTTTCAGTGTACCTTGTCAGTCTGAAATCCTGACAGTCTACATTTGAGCTTTCCTTTTAGATAAAGACAATTAGATCCTGGGTGTTTAACTACTGATGTCCCAGATGCCAAGACGATGATAGAATGCTCTGGAGAACGTGAGTCACTGACAGTCAGGATGAAATTACCGAAGGGAGCCAACCTGATATGGCCACGTCTTTCCTGGGCTGGAAAACATTCAGTCCTGGTGTGACCTGCTGATCTTGGCTTCAAACGCTCCCTCAGGCTCTTAGCTGAAGGATGGGAGGTGAGTCATGGTGGAAGCACGGAAGGATCTCTGAGAATAGGCAACAAGCCAAGCAGGCTGACCTTGGGAGCCTCTTCCTACCATGGCAGTTTGCAAGGTCTCTCTACAGGGCCACCCTCAGTTCTAGCCACAAATTGAAGGATATTTAAATGTGACAGAGGGGATCTTCTGAAGTCCTTGTTCAAATTCTCACTTCACAATCACTTTTTCTAAAAAGAGGCATCCTGTACCTACAGACAGCAAGTGTAGTGTAAGTGCTTTGGTGTCTACTGACTTGGACTGCGTTCATATCGGATCTCACAAGTTAAACAGCAAACTTTCTTAGCTGGTAAGACAAGAGCATACCTCACTAAAAATAATTCCTTCAACAAGAAATCATTGATTTTGGTTTCTTAATGGAAACTACAATGTTTTGGATGAAACACAATAACTGTAACAACGATTTTTCTCAAAATCCAGTTTTCATTTTAAAAATGTTAACAATGAGTAGACCAATGTATTTCAGTCCATCCTGAAGTATTTCCATGTACCCTGATAGGGGACCACTTGGATACCCTACACAAGGGATGGAGCAGGGCAATTTCTATAGAGAAGATCAACAAAGAAACTGCAGCCTCTGGGGGCAGCAGAGCATTGCAGCTGAAATGGTGATAAGCCACTCACCTAGGACATGTGACAAATATTTAAGGTCTTTCTAACCCGTGGTGATAATTAAATAGCGTTAGATTATCTCTCCTAATTTAGGTGTCTAAAGTTACACATCTGAATTTAAGTTGATGATCTTAGATTCTCTTCATGGAGACTGGAGAAAGAGGCATCTCCAGAGATGTTTTCTACTTCCATTTTCCACCTGAACTACTTCAAAGTTGCTATTGCACGTGCCTCTTTCTCTCTGTTGTTTGAGAGGGCAGCCAGAGTTGTCTAGCTGTACCGTACACAGACAAACTTTACTAGATATGTAAAGGTAGTGGAAGAAATCCCATTCTGCGTCCTGTTTTGTTGGCTGAATTCCAGTACAGGTAGCAGCTCCCTGGCCACCCTTTCCCTTTGCAGTAACAAGTGTTCTCCACCTTCTCTCCTGAGCTGGATTTTTTTTTAGCATTGTTGCATATTAAAGCACTTCTGTGCTCTAGTCCCGAGTTGGCTACATTTCACTTTTGGATGCTACCCAAATACTCTTCATAGAGCACTCTGAATTCCTTTGGGATGAACCAGGTCACACAAATCTGAGTCACTGTGCTGTGGAGAAAGGACAGTAGAACTGACTCATCATGTTGATACTCACAAGGATGTTACTGCAAATGGCCCCAGCAGCTGTTTTGTTCATAACTCTTTGCCAAGTTTATGCTTGGGCTGCTCAGATCATCCTAAGCTGGGGTGTTGCAGCCGCCAAAGTATCGTTAGGAAAGAGCAGTAAGCATGGATTTCTAAGATGGCTCAGTAAGTCATCTGCCTAATTTGTGACTGATTTAACAGAATCATGGAATGGTTTGGGTTAGAAGGGACCTTCAAAGCTCCTCCAGTGCCACCCCTGCCATGAGCAGGGACATCTTCACCCAGATCAGGTTGCTCAGAGCCCCGTCCAGCCTGGCCTGGGATGTCTCCAGGGGTGGTTCATCCACCACCTCTCTGGCCAACCTGGGACAGGGTTTCACCACTCTCAGTGTAAAAAATTTCTTCCTCATGTCTGGCCTGCATCTCCTCTCTTTTAGTTCAAAACCATCACCCCTTGTCCTATTGCAACAGACCCTACTATAAAGTCTGTCCCAAGTGTCCCCATAATTTCAGAGACTTTGAGCAGCACAAGTTTTTTAAAGTCCTCTCAAAACCCCAGCAAGGTGAGTAGTCCTTGAGGACTAGGATCGTCATCCCTAGATTCCCATGTTTAACTGTGAGTGTGAAATATTTGGTTCTTTCATCTGAAGCATCCAGTGTTAGGGTCTTATCATGACCAATTTGTGGTCTTTAATAATGAAGATTTTAGTTCTCACATTATGCAAAGGCTCACATAGGCTCGAAAAATGCGGTTTGTACTTTAAAAACCTCAGTGGACATATTGCAGAGAAAACGAAAACAATCTTAAAAAAACTCAGTGAAAAGAGTTTGCATTCCAGCACTGTCCTGTCATACTGAGGGGCAGGAAAATGAAGTGTTTATGGGCCACCCTACTGTCCTTGTGCTCTGCCTTACAAAAAATGATCAAAGACAAAACCAAATAGAAGTGACTGTGCACTGACTTATGCTGCAGATCAGGAATATGAAGTGAGAAAAGAGTTCTGTGCTTAAAAGAGAAAAAAAAAAAACAAAACAACTTCAGGTTAAAACTCTTGGCAATTTGAACATTTAGTCAGGGAAACTCACCCACCCGCCCCACTGCTCTTTGGAGAGCTGGTCACACATACATTAATGCTGCCTGAGATCATTGATTTTGTTAAGCAAGTCAGTAATGTTATTTCCTCAGTGATACAAATAAATAATAAGACTGGTGTTAGATAAATAGTTTCTATAGCAACGGAAGTTGCTTAAAGATTTGCTAATTCTTTGCTGTGAGATGTTAGCAGATGTTCTGGACGGTGTGTCATCTTCCTCTTAACTATGTTTTCCTTACACATTCAAATGATGGGCAAGAGGTTCAACTATTAGAAAACTGATTTTTCACAATAACTTTTTATATTGTTTATTTGCACAATTTCCTTGGATATCCACAATGTTCATTTTGACTGCCAAGACTTTACATAGAGAAAGAGACTAGGGAATCTTCATCTACTGCTTTGCAGAGAATTGCTCAGCATTTCAGAAGAAACTGTGATACTGGGTGTCTCCATGAGAGCTGCCAGAATCTGCAATGGGGAGGCTTAAAGTGCATAAACAGTCTGTCCCTCAAGTACGTGGCGTAACTTGTAGTTAGCAGCACACTGGGGGCAATTTAGGAGCATCTTATAAAAAAAATGTGAAGTTTCAATACACTGCAGTTGTAACATAGCCTGTCATACAGGGTGCAGGAAAGGATTTGTCCTGTTCAAAGTCACAAAACCAATGGCAGCAGGTGTCCTGTCCATTTAAGAACGTAAGTTGAATCAAGGCAAGTGTAGGGGGTCCTGCACCTGAGAAGGAATAATCCCAGGCACCAGTACAGGTCAGGGATGGACCTGCTGGAAAGCAGCTCTGCAGAGAAGGATTTGGAAATTCTGGTCAACAACAGGTTGACCATGAGTCAACAATGTGCCCTTGTGGCCAAGAAGGCCAACGGTACCTGGGGTGTATTAGGAAAAGTGTGACCAGCAGGTACAGGGAGGTTGTTCCTCCCCCTCTTCTCTGCCCTGGTGAGGCCACATCTGCAGTACTGGGTCCAGTTCTGGGCTCCCCAGTTTAAGAAGGACAAGGAATTACTGGAGGGAGCCCAGCGGAGGGCTGTGAAGATGATGAGGGTGCTGGAGCATTTTGCTTTTGAGGAGAGACTGAGAGAGCTGGGTCTGTTCAGCCTGGAGAAGAGAAACTGAGATGGGATCTCATCAATGTTTATAAATATCTCAAGGGTGGGGGTCAAGAGAATGGACCAGACTCCTTTCAGTGGTGCCCAACGATAGGATGAGGGGCAATGGGCACAGACTGAACCACAGGAGGTTCCATCTGAATATGAGGAGAAACTTCTTCACTTTGAGGTGCCAGAGCCCTGGAACAGGCTGCCCAGAGAGGTTGTGGAGTCTCCTTCTCTGGAGACATTCAAACCCACCTGGACACATTCCTGTGTGATCTGCTCTGGTGAAGCTGCTTTAGCAGGTGGGTTGGACTGGATGATCTCCAGAGGTCCCTTCCAACCCCAACTACTCTGTGACTCTGTGATTCAGGCTGAATATTCCCCAGTTTTTAGAAACTGCACACTTGCCCTTGTATTACTGGACAATTATGGGAAGTTTGTGATTATTTCACGTCTTTTGACTCTATGCATCACTAGCTCTCATTGCGTGCTTGTTACATGCACAGGAACTCACTGGGAGGAAACGTTTCCAAAGCACAAAAATGCGGCTGTGGAATCACACCATGAAGCATGCAGTCCGTGGGATCCTACAAGCGGGTTTTTTTCTCATCTCTTGGTCATCTACAGCTGAAGTGGGCACTTGATGCTGTCCCTTTGGCTGGTGTTCCCTTTGCAGTCAGAGCTGCTGTATTGCAACATGGCAGGTCCAATATCCACTGCAGAAGAGATTCTCCTCCACTTTGAGATGCTCCTCAGTAAACATGCCACTCAAAATTTGTCATATCAATGGTCCAAAAATGCATATATATTTTTTTATATAGGTATATATATATACCTATATATAAATATATATATATATACACAAGAAGCCTTTTGAATTACTAATACAATTTCTTAATGGTAATTCCACTCTTCTGAGTGCTGGATGTTGGGAAGGGTGTGATCCCATTTGCTGTTACTGTGATACATTTCTCTTATGATGCTTATATCTCTGCACTACAGTCTCTAGCTACATTGTCCTGGTAAAATATGTATTTATCGTCCTATGTTATAGAAATATTTTTATCCATTTTTACTTACCCTTTAACTTGCAGGTATGGCATTAATTGTCTGATCCAGTTCGAAGATTTTGCCAATGCTAACGCTTTTCGTCTCCTCAATAAATACCGCAACAGATACTGTACATTCAACGATGATATTCAGGGTAAGTACTGTTAGGAAAATGCAAATTTCATCTTCTCATGAGGGAAGGTGATTAAGATCACAAGACCGTTTATTATTCAGTACTCAGATGTGTGATAAATTTCAGAGTTTACATATAAGCATTTAAAATATAAACAAAAGCACTGCTGTCTGAGTTGAAAAGTGAGTCTCCATTGTTTTGGGGAATTTAGCTGTTCACTGCAGAAATGTTGTTGAAGAGAGAAAATAGATCATGTGCTCTAGATTATGAAGGTAGTTTAGAGTTCCATTAATTTTCTATAATTTAGTTAAAACAATGATGATGTTTTAACAGTTATGCAAGGCTTTCATTTTCCACAAGCCAGGTGGTCATTAGCTGATCCTGGCACTAGCCCTTTATTGTTGTCCTTATTACAGGCACAAATAAGAAGGCAAACCAACTTGTTTCCCCTCCTTGGATGCTAACTCCACGGTGATCTAAGAACAGATATATTCTCCCCTAGAGTGATTCAAATAACGCATTCAATGCCAAATGACAGCAGCAAAGCTGGGGTTATGTCCAGCACGTCACTCAGGTCCTGGGGGGCTCAGCAGAACTTCTCAAATGCGCAGAGGGGTGCAAGCTGCTTGTTGCTGGCATCCTGGTCCACTGCTGGCTTTGCTTTAACCACCTGACAGGGACAGGACCTTCCCAAGTGATTACAAATAACCAGTTCTTCTCCTGTGAGTCCCTTCATCTCTTCTTTTATCTAGTCCCGCTTGCAACATGCAGAAATTCCCAAGGTTTGTTGATTTAATTATTTGAAGTTGGTTGGGCTTATCCTCACTCATACTTGAAAGAGACAGAAAGAAATGCCAGTGTTATTTTTCACACAATGCTGGTTCTTTTGTGAGCAAACTTTCCAGCACTATTTATGCATCCGCAACCCATCTACCAATATTTGGAAGCATGTGTAACAGCTTGTTCATGTCCATCATGGCACAAGAAGGAGTAGGACTTGTGGGAATAGGTTAAATGTGATGGGACACATTGTCCTGCTCAAAGACATTTCCATGAAGAGAGTTTAGAAGCAGAGGAGCTTAAGGCATTTCAGAGAAGGTGAGATAGATACTCCTGTACAAGAAAACTCATGAGGTGTTCTTGTCACCCACAAGGTGTGGGGGTTGGTCTCTTCTCCCAAGTAACTAGTGATAGGACAAAAGGAAATGGCCTCAAGTTGCACCAGGGGAGGATTAGATTGGATATTAGGAAAAATTTCTTCATGGAAAGGGTTGTCAGGCATTGGAACAGGCTGCCCAGGGCAGTGGTGGAGTCACAATCCCTGGAGGAGTTTAAAAGTCATGTAGATGTGATTCTTAGGGACATGGTTTAGAGGTAGATTTGGCAGTATTAGGTAATAGTTGGACTTGATGATCTCAAAGGTCTTTTCCAACCTAAATGATTCTATGGTTCTATAATCTAAAAGCTTTCAGTGGAGAGAGCAGCACAAAACAAGAGAACACAGGAGATACATTTTTGAACTGAAGTCTCGAATGAAGGAACCAAGAACTCAAACTTTTCTAGAGATGGACAGATGAAGCCAGTGACGTGAAGTTTTATTTTGGATTAGTTGCTCTCTCTACAAGTGGAAGGAGACTCCTCATTCAAAAGGAAAAGAGGCCAGACGATGTGGCAGATCTGTGGGCCTGGATGTAGTTATTATGCTTTGGGGTAACTCAAGTGAACTGGAAAGGTTTCTTGGTGAATTGGAATAGTTTCTTTGACTGGCAGAGAAAAGAGAAAGAGGATATTAAAGCAGAACTGAAGATTCTGGGCGGGAAGCGGGAGATTGTATTTTGTGTAGTTTCTTTCTGGCCATAGGTCATAGCTGAATGCCTCAGACACCTCCTAGAAATTATTCCCTTGAAGGGGCAAACCGCATCCAGGAGGATGCTGTGAAACAGCGTTGCCATAAAATGGACCTGATTTGCTTCTCCCCAGTTAGATGTGTGTCACGGTGCATGGGAGACGTCAAGTCCCCTGAGAATTCTTTGGAGTCGCACCTGTGAAAACAGTAGGATTTTACCTCCTACTAGTAAAACTCCCTTATATTCTCAAATAAAGCATCAATCTGGCACTGGTTCCACAGAAGTAGATAAGGAAGGAAACCCTGCTGCTCTTTTGCATGGACAAGTGATGGTTCAAGGGAAGCAAGCCACTGTTTCAGGCTTTTTTATGTAGGTGTCAGAAAGAAAAGGGGATTCCAAGCCAGGGTTGTAGTCAGGAATGAGTTTTGAGGACCTTTTGGAAGCTGAAGTAACTTGGATCTGCTCAATTAACTCTGTCTTGGAGTCATGTGAGAGATGAATGGAGTTGAAGCTGGAATGCATAGTCTGATCTACCCACCCTAATATGCATGTACCCCTCTGTAGGTACATGTAGGAAGGTAGGACATGCTATTTTCTCACTTACACCCTCCTGTTCTTTGGTTTTCCCTCGGGCTCTCTCTTTTCTAACATGCTGGTGTTTCGTGACTCGCTTACTTAAAAAAGTGGGTGAGTTCAGAGCAAATTGTGTTTTAAATGATTAATTAGAATTATACAAAGCCTTGTTTAAGCAGGCCTGCTTCATTTTACTCAAGTCAGGCAGGAACAGACCTCCTGAAGCCTGAATTATCCCAGCTTCTGAGCTGGCATTGTTTTGAGTATATTGATTGAAAAACACATCTTGGGCACAAACAGTGCAAGTTAGATTAGGCCTGAGCTATGCTAATTTAAACTCATTACCCATCGGTTACTGGGACTCTCAATGCAATGTGCCCAGCACACACATGCAGACGAGATGTGGGAAGAAAGTATAAATCGCTCCACTTAATCTCTTGTACACCTCCCTCTTGCCGCCCCAGGTCTTACAGAAACAGAAAGCAGTTTAAAATATTAAAGCCTACTTTTTGTTGCTGTTGTTGTTACACAAATTACCGTATTGCCAAATCCATCTTAACCTGAGAGAATTAAAATGACTCAGACCCCGTCCAGTTGGAGCCAGCCTGCTGATGCTGAGTGGGACGCCTGCCAGGGACCGCAAACCCGGACGAGGTGTTTGCTGTGATTCCAAAAGCCATTAGCCTGGGAGCTGGCAGGAGCCGGATCGTGCCCGCGCAAGGGAGCTCCCCGTTTAGGGAAAGCTGCTCCTTCCTCTATGGGGTGATGACATCCATCCTTTCCCAGCTCTGGCTGGGTTCATGCAAGGGGCAACAGCTTCAATTTCAGCTCTACGGGAGAAAATGGATTGTCACTTCTCCCTTTTTCCCAGTGAAGTACCAGAGCAGGCGATGAAGCACATAAGAGATTGGAGGGACATGAGAATGCTTTAGATCCTGCTTTTTCTCTTCCTGCTGCAACTTCGTTCCACTTCAGTGTGCATAAAAAGAAAACAGACAACTAAAAAGTCTTACAAAGGTGTTAAATCTTGCGAATCCCTGAGACAGGCATCTCTGGCTTCATTCTTCATACAAGAAAATATATAAACTTATTGAATGGGTAAGTTTGGAAGAGACTTCTGAACATCACCCAGTCCAACTCCTTACTCACTTGCAAGATGACTTCAAATTTAAATCCAGTTTTGACGTTAGATCAGATTCCTCAGAGCTTTATCCAGCCAAATGATTTTCAGTATCTACAAGGATGGATTGTCACAACCTCTTTGTGCTACCTGTTCCAAGGGGTTTTTTGTCTTCCTTGTGCATTTTTTTTCCCTAATACCTATTTTCCCCAGATGCAACTTGTGTTCAGTGCCCCTCATCCTTCTGCTGTGCACTTCTGAGAACATAGAATCATAGAATAGTTTAGGTTGGAAGAGAACTTCAAAGCTCCTCCAGTGCCACCCCTGCCATGAGCAGGGACATCTTCACCCAGATCAGGTTGCTCAGAGCCCCGTCCAGCCTGGCCTGGGATGTCTCCAGGGATGGGGCATCCACCACCTCTCTGCCCAACCTGGGACAGGGTTTCACCACCTTCACTGTAAAAACTTTCTTCCTCATGTCTAACCTGAATCTGCCCTCCTTCTGTTTAAAACCATCACCCCTTGTCCTATCCATACATGCCCTTGAAAGAAGTTGCTCTCCAGCTTTCTTGTAGGGCCCCTTTAGGTACTGAAAGGCCGCAATAAGGTCTCTCCGGAGCCTTCTCTTCTCCAGGCTGAACAAGCCCAACTCTCTCAGCCTGTCCTCCCAGCAGAGCTGTTCCCGCCTCTGATCATTTCTGTGGCTCCTCTGGCCCCTCTCCAACAGGTCCATGTCTTTCCTGCACTGAGGGCTCCAGAGCTGGACACAGGACTCCAGGTGGGGTCTCACCAAAGCGGAGCAGAGGGGCAGAATCACCTCCCTCCACCTGCTGGCCACGCTGCTTTTGATGCAGCCCAAGGTACAATTGGCCTTCTGGGCTGCAAGTGCACATTGCCGGCTCATGTCCTTCACCGTGGGGCTGCTCTCAATAAGGAACAATCTGGTTCCTTTACAAACACTCAACAAGTTGTTGCAGACAGAAATTAGATTTCCTCTTAGCCTACTCCAACTTAATGAAACCTTGGTTTCTCAGTCCTTCTTGTATACTTTGATCATGTTGATGGCCCTCCTTTGGGCTTGTTCCAGTTTGTCAATATATTCCTTGTGTTGAGAGCCCCAAACTGGAGATGCTGGTCTAGATATGACCTCAAAAGTGCTGACACAAAATTATCACTTTCCTTGGCCTGTAGTCTGGATTTCTGTTTATGCAGTCTAGCAGGCTGTTTGCCTTCTGTACCACAAGGGCATATTGCTGGACCATCTTCAACTTCTTGTCCATCATTACCCCCAAGTCCTCTTCTGCAGAGCTGCTTTTCAGCCATCAGCCCCTACCATGTGCTGTTGCATGAAATTATTCCTTCTTCCCAGGTGCAGGACTCTGTGCTTGCCTTTGCTGACCTTCATATGGTTTCCCTGAGCCCATTTCTCCAGCCTGCTAAAATCCCTGTAAGTGACAGTCATTAATCACTATCCTGAATTTGTATTCATCCAACTGGCTGGGGTGCACTAGGTCTTACCATCCAGGCAGTTAATAGGACATAAATAGTACTGACCTCTTTGTACCACTTTGTACCACTGGCCACAAGCCTTTCAGGCCAGCAGGCCAACCACTTTTTCACCCAACTGATAGTCCATTTGTTCAGTCTGTATCTCTCCGGTTTGGCTCCAAGGGTGCTTTGGGAGATTATTTAAAAGGCCTCACGCAGGTCAAAGCAAGCAACATCCACTGCCCTGTTCCTGTCCACATAGCCAGTTGTCTCATCATAGAAGGCAGCTGCATTTGACAGGGTTGATTTGCCTAGAGAAAGCCATGCTCTTCTCAATCAGTCTCATGTCCCTAGACATGAGGGAGGTGAAACACTGCCCCAAGTTGCCCAGAGAGGTGGTGGATGCCCCATCCCTGGAGACATCCCAGGCCAGGCTGGATGGGGCTCTGAACAACCTGAGCTGGGTGAAGGCGTCCCTGCTCATGGCAGGGGTGGCACTGGATGAGCTTTGAAGGTGCCTTCCAAATCAAACTACTCTATGGTTCTATGCCTTCCAGGAAGCTTTGCTTTGTATTCCCTAGGTACAGAGGTAAGACCGAGTGAGGTAAAATTCCCTGGACCCTTCATCTGGCTCTTCTTGAAGATGGGTGTGACATTTGTCTTTTTTCAGGAAATGGGAATCTCCCCAATTACCAAAACCTTTCAAAGAATTACTTTGTAATGCCATTGGCCATGTACCTCAGCATCCTCAGATGCTTCTCATCAGATCTCATGGATGTTTTCTGTTGAATAATCTGTGCTAAATAGGCAAGAGTCCCTAGAAAGCCTGTATATTTGCACACCTAAGATTATTATCATGGGACTAGAGCTCTGTGTGCAGGTACCTCACTGTCTTTGCGGTAAAGGCCTGTCTTAGTCCAAGACAGCCTCCAGAGATGTGCACCGAGGACCCAAAAAATCAGCAGGAGTTTGTGCCTGGGCTAAGCAGAAATAGAACGGACCCATCAACCTGTGATTGGGATTGGACTACTTCACTTGAAGAGGCTGAGGAGAGACCTTATCACTGTCTACAACTGCCTGAAAGGAGATTTTAGCAAGGAGGGTGTTGGTCTCTTCTCCCAAGTAACGAGTGATAGGACAAGAGGAAATGGCCTCAAGTTGCACCAGAGAAGCTTTAGATTGGATATTAGGAAAAATTTCTTCATGGAAAGGGTTGTCAGGCATTGGAACAGGCTGCCCAGGGCAGTGGTGGAGTCACCATCCCTGGAGGGGTTTAAAAGGCATTTAGATGAGGTTCTTAGGGATGTGGTTTAGCACTAGAATTACGTTAGGTTGTGGTTGGACTCGATGATCCTGAGGGTCTCTTCCAACCAAAATGATTGGTTGGAAGATCCAGTGTCATTATTCAGTTATCTGATCACACATGACACCATTCGCTGTGAGAGTGGCTGAACACTGGGACAAGTTGTGCAAAGAGACCTTGTGACTTCTATCCTTTGAGAGGCCCTAAGCAATCTAATTTGGGAGCTAGCCCTGCTTTAAGCAGATCCTAGACTAGGTGACTTCCAGGCATCTCTTCCCAGCCTTCATTTTTTTCTATAAAAAGTTCATTCTCCTGGTTGATCAATGTGTTACCCTCCATATTCACATATCAAACATGATGTATTCAGGCTCAGGTTGCTTACTCAGCACAGAACAGCAGAAGCTGTTCTGCAAGTTTAGTCAGAGCTGCAGAAAAATTAAGAAATCTCTAACATGTTATTTAATTAATTGTATCTGGTCATGTCATTCAAAAGCCTTTCACACATATGGGCAGGGCAGAGACAATAGTGCACAGAATCGTAAAGCCTGAATCTAGGCATCTTTAGCAGTCTTTTAAAACTAGACCTATGTAAGTGTGACATAGATAACTTCTCAAAGAACCCCTAGTCTGAGTGTTTCGGATATATCTGTATCCATTTGAGATGCTGTAAACAGATGGGATTCCTAAAATAGGCTGAACACCTACACCCTGCAAATGAGACTTCTTCAAGGCACTTCAAGATGGAAAACCCCAAATCACTAGTGGCTTTGAAAACACCCAGCCTTTTGTATTTTCGTAGTCTCTCTACAACTAAAATAGTCTACAAGCAATGCACAGGGGTCATCGCTTTGGCAGAACCTCTCTGAGTCTTTTCCCACTCATTAGAGCAATGGTTCCCCTTCGTTGTTGGATATGTGACTGCTGATGAGCCTCAAAATATCTCTTGACCCGCCAGCCACCTTTTCCCATTATCCTAGCAGATAACCTTCCCATAACCTTTCCAGGACACTTCAGGCAGCAGTCGCAGCCTCAGCTGAGGATGGGAACAGGCTGACTCCAGCATCGCAAATCTGAGCGACTCCAAACATTTGGGCAAGTTAGAAATCAATCATGTGCAAACGTGGCCTAATTTGCAGGCACATTTCTCTGTGCTGTGTGAAGCAGGCAAAGCGAGTTTTTGGCTTGGCATTAACTAATTTCACCAGATTAAAATAGTACAGTATCTTACTTTGTTGTTTCAGCTGGGGTGGAAAATGCATCGTTAATTATCACAGGAAACTAAGGAGGGGGAAAGCATAATAGGAAGGGAGCGCTGGCCGATGCGCTGCTGCAGAACAAAGCAGGCTGTGTCCTGCTGGGCAGCTCCCAGCACATGCTTTGCTTTCCCTGTGGGCATTTACCTGGCCTGAAGACAGACCTGGAGATGTTCTCAGTCCTGTCAGGGTTCACCACTACCAGCCCCTATAGGACCTGCCGCGTCCTGCAGCAGAAGAGGCTCCTACATTTTGTCTTGGTACTAATACGTTAACTATTTAAGGGCCAGCTCCTAGATGTGTGTCTGAATCACACACAGACTGCGAAACAAGCCAGGTGCTCCTGGGTGTAAATGGGCCTCAGTGTCTTTGGCTTAGTGGTGCAGAGCCCTAAAGATCTGGCCCATAGCTTGTGTTATTTTGGAGACTGTAACATTTGGTCCCCTTTCCTCTTTTGCTTTTCTTGTTCTCTCTTGTTCACCAGACGCCTCTGCAAACTCCTCCTTTGCAGTAAAGAACACTGTACGTCACCTCTGCGTTAAGCTGTCTGTGATCTTTAAGTCCAGTCTATGGAGGCAAAATGAACACAAGAGCAGGGCTGTGCTCCGACCTAGTTTAGCTCCTTAGTATAAAACAGCATCCACGGGGTCTCCAGTGCTGCGATGGGGATGGAAATGGGGGTGGGGATATGGATATGAGGATGGGGATGGGATGGGGAGGGAGATGCAGCAGGGGTGGGGATGAGGGCAAAGATGGGGATATGGGGATGGGGATGAAGTTGGGGATGGGGGTGGGGATGGGGATGAGGACAAGGATGGCGATGGGGACGAGGATGGTGATGAGGATGAGGATGGGGATGGGGATGCTGGTGCTTTCTTGTGCAATGCTGGCAGCTGGCTGGTAGCCTCTGCCTTCGTGGACGAGGTTTGGGTCTGCTGCTGGGCACAGCCCCCGTGCTGGCCGGGCCCTGCGTGGGCAGGAGAGAGGGCAGTGGTGCCCGCCAGCGCTGCGGCGTGTTTTTAAGGCACTGCACTCTGTAGTCCAAGCACTTTACAGCGCAAGGACTAAAAACAGGCACCTAGACGTGACCTGCACTGGGCATCTACTTGAAGATGAGCTCTGTGTCTCTATTGTCAGACAACTCTTCACCGTACCACCACCTTTTCTGGGTCACCAGTGTCCCTAAACCTGTTCGTGGAGAAAGCGAGCTCCTTTCCTGACCATCAGTGCTTTGCATTGTACCACTGTTCTCGTTGATTTGCTCCACACCATTTCTAGGTTTATTTCCTAACGTCTTACAGAGGCTCTTGGGGGAAGGATAACAATGGCCTGCAGCATGTAGGTGAAGACCTTAAGCTGCAAACACTTCAGCAGCTTTTTGGTTCAGCTTTGTCGTGTTTTACTTTAGATTATGCATTTGGAGTAGATCTGGACAGGCTCCGCTCTGCTTTCCAGTAACAGGCGGAACTGCTGCAGGGAGTTAATGTGAACCAGGATTTGGAAAAGCCCTGTGCTTCCTCTGCATCCATAAATTTAGATATATTTTCTTGGCTGCCTTGTGCTGAAGCTGTTAAGCGGGTGCTCGCTGTTCCCTGCGCCCTCATCTTGGCACGGTTTTGATGGGGCAAAGTGTAAGCAGGTGGGACAAAGGTAGATAGTAAGAGATCAGGCTGAATTTATTGATCTCTTCCACCAGTGTGGAAAAGGGGGAATCACCCACAG
This sequence comes from Nesoenas mayeri, assembly GCF_963082525.1. Taxonomy (NCBI): domain Eukaryota; kingdom Metazoa; phylum Chordata; class Aves; order Columbiformes; family Columbidae; genus Nesoenas; species Nesoenas mayeri. Next base: position 205,277,384 of record NC_137541.1, read on the forward strand.
GGGCTAGTGTGAAGACTCGGGCAGCAGTGTGGCTGCACGTTCCCACAAGCGCTGCTCTCCGAAGGGTTTGGTGTGGTGGTGATGCTCTGCTCTGCTCCGCTCAACCAGCACCTGCACCAGCTGACAGGGCAGCGCCAGCCCTCAGCAGGGTCCCCGCTTTCGTCCCGGTCCCCTGCTTCACCCCTGGGTGCTCTCACACGCAGTGCAGCCTCAACATTGTCTCTGGGGAGCGCTTTCTGCGTTGTACTTGTCGGTGATGCCCGTAACTCCATTTGCAAAGCCGTTTGTCCCTCTGTCCACTCTGACAGCTCTGGAGGACAGACCGACAAGGTCTCTGGGCATGGGTGCCTCTGGGCTGGAGCCTTTTCTGTCTGTGTAAGTCTTGAAGCTGTGGAGCAGATCCTTCCCCCCCGTTTTGCTCCAGTGTAGCTCCACTGACATCTATTGGGGCTCAGTCTGAGTTACACTAGTGCAAGTGGAAAACCAGCCCCAGGGTGGGGTTTCTGTAATGTTTTACAATATTCCGAATGTGCATTAGTGTCAGAGATCATTTCCTGTGGACATGGCCATTCTCTTGAGTGTACCTTGGTTTTAAATGCCTATTTTCCTTGCTGATCCTGTTACTCTGGATTCCCCAGAGAAGCTCCTGAGGTCTGCTTGCTGTTTTGTGGTATTACGTTGAGAGTTCGCTTTGGGTCTTGAATGGACGGGACGACTTGTGAGCATTTACCTTTCTTCTCTCTGTGCCCCCCCATATCTCACTTCAGATACAGACCAGCCAAGCTGGCTCTTGCTAATTACTTAAGGAAGTAGTTATCTGCAATAGCAGCATTCAGTCTCTATGGAAAACAGACCAGTGTGTTGAAGGGTGGTATTTCTTTTTCTTGCCACAGGTCATGGTGAGGGTTCCCCCCACCGCATCTCATTTTGTGGTCCTTTTGGAACTGAAGCACAATGATTAGCCAGTTCCTTATATGAACCAGCTGTGAGCTCTCCTCCATAGAAATGCTCTTATTGTTCCATGCTCAGAAATTGTAATTATCAAAGAAAAAATACTGAGCCGAGGCCAAGGTACAGTAACTTTGTTACTTGAGTAATGGGGGTGAGATGCAGTTTGGGAGCCGTAGGGGGATTAGAAACACATTGTAGTGAGAGGAGGAGGGTTCGGAAGGGCAGAGTGGAACAGTCCCGCTGCTGGCCAGCGCTGCAGCATTGGCCGCGCTCAGAACGGCACACCCGGTCCCACGGGTCTCTCTGCAGACCCGATCCACACACACTTTCTTTCCATACACCCCCCTTCTCAAATTCCTGCTAGTAACATCCTTAAAAAGACCCGGAGTCCCTCTGCTGAATGTCCCTCAAGCGTTTTCTGTATAAATCACTTTGCAGATACCAGCATTTGTCCCATCAGACTTCTGGGCAATCATAGGGTAGAAAGCAATTTTGCCTGGGTCAGGACCAAGAGAAACAAGATATTTCTCCAGTTACGTTTCTTTCTTTTAAATATATTCCAGGCATATCTTGCTGCTGATGCTGTGACCTGACGCTTACACTGTCGCACTGTAATTATTCCACTTTATGATTTTTCCCTGTAATCAGTTCCCCACCCACGCAGAGATTTGGGGATTTCTGTGCAAAATAAGCCTGGGAGATAGCGTGTCAATGTTCATACTCTGCTGCATGCCACAAGGTTGGCAGCGCTGTCAACTGTGCGACCCTGGTTTCTCCCCAGTTCTTTGCAGTTTGGGCTGCCAGGGTGGCATCCCTTCCTCCAAACTTTAGATGTCTGCAATGGAAGTGTCTACAAGTATTCCAGTTATCTAGTCTCCCTTAAAAAACTGTGGTGGTAGTGACACTGATACGGTGCATTTCATTTGGTCCAGTTCAGGTGTCAGGCTTTAGCATGAGCAGGATCATATGTGTTCATTGAGAGGAGTCCCAGCTTTGGCAGCCAGCACAGCAGCAAACCAAGCGGTCCTGCTGGTTATAGTCTTATACAGAGAACAGAGAATGAGCACGAGCTAGCTAAATGACACCCATAACAAAGCAAAATCTTAAAACATGGCAATTATCTGGTGTTCCTTTAAATTCCTTAGATGTCCATTATATTCCTCTGTAATTTTTCTAGTCCATTTTGCCAGGTAAATATATGACTCTAAATACAGCTTTAAAAGGCAGGAGAAGCAAGAGGAAATCACAGACATCCTTCAGCTGTCAGAGCTGACATGTTAATACTGAAGCAGCAGAGCGCTCAGCAGCTGGTTCACTCCCCATCAACTCACTTTTAAACTGGCTGAACTCAGGTGGTTTGGAACTGGAAATAAACTGAGCCAGACCATTTCCTGAGCTAATGAAGGGAATTCATCCTTGGTGCTGCAGCAAGCACTTAAAATGATTAATTGCAAGAAAGACACTTATAAAGCCACCAGACATTAGTTTAGTCCACCCGTTACTCTGGTCCATTCTGTGTTTAAGGCACGGATGCTTGCAATGCCCTCATGAGTCAGAAATGCTGCTGCTGCTGCTGTTCCGTACCAGTGTGCCTGTGTATGGGCACTGTGGCGCTAATATTTGCTGCAAGAAAGTGGCCATTGCCACCTCTGCTTAACCAGAATCACTTTAAAGAGGCACTGATTATTCATCTTTGGAGAGCTCAGCTCATCAGAGTTATGAAAGCAAAATGTTGGTGAGATGATGGTACTGAGTAACACATCTGGTCTGGCCAATAAGGATTTGGGGTTTTTTTGCTAGAGTTGCTTGTATATGTTCTTTGAGCAAAATAAGCCATGTCAATAAAAGTTACTTCTCTGCCAGAGTAACTGTGCTCCCATGAGGTTTTCTGCTCGCATGGAAATAATGAGAGAGTAAATCATTCCCCGGTGCCACAACATACCAGTAGATTTCTAGTCTGGCTGTGGCTTTTGCACTGAAGAAAAGGAGCAGGTAAAGCTGAATGTGTTTTCTCGGTCCGTGAGAGATGAGGCAGCACCATCTGCCGGTGTTATCGCTCCTGTGCGTGTCCTGTCCCAGCCCAGCTCATCGCATCGTCACAGGAGCCAAGAGAATGGTCCCTACCACAAGGTTTCTAAGAGCACATCAGTGGGGCAGACAATCCATTTGCCACAATGGTGTTTCTGTCTTTTCAGGCACTGCGTCTGTTGCAGTCGCTGGCATCTTAGCAGCCTTAAGGATCACAAAGAACAAGCTCTCTGACCACAAGTTTGTTTTCCTGGGAGCTGGAGAGGTAGGAATGTTCTTCAGTTTGTTCCTAAATATGATCTAAATTCAAATTTAGAGAGAGAAAAGCCAACCATGAAACTCTCTGCAAGGCTTGGCTTCATGAACACAAAGCACAGAAGCAGGTTCCCTGTCACTGGGCGTGTGTGGACCCCACAGGTGGATCTTGCTGCTGTGTAGAAGTTGCCAACAATCTTTCGGTGACCTTGGCCCATGATCCCTGGGCAGACATCCTGGGTGCTACAAGACTGCCCATGTGTCAATGGGGCTCTAAGTACCTTTGAGGAAAGTCCCATATGAGGCAGAATGCTGCAGGAACATTAAAGAGGCAGGTTTGAGTCCTGAGGACTTGTATTTGGGGTAAACCAGAGACTCTTTCCCAATAGAGTCAAAAGGACTCAAACTCAAAGAACTGCAAGAACATAACATTACTTTTTGGAGTCGGTCATATTCCCCCCGTGACAGAAGTCAGGTAGTCTGTAAGGTGCCATGCTCAAAGAGAGAGGGGGAAGAAGAGGTTTCTAAAGCCTAGGCTGTGGACTAAAGATCCTCCTCTCGCCCACCTGTGTGGCTTTGGGAAGGTCTGTTACTCACTGTTTGTCTACCACTCTGCTGGATAGTTGGGGTTTTACTTATTGATGGCAGCACCCACAATGCTAAAATCAGCCCCATGCCATGACACTGGACAGCCCTGGAGCAGAAAGCGTCCCAGTTTTGTGCAGTGCTGGGGGATGAGCCAACACATCTTTCATTTAAAATCTTCCCCCGCAAAGATGTTGATACCCCAGTGAAGCTTTTATATCATGTGTTCCAGGCTGCAGTCGGAATAGCTCATCTCATCCTCATGGCCATGGAAAAGGAAGGAACTTCACGAGAGGATGCCGTCAAAAAAATTTGGATGGTGGACTCCAGGGGACTGGTTGTGAAGGTAACTTGTCTCCAGAGCTGAGCTCCACTCCCCCAACAGCTCCTGCAAGTCAGAGGCCAGAGCAGGCAGCTATCTGGGACCCTTGCTCAGCCCTGGAGCAAGGGCTGCAGTTTTACTGGTGTCAGCAGAGCTGTTCCTGCGTTCAGAGGACGGGGTCTCATGGTGACAGCTGCGTACCAGCAGCACGGGCTGCCCCGAAGGCAACGCTTTGTGCTGGGCCTCTAAAGTGATAGGACACACAGCTGGCCATGGTCTCCAGCAGCGCTGGAGCTCTTGCATCTCATATGGGGTATTACAACAGCAACACTGTGCCCTGCTGGGTGATCCAGCTCTGCTCTGCACTCCCAGGGACCTCAGGGCCTCTGCCCTTGTCCCTCCTCAGACACGAGGAGACTTGTGCTACACGTACAGTTCCTCTGCACTGGCAGCCACATCCTTTCTCCACACAACCAATGTATTTTGGAGAGCGAGAGGAGCAGAGACCAGCCCCACCGTGACATTACACCAACAGCTCAATGCCTGACTGGCCGATGCTGAGGACCTGCTCTGAGAAATCTGGTTTAGACAGAGGGCCTAGAGATGAAAAGAATGGATGAGTTACTGTGTTTATGTCTCCACCTTTTACCAACAGCCCAAAGTTTGACTCCTCCTTTTCCCTCACAGGGCAGGAGCGACCTGAACCATGAGAAAGAAATATTTGCCCAGGACCACCCCAGTGTGAACTCGCTGGAAGAAGTTGTGCAGAAAGTGAAGCCTACAGCAATTATAGGTGGAGTTCCTCAGCACAACTCTTTCATGTCAGTTCATTCTTAGGAGAGTTTCTGTCTTTCCTCCAGGGCCTGCTTCTGTTCTCCCAGTCAAAACAAAGTGAGCTTTCTTTATCCCCATGTTGCCAGTTGTGCACTTCACATCCTTTCCCCTTTGACCATGGGACACCAGGTTCCCCGTTTTTGGAGCTGAAGGAGCTGCAGAGGGAGGTGACATGGGAGGCAGGACCTGGGACGCTCAGCAGTGAGCAGGACCCTGGCATGGCAAGGGCAAGGGTGACAACAGGCAGCTTGGGCAGGTCTTTGGGAGGACAATCATAGAACAGTTTGGGTTGGAAGGGAACTTCAAAGCTCATCCAGTGCCACCCCTGCCATGAGCAGGGACATCTTCACCCAGATCAGGTTGCTCAGAGCCCCGTCCAGCCTGGCCTGGGATGTCTCCAGGGATGGGGCATCCACCACCTCTCTGGGCAACCTGAGACAGGGTTTCACCACCCTCAGCATAAACAGTTTCTTCATCATGTCTCCCCTCCTTTAGTTTAAAACCATCACCCCTTGTACTATCCCTACATGCCCTTGAAAAAAGTTGCTCTCCAGCTTTCTTGTTGGTCCCGTGTAGGTGCGGAAAGGCCACAATAAGGTCTCTCCAGAGCCTTCTCCAGGCTGAACAACCCCAGCTCTCTCAGCTTGCCATCACAGCAAAGCCGTTCCAACCCTCTGACCATTTTTGTGGCCTCCTCTGGACCTCTTCCAACAGGCCCATGTTGTACTGAGAAGTTCCGAGCCTTTGGAAAAGTGCCGCAGCCAGACTGGCCTGAACACCCATCCCCACACTGTTCAGAGGAGCAGAGGGCTTTATTTTGAGACAGACTTTTAATCTCCCCATAATATAAGAAAGAAACGTTCCCACCTGCCTCTCCAGAGATGGAGCCTTGTCCCTCCCACCGTTCATTTACCAACAGAGCCATTCAAGAGGGATCAGCCCAACGCACTGAAGTCAGTTGCAAAGCGCTGTCTCACTCTGCTGTTGTCGTTTTAGGTGTCGCAGCCGTTGCAGGAGCTTTCACGGAGAAGATTTTGAAGGACATGGCAGCTTTCAATGAGAGGCCCATCGTGTTTGCCCTGAGCAACCCCACGAGTAAAGCGGAGTGCACAGCGGAGCAGTGCTACCGCCTCACTGAGGTGCTGCAGCTCAGCGCGGGGATGGTGGGGCTGTGCGGATGCTGTGGCCGTGGCTGTACCGAGGGAACCAGGGGGCTGCATGGTGGGCGGACAAGTGACAGTGGGCATGAGTTGAAACAGAAGAGGTTCAGGCCGGTCGTAAAGAAAAACTTGCACACTGTGAGGAGAGCCAGGAGGTGGAATAGAGGCCCAGGCTGCTCATGCAGTCTCTGCCCTTGCAGGTTTTCAAGACCAGGCTGGATAAAGCCCTGAGCAACTTGGTCTGATTTCATAGCTGAACTTGCTGTGAGCAAGGGTTTGGGTTCCTACCAGCCTGAATTACTTTGTGGTCCTCTAAATAAAGCACTTGTCTCCTTCTCCCACAGCTGTCTGAGGTGTCTCATCCTCCCACGTTACTGTCCCCTGTGTTTTGCCACCCTAGTCGTTTGCATAACTCTTTCATCACCCAACATGGGCTCAGTGTCACTAAAGAGTTATGGTCATTATCCCAGTTGGAAGAGGCCCTTAGGATCATCAAGTCAAACCACAACCTAACTCCAGCACTAAACCATGTCCCTAAGAACCTCATCTAAACACCTTTTAAACCCCTCCAGGGATGGTGACTCAACCACTTCCCTGGACAGCCTGTTCCAATGCTTCATAACCCTTTCCATTAAGAAATTTCTCCTCATATCCTATCTAAACGTCCCCTGGCAAAACCGGAGGCCATGTCCTCTTCCTGATGTGGGGTGAGAGAGGAGGCCTTGTCTCACTCTCCACTTTGCCCTCCCCACCACCTGCTGCTGGCTAGAGCAGCCACACAGCCCCCAGACCCTTATTGGTTGAGTCCCTCCTCACCCTCCATAGATGGTTGATGGATAAGAAGAGACTCTTTCTCAGCACGTTGAAAGCACTTGGGCAGTGCCAACACCCACTAGGTGCTTGGTGGCCCTGTCTGTGGCCCTGTCTGTGGCTCTGTGGACCAAGCCCTCCATAAGTATCAGCTGGAGATGGCTCTGGTGGAGATCCACTGGCTGGCTGGAGATCTGTCCACTTGGTCACCAGAGTCCCCTGAGCACAGATCATGGCGAGCAGCAGAAATGTAAGATGTCTCTTCTGAATTTTGACACCTCTTTCTCTCTCTTTGATCAGGGCCGGGGAATATTTGCAAGCGGGAGCCCATTCCCACAGGTGACCCTGCCCAACGGACAGACCTTCTTCCCTGGCCAAGGGAACAACGCCTACGTCTTCCCAGGAGTGGCACTGGGAGTCATCAGCTGCGGAGTGCGGCACATCTCTGATGATATCTTCCTCATCACAGCGGAGGTTTCCAACTGGCATTTAACCAATGTTTTTTAAAAATATAGCAAGAGGCACACGCACCTACTTCAGGTGTTTTTGAGAACCTGGCCTGGGGCGATGTGTTGAGGAGAAACAGCACAACCTCAGCAAAAAGCCGCAGCCTTTCCCAGTCTCGGAGAAAGCTCCCACTTCGTTTGCCCGTACAGAGGTGTGGGAGCCATGACAGGTCTCTCCTTGTTCTCCACGACTGCTGCCCTGGCAGCACTTCCACCATTTAAGTCTGTAGTGAAATGTATACCCGTTTTGAATAGTTCAGCAGTTTCTGTTAAAATTAGTCGCAGCTCTGCCACTGCTGAGGTTTCATCCATATGTCTCGTGTGGTAGTGAACGTGGTACGTGCTTGAAACCATCTCTACAAACTGCCTTTCTCTTCTTTCTAGTCTATTGCTGCTGCAGTAACAGAGCAGAATCTTGCAGAAGGAAGACTCTATCCCCCCTTGGACAGAATCAGAGAGGTGTCTCTCAAAATCGCTGTGAAAGTGAGTATTTCCACTTTTATTTCCACTCTCCATGGCAGGGAGGGCAGCACTTGCCCTGGCGTCATTCTTGCTATGTACTTTTTTAGTTCAACTTGTTCTACAGCCCAAAGCAATGATTCTTAGGAATCTTTCCAGCTGGAATTGCTGCTTTAATTTCTCCCATCATTAAAGCCCAAATCTGAAAAATACCTGCTGATTCTGGCTGCCTCACAGTTCACAAAGCTCTGCATTATTGCTTGGAGCTGTGAGTGCTCAGAGCTTCAAAAAATCAGGTTTAGGGTCAAATTCAAACATGATGCAAGTTGCCTAAAGATTTTAGGTTCCAAAACAGCAATTTGGAACCTTTTCTCCTGTATTTGGTAGGGGCCTAAAATACCTAGATACTATTCAAGATCTGAGGTGGTTGTCTAATTGTGGAAGTGGTGCCCTGTATACATCAAATTTGTAATTCCCGTTGAGAGGACACCCACTGAGAATCACGTTGGCCTGCAGGGAGTTACGGGTGGATGCAGAGGAGCTCAGGGGTGTGAGCGGAGGTGGTCAAAGAGCTGCTCTCCTTCTTTAACTGCGTGCTCCAGCCATTCTGCCAGGGCAGGGCTGTGCATTTCCAGGGAAAATACAGCCGGGGCCGAACTGCATTTGTTTTCAGCATCCTAACATGCCAACTTTATTTCATCAGCTCATTTTGCTTATCTTTTTGCAGATTGTTGACTGGGCCTACAAGCATGGTCTCGCTTCTTGGTACCCTGAGCCAGCAGACAAGGAAGCCTTTGTGAAACAGTTTGTTTACAATACTGATTACGATTCATTTCTAATTGATGATTACAGGTGGCCCCCCACAGCCATGCAAACACAAGGTGTGTAAGTTTTTGTGAGAACTGGTTTCTCATTATTTTTCCATCAGTTCCCGTGGTTCATATAATTGCTGATGTAAATGCACCCCCAGCCTTGCAGAATGATAAAAGTAAATGAATCCAAGTAGTTTTTTTACTTGCTGCTGCTTTTTCTCTGTGGGAGCATTTCAGTAGGGAATAAGAGAGAGTCCAAGCTGGGCGGTCAGTGCTCCAAGGAAGCACAGCCGATGGCTGCAGCCCATCCCAGTCAATCAGCTCTGGATGTTCACAGAATCACAGAAAGGTTGGGGTTGGAAGGTTCCTCTGGAGATCATCCAGTCCAACCCACCTGCTACAGCAGGTTCACCAGAGCAGATCACACAGGAATGTGTCCAGGTGGGTTTGAATGTCTCCAGAGAAGGAGACTCCACAACCTCTCTGGGCAGCCTGTTCCAGGCTCTGGCACCTCAAAGTGAAGAAGTTTCTCCTCATATTCAGATGGAACCTCCTGTGGTTCAGTCTGTGCCCATTGCCCCTCATCCTATCACTGTGCACCACTGAAAGGAGTCTGGTCCTGTCCCCTTGACACCCACCCTTGACACCATATTAGTGCTGCATAACAAGCTGCCTGTCTCTCAGCTCAGCTCCTGAGCCACCTCAGAAGCCAGGAGTCCCATTCCCAGTGGGAATGTCTGCAGGAAGTTCAGAGCCCCACTTCCATGGTATCAGCTGCAGGCATGATCATCCCTCACACACGACAGCCCCGCTGCGCCCGTGTCTCTTGGGATGTGATGGGAAGCGTGTGCATTGCCCTGGCAGAGGTGAATACTTGGGCAGCACTACCCTGTCCTGCTTCCAAAGTCCCTAAGCTTTGAGGAGACAACAGGATTCTGTCCTTGGGAAAAGTCTCCCTCCAGCTCCTTCCGAGCAGCGGGCAAGCCCTGGCACTGCGGGCTGAGCCGAGAGAAGCTGCTGATGTGGTCAGTGGCCAAGGGCTGCAGGAGCAAACTTACTCACTGGGGAAACACCACATTGCCAGAAGGCACTTGGGAAAGGGTCTTCTTTCTGTCCATTATGGCCAAACCCATCGTCCCCGGCCTCTGCAGGAGCCCAGGGTGACACCACTGCCAGGAAAGGATCCCATTGCCAACCAGAGTAGTCAGCCTTTGGGCTGCTAAGGCAGAAACCTGCCCTGGGGCAGAGCTCCCTGTCCTCAGCGTTAACTCCTGCAGAACCTGGCAGAATAGCCAACTGCAACTGAAAGAAACTGAGAGCAAGGGAGAAGTCTCTGAGAGCATCAGCAAAAAGCAAGAAGGCATGTGGGAGAGGCTGAAATACACACAATAATGACAGGTCGGTAGAAGGTGCCTTTCTGGCTCTCTCATGACCATCTCAGACACGAGTCCTCCATCAAGGCTCAGGAACCTGCCCGTGCTGCCCTTTGTCCCAGAAGCAATCCCAAGGTCGCAGTGCAGACAGGCCCAGTGCTATCTCCTGGTGGCAGGAGGATCTCAAGCTCCTTTTGCCCTGCCAGGCCCCATCCTTGCATCCTTCCAAGGGCTCATCTGTGCTCAAGCATGGCTGAGCCATTCATCTCTGGTACTGGGAACAGCTCAAACAAATGCTGCATGATCCCAAGAGCATGCAGACCTCTCCCCATGTCACGTAGTTGGCCCTGAACACTGTTACCATCCCAAAAGACAGGCAGGCTTGATTAAATCACACCAGAGAGAGGCAATGACCCTGGCTTCTGAGTTAAAGCCCTGACATGGAGATACCAAGGGATGCTCCTCTGAACCCTGGGGCTCAGTGCCTGTGACAATCCTGCTTACCCATGGCTGGGATCACTGAACACTTTTGCATCCTCCCACCAGCCATAGCCAGCAAACACACCAACTGTCTTGTTTTCTAAGCTGCTCTCAGGGGACAAGGGGGTGGTGGGAAGCCCAGTGTACCCAACTTAGTGTCCAGGACCCTCTGAGCCTGCCTACAGACACCGCACATCCATGCTACATGCCACCTCTGCTTTTTCTGCTGGGCACTGCCAGCAGCTCTGTCTGGTGGTGTCTCCATGTCACCAAGCCCTGGGGAGGCCTCTCCTAGCCCAGAGCACCAGCAGGATACCCATGTGTCCTTGGCTGTGATGGGGAGAGTGAGCTGTATGAGGGCAAGAGCTCCAAAACCTCTCTGGTTTGGCCAAGAGAACAAACAATGAGCAATGCCAAGCTCCAGGGGTGGGTCAGAGGGCATCTCAGGGAGAAGAAAGCCTGGTGAGCCTGGACAAAGAGCTGCCTGGGGCAGGATGAAAGGTCCACCTGGGCTTCCTTGCAAAATGGAGAGGCCATTCAGGCAGCTATTTATGCCATGATACTGCACACATTGGCTTCATCCTACACAACAACCCATGGAACGGCGTGAGGGATTGCCGACCCACCTTCCTTTCCCAATTCCTGCAAATAAATACATTGCAAAACCCTCCAGTTGGAAGCAACTCTGTTGTGCACTAGGGAGTGGGATTTCACCCTGGGAAGTGCTGTCCCCTGCTCTGCTGTGAGAGCAGCACTGACTGCCCAGGCTCTCCTACCTGCTGCAGGACTTGGGCCACTGGGACCCTTCAGGCTGGTCCTACCAGTGGATCTTCTCAAAGGCACCAAGGAGGGGAAAAAGAAAACATTCAAGGTTCAGGTCCAACAAGGGAGGCCGAGAAACACTGTGTGCCTGGCCTGTGGGAGTCCTGAGGTCTCTGCGGAAGCTCCTCCTGTGCCAGCTCATGGTGGGGAACCTACACAGCACCAGGCTGAGGAGCTGTGCGAGGCTGGGGCACAGACCTTTGGCCAAGCAGCTGTAGAGAACCATAGAACCATAGCAAGTCCTGAGCTGGAAGGGACCCACAAGGATCATCGAGTCCAACTCCTGTCCCTGCACAGGACACCCCACAGTTCACACCGTGTGTCTCAGGACGTTGTCCAGTCTCTTCTTGAACACTGTCAGGCTTGGGGCCGTGACACCTCCCTGGGGAGCCTGTTCAGTGTCCAGCACCTCTGTGTGAAGAACCTTTTCCTCATGTCCAACCTAAACCTCCCCTGGGACATCTTCCTGCCATTCCCTCGGGTTCTGTCACTGGTCACCAGAGAGAAGAGCTCAGCCCTGCCCCTCCTCCTCCCCTTGTGAGGAAGCTGTAGCCGCCATGAGCTCTCCCCTCAGTCTCCTCCAGGCTGAACAAACCCAGTGACTTGGGCTCTGGCACCTCAAACTAAAGAAGTTCCTCCTCATATTCAGAAGGAACCTCCTGTACTTCAGTCTGTGCCCCTTGCTCCTAATCCTGTCATTGGGCACCACTGAAAGGAGTCTGGTCCATCTTCTTGACACCCATCCTTGACATTTATAAACACTGATGAGATCCCCTCTCAGCTTCTCTTCTCCAGGCTGAACAGACCCAGCTCTCTCAGCCTCTCCTCATCAGAAAGATGCTCCAGACCCCTCATCATCTTTGTAGGCCACCATTGGCCTCCCTCCAGTAATTCCTTGTCCTTCTTAAACTGGGGAGCCCAGAACTGGACCCAGTACTGCAGATGCAGAAGTAGAGGGTCAGGATAACCTCCCTGGACCTGCTGGTCACACTTTTCCTAATACACCCCAGGTACCATTGGCCTTCTTGGCCACAAGGGCACATTGTTGACTCATGGTCAACCTGTTGTTGACCAGGACTCCCAAGTCCTCCTCTGAAATGCTGCTTTCCAGCAGGTCCGCACCTGACCTGCACTGGTGCCTGGGGTTATTCCTCCCCAGGGGCAGGACCCTACACTTGACTTCGGTGAATTTCATTAGTTTCTTAAAAAAGGTTTCTGCGCTCCAGCTTGTTCCATAGCTGGACACGCAGCTGAGAAGCTGAAGTTGCTGGAACTCAGTGCATCCTCCCTGCAGCTCATGGGGCTGGAGAGGAAAGGAAAGGCTGGCAAGGCACAGCAAATTCCTGAAGTGACTTATCTGGTGGGAGAAAGGCTGTGCCCGCCCTGAGAGCCTCCTTGCCAAGGCTGGGGCATTGCTTCCCCAACCTGCAGGATTCAAAGTGAACCGCTTGAGGGCTGTAGAGGACTTTGTAGGTCTTGCCTGGCTGGGAAGGTCCTGTCACTGGTACATCGCGTTTTACCGGCAACTTGAGCAGTGGCAATTGAATAGGTTTTTTTTTTTCTCTTTTCCAGTTTTGCACAAGAAAAACTCCTTTAGAAGGATTCCTCACTGAAATGAGAAATTGCTGGGAGGCTGCCCTACCAGACACATTAACTAGTAGGAGATTGAATTTGTGTAGGGAAAGCGCGAGTTGAATATTTAGGAACTGTGTTCTGTTTTCTGATGTAGAGCAAGGATAGTTATAGCACATCATTTTGGATTTCTGTGTTTGCTCCCACTGTTTCTCTCAGTGCAGAACAATTCCTCTGTTCCTAATTGGTTCTTTTTCTTTTCTTTTTAAAAAGGGGGTGATTTGAAAACAGTGATAAAAAATAGCATAAATACAAGGAAAATATATCAATACAGGTAATAATGTGGCAATAGTAATACCTATTTCAAGCCCAGAAAGGATCGCTATGGCATCCTAACATGATGTTGAGCCTGGCAATTGATATCTGAATTACCTCTGCCCAGAAAAACCCTTCACTTCTCTTCGCCTAATCACTCATATCTCTCCTTTATTTAACAAAATTGAACCTTACTTATAACCACAGCTGATCTGCATTAGTCAGGTAGAGTTTGTCCCATAGTAAAACCTGTTCTTCTTGGCACCCAGGAGCCAGCATGTGGATCTGACAGCCGAAGAGTGTTGGAAAAATACAATTAAAATCAATTATATTGAGGTCAGGGCCATGCTCCTCTGGCCCAACTTTTACTTCAGCCCTTGTGCCTGGTGTTTCTATCAGTTTGCTCTAGGTCTGAAGGGTTGTCTAATCCATAACAAATATGAATCACAGACTTGTGGATAAAATCCAGGCTATCTGGTCATCACATTTGTTCTCAGCACACCAGGCGTGTTCTTACAAGCATCCACCCCAAATTAAACCTCTACCCTTTAAGCCATTTTCTGAGGCTTCTTCCTCAGGAGCCTTGATTTCATGTGCAAATCAGAGACATTTGTTTTGCTTCAAGGTTGTCCTGACCTTTCAGTCATGAAAGGAAAATCTTGATAAAATCACTAATTAATGGCTGAGTTAGAATCATTTGTCCCAGATATGTGGATAAACAAAGAAGCTAAAGGTCTGGCTATTAAAGAGGAGAGAAAGGGTTTTCTTCATCCAGCGAGCTTGGCTGTTCAAATACCTAAAATGGTGGTAATTGATTTATATTCAATTATTTGAGTGCACGGAAGCAATTATAGCTAATCTGTAAAGCCCGGTTCTACAGTGAAGCGTTACTATGCAAAAAATTCTTCCTTATTAGTTATCCACTGGTGAAAAATGGTGGTAGGAGGAAGGAATTTCCCTTTTATATAGAATTCGCACCCAATTTTGCCTATCTGATCTCTGCTTTTTGTACATTGAGAACAACAGGGCTGTTTACTCCCCACCTAATGAATCTAGCTGACAAACCACTGGCGGGGAAGAGACTGCTGGAATTGGGAGGTGGTTTGATGGCAGAATTGTAGCACCGGCTGGTGTTATTCGAACCAGAGATGTGTCAGAGTCCAGCTCAACGCACAGGCACCCACGGTGTATTCACGTAGTCAGCAAGTGGAACAATAAATGGTATTTTAATCTGTAAATCCCGCAGATTTTTTCAGCAAATCACTGAGATTTCTGGAGATCTGACCAATTCACTCTGAACCTCATTTTTAACTGTTGGAAGGGAGCGTCTTTCGGTCCCAATCAATTCAGCCTCAAGCCAGCTAGTTTAGGAGCTGAGCACCTCAAAGAGACAAGGGAGGAGAAGGAGATAGATATTAGTATTATGTATGTCATACGAAGGGAGGGCCCGGGACCGCTCTCAAAGGCCACCCTGGAGCGTTGTCTCAGCCCGAACGCACAGCAGAGACCTGAGTGCACTCAGCATAGGCTTGAGCTCTTCACCATGATGACTGTCTGCTACATGTCACTGATATGGGTCACAGGGATCCATCCCTATAAACTCATTCTTCACCTTGTAGTATAGCAGAATATCATGGTCTGCAATTAAGAAAATGAGGAGAGAAAAAATCTGTGCCACCGCCTCTCCTGTGCCACCACCCCTGTCCCAGCAGCCCGTCTCAGCCAGGATTCTGTACATTTGAAGAGCATCCTGGCAACACCAAATTCAGAATGAACCACTGATTTCTCACCACTCTGGAGGCACGCAGAGGCTTAAGCAGTGGGCCTGTATCTTTTATAAAGCTGAACCAAAAAAAAATCATAAATACTTGTCGCAGGGGAGTGATTTTAGGGTTCTACTTGCTGCAGAACAATGTTTAGGCTTCTTAGAGAGAAGCACGACTTAAAAGAGTTTGGTGGCAGGCTCACTCCATTATTTACTGCATGGGGAAATATGCCAAGCCGAATGCTGCTTACCTTCTTCCCAGGTGCCTGTATCCGTTCACAAAGCAAACTTCCAGGCATTTTCCCTCCCTGATAACCATTCGCTCCAGGGGCTGTGTCTTGGAGCTCTGGAGACAAACTCTTAGGCCAGGCCTATGTCCATCACGGTGCAAACGTTCGGGATTCTTCTCTCCCTGATAAACGTTCGCTCTGGAGCCTATTTTTAAAGCTCCAGTGGCAAACGTTCAGGTGAGACCCTTAATGGCATGTGTCGTGGTTGAGACGGACAAACCACATAGACCAAGTTCTTCCGGGATGAAAGTAGTAGGTGCTATTTATTGCCACAAGTGCATTTTTATACAGTTTTACCAGTTCATGTGTCTCTTTACTATTGGTTACAAGTTAAAGCAGTAACATCTCATCGGGTAATTTTGCTATCATCAATGTTACTCTTCTACTCCCTTCTCTCTCACGGGTACATCCTTAACATCTCCGGATACTCCTTTACTCCCATCTTTCTCATGGGTACGTCTTCATATCTTCAGTTGATATTTCTGTTCCCATGCCCTCCGTCAGGGAATCCACGGACCACCGTAGCCCCCATAGGCATGTAAAACAGACTTTCAGGAAACAAAATTCTCAGAAAATACAAAATGTAATGGAGTAGAAGAGCGGGAGGGCTGGCTCAAGCTGGTACCTGCGCAGAGGTCCAGCCGAGCATAGAAAACTACAAACTTCTATATCTT
Organism: Nesoenas mayeri; assembly: GCF_963082525.1. Taxonomy (NCBI): domain Eukaryota; kingdom Metazoa; phylum Chordata; class Aves; order Columbiformes; family Columbidae; genus Nesoenas; species Nesoenas mayeri. The sequence goes on from NC_137541.1 coordinate 205,293,397, forward strand.
TACAGACCATTCACACCGTGATTCAGTCCAATAGCAATATTTCACCACCAGGTCCTTTGCTCCCCATTGGACCCTTTTTCCCTGACTCCACGTGGGCCTTTGTTTTGTTCAGTTGTAGACATTGGGTTTGGTCCATATCCTTGAAGGTGTCATTTTGTCTGGATCTTTTCTTCTCAGCAAAGTGCAAAATAGGCCCCGCTTTGCAGATGTCTGTGATGTCTCTGCGTTAGCCCTAGATCCTTGTTTTCCCGGTCAGTTCCATTTTTCCCAGCAAAATGCAAGCTAAACTTTATCTTGCAGGCATTTAGTGTAGTCTGCAGTTGCTTTTGGTAAATACGAGCTTAAAATTTTAGCAAATCTAGTCTACCACGCAACACGAATCAAGGAGTATATTAAAAATCATACAGCCTTATATCTCTATATAATCCATTAAATTTGGTATGCATCTACTTAATGATTAATATTGAACTTGAATTGGGCTCATCCACTGACCTGCAAGTAGTAAAACCATTGCCATACAGCTCGCTTATTTAGCAGGGAGAGCTCAAAGTGGGCTCATCCAGGCTGTTGTGTTTATAGAATGAAGTGGTTGACTTGTAGTCAAATTGCACACAGTAGGAAAAGTCTGCACGAGACTCCCTGTGCCCACAAGCCACCGGTGTTCAATGTGCCATTCTGCCTCCCTGTGGGTCTGCTGGAGGGAGTTCTTGGCCTGGATGCAGCTCAGGTCTTTCCCTCCTCTGGAGCCTGGACCAAACTGCTACTGGTTTGGCTGGGAGGGGGCCGAGTGCATCTGCCACAATATTATGCCCAGCTTCTACTGAAGAAACAGAAATCGGTCTGTATTTATTACCTGTCTACAGCTACTAGTAATACTGTTGTCACCTGGTGTCCCACGTTTAACTCACTCCCAGCCTGCAAGCAGATTTGCTGAGCTGTGGCTGAAACGACTGAGCTGAACTCCAGCCAGTCCCGGGCTGATCAGTGTGAGCCCCAGTCCACTCCAAACCCTCCTTGAAGAGGGACTTGGGCACCAACAGCAGCCTGGAGCAACGGAGGGACAGGCACCGTTCCCTTCAGTCCATGCCACAAAGGGGCAGGGTGGCAAATGGGGACAGTCACCTCTTCATCTGGCACAGCAGGGTTTGCCAGGATTTGCTCAGCAGAGCCCGCGGATGGAATAACAATGAGCTGCTGAGCCTGAGCCAGTCCAAGATGCCCAACAGGAGACTCTTAACACACAAAACATGCGCTTACGGGAGCACCAGAACCCATTACTACAAAGTTTGAATCCTGTCCTACCTCCCTTACTATGGACCAATCCACATTTTCTTATCACCATATATTTTTGGGGATTCCCGGAGGCAGCGCAGGGTAAATTGTGCAGTTTTAGTTGCCTCAGGGAGGGTCACAGCGATTTCATATATAAGACGTGATTCCACCCATTCCAGAGGAGAAAAGGCGGAGCATCATTTGGGAGATGCTGCGTGTTCCTCAGATCCTGCACTGGCCAACTCAAGCAATTAAAGGTATTTTCCGTGGACATCAATGCGGTGATGTTGAGCCTGTGATCTCTGGAAAACCGCAACCAAAACAACCGGGAAAAACAAGGCTTTGACAGTACATTTCCATTTGATATGGAGGGGGTCCAGAAAGCATAAGAGGCTAAAAACATCCAGTCTAGGGAAGCAGTTCTGTGCCAGTGAGGGAGGGGAATCACCAAGGATAATCAAGGTTACAGTGAGGTATCAAAAAAACATTATAAAACACAGAAAATATAAGTTCTCACTGCACATTTCATAATGTCATCTTTCAGCTACACTCTGCTAATCTTTACCCACAGAGATTCTGGGGGGAGACGGGGTCACTATAATACACTATTATGTGTTACAAGAAAGTAATTGGATTTTAGGCATTTACCAATCTTAAAAATGAGAGATGAGTTGATTTCAGAGCAAGCAGGCTGCAGTCTCTTCGGCTGACATAAAGCTATCCCAAAAGTATTCCCAGCTCCCATTTCATGTATTCACATTTGTACATACACCTGAATTCATCACATTTCCACCCAAATTGCTTACACGTCACTATGGAGTTACTCCACCACTTCTTCCCTCCTGTTGCCAGTAACTGCAGAGTGACCTTCAGTTTTTGCACCGTTGCCAAAAGCAGTTTATTCAAAAAGTCAGAAAACAAAGAGAGTTTACAATAAACTCCTGTATCTCTTTTAGTAACATTGTTTGAACAACTATGTAAGCTCACCGAAGATGACTCGTCATCGATGGTCAGGCTGTATTAGAGTAATCCCGAGCTCGGGTCATTAAATAGTTAACGAGCCTGTTTCTAAAGCCCATCCAAGAAAATAAAATAATCTTTCTGACCCAGAACATTTAAATCACAAAATATTGAGATGCAGTAATAACTATTCCTGGTGAATCCTTTGCTATTCATCAAAAAATCACCATTAAGGAAAGGTAAGAGTCCCTCACCTAAAAATATAACGAAGCGTTCTTATTATCCCATTTATCACCTCATTGCATATGACAAGTTTTTTCCACTCAAATCACCCATAAAAACAGATAATATGTGTAAAATACACCAGCAACAAAATGGAATTCAGTACATCTGAGGAACTCAGTGCAGGCTTTGTAAAACAAATAGTTTGAGAGTCTGACCTTGATCCAGCCAAACAGAACCCATTTCCATTCAAAGGGACACACTTCTTTTAAGACAGAAAAGCTAAAAAGGATCAGCTTTAGTTCTTAGGGACAGAGTCCTTGTAAAAGTGCGCCAGATAAACCAAAATATCTTGCTTGATTACAAAAGGTTTTATTCTTACAGCTGCTTAAGATGATGCTCTTCAGTGTTTCAGTGGAGAAAGCAATTTCCCAAGGGTGTTTCTGAGTGAGACTCTTCTGTGACATTTTCCGTGCCTGCGCTATTCAAGCTGGGGGAAACAACCGCGACAAAAAGAGCCCACACAAGCACAAAGAAGATAAAAGATGCGGCTCGGCTAGATGGCAACCCTTGGTCTGGTGGTGGTGCCCTCGCCTCCTCGGCAGCGCGGAGAGGAGCTCCAGCGTCCTCGGGAGCTGCACAGAGCTTCTTTGTCTGGGCTCTGCTGTGGGAAAAGCCGCTGGGATCGACCCGGCCATTGTCAGCTCCTCTACGGCCTTATCAGACTTCCCACACCAGGTACTCCTCAGATACATCCACGGGCAGAAATGCAGCGGCACTCCGAAGAATACTGATACTAGGTGTTTTTTGTTTTGTTTTGTTTTTCATTGTAAACTGGTATAATGTGAAAATGCCCCTTTAAGGCACTATTGCAGTGCAGAAGCTAAACTGAAGCAACATCTGCAGCTGCTGCTCAGCCAGGCTGGCTCCTGGAATGCTCAAATCACAGAATAGTTTGGGTTGAAGGGACCTTCACAGCTCATCCAGTGCCACCCCTGCCATGAGCAGGGACATCTTCACCCAGATCAGGTTGCTCAGAGCCCCATCCAGCCTGGCCTGAGATGTCTCCAGGGATGGTTCATCCACCACCTCTCTGGCCAACCTGGGACAGGCTCTCACCACCCTCAGTGTAAAAAATCTCTTCCTCATGTCTGGCCTGAATCTCCCCTCTTTTAGTTTGAAACCATCACCCCTTGTCCTGTCACAACAGGCCCTGCTAAAAAGTCCGTCCCCATCTTTCTTACAGGCCACTTTTAAGCACTGAAAGGCCACAATAAGGTCTCCCCAGAGCCTTCTCTTCTCCAGGCTGAACAACCCCAGCTCTCTCAGCCTGTCCTCCCAGCAGAGCTGGTCCAGCCTCTGATCTGGAGCCCGCCCCCAACTTCTTGCAAGCCTGCAAAGAACCCTCCCAACCTGGCAGCATCTGGAACCAGCTGCCACCACAGTTTTATACCAGCCCAGCTCCACTGACACCCACCGAGCTGCTTCTCCCACGCGTTTGAGATAAGATATAACCCAAGAAGGCTGATGATGTTCAGCTTCTGAGCACCACAGGTCACCATCTACAAGGGACCAGAGCACCAAATGAGTGGAAACCACCAGCAGGTCAGATTTGTGGCACTTCGTGCCTACTTGGCATAGAATGGTGAGGCCAGTAGGTTTGCAGTGTCTACATAGCATATCTCAGAAACTATTCCTGAAGACCTCTTTAGACATTTTTCAAGCAAAATCACACTGAAGTCTTCAAGAAAGCTGAGAAATAGGACAGCTGGAAGGTCTTCAGGATTAGATCCCTGGTTAACATAGATTTGCATATTGAGCTTGTGAAATAAATAAATTGCTCAGTGAAATCCTAAGGGATAAAAGGTGTTTTCTCTCCTTAGCAGAGCCCATTGCATTGTCAGCATCCCCTTTGTTTGCTCAGCCTGCTGAAAGCACCAATCTCAGGTGCACAGCTCAGGTGAGAACGCCGGGCAATATGACACATATCAGCACCATCAAGCTGAAATACCCCAAGCAGCTGCCTATATGTGCTACAAATTGATATGCTTGAAGCAGTTCCTAAACAAACAAAACAAAAAAATCTCTCCAACTGAAATAACCCCCCAGCTGCTCTTGTCTGGATGATCTAAAACGTAGTTCTACACAAGCTCTGCTTGGACCTGGCGGTGCGCTGCTTGCAAACGCAAACCCATGAGCTCTGCACCAGGAGGTTTGCCAGCATGAAGAAGGCAGGACCGAGTTCAGAGCAGGACCTGGTCCCGTCATCGAAACCAGCAGCGGGGCAGAATTAACCCAATTTGTAGCTACCTTGTCCAGACTGATCGCCCGTTGTTCCTCGCGCACGCTCTTATGAAGTTTAGTTAAATAAACTACTGCGAAATTACACTCAAAAATTGCTTTTCCTTAACAGCCTTCAGCTTTTAGTCACTGGAGAGTTGTGGGCATTTATCCATGGTGGGTCCTTTCCATACGGTTTGTGGAGATCCTGGGCAGGTTTTGGGAAGGAAAGAGGCAGCACAAGTTACAGCCCTCACTGGTTAAAATTAAAGCCCATTTCCAAAACAAAGTCTCTCATGTTTTATTTCCAGAAGATCTTGCATTACTTCTGCACACATCCCAACAGCTTGACCCTACGTCTCTGAAAACTTAAATCTGTGTTGATGAATGAAGAAAACTGTTTTACCTTTCAGATTATCTCTTAAAAGATAGAAAGCACAAGGATTTGTCGCCACTGAGGGTAAAACCTCGGGCTGATCCGTATGTGGATCCTGTTTCAAAAACAAACAATCCGCTTGGGACTGGCGGGGCGCCAGGCTGCGGGATTGCCTTTTAAGACTTGCATCTCAATAGGAAACCTCCGACTATTTTGATCTGTTTTCATAACTGTTACAATTTTCATCCCTTGGCTTTGTCGCGTATTATCATTCCCTTCTTTCTAGCAAGTTAAAGGAACAGCCGGTACAAATGAAGGCAAAACAAGCACGGGGCGCTGTGGATAAAATACGGCGCTGTGGATAAAATACAGCATTTCAAAAGATTTTAGGGAAGACAAAAACCGCTGCCTGTCTTAACTCCTGCCAAGAAACCATTACAGAGGATGGAGGCGCAGTGAAAGCCCCTTGAACGCTGCATTTCAACAGCAGTAACAACCACAGATCTTAGATCTATTGTGTAGCTTTATTTTTGTAGGACCTATCATACACTCTTTTACATAACTTAAATGATTATCAAATAATCTCCTGTACACAATGAGACCGAGCCGCATTCCCTTCCGAGCTTTGACACATTCCTGGAAGAAATCCAACCGTCTGCAGGAATCACATCGCCGCAGTGGCTACAGCACATTGTTGTCCCCAACTTATGCCGTCAATTAACTTACTTATCGCTGTAAATTGCTGTTTGCAAGATCCTGCAAGACACTGTTACATTTCAGGACACCAAGTTTTGGTAGCAGCGTTTTTAATTTTGCTTCAGTTGAATTTCTTTTTTTCCTCGCCTTTTGCGTGTTCAGCGGAACATCCACCAGCACTTGCGATGCAAGCGAGCCTGGGAAAAACTTCCAGCGCACCGCAAGAGTTGACGGAGTTTTACTTTTAGGCTGAGATCATTTACAAGTGGTCGCGGCTGCCTTCGAGAAGCGCAGCCCCCGCCGCAGTGTCCCGTAGAACAGGCACACCGAGCTGCCTACAGCAGGACAAAACCTGACCCCTATGGAAGGCTAAGGGAAGGGAGGCACCGGCCGCTAGAAAAACACCTGAAGGAACCCAATATTTCACATTTTATTTGCAGCGGCTCCCAAATCGCACGAGGAGGCGACTGGCGGAGCACGAAGCTGAGTCCTGCGGGAGCCGTGGTTTCGGGTGGGACGCGCACACACACACACACACGCGGCGGGGCCGGTGGAGCCCTCAGCCCCACCCGTGAGTGGCGGGAGGTCCCGCTGTCCCCGGAGCGTCCGCCAGGTCCCCGCGGGTGGGCTCCCCGCATCCCACCGTGCCGGGCCGAGCCCCGGGCGCTGCCCTACAGCCCGGGGTAGGCGGCGCGGTGGAAGCCGGCGCTGTAGTCGTAGTGGCCCTGCGGCGGGGGCAGCGGGCACTCGGGGAAGAAGGCGGTGAACCCCGCCGACAGGTGCCCGCCGGGCTCCTCGCTGCTGCCCGGGGCCGGCTCCCCGCCGCCGGAGTAGAGCGGGCGCAGCGCCTCGGCCGGAGCTTTCTTGGGGGGGCTGCAGGGCCCCGCCGGGCTCCAGGGCGGCTCGGGGTAGACCAGCCCGCCCAGCAGCGGGTGGTGGGCGGCGGGCAGAGGCACCTCGTAGAGACCGTGCTCCAGGCCCAGCTCGGCGGGCAGGCGGGCGGGGAAGGCGTCCGGCGGGGCGGCGTGCTCGGGCAGCAGCGCGCCGTACTCGGGGCCCAGCAGCTCGAAGAACTCGGCCGCCTCCGCTCCGCCGCCCTTCTCCAGCTCCTTGGCTCCGGGCGGCGGCCCCCGGGCGGCAGCGGGCAGCGCCGGCTCCGTGAAGAAGGAGGGCGGCAGGTTTCGGTCCCGCAGCGGCACCTTCCGCGGGCCGCCCGCCGCCCCGCCGCCGCCCGCCCCGCCGCCGCCCCCCGCCGCCTCGCCGCCGCTCGCCGGCCCCCGGCCCTGCTGCAGGGAGCCGAAGAGGGCGGCCAGGCTCTTGCTCTGGAGGCTGCTGGCCGCCTGCGAGGCCTCTCGGCGCGGCGGGGGCTTGGCGGGGCAGGCGGCGGGCGGGGAGGAGGCGGCGGGCGGCGGAGGAGCGGGCGGCGGGGCGGCGGCGATGATGCCGGTACAGCGCTTGATCTGCTTCTGCAGGTACTTCCGATGGTTCACCTTCCGCTTGGACTTCACCGGCTTGTCCAGCGCCAGCTTGATGTTGCTGGAAGCCGAGTCGATGAAGCTCAGCAGGTCCCTGGTGGCTTCTTTAAAGTCCCCCGCGTCGCCCCCGCCGCCGCCCTCATAGCCCTTCTCCAGGTCGGCATAGCCCAGGAGGCCGCCGGCGGCGGGGAAGCAGAAGGAGAGCAGGTGGTGCGGGCTGAGCAGCGCGGCTGGCACGGCCATGCCCGGCGGCGGGGCGCCGCCGCCCCGAGCTCCGCAGGGCTGCACCGGGCGGGACGCGGCGGCGGCGGCGGGGAAAAGGCGGCGGGCGGGGGAGGAGGAGGAGGGCTCAGCAGCGGGGCTGGCCCGGCCCTCCCCGCCTCCTCCCCGCCGGGCGCTCGGGGGCCGGGCCGAGCCGGGTGCGCCCACCCCCGGCCGGGGACAGCGGCGGCGGGACGAGCATCACCCCCGCGACAGGTACCCAGAGCTCCCGGGCAGGTACACAGATCCGCTCTGAACCAGCATCCCCCGGACCCCGTCAGGGCTGGAGCAGCTCTGCTGGGAGGACAGGCTGAGAGAGCTGGAGTTGTTCAGCCTGGAGAAGAGAAGGAAGACCTTATTGCGACCTTTCAGTGCCTAAAAGAGGCCTAAAAGATGAGGACAGACTTTTTAGCAGAGCCTGTTGCTACAGAACAAAGTGGTGGCTTTAAGCTACAGAAGGGCAGATTCAGGCCAGACATGAGGAGGAAATTTTTTACACTGAGGTTGGTGAAACCCTGTCCCAGGTTGCCCAGAGAGGTGGTGGCTGAACCCTCCCTGGAGACATCCCAGGCCTGGCTGGACGGGGCTCTGAGCAACCTCATCTGGGTGAAGATGTCCCTGCTCATGGCAGGAGATTTGCACTGGTTGAGCTTTGAAGGTCCCGTCCAACCCAAACTGTTCTATTTGATCGGTGCGATCCCCATCACCAGCGTGCAGCCGCCCCCAGCCCCATCCCTCCCCTCCTGCAGATGCTCAGCTGGCACAAAGTGTCTTTCCCTATCCGAGGTCTGACCCGCACAGCCGGTCCCCTGCACGGCTCTTGCTCTGACACCCACCAGCATGTGCGAGCCTAAATTGATTTCCAAAGCAGTTTTGTTTTGGTTTGGTTTTTTCTAAGTTCGTTAGTATACACATTACCAAGTATATTATATTTTCCCACTCAGGTCAAGTCCTGATAAAATCCAACACTGTGATCCCGTAGGGCTTTTAAATGATTGGGCTGCATTCAGTTAAAACCAAAGATTTTTATTTGCATGAGTTGAGTGAAGCAGCCATATAAATCTTCCATATGGAAGGTAGAAAAATTGGTGAAGCGGCTCCTGGAAGTACTGATAACGGCTCCTGAAGGAACTATCTTATCTTTTCAGGGGAGGCAGAAGGGGAAGGTATTTTGTTGATCTTCCATTAGAAAATTTTTACCTTGGTGTAGAACAACCTCAAACCTTAGAGCTCCAGATTTATTTTCAGTGATTTTATATGTCTGAGTATGAGTAAAGGTGCGTATCTGATTTTGACTGAAGTAAGGTGAGTTTTCTTGATCTGCATCGATTCTTTAGAAATGTAGCAGTTTTGTGTTGGAAGGAAAAAGGAGAACCCAAAACTTTGCAGAAGAAAAAGGAAACATCTTCCTAAGACTGCGTTTAGTGGTAAAACAGAAAAATCAGCCCAGTTAACCTCACAGTGGTTTCAAACACTTGTTGAATGCAAAGTGAGTATTGCAAGGAGAAAAGAGGAGAAAACAGATATTTGATGAGAGGGGAAAAAAGGCTCGAAATCCTCTGCCAAACAAAAATGCTGATTTTCTTGGTTTCTCACCTGCATCTCAGCAGGTCCCATCATCAAGCAGAGCCTCGTGGTCCCAGGCGTAGCCTTGGCTCTGGTGCCGGCACATCTGGACCGGTCTCCTTGCAAAACCTGCCCCGCTGGAGCCTCCCGGAGTCTCTTATATGGGGAGTTGATCTGGGTACAACTGTGTAATCAAAGCAAAAAAAAAAACCCATGATAGGCAGAAGGCTATGGGAAATCTATATGTCTCTCCATACCAGAATGAATATGTCTACATAGGAGGTGGATTTAAACTACTTAGCTCAAGTACAACTGACACGGATTAGCAACCTGAGCTTTTACCCTGAGGTCCTGTCAAGCCCTGTCAAGCTTTGCAGCTTGCTCCAAGCTTTCTTATTGACGGGAAAATGTAAAGAACAACGTATGTATCCCCTGTGTGCTCCACTAGGTAGTTTTGCACTCACTCTGAGGCCACTTCAAACTACACATTGGTCTAGAAAACGGGCATCACTGTCTGTCACTGCAAGCGCGGCCGCTTTGGGACCATTTCTTATCTGAGCAACGTGGAACGACTCTAATAGAACACTGAGTCGTCTGCAAGTTAGTATCTGCTCCAGCGCTGCAGTGGTAATATTTCATAGCCTGTCTAAAGAGGGTTGTTAATGAGGCTGGGTGGTGTTATATGCAGAGTGGCTAAATATCCGGTGGCTTAGAGAAAAGCAAAAAAAGAGCTGAAAGTCCTGGCTTCACTTCTGTAAGGCTGAATTCATTCAATTAAACAGCTTTGAGAGCCCAGCTACGGTTTAGCGGGAGACTTTATTACCTCCTAAAAATTGGAGAGTATTAAAACAATTGTCAGGCATGCAAAGGAAAGTTTGCATTCAGTTGTGCTAAGCAGCCAAATTTACATATTCTCAAGCAGACCTGGAGATTTAGAAAGCTTTCATAATTGCATTAAACATGCTTATTCTCCGTGTTCTCTCAAGCAGAGCTGATTACTCCAAGTTGGGCAATGCCCGGAGGGAAATTTGCTAAACCACATGATGCCCACAACTTGCAAAGAAACTTAATTTTTCCAAAGAAACAGCAGTTTGGTTATTCCTGCAAAACCTACAGGACCTTGGTTATTCCTCTCACAGCAGCTCTACAAACCAATGCTTGTCTTCCGCCTGTGCTCCTTCAGGATGACGATGCTCAGCCCATGCAGTTTGGCTCGCACACCCCTCCAGCAAGGCAAGGTCTAATGTCTGGGGAGTTCTGGGATTAGACCCACAGAATAACCCCAATCCCAGGTAAATGCTGGGACCAGATGTCCTGGTCCCTCCACTCTCGCCCCATCAGACCCAGGTGGGTGAAGTGGCTGCAGAAGTTCTTCCCACACTCCAAATCTCCGTCCCACAGGACAGTGTCCAGTGCTCGCAAGGGGCTCCAGGGGCTCTACTGCTATTTTCTTGCCCACTTTGTGCAGGGAAGTTATCTGGTTTTGTTTCTTTTCTTGCTCATGATAGGTAGCAGCGTCTTGACCAGCTCTGGGGATTAAACCAAGGCTTTCCAGAATGATGCCCTTGGCATCAAGCTTGGCTTCTTTAGAGGGAACCGCAGCACAGTCACCCTGTGAATCAAAGGGAGCAGGGACACGCCGTGCTCGCTGATGTTTTGCATGGGCCACAAACTGAGCTCCTAGCCCTGCAATCAAGCCCTACACAAGAAGATCAATTTTTTATTCTTGCAGATCAAGTGGGCCAGAAAGGAGAGAGCAGCTGATGCAGACAAGAAAGCCTTGCACAGCTGAGGACCACGTTACGGTGCCAGCACTTTTGTGGAGCAGCTCCTCAGCAAAGGAGGTTGCAGAAGGTGGATCCACCCTCCTGGTGCTCGTGGGACCACCTGTCTCAGTGCCCAAGATCTATGATTCTATGTTTCTCTGCAATGCAGGGACAGGATCCCACCAGGATCCAGCCTAAAGGAAACATCTCATGCTGTGCCCTGTCACTAAAAGAGGGGAGATTCAGCACTGACATGAGGAAGACTTTTACAATGTGGGAGGTAAAACTCTGTCCCAGGTTGCCCAGAGAGGTGGTGGATGCCCCATCCCTGGAGACATCCCAGGCCAGGCTGGACGGGGCTCTGAGCAACCTGATCTGGGTGAAGATGTCCCTGCTCATGGCAGGGGTTGGTCTGGATGAGCTTTGAAGGTCCCTTCCAACCCAAACCATTCCATGATCTGATGGTCACTTGCAAACCAAACCCAGCACTGAGCTCAGCGCTCGCAATTCACCCCTTTTCCTTTCGCTGCAGCGTCGGGAAGGCAGCATGAATGTAAGAAAATCTCTACAAGAAGGGAGGGAGGAGGTTGGTTTATTTTCCTGCCCCGTTGTATAGCCCATATGGTTATCAAGTTATGGGAAAATCTGGCTGCCCAAACAGGTGTCACCGTTCGCAACCTACACTCTCATTTCCTGATCGCGTCTTAATCGGCGAGTTGGTTGTGAAAGTTGATTTCTTGCACATTCTTATATCAGTGGGAATTTCTGCCCTTCCCTGACAAGTATTATAGGCAGCCTTTGACATACAGCCCTACAGGACCTAAATAGGCTGCTATTCTTTCCCTACCCTGAAAGGGAGCTTTGTGCCAGGGATTCATTAAACTGCACTGCACAGCCCTTCATAAATGGGCTCAATAATGAACAGTCGATTTAACTGGAAAAGCTGCTGGAGCTGTTAAATTAAAGGGAAATAAAGTGCACTTCAGGCTCAGTCTGCCAGGAGAAAATGTTGACCTAAAAAAAAAAATCTTCATTTTACTGGATCTCTTGCAAACGGGGTAAAATCTTCAGGAAGTTTATACTCAAAACAGTGGGAGAAATTTTAAAACATACCGGTTTGCTTCCTCACTAATAAATAAAGAAAAATTGACAATAAAATATTCAATAAAATTAGAAGGAGGGATGAAAGGCATTTTCCACTTAAGCCAAATTCAAGCCACTTAACCTAAATTTAGTATATGTGCGTAGATAAATAAGGTTGTGTGGCTTATGTAGATCCCGTCCTCACCTGTCTGAAATCACTATAGATCCCATCAAATGATACATGTTCAAACACGCTTCCTTCCTTTATGGTCCTGGCTTCTTAGAGATGCTGTTTTATTCAGATGGAATTATTAGTGGGCACAGGACTGCAGACCTGGCACCCTGCACATAAAGCCCAGTTTTCCTCCAGATGCTGTTGTCTCAGTTTCCCTTTTCCTCTCTCGATCTCGGTGTGTGACACCGTGTTCTCCTGGGATATATTCCCTCCAAACGAAAGGGCAAAGCAGGTTTTGGTGGTTCTGCTGGCACCGGTGAGTGGGTGACGTGTGTTTGTAAGCATTGCGTGACATTGGAAAGAGCTTTGCAAGGACAAAGCACAAAGCCGTGGTGTTTGTGTTTGGGGGATCATCACTCCATCAGGAAATCACATAAAGGTTCTCCTGGTCCTTGCCCAGGCTGGGCTGAGCTCTAAGATGCCCCTGGAGACTCCTGGTTATCAGCAAAGCATTGCTGAGCCAGACCCAAGTGTCTGAGGTAGAATTTAAACATTTAACCTGATTTTTTCATATGCTTATTTTAAGAAAGCGAGGGGGGGGGAGCGGAAATTAAATGGTTTAGAACTGGAAAAGAAATAGTGGGTCACTTAAGAGAAGAGAAAGCTTTAGGGAGACATTATTGCAGCCTTTCACTCCTTAAAAGGGGCCAATAAGAAAGATGGGGACAAACTTTTTAGCAGGTTGTTTCACCCATGTGGGGAGTGCAGGACTCAGCTGAAACATGCGCTGCACATGAGTGCACTATGTTTAATCTTCCACATGGATATGAAAGTCCATCGTTCAGCTGAGCCCGACTCCACTCTTGGTTTTAGAACACTGAATTCCTTATTTCTGTGAGGTTACTGTAGTGTATAGCTGGGCTTGCTTAATCAGCTCTTCCAATAACCATCCCATTCTCCTTCATCTGAACAGTTGTAAATACCATTCCACAGCCATGTTGTGTACTTTATATATGATACATTGTGAAGGAAGTCTACCTATGGGAATGTGGAAGCTTAAGAACAAGATCAGAACAAGCATGCAACAGAGAAGGGACCATGTCCAAATCTAATTCCTGGGGCAGCTCATCTGAAAACAAACCTCAGCACCAGCTCAAAAAACTTTGTGTTGCTTTCACTGTTTCAAATTGTAGCTGGTTTTTCATCATATAAATTTCCTGGTTGGAGAAACACTCATCTTCTTCATACTATCATAACTTTTGTTCAAATCTTCTATGTAATTTTAAAGGTGATGGCAGCTGGCTTTCAGCTCTTCACTGAAGTTGCCCTCAGTGGGTTCAATGTTCTCTCATACTCTCTGAAAACATGAGCATTCCACCTAAATTTTGCATAATTATTTATGAGTTGATGAAGAAGGACCTAGTATACATTAACATCCCACGAAAGCTGCAAAAACACAAACTCGTCTGCCACAGAAAATAGTGCATTTGATAAATTTTGTGTGCTGCTTTCTTGAATGCAGCACTCGGGGGTACTGCTGGTGGCTGTCACCAGTACAAAAGCTATGCAAAAACCACCACTTGCCTCTTCAGGAAAGAGTTTTGAGGGTTGAAACTGTAATTTCCATTTCATTAAGTCCTGCTCCTAGTCCAGCACTTGGGTACTGGTAGAAATATGTGTTGATGAAACATATACACATACTTGAAAATAATAATAAATTAAATTACTTTTCATATTATCGAGAAATATTTTTGCAATTTTTTTTTCTCTTAGTCCTTGTGTATCCCTTTAAATTTGCAGGGTCTTATCTTCACTCAAACATTTATGCAGTTAAATGAGTGGGTTTTGAGACTAAACTAATTCCTGTATTTTCGCTAATCGTTCAGGGTGCTGCTTGGAAGAGCTTTGCTGGGTGGAAATAAAATGTGAAATGCAAACAAAGAGCAACTATTGTCAAGCACTATGTTTTTTGCTGCACACTATCCCCCCACTAGTCCCTGTTTGCTTGGCTGGAGCCAGTTTATTTATTTCTGATGGTCCCTGACAGGCTCTGCTGGGATGTGCTGCGTGGCTTTGAGGAGGACAGGAACTCCTTGAATTTTACCTGACGCAAACAATGAGGATTTAGCGAATGGTGCAAAATGGTCTTCACGTGTCTCAGAGTGGTCACTGAAACCAACGGCACTGAGGAGATGCTCGGAGATCCAGCCGTGCCCCATGCACAGCATGGAGAGCACAGGAGGGCTGGATGCTGTTTGGCATGTGGTCTGTGGTCACACACAGGTTGGTGTGACGAGGATGGAGCCAGGCTCTTCTCGGTGACAACCAATGGTAGGACAAGGGGTAATGGGTTCAAACTGGAACACAGGAGGTTCCACTTAAATACGAGAAGAAACTTCTTCTCAGTGAGGGTGACAGAGCCTGGAACAGGCTGCCCAGGGGGGTTGTGGAGTCTCCTTCTCTGGAGACATTCAAACCCGCCTGGACACCTTCCTGTGTAACCTCATCTGGGTGTTCCTGCTCCGATGGGGGGATTGGACTGGATGATGTTTCGAGGTCCCTTCCAATCCCTGACATTCTATGATTCTGTGATTGGTACCAGTGTTCCAGAAAGAAGTTTTCTTATTCATTATTTATGCTCTGAAGTAAGGACCTGGCCCAGGTCCAAGCTGAAGCCATTTCTACTGACTGTCACTGACTGATGAATAACCCAAATTAACTGATCTAATTCTCAGAACTGCTGAGTTTCAGCGACTCTCATAATGCCGGTGAGCCAGTCCCTGTCTCTTTGCCCTCCATTGGGCAATAACCAATTTTATTGAGCCAGGAAACCCCATGGCAAAATCCTCCACATGACACGTGGCATCTTCCTTCTACGTAGTTATGAGCAAAACTCCGCTTGTCCTTCCAGCTCTCCCATGGCCTGGGCTCAGCCTTCTCTCTCGCTCTGGGTAGCTCGCAAATGATGCTTCAATCATGCTGAAGAGACTCAGACTTGGAGGTGACTTCAGGTAGCTGTGACCATGGCCATGTTATCATAACTCTTCTTGTTCCTTTATATCTCTTAAACAAGCCTGGTACAGCTCAGCTGATGGATCTGTAAGGTGATGACACTGGCAACAAGGTCACCTGTGCCTATGGAAGCTGCTCTGGCACCATCTCATCTGTGTCCACACCAGGGAGACAGCTGGGGCTCAGCTGCTGAAATGGTGGGAGCTGTGTGACCCCATGGCAGACAAATACAGAGCCCAGTCCTTGAAGGTATCTGCCTTTAGGAATCCTTTTTTTTTTCCTGACATGTTACATTTGTTATGAGATATTTGCAGCATGGGGTCATCTTTAAAAATGTTGGTCAGCACTGTGACCTGGTATTTAAATGCTTAAACCCTATCTCTTTCCAATATGTTTTTTTTTTGGTCGTGTTTTGATTTGTTCTGTTTTTAACGGACAATTGTGGAATTTTAAATTGCTTTAATTGAAAATGCTATCAAAACTGTGACCAGTTTTGCCTGTTGAAAAAATGACCCATTAGAAAGGTCCAAGCAGTTTTTAATAAGCTTGGCTAGACAGGTAAACACGATTTTCTATTCCCAGCCTCACCATCTACCCACTGCAGCGCTGGGCTGCTTCACAAGGTCTCCAACACCTGGAGCTGGACCAGGAATATGTTTTTAACAGAGTGACATGAAGATCTCACAGATCCATGTCAAAACCAGCCAGGTGTAGGACAGCTGATGCCCCTTGCCGAACTGCTGTTGGGAATTCCAAATCTCAAATAGATTCCATAATCTTCTGATACCAGCATCAGTTTTATTAACTCCCTTTACTTTCTTCACCATTTCTTTTCTCCCCTGCTGAGGGATGTTGAATCCCATCAGGAGCAGGAATTGGTCCCAAGGCCCCATTCTTACAGCAAAAATAACATTGTCGGTGGTGCAGCATGGTCAAAACCAGTCTGTGGGGCACAGCTGCCTCCCAAATGTCCACAGGATTCATTAAGAGTTTAAATCTTAGTATCTTACTTGTCTATAAATTATCCAGATAAACACATAATAAATCATCATATACACATATATACCCAGAGTGGGAGCATAGTGTCGTTGGGAGCTTTGCATACAGCAAATACATATAGACTAAAAATACTGTAGATAAACAAACTAAAACAAAACAAGCCGACTCTTTTTTAAAGCTATAGCTAAAAAATACGTTGGATTTTTGTTTGCCTGAAATGTTTTCTTAACCAGATGTTCTCAGTCTTTTTTTTTTTTAAAAAAACTCACAGATTGTTCCCTGAATTATTTCATGTTTAGAAATGGTGTCTTGTTAAAAGAGAGAGGGAGACGGAGGGAGAGAGTCGCACAAACTGCCATTATCATGCAAATAGCCCCAGAGGAAAAAGGACAGTGAAAATGATAGCACTGATCTAATTATCTGCAGGCCAATATAGCTAAGTCACTGAAAGAGGCCCACAGAAAAGGCTGCCACAGAAACACAAAAAACAGCCAGAAAACAATAAGGAACTTAGCAACAGTATAAAAATGGACTTCTTTCTGTGCACAAAGAGTAGTTTTATGAGCATTTTTCTTGCTTTCAGTTTGCAGAAAAGGTTAGAGCACATTTTAAATTCTATGCCAGGATTTCTTTCCCCACTTCTCAGCCTCTAAAGATCCTTTGGGATGCCGTCATATCGGCGGTGGGAACGCGGCCGGTCCCGCCTGGCGTGTCCAAACCGCCACGCGTGTTGGGGGCTGCTGAGCTCCTGCCAGGTGGAGTTTGGTAGCGCCCATCTCAGGGGCTTGGATTTTGGTCAAGACATCCGAGCTTTGCCCTTTCTGTGTGTTAACCCTCTCGTCTTCCTTTTGGTGCTCCCAGGGAGTTCCCAAATGGAGGATGGAGAGTTTCTACACTGCCTTGGCTATCGCAGCCTGCACCTGGCACAGCCCTAATTCACCTCCATAAAGACCTTGGGTTTAACAAGGCCAAGTGCCGGGTCCTGCACTTGGGTCACAACAACCCCAGGCAGCGCTACAGGCTGGGGAAGAGTGGCTGGAAAGTGCCTGGAGGAAAAGGACCTGGGGGTGTTGAGGAACAGCGGCTGAACATGAGCCAGCGTGTGCCCAGGTGGCCAACAAGGCCAACAGCATCCTGGCTTCTATCAGGAATAGTGTGGCCAGCAGGACCAGGGCAGTGACCGTCCCCCTGTGCTGGGCACTGGTGAGGCCAAACGTCAAATCCTGTGTTCAGTTTTGGGTCCCTCACGACAAGAAAGACCTTGAGGTGCTGGAGCGAGTTCAGAGAAGGGAACGGAGCTGGTGAGGGGTCTGGAGCACAAGTGTGATGGGAGCGGCTGAGGGACCTGGGGCTGTTCAGCCTGGAGAACAGGAGGCTGAGGGGAGACCTTATCGCTGTCTGCAACTGCCTGAAAGGAGGTTGTAGCATGGAGGGGATTGGTCTCTTCTCCCAGGTAGTGAGTGATAGGACAAGGGGAAATGGCCTCAAGTTGCACCAGGGGAGGTTCAGATTGGATATCAGGAAAAATTTATTCCTGGAAAGGGTTGTAAAGCATTGGAACAGGCTGCCCAGGGTAGTGATGGAGTCACCATCCCTGGAGGGGTTTAAAAGACATGTAGATGGGGTTCTTGGGGACATGGTTTAGTGCCAGAGTTGGGTTATGGTTGGACTTGATGATCATGAGGGTCTCTTCCAACGAAAATGATTCTATATTTCTGTGATTCAGTAAGGACCATGAGATGCTGCCCATGAGACTGCCAAATACAGATGCTGATGAGGAATTAAAAAAAGACGCTGATCATGGCTGTCAAAGAGGATCCCACATAACCGTCTCACCCACAGCTCCTGTGCTGTGGATGTGGCAATCAGGGACATGGTTTAATGGTGGACTTGGCAGTGTTAGGTTAACGGTTGGAACTGATGATCTTAAAGATCTTTTCTAATCAAAATGAATCTATGATTCTCTGATTCTTGCTGGCGGAGAGAAATGGGCAGCTCCAGAGTGATTTTTCTGCCCTATTTTAGTGATCCTGCCGTGCAATTTCCTGTTTTCCCATTGACCTTGAAGGGAGCCCCCGTGATCAACCCAATCAAACTAATCCCACACAGATCTTAGAAACTTAGGGCACCTGCCAACTCTGCCCAACTTCCTTTGGAGTTACACGTGTCAAACCAGTACAGGGCAGTTGCCCAAAATGTCCTGAAAATCCTTTTTAGCCACTCAAGAGGTCACCACACACCTTTTTGTGTGGGAAAACTCCCAGCCAGTAACTGTTTCTGTTCATTACAGGTTTAGACCAATCTGGGACCAAAATTGAAGAGAAAAAATGCAGACCATCTATCTTCAAATTGTCCAAGTCACCTAATTCCACCTACTAAGCTGTAAAAGCTTGATAAGGTCTCAAAACATCCATAATTAGCCTCGTCATGAATGTACAGACGCTACAACAAATAGTTGCCAGATGTGCTAAGCCTTGTCCATATTGACCTAGGAAAATAAAGGTAAGGAAGGGCAATACCTTCTCTGAGGTAGGGCTTTGAATTACTTCTTTTGGGTCTATGCAAGGGACCTTTAAGAAGGATTTGAATGGGAATAAGGAGAATTCATTCAGCTTGGTTGGGGAGAGTCATCAATATAGGCAAAATTCGGTCTTCTGGTGGCAGCACAAGAAGGAAGAAGACAAACCACTGGGAAACCCTGAGGGGTGGGAGGATCCAGGCTACATCCTCAGGCACAGACAGGGTGGGCACTTTTGCCAATGACTTGAGCCAGTTCTGAGCCTGGCACCCCTCACAAACAGCCAGATATGCAAGATACAAACATTCCGCACTCAGTTTTGCACAGAGACAGTTTATTTAGACCTGCTTGGAGGAAATCTGGTGGGTTTTTTTTGCAAGGGACCATCTTAAAATCATCCCTCTGCAGTCTGGGGCCTTCTGCTCTGATCTTCAGGTGAGGGCCACTAGGTCTGGACCACTGCAGAGTGAACACATGGCCTAGATGAACTATTTAAAGGTGGGTTTTCTTTAGAAGCATGGTATAGGTTCATGGGACAGTAGGGACTTCGTGGATGAAGAATCAGAAGGAGAAAGGGGGAAGAAAGACTCAAAAAAATACGAACAACAAACTTTTGGAAGGAATGGGCAGATCCACTTGAAGAATTCTGTTCTTGAGAAAGATAACTCTCTAGTGCTTAAAAACTCATTGTGGATAAAAGGTTCCTATATCCAGTCAGCACGTGCTCTGTGCCCTCCTGCCCAGCCTGTGTCCCCAGAGGATAAACTGGGCATTTATAATGCACATTACATAAGTGGAGATCTATAGAAACCTGGGTCGGTAAAGGGAATTGGTGTGGGCAGCACAGCCCTATTAGATTGGACATCTGCTAACGAGCCACAGACTGACCTGTCTGCATCTGTCCCAGTCCTTCTTTCTTTCTCTGTCTCAGCCACAGCTCCCACCACTGTCTGGAGCCACCATGTCCCATGGTCAACAGCCTGAGGAGCTGCTCGAATTCAAACCTCTCCTTTTTCCAACTTGCTGGGTTCTTCTAAATCCTGGTCAATTCCCCAGTGCCCTTCACTGCATCACAAAAGACTTGTACAAGCTTTTCCAGATTCAGGTTAGACATGAGGAAGAATTTTTTTACAGTGAGAGTGGTGAAACCCTGTCCCAGGTTGGCCAGAGAGGTGGTGGATGAACCATCCCTGGAGACATCCCAGGCCAGGCTGGACGGGGCTCTGAGCAACCTGATCTGGGTGAAGATGTCCCTGCTCATGGCAGGGGTGGCACTGGATGAGCTTGGAAGTTCTATTCCAACCCAAACCATTCTATGATTCTATGATTCCTACCTTATAGACTTCTTGAAAATACAGATTAGAAAACAGTAGAAAAAGAACGAGCAGAAGTCAAGTTGGCATGAAGAGTATGGACAGCAGCTCTCTCCAGTGTGTCCATGCAATTGCATGAAGTCTTTCGAGATTTAAAGATGCAACACAGAACAGCAAAAGAAATAAATCAGATGAAGGAAACTACCACAAATATGAAGAGAAATAAAAGGCACTCATCCCCTCCATCCAGCTCTTTGGAACATTCATTGCATCATACTTTAACTTTATAAAAAGTGTCCCCAGAACTCATTTATTTCCTCAGAGAGCTCCGTTAGCAGTTACACTATTGGGGGAAGGGAGCTGTCATTTCTGTGAGTAGCCTGTTAAGGTCAGAAAACAGATTTTGGTAGCAAAATTGGCTGTGTCCGATAAATGTTAGTCATGGTGATTATCTGCCAGGGAATGCGAACAGGCTACACAGCGATAAGAGGAGCTGCTGGCACCAGAGATCCCGATTAATTTTTTTTCCGTGTACATGGAATTTAATTTATGCAGGCTTCGCAAACAACATCTGAACACTGTGTCAGATGGTCCGGCAGCAGATCAGCAGCTGCCAAACTTGTACCCAGTTGAACTCACCTCCTCATTTGCTGCACTAGAGGGAGATGGAAAGGGTTTGAGCCTTCTTGCTCACAACTCTTTGCGTGTTTTTTAGGTCTTCCACATAGTGACTGTCTCTCCATCTGATCTATTTTGTGACAGCATCTACCAAATACACATTCCTCCCTCCCTGTTTTTGGTTGGTTGGTTGGTTTGGTTTGTTGGGTTTGCTTGTTTGTCTTTCATTTTGTTTTGGTTTGTTTTTTGTTATTTTTGCTTGATGATTCCCAAGCCACTCTCTTGGAAGAAACTAGTTAATTACTTCCTAGAAATATCTGACATTTCAGTTGATCTAAATTCAAAATACACTGAGTAATGATTAGCATGGCAACGCACTCAAAGAACACTGACAGCCACAGGCCATAGCAGATACCTCAGGCAGGAACTACATCAACCACTACTTTGGTTAACAAGGACTATGAAAACCTGACTTAATTGTCAATATCAAAACCGCACCCTTATAATTTCAATATGTAATAGGTTTAATTCCTTTTTGCATTTCCCAGATGCAATATACACTTCATGAGATTGTCCTAGGCCAGTCACCATCAGCATGACACTAAGGGCCGTCCATCTAAGTACCCCGGCTCTTCTCATCACCAAGTAAAAATATAAACTTATTAAAGTGCATAGGACACACAGATCCCTTTCTGAGGATGTGGAGGACACACCTGTGATAGCCCAGGGAGCTGGTTTTCAGCCACTTTGACTAATGGTCTGATTTCTGGCTTGCCCTAATCCTTGCCCCAGGTGATCCTGCCCTGGTCCATAGTCACTGGCCATGGTTGGTTATGCCCCTATGACATCCTGGAAAAGTAAAGGCTGTTGAGAAACCTTATTGAGGCCTTTCCATCCTTAAAAGGGGCCTATAAGAAAGATGGGGACAGGTTTTTTAGCAGGGCCTGTTGTGATAGGACAAGGGGTGATGGTTTTAAACTAGAAGAGAGGAGATTCAGACTAGACACAAGGAAGGCATTTTTGATCCTGAGGGTGGTAAAACCCTGTCCCAGGTTGCCCAGAGAGGTGGTGGATGCCCCATCCCTGGAGACATCCCAGGCCAGGCTGGACGGGGCTCTGAGCAACCTGATCTGGGTGAAGATGTCCCTGCTCATGGCAGGGGTGGCACTGGATGAGCTGTGAAGGTCCCGTCCAACCTAAACTGTTCTGTGATTCTATGACATTAGCCAAAGTTGGGCACTTGGAGCTGCAAGGGTTGGCTGGGCGGTGTGTGTTCAGGCCTATACAGGACCAGAAGACACCACTTGGGTCATGGAGCCCAGACAGCTATGCAAGTAGAGGTGTCCAAGCCACAAATTGGAGGAGGATGAGGACAGTCTAGGGGGAGTGTTGCTCTGTGCTTATCCCATTCCTGTAGTTCTTCCCAAAGGTCTCCTCTGGCCTCTGTCAAGGGGAGGACATGAAATTGCTGTAGCAGACATGCAGTCCTGAAGGGTCTGCAGAGCATCCATTTCACGTGCCACCACATACCCTGGACCTTAGGAAGTAAACTCCAGCAAAAGACCAAATCAGCAACTGCAACATGTCTCAGAAAGAGAAGGAGAGACCTGCAGTATCTGTGTTTGGGCTTCTACAATAACAGAGAATTAATGGAGTAAAAATCTCAGGTGATGCTATGAAGTGCCTCAGAAGGAAAACAAAACGCTAATTTATAAACACAGTGAAGAAGTAGCTGACTTGCACCCCTCACACTGGTGCCCGATAATTCAGGATCCATTGGGACAGAGAGAAGTGTCCCTGCAGTTCCGTGGTTCCAACTCTGGGATGGGAAGCCCTCGGTTCAGGTATCTGCTCCTGGTGCTGCCTTGTTATTTAACTGCTGTGCCTCCTCGCTTCCACCTTCTCCATCTCGTCCTCCATCAGCAATGACTGATGGATGTCCTTGCATTCCCAGGATGTTCCCTGATGTCTCCTTCAGTTGTGACAGCAGCCTCTGCCTTGAGGATGGGCTCCAAAGACAAGGACTTTTTAACCATTGTTATTGCCTAAATTCAGAGATGAGCTGTGACGGTAACTAGCCAAGGCTGTAAGACTTAAAGGAGAATATGCCACACTAGGTCTAGCTTCCAACTAAAGTAAGTCAAAAAAGAAGAAATACATTTTTTAAAAAAATTACCCTCCCAATACTTTTGAAAATGTGTATGGTTTTATCCACACTTTCTAGTTTTTCTATTTGCCACACACAGTATTATACTTTTGCTTTTGAAAAAGAGAGAGAAAAAGAGAGAAAAAATGAAGAAATAGGAAACAGTAAAACAAATAATTTTCTGTCTTTCCAGGGAAACAGCTTCTCCATTAAAAATAAAATAAAATAAGTAAAATCAAATCAAATCAAATCAAATCAAATCAAATCTGATTATTTTATTTTGAGAATAACCCTTGCGAAAAGCAATCTGATTTATCAACCCCAGCCAGCTCTCGGTAACAAGCTGCGCTGAGAGCAGAGCTGCACCCCTGTGCCCATCACCACCGCCATCGCACAGGTGCATCATTGCCGCTGAGTTTCCTCCTCCCCACGTGCGGCTCCGCACAGCATCGCTGCAGATGTTGGGGAGAACAGCAGCTCCCGATCTCCTGCTGCTGCCACCACCTGCCCTGGCCTTGCTCGGGTCGTCCTGGCTGTGGGCTCTGTGCGTGCGTGTGTGCACATAGAATCACAGAACAGTTTGGGTTGGAAGGGACCGTCAAAGCTCACCCAGTGCCACCCCTGCCGTGAGCAGGGACATCTTCACCCAGAGCAGGTTGCTCAGAGCCCCGTCCAGTCTGGCCTGGGATGTCCCCAGGGATGGGGCATCCACCACCTCTCTGGCCAACCTGGGCCAGGGTTTTACCATCCTCAAAGACACACATGTGTGTGCATCTGCAAATTCCCGGGCTGAGCAGGGAGTGGGTGTAGTTTGACTTTCTCTCAGGAGCAATGTACACACTTCAGAACACATTGTCTTTCTTTTTTTTTTGCAATGCAAAAACTTTCCCAAAAGCAGTTGTGCAAAGATGTCATCAGTCAATTATCGTGACTGGAGTAACCTGGAAGGAGGAAGGCTGGAGGACTCGTAACGTGGGATCCTCACCCGCCTCGAGGACACAGGCTGCTTAGGGGGCCTGAAGCTGCCAGCACATTTTCAGCAGCCAAGCCTTTTCCAACTGGGGTTACCCAAGGGTAAGAGCATGGTGGTCACTGCATTAAATCCCGTTCTTTGCTTTGGATTTGAGCCTACCGTGACCACCATGGGAGCAGAGAGACCCTGCAATGCCACCAAGCCGTAGGACCAGCCCTGGCGCAGCCCTGTGCATCTATCAGCAAACCCCCAGGACCTCACTCGTGTCACCCTCCCAGGCTCTGCGGGCTGTTTCTCCAGGAGCCACTTATTGACTTGCCTCAACCCAAAACAACAACGTCAGTCATCATTCCCCTTCCCAGCTCGGTCACATCCCCCAAGCAAGGAAAAGCGTCAAATAATCCTCCTCCGTTCGGTGTGTGGTCTGGTTTTCCGTGTCGTCATGCAGACAGCGCAGAGACGGGGGGTCAGGCAGGTCATCAGAATGCTAATAAGAAATCTGATTGATGAGCCGGTGCCTCGGGGATGAATGGGATACTTAATTAATGACTTCTGCTGCTCTGTTTAAGAAAAAGTTTCCCTTAACTCTCATCCCTCTTTTTCTTAAAAAAAAAAAGAAAAAAAAAAAAGAAAAAAAAAGAAGAAACCCCTATAATCCCAAGTTTTCCAAACAACATAAAGGGAACTTCAAAGAAAGACATGGTCAGTTTTTATGTGTTGGGTTGGTTCAGTGATTCTTTCCTTTCTTTGTTTACAAGGGCAGCCAGGCTTGATTCCAAGGCTGAAAAATAAAAGGCCACATTGTTCAACCAGATTCTGGATTTTTACAAGAAATTTCCTCCTTCCCAGTAGGACAATTAACTGCTTCATTTCTGGGTCCGCCAGTACCAAACCTCCCCACTGGCCGTGCGAAACTCAGTCGCTTCCTGCCAAAACACGGCTCTGCTTCGGAAACAAGATGTACTATGGAGATGCTATTGTCCCATTTAAAGCTAACCAGTGAGCCAGCACTGGGGTTTAGGTTTCTTTTTTTTGTTTGTTTTTTTGTTTTTTGTTTTTCTTTCAGGGAAATAAAAGCCCATTGGGGAAAATACCTGGTAGGCACTTAGCTTAGGAACATCAGACTGTGTATTCAGAGTGATTAGAAATGGGGTTTCAAACCAGCAATTAGCAATGGGAAAAGAGTAATAGTTTAAAATTATCTCTTCTGGATGGATTTGGAAGGTTATTTTAGGCTAAATAAGAGCAGCAGGAAAGAAGATGAAAAGAAAAAACAAAACAAAACAAAAAAAAACCCAAAGAAACCCACACAAATGAATTCAGGGCAGAATCAGGGAGATGGCACCAGAGCAATGCAGGCGATGGATCGGGCCCCACGAGTCTCGACCTGAATCCAGTCACTACCAGCAGATCAGTAGACGGCTCAGGACACCTCATGGAGAAAAGGAGGCTGAGGAGAGACCTTCTGGCTCTCTACAACTACTTGTAAGGAGGTTGTAGCATGGAGGGGGTTGGTCTCTTCTCCCGAGTAACAAGTGATAGGACAAGAGGAAATGGCCTCATGTTGTGCCAGGGGTGGTTTAGATTGGATATTGGGAACAATTTCTTCCCAGAAAGGGTTGTCGGGCATTGGAACAGGCTGCCCAGGGCAGTGGTGGAGTCACCATCCCTGGAGGGGTTTAAAAGACATGTAGATGAGGTTCTTGGGGACATGGTTTAGTGCCAGTGTTAGGTTAACAGTTGGACTTGATAATCTTGAGTGTCTCTTCCAAACAGAATGATTCTGTGGTTCTACGACACACAGCCAGGCCCAGGGGTTCAGCAGGTTCATGGGACCTTGAGCCCCTTGGTGGACCCAAGCACGGAAGGAAATGGTGCCACTCACCCCCACGTGGGCTTCACCAGCCCTTCACTTTGGATTTTAGGACATCCTTAACACCAAGCCCATTGCAAGAACATTTCAGTAAGCAGCAGTTGCTCAGGCACTCAAAGTTAAACCCATATTTAAATACTTGGTTAATCTGAAACCCACGGGAGGAAGAGATGGAACCTGAACAAACTAGTGGCTGTGCCTGGCAGTGATGCTCAGCCTGGGCTCACAGGACCAGCAGGCTGCCTTTTGCTGGGTCGCTGGTACTGAATTTTGATGTTGATGTCTCATTTTTAACTCCCCCTTGCAGTAATCCTGTGCGCATTTGACCTAACTTGCAGATCTGTTCAGCTGTAGCTTTAAATACAATTTCAAATAATTTATTTTACAAAAGTCAAGAGACCTGAGAGCAGAGAGTCTGCATCAGTCTGAAATATGGGCACAGAAGACAATGTGCCAGCTCCAGAAGAAGAAATGTGAGGCATGGCTTTAACCTGGCAGCCTAGTCTACTGACTATTTGTATTTTAAAAAAACAGTGCATGATTTTCTAGGCGAGTAAACACCTGTTTTGGCCTAAGGTTTTAGACCACCAGCTCCTCTCACCACCCTTGCTGGTTAAAATCCCACTTATTCAAATCACACAGAATCACAGAATGTCAGGGATTGGAAGGGACCTCGAAACATCATCCAGTCCAATCCCCCCCATTGGAGCAGGAACAGCCAGATGAGGTTACACAGGAAGGTGTCCAGGCAGGTATTGAATGCCTCCAGAGTAGGAGACTCCACAACCCCCCTGGGCAGCCTGTTCCAGGCTCTGTCACCCTCACTGAGAAAAAGTTTCTTCTCTTATTTAAGTGGAACCTTTTGTGTTCCAGTTTGATCCCATTACCCCTTGTCCTACCATTGGTTGTCACCGAGAAGAGCCTGGCTCCATCCTCATGACACTTACCCTTTATATATCTGTAAACATTAATAAGGTCATCCCTCAGTCTCCTCTTCTCCAAGCTAAAGAGCCCCAGCTTCCTCAGCCTTTCCTCACACGGGAGATGCTCCACTCCCTTCATCATCTCCATTGCCCTGCTCTGGACCCTCTCCAGCAGTTCCCTGTCCTTCTGGAACTGAGGGGCCCAGAACTGGACACAATATTCCAGATGTGGTCTCACCAGGGCAGAGTAGAGGGGCAGGAGAACCTCTCTGGACCTACTGACCACCACCCTGACCACCCCAGGTACCATTGGCCTTCCTGGCCACAAGGGCCCAGTGCTGGCTCATGGTCATTCTGCTGTCCACCAGGACCCCCAGGTCCCTTTCCCCTACACTGCTCTCTAATAGGCCTTTCCCCAACTCATACTCCCCACTCGTTGGGGATTTAGGAGTCCCTCATTTAGGTATTTTATTATCTAAAAGGCATTGACCTATTTAAAGTGATGGGAAAGTTCAGAGTCACCTTCTTCCCTCTGTTCTGGTCTCCCTGTATCCATGATCTTCCACTTGCTGTTACCCAAGAGATGAACCCCGTGGCAGCAAAGCAGGAACATAAAGCACCCAGATGTTCTCATCTGGGCCCAGTGTGGCCCACCCAAACAGCATTTCAGGGAATTTGAGTGAGTCCTGGTTTACTTTTAGCCCTTCAGCTCTTTCTGCTCAAGGGGTTAATAAACAAACAGGCTTTAAACAAGTTGGGCAACAGGAGGAGGAGGAGGAAGAGGGCAGAGGTGTGGGAATGGAGCAGGTCTCTGACCCTCCCGAGGACCTTGCTTAGGACACATCGACTAAAGGAAAATGAGGAAAAGAAACAAGTGAGAACAGACCCGCCAAGTGATGCTGGGCAGCCAGGAAAAAAAACCCAAACCAACATTTACCACGCGGAGCTGATTTGCATTTGTATTGAGCACTCGGGAAATACGGATAAAACACTCTTTATTTTTCAGAGGAATTCAAGGAATATCAGCAGCAACATCCGTGCACAAGCACAAAAGGGAAAATAGAAGTATTTTGGTGATCCTGTTCTTAGGCAGTGACAGTGATAACAGCAGCATAACACATCTCTCACCCCTTTTTCATGGGTCTCACGAAGAAAAGCAGCACAGGCACAAAATTACAGTTACTTTTGGCAGTGGCGCATGTGGGAGAAACCGAGGAGGGAGGTTGCATGGGGGTGGATGTCAGTAGCAATTTATTGCTCAACTGTGAGCAAGAGGAAGGGCCCAGAGTCTACAACTAACGTCAGAGCCCCCCGTACCTTCTGCCAGCGATGCCCGTGGTGCTCTGTGTCCCTGCTCTCTGCCTGCTGGGCTCTGGGAGCATAAAAGCAAAGCAAAACCAAAAATTGGAAAAGAACACTGGCCAAATATTGAAAAAGGCCAAAGAAAGAGGAGTCATTTGTGGCCACTGAAACCTTTTCTATGGTTGAGCTTCCAACCTCAGGCTGCGGCTGCGCACTGTGGGTGTAGGACACACTCGTCAGTCCTGGATCCCCCTGGTTCCCGGCTGGAGATCCCATCTGTATGTGTTTCATAGAACTAGAGAATGGTTTGGGTCAGAAGGGCCCTTTAATGATCATCTAGTCCAACCCCCTGCCACGTGCAGGGACATCTTCCACTAGGTGAGGCTGCTCAAAACCCTTTCCACCCTGAACCTGAACACCTGCAGTGATGGGGTATCCATCCAGATTCAGGACAGTCTATCACTGTATCTCCTAAATACATTAGATGCCTTCCTGCTGGACTTCTAGGGGTCTCTGCTCTGGTGGCTTTGCAGGTTCAGGGTCACCTTCCCTGGGCAGATGGACATCTATCAGCTGCTGGACCTCTGCTCTACCTCTGATGTAGTTAAACAGCTGTGCAAAAGCAGTGAATTGGCCCAAGTTGTGACAGATGGGGAAGGGGAGCCGCCCTGCATGCTTTGTTTTCTAATAAGAAATGTGAGGACCAGCCACAGGCATTGTTCCTCTCCATCTCCACCAGGGAGGTGACAGCCTTCCAGACTGTGCTCTGGCACATACTCCATCCAGTAACACGGTTCTAATTCAATTGACACCAGAGCCAGCAACTCTTGGTACAGCCATCAGGGCTTTCATGGACCCAGAGAGCTCTGCAGATACACCCATGTTCCCTTCTCGCATACCAGGCACACCCAGGGGAGGATGAACTGACCCACCAGCGTGCTGGTCCAGGGCATTGCCTATCACTGGGCAGCTCCACATGGCCAGCTTCTTTTTGCTGCACAATTTTGTGGAGATTTACTCATTTTGTGCTTTTAGGGACCAGAGAGAATGACTGAGTAAATCTCATGCCAAAGTGTTGATGCTGCTGCTCCCATAACAACCTCAGCATGGAACCAGAGAGATGCTCCAGGAGGGCTCCATGCAGAGCAGGGCACCCCAGCAAAACAGTCTCGGATTCCCAGTCACTGGTGGTGACCTATCTATCTCCCACACACTTGGATCAAATGAGGACATGGGTCTACCACCTCAGGTAGTGCCTGAGGCAACAGCCCAGCCCTATTACCACATTACGGGAACAGCTCTGAGGCAAAATCTCTTCTGCTATAAACCAACATCTGCTATTTATCCCTGAGGTAGGCCAGGAAGCCTCCTCTGATCTTTTAAATACCCTTGAGGAACATTTACTCCCATGTTTCATAGCATCATAGAAGAGTTTGGGTTGGAAGGGACCTTCAAAGTTCATCCAGTGCCACCCCTGCCATGAGCAGGGACATCTTCACCCAGATCAGGTTGCTCAGAGCCCCGTCCAGCCTGGCCTGGGATGTCTCCAGGGATGGGGCATCCACCACCTCTGTGGGCAATCACCCTCATCTTAAAAAATTCCTTCCTCATGTCTGTCCTGAATCTCCCCTCCTTTAGTTTAAAACCATCACCCCTTGTCCTGTCCCAACAGGCTCTGCTGCAAAGTCCATCCCCGTCTTTCTTACAGGCCCCTTTTAAGCACTGAGAGGCCACAATAAGGTCTCCCTGGAGCTTCTCTTCTCCAGGCTGAACAGCCCCAACTCTCTCAGCCTGTCCTCCCAGCAGAGCTGTTCCAGCCTCTGATCATTCCTGTGGCTCCTCTGGCCCCTCTCCAACAGGTCCATGTCTTTCCTGCACTGAGGGCTCTCCATGAGGAAGGGTCAAAACCAGGGAGCTTTTGCTTATCTGTTTGTTAGCACTGTGTATCAGACCAAAGCAATGTAGTAAGCAGCCCTCTGCTGTCATCTCCCAGCTGAGAAACAACTCACAGGTTACGCCAATCTTGATTCACTTCAGGCTTTGCCCATGTAATTCCTTGTTGCACCTTTGCAGCAACCCTTAGGCCACATAGAGCTTCAGTTGTGTGAGGAAGGGTCACAAAACCCAAAGCAGTGTTAAAATTGCAGCTGTGGCAACACTAGCCTGTTGACACTTGCATCTCCTGCTACCCATGTGCCAGGGTCACACATTGCAAAAGACGTTGCCCTCTCTACCCACTCTCAGGTTTTATATACATACTCTTCACCCAAGAAGTCTCCATTCATAAAAAGCAGTTTCCAAAGGGAATTTGCTGCCATTTCTAGATGTTTTGGAGGAGAGGAGGTGGGAGGAGGAGAGAGGGACTGAGACAGCAGAGGTCTTGCCCCAGGCTTACTCCGCTGATCAAACCCCGGGCTGTGGCGTTACCTTCCTTTGCAGCTGACCCAGATCGAGCGCTGTGACTGCCCATTCCCACGCCACGTCAAAGAGAAGGTTTACATTGTTCACTGGATATTAATTTAAATTATTCTGGGGCGCTTGGAAACCACCTCCCCCCCTCCCATTCAGTCTCCATGGGGACTATCGCAGAGGCTGGGAGATATCAATGGGCAGCCACGGACACACCAATCGTCCTCCTCTTCGGCTGCAAACTGCCACGAGCAATTTTCCCTGTCAAAGGGGACACATTCATATTTCACTGAACGACTTGCTAGGACAAGACAGACAGATTTTTTTTTATTCATTAGAGACCAGTAAAATATCCTATTAATACCATTTTCCATTTGCTCCTTAGGTTCACACGCTGGTGTTGTGGTTCTTTTCTTCACACCAACATCCTGCTGCTTGTTGATGGTATTAATAATACACTCAGCAGGAGGCTGTGCCCCCCGGGGCCCCGGCTGTCTCAATAATTATTGAATGACATTGGGGTTGTTCTGTAAATTACTTTGTGACCCGGGAATTCAGCAGGTTACTGCTATAACTCAGGCTCTCGCACTTGATTGCACTCACCTCCTGCTGCCCCAACACTATTATTAGTCTAGTTTGAGTAGCAAGTACTGACTTCATCTGTTGGGAGGGAAGGTGGGAGCCGCCTTGCTCCTCCAGTGTGACCTGGGAGGGCCTGGCCTCTTTTACTGGCCCCGTTCATGGTGATTGAGAACAAGGGACGGATCTTTGCAAGGAAATAACATCCTTCACTTCTTCTCCTGTCCGCTCTAGCACACGGTGAGATGTGAAGGGGCAGCTTTGCAGGGCTGGACACATCAGCAGGCTGCAAGCAGGGAGGAGAAGGTCACTCCTTTCTTTCTGGAGAAGGAACACCATTTTGTTCATATTTCATGGAGAGGGGATCACTGTTCTCCTCTTGCACTAAAGGAATGGGGCTCCTGGACACCAGAGACAGCCTCAGCCACGAGGCCAATGGCAGGCAGATCATCTGTGAGATCACCAGCAAGGCATTAAGGACAGCAAGCTATTGAGTTGCTTCCTATCAAACCAAAGTACATGCAGGTGTGGAAGCAGAGCTCTGGGTGCGTGGGGAAGCATAGTGTTGGAGATAGTGACCCACTGGACCATGCCTGCTATCACTCCTGAAACCCCACCAGCATCTGCACAGATGTACTGGAGAACTTCCCTGGGAGTGGTGGGCAGCCCTGGAGCACTGCTGAAGATTGGGTCAGTGATATCACATTAAAAGGTTTATAATTCCCCCTGAATAAAAACAGTCAAGAACCCTCTGGTCTTATTCTAGTCCCAATTCCTCGCTTCTGAAATTGTGATAAAATGCTTGTGATATAGTAACAGTGATCCAATGCGCAGTTCTCTCAGACACATTTTTGTCAGGCATTGGAACAGGCTGCCCATGGAAGTGGTTGAACCACCATTCCTGGAGGTGTTTAAAAGATGAGTAGATGAGGTTCTTAGGGGACATGGTTTAGTGCCAATGTTAGGTTAATGGCTGGACTCGATTGTCTCTTCCAAGCAGAATGATTCTGTGATTCTACGACACACAGCCAGGCCCAGGGGTTCAGCAGGTTCATGGGACCTTGAGCCCCTTGGTGGGCCCAAGCACGGAAGGAAATGGTGCCACTCACCCCCACGTGGGCTTCACCAGCCCTTCACTTTGGATTTTAGGACATCCTTAACACCAAGCCCATTGCAAGAACATTTCAGTAAGCAGCAGTTGCTCATGCACTCAAAGTTAAACCCTTATTTAAGTACTTGGTTAATCTGAAACCCACGGGAGGAAGAGATGGAACCTGAACAAACTAGTGGCTGTGCCTGGCAGTGATGCTCAGCCTGAGCTCACAGGATTCTATGATTTGATCATATGAACCACTCCCCAAATTAAATCCTGTGCTGCTTTCCAGGAGGCAGCCCAGGCAGCTCTTCTTCCCCCACCCCAGTTGTCTGGACAGCGTGTAACAGCTGAAGCTGCTCCACAGTCCCTCGCAGGAATGACTGGGTGCTGCTTGCACTGCAGCACGGAGGCTGTGACGACTGAACGTCACTTCCAAAGCTCATCCACGTGACAGCAGGTGCGGCAGCAAGGCACAACTAAAGCGCTGCTGCAGGGCAGAGTTCTGAGGGGCAGAGCGGTGCGGGGTTTTCCTCCCTGGTCCTGGCAGCTGGTCAGACCTCAGCGGCAGAATCCATCGTACAATTGATGTAGGGATGCAGACAGCAAGAAGGTGGTCAGGAAAGGTGTAATCCTTTCAATGTCGCAAGTACTTTAGAGACCAAGTGCTTTCAAAACTAGTCCAAGCATATCTTCTACAGACATAAAAAAAAAGATGTTCTCAGGTTTCAAGTTCTTTGGCATTTCTTACCCTTGCAGATGACACCAAGGTGGAGGGAAGAATTAACATACTCAAGGAAAGGTGGCCATTCAGACAGACTTGCTGAAGGAAACAACAAGAACCTCATGAAATTCAACAAGAGCAAGCACAAAGTCCTGCCCCTTTGGGAAGGAAGGACTCATTGCAGTGATGCACGGTGGGCATGGACAGCCTGGGGAACAGCTCCGTGGAAAAGGTCCTGGTGGACACCAAGTGAGGAATGAGCCAGCTGTGTGTCCTGGCAGCAGAAACCAGCAGCCTTCCGGGCCATCTGAACAGGAGCAGAGCCAGGAGATCCAGGGAAGGCATCATCCCCCTCTCGTTGGTGCTTGGTGACCACAAATCAACTGCTGCATCCAATTTGGGGTCTCCCAGCTGAAAACATTGATCAACTGGAGCAAGTCCAGGGGAGGACTGCTGGGATGGTTGGGGCTGGAGCACTTTGCCTGTGAGGAGAGGATGGGGGAGCTGGACTTGTTCGGCCTGGAAAAGGGACAACTTTGGGGGCACCTAACAGCAGCCCCGAGTGCCTACAGGGCTCATCAAGAAGGCAAAGTAGCACTTCCATGACGGTGCATGGTTGGAAGATAAAAGACAACACCCATTAACTGAATCAAGAGGTTCAAACTAGATGCAAAACTTTTAGGCAATGCAGACAGTAGAGCACAATGCCCAGAGGGGCTGTGCAGGCTCCATCCCTGGAGGTTTTCAGGACACAACTGGAAACATCACTGAGCATCCTGGTCTGACCCTGTAGGTGACCTGGCTGTGAGCAGGAGGTTGGACCAAAGACCTCCTGAGGTCCCTTCAACCTAAATCATTCTGCATTGCTAATCATCCAGCAGCGTGCTGGGGAGATGCTGTGAGAGTCTGTCTGAAGATGAAGCAGTATTTGCCTGAACATCACCATCAGGAACTGAGAGAACTGAGGCCCTGACAGAAAGAACGTATGGACAATGACTTGGAGAGAGGCCAGAGGAGAAGCATGGTGTTGTACTGGTTTCTCCAATACAAGTGGGCTGCTGCTTACAATGGCCGCTGTGTGGACTTCACCTGCTGCTTCAGCCAAACCAGCCCCCTCCTCCCGAAAGTGATTGTTATGAGGGTCTCTTTGACCCAGGGACAACAGCTGCCGCCCAGAAGATGTGTTCTCACCTGCAGCCTCAGTTACACGTGTCCCCCACCTGCTTCACCAAACAATGGCCAATGAAAAGAAGCATGCCCAGAAGCTCACCAAGGGTCCTCAGGTCACCCAATGGACCAGCGAAAGACCCCTGAATACTCTACACGTAAGCGTTGACAAAGAAAGCGTGAATCTTTTGAGCCTGCCCAGTACGAGCCTGGGTTGTGAAATCAAGATGGAGACTGGTCTAGAACAATGAGTGAGGTGGGGTGAAGAAGCATAAGAGATGACTCTCGAATGGACACTGTGGAGATCTTCCCACCAGAGGATCCCACACCACGACAGAGGACCGGCAGGACTCCATGGGACCGGAGACCAGAGGGACGCCTCTGAAGCTCTACTGGTGGTAAATGCAACCTCACTTCCCATCTTTACTTTTACTCTCCCCACTTCTTTTCCCTTTTCTTTTTCTTACTTTCTATTGCGTGCCGCTTTACGGGCAAATTAATAAAGTAACACTGTTTGAATCATAACCCCTTGGCTTTTCGGTTGCCTTAATTTTGCGCTCTGAGATCAAGGTAAAAGAACCTTCACGAGCCCATCACCGAGTGGACCGCGACAGATGCTGAGGCCTCATCTATACAAACTGCTCTCCCCCTCTTTAGAAAATTCAGAGTTGGATACAATTTGGGGCTGGTTTTCAGGTTGTGCACTAAGTCCTTGAATACCGTCTCTCTCCACAGCAGAGAACCCAGTGCCAACTCCACAGCCTGGCAGCCAGACGAGTGCGCAGGGCTGGAGCTCCGTGCTTGTCCCTGAGAAGAGGATGCACCAATGTTCAGGTACCTGTTGTCCCCGTGTCACTCTGCTGGGCAGTGAGGGGAGACTGAAACTGGAAAAGACAGCAGCTTAACATCCTTTTCCTCTTTCTGTGCTATACCTGTCTGCCTCTGCTATAAAGCCAAATCCACGTGCTAAAGAGCCTCAGAGCCAACCCTCGCTTTGATAAATACTTGGTCAAGGTGAAGGGTTCTACCTATCTTTCTACCTATCTTTTGTGGACAATAAAATTTCCTAATGTTTCTAAGATCTGTGTGTCCAGACGGACATGGGGAAACCAACAATTCCCAGGCACAGATCTATCAGCAGTGAAGGAGCTGAGCAACACCAGGTTGGTACCAGGCAAGGTTCAGGACCTTCAGAAAAGTCTCCAAAGCCATGGATCCCTGTGGAAAGGCCTGTTCAGCCAAGACACAAAACCAGGCAGGGTCCTGCCATCCCTGAGACCAAGAGCAGCTTCCACACAGGCTCAGAAAGGAGAAAGCACTTCTGTATTTCACGTTGTGGGGACTGTGGTTTTGCAGAAGGGCAAAAGGAGGAGGACCCGCTATTCAGGTCGCAGTCAAAGGGAGCAGAGAGCGCTCGGCCGCCTGTCGGAATTGGCCCCGTATTGGTTACACCCCCAGCTATTTGAGGAAAAACTTGGCCTCTCAAAGCTCTCTGCCTCTCTCCTGCGCCTTTGTATTCTCTAGAAGGTGAAGCATACGGGTATAAAAAGCTGCAAACAAGTTCCTACCTCTGGAGACCAGGCATTTACTCTAAGAAAGAAAGACCAATTGCTTCCCAGAGCATTGTCCACCCACATTAGAGAAAGGATTAAGCAGATACATTCAGCTATTCTAACAGATTTTCTTTAAACCTTGAATACGCCTCTCACACTCGGTAAGATAATCACATTAGTTTTGTCATTAAAAGATCCCTTTTATAGAAAGTACCTAAACCGCTTAAACCACCCAGAGAGGTCTCATACATTAGAAAACAACAAGACAAACGGAAGGGATTTGCTATTCCCGGTCCCAGTGTTTCGCTGCCCCTACTTTCTAAACTGGGGGATTGAACTAAAAGATTTTGCAAATCACCAGCGGAGAGGAAAGCCCCTGAGAGCTGGGCAGCAGCCCTCGCTCCCCACCGCGGAAACACTCGCATATAGCACTGACACCTTATAGAAAACACAGTCTCCAGTATGGAGACGCTCTCGTGTTAAATCCAAAGCACCCCGACAGGCAGCTGATTTTCCTGGGCTGAATATCTGGCACCCAAATGCAAGATAAGCAATGGGTGTTGTACCTTATTACTGCCCTGGGGGGCACAAATATGCAGTAGCCACGCTAAGGGAGCGCGTTGTTGATCTTTGCTGCTGTGGGCACTTGCTATCCCCGCATGTAACTCATGCTATAAAGAAATTTCTTCGTTAGGCTCGTATTATTGAAAAGATGCATAGAAGGAAACTGCCCTAAAGCATGTGGATCAAATAGTTTCAGATTCGCTGGAGGAGGGGGACGGAAAGGCTTCAACTTGGTGCTCCAGGTCTCATCACCTGGAGGCAGCACTATGAAATCAAGGAATCAAAATAATACAGGAGCACAAGTCTATTGATACCAGTGGGAGCTGCAGGCAGATGCCCAGCATCTCTAAAGTTAGAAAAATCAGGATTTATTTTTTAACAACAGAAGAGGAAATCTGACAAGTGCTTAAACACTGTGAATTCATCCCACATACCATCCTCAGTTCAGATGTTTTGCCATTGCTTCACTGCTCGGGTAACATCAGGTAAGGCACATTTTCTGCTAAGCTGCACTGCCAAAACTGACCATTTTAGTTTTTTAACATGAACAGTCTTAAAGAAACTGGATTCATTTTTGTAAGACCAAGGCTTTGCTTTAAAAACACACAGAGAGGCAAGATTATAAACAAAATCTAAAGGCTACAGGAGTCACACCTAAACATCAACACCAATGATACTATCATGGCAAATGACAGAGATAGAAGCGTAATGGGATTCAAACAGACCCCTCCAAAGGATTGTTTATGAGTTGTTCATATATATACATATATATATTAATATATATATCACATATGCACAGTTTCAACTGCAGAAATATTTCTATTTTAAGGAGCAGCAGCGTATTTTGGAACAATTACACAAATGTCTAATTGTCTAAGGAGCTATTTTGTTGTTCCAAGAGCACAAATCTGTCCCCATGGTGGTGTTTTAGAACATTCCTTCAAGCTGGTTATGGCTCTGAGTGCAAGTAGCATCGAGTCACAAGTCTGAATAGTTTCAGACATGTTTAACTCAAACTACCATAAAAATCGTTCATTTTTTCCTCTAAATGAATAGTTTCATGAATACATATCCCAGTTACAGCACGGCAATGGCATTCTGAATTGACAGGGGAAAGCAAAAAAATATAGATTTGGAGTATATGATCCCTTCTGCTCTTTCAACCCCATGTTTGTGGGTTTCAGAGCATCCCCCTGACTGTCAGAAAAACACAACAATTCCACCATAATCCTAGAAGAAACTATAATATCTAACTGTCAATGTGCAAAGCCTTTAACATACAGAAAGGTCTTCATGCTTCTTTCCCACTCCCTAGAGATTAGATTCACAACAGATAAACACCCTTTTAAAGAGTAGAAGTAGGAAAAAAAAATCCCTTTATTTAAAGCATATTGACTTTTGTCTAAAACATATTTGGTGGGCAGACGGTATGGGAGACAAAACTTGATTTTCACTTTGCATACACTTTGGAAACCACATTGCAGGTTCCTCGAGAGGCTTTCATTTTTATAGTCTATATGCATACATAGTCTATATACAATATTTTCTGATCTTCAAAGTTAAAATCGCCTACAAACACAAGAAGTTACAGAAGCTATTTAGCTCTCTTCTAAGACTCTACAGCCTTGGATTAACTCTTTGGGCTACACAGCCCAGTTAAGCCTCCCTTTGCCACATCAGAATGTTATGGATCTGTCCACAGAACCTTCATCATCACGGACATGTAGGAAGAGCGTGTTTGCTTGGGACTGGAATAAGCCTCCAAAAACAACATGGATTTTTTTTTTCCCCATTAAAACTAGCTTGATTGTATTCAACATGGTCACCTATGGAGAACCACCAGTTCATACACGGGCTCGTCACCACACAGACAAACCTCTGAAGTGAGAAGCTACCAAACAAGCGCAGAGCTCGCCCTGTGACGTCTGGACTCCTGTGGGTAACTGAACCATCTGCACCTTCATGAGTTCACCTTCCACTGCAAAGTCGAGCGCAAACAAGACGGTATTTGCAGAACTCTGAATCTGCCAAGGGATAAACATTTTCTCTTTGCAAAATCCAGTTCCAGAAACTTACATTTCATTATTTTAATGCATTTTCATTGATACAAACTGCAGTTTCACCAGTAAGATTCACGCTTTGGGGAAATCATTGTTTTCTGCATTTCCCCCAATGAGTAGGAAACATACATTTTAAAATTCCAATCATTCACGACTGTGAGCACCCCGAAGTTAGTTTAGATGGACAACAGGGTCCAAAACAAACTTTTATTCAGTAAAGAAGGTGCAGCAGATTAACTGGTGGAAAATGGGGTTTTAGCTCTGCAATAGTGACATAAATACAGGTTCGAGTATCAGTCGAGGTAATTATTGAGGTGCAGCAAATAATAGCAATGGAGATACCCAGTGTGCACACACGTGGCTCACCAAAAACAATGCCAGAGCCGTCCCTGACTCTGAGAAAAGTATACACTTGCCTGAATCTGGCAAGGAATTATTCAAGAAAATACATGTGCTTATATTTAAGCAGGGAATAAGCACCCACCCAAGTGGTGAGGAATTATTTCGCTCACCTACATGTGGAGATGATGCAGTGTCCCAGTCCCGGGAGGGCTCTCGGCAGCAGCACTTGACCCACGCTCTGAGAGCTCCACACAATGGGCAGCCAAAACCTCGGCGGGGGTCCCGTTTATATAGCCTTGTCAGATCTGACTGTGGGCATTCCAGATGCTTCTCTGCACCCCCACTCTGGCTGTGGGGTCCCCTGAAGCTTCTAAGCATCCCCACTCCGGCTGGGGGTGCCCAGCAACTCCTTGGCACCTCTGCACCCCCTCCTCCTCTCTCTTAACAACCCTGGCCAATGGTCTCTGGGGTCAAACACAAGAAGCTGTTACCCAAATGTAGGAAAGGATGGGGATGTGTTTGCACCTTCCATATTGAAGGAAGTTGGGAGGAAGGGGGATGTGCATCTGCCACAACAACCCATGCCAAGGACATACACGAGCCTGAGATGAAGTATGGCCCATCACCATACACCTGGAAAGAGAAATCAGCCATTGAGTAGACAATGTTCTTCAGGACATGGTTCAGAGGCGGACTCGGCAGTTCTAGGGTAACAGTTGGACTTGATGATCTTAAAGGTCTTTTCCAACCAAAATGAGTCTACGATTCTATGATTTCCCGTGGTCCATTTTGTTCACATCTGCATGAAACATGCAGGAGCACCAACATTCAGACGACGTAGCCAAAACCCACAGACAGGTCCTTGCAAGTGTATAAAGATGTGTACACATAGATTTTAAGATGAAGTCTGAGTACTAAAGGTAAATAAGATGTGAAGTTTCAACTACTCACTTTGAGGAGAAAAGAAGTAATCAGAAGTAAGTCAGTACCATAAGTTGGTCCAAGCAGTAAGAACCTGATCCAAAATGCACTTGAATCAGTCTCACAGACAGAAACGGAATGGAATTTTAACATTATTTTAAAATAAAAATTAAACAAGACAAAACACACGAGCAAAACCACACTGAACAATTTTTGGGTTTAAATGTGATTTCTCAAAATTTGAAATTGAAAACTGCATGGGATTTTTTAAGTTTTATTAAAGGCAATTTTTTTCTGCTTATGAAAGGAGTGAAAAAAATAAAGAAGAGAGGAATGAAAGTTTAAATTACTTATGGTGATTGAAGCTAAAATGTGTTTTCCAAACAACAAAGCAGCAGCTGTTTCCTGAGACAGTAAGTTAGCTAGCAGGGGAGAGAGGAGGAGACACTATCTGATTAACAATATACAGTAGCTGGTAATCCGGATCACTCTCAGCCCAACGCACGAATTTCCCCATGTCTTGCTCCATACAACATGGCAATGGTTACCCCAGAACTTGCACTTGGAGCAGCACCCCAAGAAATCAGTGGGAACAGCAGGACCAGGGTCTTGCTTGCTCAGTTAAACCATTTGGGATCCCCAAAATTTATCCTTACTCTTGCAGATTCCATTCCTTGCCCTGCAGTAAACCAGGGCTTTACCAGACATCAATTAACACATAAGAAGTCTCTTAAGTAATTACCTTGCTCAAGAGTGTGAAAAGTTCAGATTGCAGGGTCTGAATGTAAACGCCACGTTTAACACAAGACAAGGGAATGCCAGGGAATCTGTTGGAAAGAAGACGTACAGGAGCATTTTAAAAGATAACATTTCAGTGCTGGGTTCGCTTTGTTTGCAGAGGATGGGAGGAGACTGGAAACAGAAAAGG
The DNA here is from genome assembly GCF_963082525.1 of Nesoenas mayeri. Taxonomy (NCBI): domain Eukaryota; kingdom Metazoa; phylum Chordata; class Aves; order Columbiformes; family Columbidae; genus Nesoenas; species Nesoenas mayeri. The sequence goes on from NC_137541.1 coordinate 205,333,546, forward strand.
CCACCTAGTGTCTTAGAAAAATACTCAACTATCAGGCATATCATCAAAGCTGAGACAACTTTTCAACAGAATTGGGATTTTAGGAGTCTGGGGACAAGAAGCCTTGCCTGAGTCTTTCTGAAATGGAATTGTCCTTTAAACTGCAAAGAATTCTTTCTGAAGAAGGGCTGCAGTGTGAATGAAGCCAAGGCTGGAAAATGAGGGGACTGCCCCAGCCATTTATTAATGTCAAATATGCTGTCTCATGAATCAGGGTAGTTTCTCTGTGTTGGAAGCCTTACAGAAAGCCCTGTGCACCTGGCTTGTTGAGCTCAGCATCAGGCTTTAGGCTGATCCAAGAGGATAGCTGTGTTTTGAATAGTTCGTCCTGCAAACAATTTTTTTTAAAAAAAGGGCTTTTATTGAAGAGCCATCAGCAAACAGATCATGCAGAATTGGAACAATACACAGAATGGGGGAGAGAGAGGAACCCACACAAGGCACAGCCCCAATTATTTGTCACTTCATAAGATCTAGCCAGCACAAGTGTCACATTTGCTCTTCAAGAGAACAGCTTCAAAAGCTCCCTGGTTTGGAAAAGTTAAGTGTTTGTGGGGACACACATGTATATACACACACACAAAACACACCCAGAGTTTTCTTTGGCAACCATCACAGCGGCAAACATTTCAGAATTAGGACAACCAGCAAAGAAAGAAACAAAACCCTGATGCAGATTGTGCACACTCAGCCAGTTAACAGCAGAGTGAGTCCGGGCCCAGCCCCGACCATTCAGTGCAGCACAGAATAGAAAAGCCACCTGAGGGAGATTTGATTAATAACCTGCCAGAAAACTAGAGAAAAAAAAAATTTAAAATAAGATATTTACTTATTTTCCAGCGTTCATTCCAAAGGGTAAGGGCTGTTTAGTTTCTTTACAAATGGCACAGCCAGTTTCCCCACCAAACATCACAGTGAGATGTGATTTCTGTCTCCCATTATCTCCACGTCCCGGCCGTGCACCAGCTGAGGGTGTCAAACTCAATCCCACTGAAGGCAGCAGGAGTTTCATCATCAACAGCACTGCCATTTAATCCACTGTATATATAACACATACTAACAGCCAGGACAACCAGCAAGTGCAGCAAGGAAGAAATGAAGCCCAGAACAGGAGCTCTTCATGAGAAAGTACAGCATTTAAGAGGAAAGCAAACCAGAGGAGGCAGCTCAAGCCATGCACTTCAACTAAAGTTTATTATCAGAGAACGCTCTCCATCCCTCTGCATCTCTCACGGGCACAAGCGCTGGTTAGCACTGCAGCACGGGGGAGGAAACAGGAGTGAAATGCTCAGACAACCGTGTCATAAGACCTGGCCCTGCTGCCGGCAAAGCCAACGGGGGCACAATGGCCGCAGCTGTTGCAGCACCACTTCAGTGGCGCCTGGCCATTTTAATCCAGTGCTTCATGTAGCAGAGCTCCAAGTCTCGAGCTTGCTGCACAGATTTGGGGTCCGAAGGGTTGCGGCCACGTAGGTCCAGGTGATGGGCTCCCTCGGGGATCATGATGGCCACGAGGGAATGGCTGATGTTCCGGGTCACCCCACCTGCTGACCATGGGTCCATGCCACCGTTGCTGTAAGAAACAGATATCTCATTAGGGTCTGCCTGCCCAGCAGCTGGCAGGGGGCCTGCAGCTTATGTCAACATCTCCACCTTGACTTTCAACTAGTTTTGCACATGTGCTGACAGAAACAGACCTCAGCCCTGTCTCAGTGCCTTGTGTCCACCCCTCTGCTGAGAGAAGCCTCCTTGGCAGACGTAGGGAGCTCTTAGTAGCTTGAGGCTACGCGATTGTCATTAATTATCTGCTAATTCAGGTAATAAGCTATAATAATGCCACAGCCTCTGGAGACAGATCTGCTGCCACTTGCCATTGTCATAAAAGGTTCAGGTTCCCTTGTATCAAGACAAGTCCAAATTACCAAATTAAAGCACTGTGCTTTCCTTCTTTACTGTGTCCAGTTCTGGGCTCCCCAGTTTAAGAAGGACAAGGAAATACTGGAGGGAGATGATGAGGGGTCTGGAGCATCTTTCTTACGAGGAGAGACTGAGAGAGCTGGGTCTGTTCAGCCTGGAGAAGAGAAGCTGAGAGAGGATCTCATCAATGTTTATAAATATTTCCAGGGTGGGTGTCAAGAGGATGGACCAGACTCCTTTCAGTGGTGCCCAATGATAGGATGAGGGGCAACGGGCACAGACTGAACCACAGGAGGTTCCATCTGAATATGAGGAGAAACTTCTTTACTTCGAGGTGCCAGAGCCCTGGAACAGGCTGCCCAGAGAGGCTGTGGAGTCTCCTTCTCTGGAGACATTCAAAACCACCTGGATGCATTCCTGTGTGATCTGTCCCTTCCAACCTCAACCATTCTGTGATTCTTCAGTCTGCCATAAACTAATAATGAACTGGACCCTTTAGATCTGAATTTCCAGGAAGTTCTACCCTTTCTTGTTTCAGCTGGGTGCCAACTGGTTTTGTAAAATAAAGCTTTTATCCCTCAATAAGCTGTCTACAATGACTCTTCCTCTGGGACAGGACAATTTAATGCAATTTACTCCTCCTCTCTTACCCCAAGTCAATGAAAGGATGCCTTGCACTGTAGATCTGCCTCCAAATAACGCCTGGTCCATGGAGCATGCCAACAGCTGAACAGGGATGAGAGTTTTGCGCCTCTCATTCCCAGGTTTGGACATGACCCAGAAATCCCTACTACATCTTATTTTCCATTACCTCAATGTGCGTCTACAAAAAGGAAGCAACACCCATATACTTACAGAGCTACACAAACCTGGATCTGTTCCTGACTTACAACACTGGACCTACTCACAAAAGGAAACATTAGAGAAGGACTGCTGTATGTCAGTGTAAATTTCTAGAAGGATCTAAGAAATTAAAACAACTTTGGACATTAAGAGATACGCAGCTAGAAAAAATATCACAATGGCAGCACCAGAAAATTTCAGAAAGAAATAATGAGTGAAAAGGAGTTTTGTAGAAATAAGTAAGAATAAAAATCTGATGGGGTCTGAACTAATACTTTTTTTTTTTAATGAGGAAACAAAGCATCTTGAATCTCTGTAGTTATTAATTTTCAGTGGTTCTAAATATGACTTAGAAAAAGAGATACATGTTGTATACGCCAGACAAAAAGCACACAGAGCTGACCAATAAGCAAAAAGCATTTGGTTTAAAAGGTCACCTGAATCAGCAGAGCACTTTGGCAACAGAGGAACGAGTTGCTGAGAGACCCAAGATGCACATGAACTTGCATCTTGTGGTCCCAGTCATGTGGAAACTAAGTGTGCACAAGAAAATAACCCTGTCTCTGGCTTTTCTGGGAGCTGCTGGCTGCGTCCTCTGTGTCTCCTGCCAAACGATGGCACTGACGCACTTTGGGAAGCGATGCCTGCTGAGAGGAGGGCTCACTGCAAAATAATAGTAAGTCTTAACAGTTTTACAGAATAAGATAATCCAGTACCAACTGGAATGGATTATTTAGGTGTTAAAACTGAGAATGCATGTAAGGACTCAGTTGCCCATCTCACAGGACAGGACTTCCCAATGTAAACAGAAGGAGGGAAAAGGATGGAGGGGAAAAGGATGGAGGGGAAAAGGATGGAGGGGAAAAGGATGGAGGGGAAAAGGATGGAGGGGAAAAGGATGGAGGGGAAAAGGATGGAGGGGAAAAGGATGGAGGGGAAAAGGATGGAGGGGAAAAGGATGGAGGGGAAAAGGATGGAGGGGAAAAGGATGGAGGGGAAAAGGATGGAGGGGAAAAGGATGGAGGGGAAAAGGATGGAGGGGAAAAGGATGGAGGGGAAAAGGATGGAGGGGAAAAGGATGGAGGGGAAAAGGATGGAGGGGAAAAGGATGGAGGGGAAAAGGATGGAGGGGAAAAGGATGGAGGGGAAAAGGATGGAGGGGAAAAGGATGGAGGGGAAAAGGATGGAGGGGAAAAGGATGGAGGGGAAAAGGATGGAGGGGAAAAGGATGGAGGGGAAAAGGATGGAGGGGAAAAGGATGGAGGGGAAAAGGATGGAGGGGAAAAGGATGGAGGGGAAAAGGATGGAGGGGAAAAGGATGGAGGGGAAAAGGATGGAGGGGAAAAGGATGGAGGGGAAAAGGATGGAGGGGAAAAGGATGGAGGGGAAAGGATAACTCAGCCATTCCTTTCCAGCAGTGGCCAGGCGAGTAGGGCTTCAGAAAAACACCTAATGCAAAATATCAGCACACTAGTCCCATTTTCAATTCATCATATTTCCTTGACAGCATAAAGAGGGATCTGCCTATGCCACAGCAAACAGTTCCTGTCATGTCTTCAGAGCTTCTCAGCCCCAACCAGAACAAGGAGGTTTTTCACTCTTAGCAACACTGTCTGTGCATCCTTTTTTAACATGCCCACTCTCCACAAAGCCAATTTCCTTTTATTAACTTTTTTCTCTCTCACCTGTTCTCCTCAGCCAGACATTGTTCTGTCTCATCTTCTTTTCCACCATTCCCTTATTTTACGCTAACAATCCCCCCTTCTGCACAAGGCTCCAGTATCTCTCAAAACAGCCTGCACCTTCTGCCTCCCCACTGCCAGTGCACAACTGGACAGGTGGGTGTCCTGACTTAGAAGCATACAACCTAGATGTGACCCATCCAGACTGAAAAATATCAGTTTTCAGACTGTGCACACCAAATTTCATACTGTCTGATACAACCTGGACTGATTTTCACTGCCGTAGTGTGCTGATGACAAGACACTACCAACTGCTACAAGCTCTCTGCCACCACAAGCATGAACAGCATTAAAATGCCATTTCCAGTGCTGTGGAGCACTTGCATACCAAGTACACAGCAAGTTCCAGTAGGGGTACTGGGAGCAGGAATTGCTGGAAAAGGCAAACAGGGTTCTGGAAAACCCAGGTTCTGCAAAATAGTGTTTTAATAAAGAAGTGTTGCCCAGGACAGGCAAGTAAATCTGCCCACAATCTGAGTAATGACTCACATACTACGTGGGAAGATGTGAGGAAGGAATTTCTTATAATGAGGGTGGTGAAACACTGGAACACATTTCCCAGAGAGATGCTCCATCCCTGGAGACATCCCAGGCCAGGCTGGACGGGGTTCTGAGCAACCTGGTCTGGGTGAAGATGTCCCTGCTCATGGCAGGGGTGGCACTGGATGAGTCCCTTCCAAATCAAACTGTTCTGTGAATCTACACACCTCCAAGAAGGTACTGAAGAGGCAATGGACATTCCTCGGTCAGTCCCACCCAACACATACAGCACAGCAGGGATCTGCTTGCAGAAGGAGATGCAGCAATGCCAGTTTAAGCATCCTGGCCAAATCCCACTGCGGCTGGATAAATCCACCTACAGCAGTTCTCTTTAGATGGACTATCTTCCCTTCCTGTGCTAAACTGTTGTGCAAATTGCCTGACACTTGAAACATGGTGCTTTTTACCCCACAGGGAGCCGTATCCTTTGGTAAACACAGGGATATTTTTGTAAAGCACTCTGCAGTGTTCAAGGATAAAAGGTTCTTATATACATGTACAGTGCCGACAATTTATTTGTTTGAAGAGAAACAACCCAGCTTGAGATCCAAAGCTTTGTATGTACAGCACTACTCCACTCATTTGGTTGCTTTCAAGCTTTTCTCATTTCAAGCTCCTTCAGCTGGCATAAATTCTAGAGCATTTATTTAGATTTGTTTGCTCGTCTCTTGCTTACAAAGCACATTTCTGCAGTACGGAGCTGTGAAGCCTTGGAAATAAGCAACACTGCAGAAATTAAGTTAAACCAACAAATTCTATTTTATTAAAATGCTTTCCAAAAAAGAACGGAATTTCTCACTCTAGGGCAGATATCCTATGGGACACAAACAGCAAGAGACACACAGAGGAAAGCAACAGGCCTTTGGAGCTGAACAGACCAACACTAACAGCTGAAATCCGCAGAGTAATCCCCAATTCAAGTGAGGACTTCCTGCTTTTAAAATACAAACCTATTTACCAAGTCCAACAGACTAATTCTGAGTTTTGTTTAAAGAAGTGATTTTTTTTTAAAGGCCTTGCACAACTTGAACCAGAGAACAGAGGGGTATATTCAGGAGCCACCTGCAACGGGCAATCAGTACAGCAGGTCAGGATTCCTGAGGGCACAGGCTTCAATGGGTTTATTAAATGTCTATCACATAACAACCTGATGAACAGCTAGTACTTAGCTGCTCAAAATATTGCATCACCTCACAACAGAAATACAGCTACATGAACCCCCCCTTTAAAGAAAGCAGAGTTTAACCTTCAAAATAAGGAAAGTGAAGGCCCAGAGCAAGGAGCACGCACTAGTTTTTGCACCAGAATGAAACACTCTTTCACTTTTTGACCACATACAAAGGTGTTTCAGACAAACTTCTGTTGTATTGTAGACGGTATGCCTTGCTAGAATGGGAACATCTCATTGTATTTAGATCTTACGTAAGTTTGTTGAATCTTGTCTAATTACCACTAAAAGAAAAAGGCAATTGGCAGCAATAGGAAAGCTTCCCCAAGGTACTTCCCTCTCTTTCCTGTATCAAAGGGGAAAAGGAATGTCTCGCCAGCCCCTCTGCAAGGCTATCACCCAGAGCAACAAATTTTAGTGGCCGAGACTCTAAGCTTGTTTAGACTTTCCTTTTATGTGGAAGGGACAGTGCTCTGGCTTCAGAAAAGCTAGATGGATTTACCAGTATGGGAAAGCTGGACTTTGGCCACAAGGTAAGAAGGAATCCACATGGGAAGAGAATTACATTTGGCAGAATCCCAACCCAGATTCTTCTTTTAGAGTCACACAGACAGTGACAGAACAGTTGGCTGCTTTGGCCACCGCAGATTGACCATTTTACTCTCAAGAGCAACACAAAGCATGCTCATCATGCATTCCGCTGGAGTGTTGGAGACGGATCCTTTTGCTACTTAGGACAGGCTCTCTGCATTGACAACCCAAACTGGTGGCAGGTTCCACTCTAGAAGCTGAAACAAGGCTCACCTGAAGATAATGTTGCTGTGTGAATGGATGTTTTTCCCTCCATACATAGAAATAATCCAAGAAGGGCGAGGCCTCACTCCCCACAGCTTGTAACACTCTTCTGAACGTGCCTTCAAGTCCCATTTCTGAGGCTCAAACATGTCATTGACACCATCTGTGCACAATGGCATCACCATCTCAGTGCAAGTCTGAAAGAAAGAGCAGGGCAAGAAGACACAATTGCAGGAGACTGTTCAACAGCTCATAGTGCAGTATTTAAATAAAAAAAGCTCCAACAGCATTTGATCAGTAATTACTGTCAAACTACCACAGAATCATTTAGGTTGGAAAAGACGTTTAAGATCATCAAGTCCAACCATTAACCTAACGCTGCCAAGTCCAGCACTAAACCATGTCCCTAAGAACCCCGTGCATCTTTTAAACCCCTCCAGGGATGGTGACTCCACCACTGCCCTGGGCAGCCTGTTCCAATGCTTGACAACCCTTTTCCGCAAATAAATTTTTCCTAATATAAATATAAACCAGCTTTAGTTGAAAGAAATAAGTGTCAACATGTCCTGACATATTTGCATGCACAAATTAGGATGGAAGGCTGGGATGGGGGGATTAGAAGATCAAGATGCTGCTCCTGTACATCACTTTCTAGTCTATATGAAGAGCTGAAACAACTGGCTAATGAAGACACAGTCTAAACCTCCTGGGGAAGCTGTCATACTTGCTTCATGATTACATTTGGCACCAGTACATCAATTACATCTGTCGCAATATACTGACAGCTAAATGACTTGACAGTTCTTATCAGTTCTTGCTCAAGAAACCTCACTGAGCTGCAATTTAGAATGGACAGAGTGCATACCTGATAGTTCCAGCCCAAGTGGCCCAGACTCTTTGTTGCAGTCTCAGCCATGTCGAAACATAGAATTTGTCCTGAAAAATTGTAGTATATATTTAGTGCCTGGAAAACATTCTGCAGCAGCAATTTGTCGGAGAGACTGGGATCCTTCAAGAACTTGCAGACTTCCTGCAACAAAGAGAGAAGGGGGACTCTAAATGTATAACAAGTGAAGATGAATTCATGCTACCTGATAGATATCAATTTATTTTCAAAGTACAGTCAGACCATTTCCAGAAAGCATCTTTCTATGCAATGATATACCTTGAGCATTGTAATAAAAAGGAGCATTCCATTTGCATAGTGCATGCTGTGAAGAATCTGAAACTTTACATTTCCTGATTAAAACTTTAAAAGCCGTGCAACCTTAAGATTTCATTCATCAGGCCTTTCAATCCATTTGCCATTCTTAAAATACATAATACTTAATAAACAGTATTTAGCTCCTCTATAATGAAAGATAATGTATGCAAATATATAACAAAGAAGATCCAGAAAACCACGCAGGTCTCTTGGCTCCCTTCCCTGATTTCCTACATGTCAGGATGCTCTGATCTTCTGCCTGGTAGAAGCAGTCCTTGAACACTAACCAACTATCTTGGGCCCCTTTACCTTCAAGCAGCCTTGCCCATGGGATTCCCCCCAGCAATTGTTTGAAAAGGCCCAAGTTTGCCCTGCTGAAGT